>NW_027361769.1:0-1200000 GCF_039654945.1 Dendrobates tinctorius
ACAGTGTATAGGGGAGCATCATACAGTGTATAGGGGAGCATCATACAGTGTATAGGGAGCATCATACTGTGTATAGGGGAGCATCATACAGTGTATAGGGGAGCATCATACAGTGTATAGGGAAGCATCATACTGTGTATAGGGGAGCATCATACTGTGTATAGGGGAGCATCATACTGTGTATAGGGGAGCATCATACAGTGTATAGGGAAGCATCATACAGTGTATAGGGGAGCATCATACTGTGTATAGGGGAGCATCATACAGTGTATAGGGGAGCATCATACTGTGTATAGGGGAGCATCATACAGTGTATAGGGGAGCATCATACAGTGTATAGGGGAGCATCATACAGTGTATAGGGAAGCATCATACAGTGTATAGGGGAGAATCATACAGTGTATAGGGGAGCATCATACAGTGTATAGGGGAGCATCATACTGTGTATAGGGAGCATCATACTGTGTATAGGGGAGCATCATACAGTGTATAGGGGAGCATCATACAGTGTATAGGGAGCATCATACTGTGTATAGGGGAGCATCATACAGTGTATAGGAGAGCATCATACTGTGTATAGGGGAGCATCATACTGTGTATAGGGGAGCATCATACAGTGTATAGGGGAGCATCATACAGTGTATAGGGGAGCATCATACTGTGTATAGGGAAGCATCATACTGTGTATAGGGGAACATCATACAGTGTATAGGGGAGCATCATACTGTCTATAGGGGAGCATCATGCAGTGTATAGGGAGCATCATGCAGTGTATAGGGGAGCATCATGCAGTGTATAGGGGAGCATCATACTGTGTATAGGGGAGCATCATACTGTGTATAGGAGAGCATCATACAGTGTATAGGGGAGCATCATACTGTGTATAGGGGAGCATCATACAGTGTATAGGGGAGCATCATACTGTGTATAGGGGAGCATCATACAGTGTATAGGGGAGCATCATACTGTGTATAGGGGAGCATCATACAGTGTATAGGGGAGCATCATACTGTGTATAGGGGAGCATCATACAGTGTATAGGGAGCATCATACAGTGTATAGGGGAGCATCATACTGTGTATAGGGGAGCATCATACTGTGTATAGGGAAGCATCATACAGTGTATAGGGGAGCATCATACAGTGTATAGGGGAGCATCATACAGTGTATAGGGGAGCATCATTCTGTGTATAGGGGAGCATCATACTGTGTATAGGGGAGCATCATACAGTGTATAGGGGAGCATCATGCAGTGTATAGGGGAGCATCATACAGTGTATAGGGAAGCATCATACAGTGTATAGGAGAGCATCATACTGTGTATAGGGGAGCATCATACTGTGTATAGGGGGAGCATCATACAGTGTATAGGGGAGCATCATACAGTGTATAGGGGAGCATCATACAGTGTATAGGGGAGCATCATACTGTGTATAGGGGAGCATCATACTGTGTATAGGGGAGCATCATACAGTGTATAGGGGAGCATCATACAGTGTATAGGGAGCATCATACTCTGTATAGGGGAGCATCATACAGTGTATAGTGGAGCACCATACGGTGTATAGGGGAGCATCATACTGTGTATAGGGGAGCATCATACAGTGTATAGGGGAGCATCATACTGTGTATAGGGGAGCATCATACAGTGTATAGGGGAGCATCATACAGTGTATAGGGGAGCATCATACTGTGTATAGGGGAGCATCATACTGTGTATAGGGAGCATCATACAGTGTATAGGGGAGCATCATACTGTGTATAGGAGAGCATCATACTGTGTATAAGGGAGCATCATACTGTGTATAGGGGAGCATCATACTGTGTATAGGGGAGCATCATACAGTGTATAGGGGAGCATCATACAGTGTATAGGGGAGCATCATACAGTGTATAGGGGAGCATCATACAGTGTATAGGGGAACATCATACTGTGTATAGGGGAGCATCATACAATGTATAGGGGAGCATCATACAGTGTATAGGGGAGCATCATACAGTGTATAGGGGAGCATCATACTGTGTATAGGGGAGCATCATACAGTGTATAGGGGAGCATCATACTGTGTATAGGGGAGCATCATACAGTGTATAGGGGAGCATCATACTGTGTATAGGGAGCATCATACAGTGTATAGGGGAGCATCATACAGTGTATAGGGGAGTATCATACAGTGTATAGGGGAGCATCATACTGTGTATAGGGGAGCATCATACTGTGTATAGAGGGAGCATCATACTGTGTATAGGGGAGCATCATACAGTGTATAGGGGAGCATCATACAGTGTATAGGGAGCATCATACTGTGTATAGGGGAGCATCATACAGTGTATAGGGGAGCATAATACTGTGTATAGGGGAGCATCATACAGTGTATAGGGGAGCATCATACAGTGTATAGGGGAGCATCATATAGTGTATAGGGGAGCATCATACTGTGTATAGGGGAGCATCATACTGTGTATAGGGGAGCATCATAGAGTGTATAGGGGAGCATCATACTGTGTATAGGGGAGTATCATACAGTGTATAGGGGAGCATCATACAGTGTATAGGGAGCATCATAGAGTGTATAGGGGAGCATCATACTGTGTATAGGGGAGCATCATACAGTGTATAGGGGAGCATCATACTGTGTATAGGGGAGCATCATACTGTGTATAGGGGAGCATCATACTGTGTATAGGGAAGCATCATACAGTGTATAGGGGAGCATCATACAGTGTATAGGGGAGCATCATACAGTGTATAGGGGAGCATCATACTGTGTATAGGGGAGCATCATACAGTGTATAGGGAGCATCATACAGTGTATAGGGGAGCATCATACTGTGTATAGGGGAGCATCATACAGTGTATAGGGGAGCATCATACTGTGTATAGGGGAGCATCATACTGTGTATAGGGGAGCATCATACAGTGTATAGAGGAGCATCATACTGTGTATAGGGGAGCATCATACAGTGTATAGGGGAGCATCATACAGTGTATAGGGGAGCATCATACTGTGTATAGGGGAGCATCATACAGTGTATAGGAGAGCATCATACTGTGTATAGGGGAGCATCATACTGTGTATAGGGGAGCATCATACTGTGTATAGGGGAGAATCATACTGTGTATAGGGGAGCATCATACTGTGTATAGGGGAGCATCATACAGTGTATAGGAGAGCATCATACTGTGTATAGTGGAGCATCATACAGTGTATAGAGGAGCATCATACTGTGTATAGGGGAGCATCATACTGTGTATAGGGGAGCATCATACTGTGTATAGGGGAGCATCATACAGTGTATAGGGGAGCATCATACTGTGTATAGGGGAGCATCATACTGTGTATAGGGGAGCATCATACAGTGTATAGGGGAGCATCATACAGTGTATAGGGGAGCATCATACTGTGTATAGGGGAGCATCATACTGTGTATAGGGGAGCATCATACAGTGTATAGGAGAGCATCATACTGTGTATAGGGGAGCATCATACTGTGTATAGGGAGCATCATAATGTGTATAGGGGAGAATCATACTGTGTATAGGGGAGCATCATACTGTGTATAGGGGAGCATCATACAGTGTATAGGAGAGCATCATACTGTGTATAGTGGAGCATCATACAGTGTATAGAGGAGCATCATACTGTGTATAGGGGAGCATCATACTGTGTATAGGGGAGCATCATACAGTGTATAGGGGAGCATCATACTGTGTATAGGGGAGCATCATACTGTGTATAGGGGAGCATCATACAGTGTATAGGGGAGCATCACACTGTGTATAGGGGAGCATCATACTGTGTATAGGGGAGCATCATACTGTGTATAGGGGAGCATCATACAGTGTATAGAGGAGCATCATACTGTGTATAGGGGAGCATCATACTGTGTATAGGGGAGCATCATACAGTGTATAGGGGAGCATCATACTGTGTATAGAGGAGCATCATACAGTGTATAGGAGAGCATCATACTGTGTATAGGGGAGCATCATACTGTGTATAGGGGAGCATCATACTGTGTATAGGGGAGAATCATACTGTGTATAGGGGAGCATCATACTGTGTATAGGGGAGCATCATACAGTGTATAGGAGAGCATCATACTGTGTATAGTGGAGCATCATACAGTGTATAGAGGAGCATCATACTGTGTATAGGGGAGCATCATACTGTGTATAGGGGAGCATCATACAGTGTATAGGGGAGCATCATACTGTGTATAGGGGAGCATCATACTGTGTATAGGGGAGCATCATACAGTGTATAGGGGAGCATCACACTGTGTATAGGGGAGCATCATACTGTGTATAGGGGAGCATCATACTGTGTATAGGGGAGCATCATACAGTGTGTAGGGGAGCATCATACTGTGTATAGGGGAGCATCATACTGTGTATAGGGGAGCATCATACAGTGTATAGTGAGCATCATACTGTGTATAGGGGAGCATCATACAGTGTATAGGGGAGCATCATACTGTGTATAGGGGAGCATCATACAGTGTATAGGGGAGCATCATACAGTGTATAGGGAGCATCATACTGTGTACAGGGGAGCATCATACTGTGTATAGAGGATCATCATACTGTGTATAGGGGAGCATCATACTGTGTATAGGGGAGCATCATACAGTGTATAGGGGAGCATCATACTGTGTATAGGGGAGCATCATACTGTCTATAGGGGAGCATCATACAGTGTATAGAGGAGCATCATACTGTGTATAGGGGAGCATCATACTGTGTATAGGGGAGCATCATACAGTGTATAGGGGAGCATCATACTGTGTATAGGGGAGCATCATACAGTGTATAGGGGAGCATCATACAGTGTATAGGGGAGTATCATACAGTGTATAGGGAAGCATCATACTGTGTATAGGGGAGCATCATACAGTGTATAGGGGAGCATCATACTGTGTATAGGGGAGCATCATACAGTGTATAGGGGAGCATCATACTGTGCATAGGGGAGCATCATACTGTGTATAGGGGAGCATCATACTGTGTATAGGGGAGCATCATACAGTGTATAGGGGAGCATCATACTGTGTATAGGGGAGCATCATACTGTGTATAGGGGAGCATCATACAGTGTATAGGGGAGCATCATACAGTGTATAGGGGAGCATCATACAGTGTATAGGGGAGCATCATACAGTGTATAGGAGAGCATCATACTGTGTATAGGGGAGCATCATACAGTGTATAGGGGAGCATCATACAGTGTATAGGGGAGCATCATACAGTGTATAGGGGAGCATCATACAGTGTATAGGAGAGCATCATACTGTGTATAGGGGAGCATCATACTGTGTATAGGGGAGCATCATACAGTGTATAGGGAAGCATCATACAGTGTATAGGGGAGCATCATACTGTGTATAGGGGAGCATCATACAGTGTATAGGGGAGCATCATACAGTGTATAGGGGAGCATCATACAGTGTATAGGGGAGCATCATGCAGTGTATAGGGGAGCATCATACAGTGTATAGGGGAGCATCATACTGTGTATAGGGAGCATCATACTGTGTATAGGGAGCATCATACTGTGTATAGGGGAACATCATACAGTGTATAGGGGAGCATCATGCTGTGTATAGGGGAGCATCATACAGTGTATAGGAGAGCATCATACTGTGTATAGGGAGCATCATTCTGTGTATAGGGGAGCATCATACTGTGTATAGGGAGCATCATACTGTGTATAGGGGAACATCATACAGTGTATAGGAGAGCATCATACTGTGTATAGGGAGCATCATACTGTGTATAGGGGAGCATCATACTGTGTATAGGGAGCATCATACTGTGTATAGGGGAGCATCATACAGTGTATAGGAGAGCATCATACTGTGTATAGGGGAGCATCATACTGTGTATAGGGGAGCATCATACAGTGTATAGGGGAGCATCATACAGTGTATAGGGGAGCATCATACTGTGTATAGGGAAGCATCATACTGTGTATAGGGGAACATCATACAGTGTATAGGGGAGCATCATACTGTGTATAGGGGAGCATCATGCAGTGTATAGGGGAGCATCATACAGTGTATAGGGGAGCATCATACAGTGTATAGGGGAGCATCATACTGTGTATAGGGGAGCATCATACAGTGTATAGGGGAGCATCATACTGTGTATAGGGGAGCATCATACTGTGTATAGGGAAGCATCATACAGTGTATAGGGGAGCATCATACAGTGTATAGGGGAGCATCATACAGTGTATAGGGGAGCATCATTCTGTGTATAGGGGAGCATCATACTGTGTATAGGGGAGCATCATTCTGTGTATAGGGGAGCATCATACTGTGTATAGGGGAGCATCATACAGTGTATAGGGGAGCATCATACAGTGTATAGGGGAGCATCATACAGTGTATAGGGAAGCATCATACAGTGTATAGGAGAGCATCATACTGTGTATAGGGGAGCATCATACAGTGTATAGGGGAGCATCATACTGTGTATAGGGGAGCATCATACAGTGTATAGGGAAGCATCATACAGTGTATAGGGGAGCATCATACTGTGTATAGGGGAGCATCATACTGTGTATAGGGAAGCATCATACAGTGTATAGGGGAGCATCATACAGTGTATAGGGGAGCATCATACAGTGTATAGGGGAGCATCATTCTGTGTATAGGGGAGCATCATACAGTGTATAGGGGAGCATCATACTGTGTATAGGGGAGCATCATACAGTGTATAGGAGAGCATCATACTGTGTATAGGGGAGCATCATACAGTGTATAGGGGAGCATCATACTGTGTATAGGGGAGCATCATACAGTGTATAGGGAAGCATCATACAGTGTATAGGGGAGCATCATACTGTGTATAGGGGAGCATCATACTGTGTATAGGGAAGCATCATACAGTGTATAGGGGAGCATCATACAGTGTATAGGGGAGCATCATACAGTGTATAGGGGAGCATCATTCTGTGTATAGGGGAGCATCATACTGTGTATAGGGGAGCATCATACAGTGTATAGGGGAGCATCATACAGTGTATAGGGGAGCATCATACAGTGTATAGGGAAGCATCATACAGTGTATAGGAGAGCATCATACTGTGTATAGGGGAGCATCATACTGTGTATAGGGGAGCATCATACAGTGTATAGGGAAGCATCATACAGTGTATAGGGGAGCATCATACTGTGTATAGGGGAGCATCATACAGTGTATAGGGGAGCATCATACAGTGTATAGGGGAGCATCATACAGTGTATAGGGGAGCATCATACAGTGTATAGGGAAGCATCATACAGTGTATAGGGGAGCATCATACTGTGTATAGGGGAGCATCATACAGTGTATAGGGAAGCATCATACAGTGTATAGGGGAGCATCATACAGTGTATAGGGGAGCATCATACAGTGTATAGGGGAGCATCATACAGTGTATAGGGGAGCATCATACTGTGTATAGGGGAGCATCATACAGTGTATAGGGGAGCATCATACAGTGTATAGGGAAGCATCATACTGTGTATAGGGGAGCATCATACTGTGTATAGGGGAGCATCATACTGTGTATAGGGGAGCATCATACAGTGTATAGGGAAGCATCATACAGTGTATAGGGGAGCATCATACTGTGTATAGGGGAGCATCATACAGTGTATAGGGGAGCATCATACTGTGTATAGGGGAGCATCATACAGTGTATAGGGGAGCATCATACAGTGTATAGGGGAGCATCATACAGTGTATAGGGAAGCATCATACAGTGTATAGGGGAGAATCATACAGTGTATAGGGGAGCATCATACAGTGTATAGGGGAGCATCATACTGTGTATAGGGGAGCATCATACTGTGTATAGGGGAGCATCATACAGTGTATAGGGGAGCATCATACAGTGTATAGGGAGCATCATACTGTGTATAGGGGAGCATCATACAGTGTATAGGAGAGCATCATACTGTGTATAGGGGAGCATCATACTGTGTATAGGGGAGCATCATACAGTGTATAGGGGAGCATCATACAGTGTATAGGGGAGCATCATACTGTGTATAGGGAAGCATCATACTGTGTATAGGGGAACATCATACAGTGTATAGGGGAGCATCATACTGTCTATAGGGGAGCATCATGCAGTGTATAGGGGAGCATCATGCAGTGTATAGGGGAGCATCATACAGTGTATAGGGGAGCATCATACTGTGTATAGGGGAGCATCATACTGTGTATAGGAGAGCATCATACAGTGTATAGGGGAGCATCATACTGTGTATAGGGGAGCATCATACAGTGTATAGGGGAGCATCATACTGTGTATAGGGGAGCATCATACAGTGTATAGGGGAGCATCATACTGTGTATAGGGGAGCATCATACAGTGTATAGGGGAGCATCATACTGTGTATAGGGGAGCATCATACAGTGTATAGGGAAGCATCATACAGTGTATAGGGGAGCATCATACTGTGTATAGGGGAGCATCATACTGTGTATAGGGAAGCATCATACAGTGTATAGGGGAGCATCATACAGTGTATAGGGGAGCATCATACAGTGTATAGGGGAGCATCATTCTGTGTATAGGGGAGCATCATACTGTGTATAGGGGAGCATCATACAGTGTATAGGGGAGCATCATACAGTGTATAGGGGAGCATCATACAGTGTATAGGGAAGCATCATACAGTGTATAGGAGAGCATCATACTGTGTATAGGGGAGCATCATACTGTGTATAGGGGAGCATCATACAGTGTATAGGGGAGCATCATACAGTGTATAGGGGAGCATCATACAGTGTATAGGGGAGCATCATACAGTGTATAGGGGAGCATCATACTGTGTATAGGGGAGCATCATACTGTGTATAGGGGAGCATCATACAGTGTATAGGGGAGCATCATACAGTGTATAGGGAGCATCATACTCTGTATAGGGGAGCATCATACAGTGTATAGTGGAGCACCATACGGTGTATAGGGGAGCATCATACTGTGTATAGGGGAGCATCATACAGTGTATAGGGGAGCATCATACTGTGTATAGGGGAGCATCATACAGTGTATAGGGGAGCATCATACAGTGTATAGGGGAGCATCATACTGTGTATAGGGGAGCATCATACTGTGTATAGGGGAGCATCATACAGTGTATAGGGAGCATCATACTGTGTATAGGAGAGCATCATACTGTGTATAGGGGAGCATCATACTGTGTATAGGGGAGCATCATACTGTGTATAGGGGAGCATCATACAGTGTATAGGGGAGCATCATACTGTGTATAGGGGAGCATCATACTGTGTATAGGGGAGCATCATACTGTGTATAGGGGAGCATCATACAGTGTATAGGGGAGCATCATACTGTGTATAGGGGAGCATCATACAATGTATAGGGGAGCATCATACAGTGTATAGGGGAGCATCATACAGTGTATAGGGGAGCATCATACTGTGTATAGGGGAGCATCATACAGTGTATAGGGGAGCATCATACTGTGTATAGGGGAGCATCATACAGTGTATAGGGGAGCATCATACTGTGTATAGGGAGCATCATACAGTGTATAGGGGAGCATCATACAGTGTATAGGGGAGTATCATACAGTGTATAGGGGAGCATCATACTGTGTATAGGGGAGCATCATACTGTGTATAGAGGGAGCATCATACTGTGTATAGGGGAGCATCATACAGTGTATAGGGGAGCATCATACAGTGTATAGGGAGCATCATACTGTGTATAGGGGAGCATCATACAGTGTATAGGGGAGCATAATACTGTGTATAGGGGAGCATCATACAGTGTATAGGGGAGCATCATACAGTGTATAGGGGAGCATCATATAGTGTATAGGGGAGCATCATACTGTGTATAGGGGAGCATCATACTGTGTATAGGGGAGCATCATAGAGTGTATAGGGGAGCATCATACTGTGTATAGGGGAGCATCATACAGTGTATAGGGGAGCATCATACAGTGTATAGGAGAGCATCATACTGTGTATAGGGGAGCATCATACAGTGTATAGGGGAGCATCATACAGTGTATAGGAGAGCATCATACTGTGTATAGGGGAGCATCATACTGTGTATAGGGGAGCATCATACAGTGTATAGGGGAGCATCATACAGTGTATAGGGGAGCATCATACTGTGTATAGGGAAGCATCATACTGTGTATAGGGGAACATCATACAGTGTATAGGGGAGCATCATACTGTCTATAGGGGAGCATCATGCAGTGTATAGGGGAGCATCATGCAGTGTATAGGGGAGCATCATACAGTGTATAGGGGAGCATCATACTGTGTATAGGGGAGCATCATACTGTGTATAGGAGAGCATCATACAGTGTATAGGGGAGCATCATACTGTGTATAGGGGAGCATCATACAGTGTATAGGGGAGCATCATACTGTGTATAGGGGAGCATCATACAGTGTATAGGGGAGCATCATACTGTGTATAGGGGAGCATCATACAGTGTATAGGGGAGCATCATACTGTGTATAGGGGAGCATCATACAGTGTATAGGGAAGCATCATACAGTGTATAGGGGAGCATCATACTGTGTATAGGGGAGCATCATACTGTGTATAGGGAAGCATCATACAGTGTATAGGGGAGCATCATACAGTGTATAGGGGAGCATCATACAGTGTATAGGGGAGCATCATTCTGTGTATAGGGGAGCATCATACTGTGTATAGGGGAGCATCATACAGTGTATAGGGGAGCATCATACAGTGTATAGGGGAGCATCATACAGTGTATAGGGAAGCATCATACAGTGTATAGGAGAGCATCATACTGTGTATAGGGGAGCATCATACTGTGTATAGGGGAGCATCATACAGTGTATAGGGGAGCATCATACAGTGTATAGGGGAGCATCATACTGTGTATAGGGGAGCATCATACTGTGTATAGGGGAGCATCATACAGTGTATAGGGGAGCATCATACAGTGTATAGGGAGCATCATACTCTGTATAGGGGAGCATCATACAGTGTATAGTGGAGCACCATACGGTGTATAGGGGAGCATCATACTGTGTATAGGGGAGCATCATACAGTGTATAGGGGAGCATCATACTGTGTATAGGGGAGCATCATACAGTGTATAGGGGAGCATCATACAGTGTATAGGGGAGCATCATACTGTGTATAGGGGAGCATCATACTGTGTATAGGGGAGCATCATACAGTGTATAGGGGAGCATCATACTGTGTATAGGAGAGCATCATACTGTGTATAGGGGAGCATCATACTGTGTATAGGGGAGCATCATACTGTGTATAGGGGAGCATCATACAGTGTATAGGGGAGCATCATACTGTGTATAGGGGAGCATCATACAATGTATAGGGGAGCATCATACAGTGTATAGGGGAGCATCATACAGTGTATAGGGGAGCATCATACTGTGTATAGGGGAGCATCATACAGTGTATAGGGGAGCATCATACTGTGTATAGGGGAGCATCATACAGTGTATAGGGGAGCATCATACTGTGTATAGGGAGCATCATACAGTGTATAGGGGAGCATCATACAGTGTATAGGGGAGTATCATACAGTGTATAGGGGAGCATCATACTGTGTATAGGGGAGCATCATACTGTGTATAGAGGGAGCATCATACTGTGTATAGGGGAGCATCATACAGTGTATAGGGGAGCATCATACAGTGTATAGGGAGCATCATACTGTGTATAGGGGAGCATCATACTGTGTATAGGGGAGCATCATACTGTGTATAGAGGGAGCATCATACTGTGTATAGGGGAGCATCATACAGTGTATAGGGGAGCATAATACTGTGTATAGGGGAGCATCATACAGTGTATAGGGGAGCATCATACAGTGTATAGGGGAGCATCATATAGTGTATAGGGGAGCATCATACTGTGTATAGGGGAGCATCATACTGTGTATAGGGGAGCATCATAGAGTGTATAGGGGAGCATCATACTGTGTATAGGGGAGCATCATACTGTGTATAGGGGAGCATCATACTGTGTATAGGGGAGCATCATACAGTGTATAGGGGAGCATCATACTGTGTATAGGAGAGCATCATACAGTGTATAGGGGAGCATCATACTGTGTATAGGGGAGCATCATACTGTGTATAGGGGAGCATCATACAGTGTATAGGGGAGCATCATACAGTGTATAGGGGAGCATCATACTGTGCATAGGGGAGCATCATACTGTGTATAGGGGAGCATCATACAGTGTATAGGGGAGCATCATACTGTGTATAGGGGAGCATCATACAGTGTATAGGGGGGCATCATACTGTGTATAGGGGAGCATCATACAGTGTATAGAGGAGCATCATACAGTGTATAGGGGAGCATCATACTGTGTATAGGGGAGCATCATACTGTGTATAGGGGAGCCTCATACTGTGTATAGGGGAGCATCATACTGTGTATAGAGGAGCATCATACAGCGTATAGGGGAGCATCATACAGTGTATAGGCGAGCATCATACAGTGTATAGGCGAGCATCATACTGTGTATAGAGGAGCATCATACTGTGTATAGGGGAGCATCATACAGTGTATAGGGGAGCATCATACAGTGTATAGGGGAGCATCATACAGTGTATAGGGGAGCATCATACAGTGTATAGGGAAGCATCATACAGTGTATAGGGGAGCATCATACAGTGTATAGGGGAGCATCATACAGTGTATAGGGGAGCATCATACAGTGTATAGGGGAGCATCATACTGTGTATAGGGGAGCATCATACTGTGTATAGGGGAGCATCATACAGTGTATAGGGGAGCATCATACAGTGTATAGGGAGCATCATACTGTGTATAGGGGAGCATCATACAGTGTATAGGAGAGCATCATACTGTGTATAGGGGAGCATCATACTGTGTATAGGGGAGCATCATACAGTGTATAGGGGAGCATCATACTGTGTATAGGGGAACATCATACAGTGTATAGGGGAGCATCATACTGTGTATAGGGGAGCATCATGCAGTGTATAGGGGAGCATCATACAGTGTATAGGGGAGCATCATACAGTGTATAGGGGAGCATCATACTGTGTATAGGGGAGCATCATACTGTGTATAGGAGAGCATCATACAGTGTATAGGGGAGCATCATACTGTGTATAGGGGAGCATCATACAGTGTATAGAGGAGCATCATACAGTGTATAGGGGAGCATCATACAGTGTATAGGGGAGCATCATACTGTGTATAGGGGAGCATCATACAGTGTATAGGGGAGCATCATACTGTGTATAGGGGAGCATCATACAGTGTATAGGGAAGCATCATACTGTGTATAGGGGAGCATCATACAGTGTATAGGGGAGCATCATACTGTGTATAGGGGAGCATCATACAGTGTATAGGGGAGCATCATACTGTGTATAGGGGAGCATCATACAGTGTATAGGGGAGCATCATACTGTGTATAGGGGAGCATCATACAGTGTATAGGGAAGCATCATACAGTGTATAGGGGAGCATCATACTGTGTATAGGGGAGCATCATACTGTGTATAGGGAAGCATCATACAGTGTATAGGGGAGCATCATACAGTGTATAGGGGAGCATCATACAGTGTATAGGGAGCATCATACTCTGTATAGGGGAGCATCATACAGTGTATAGTGGAGCACCATACGGTGTATAGGGGAGCATCATACTGTGTATAGGGGAGCATCATACAGTGTATAGGGGAGCATCATACTGTGTATAGGGGAGCATCATACAGTGTATAGGGGAGCATCATACTGTGTATAGGGGAGCATCATACTGTGTATAGGGGAGCATCATACTGTGTATAGGGGAGCATCATACTGTGTATAGGGGAGCATCATACAGTGTATAGGGGAGCATCATACTGTGTATAGGGGAGCATCATACAATGTATAGGGGAGCATCATACAGTGTATAGGGGAGCATCATACAGTGTATAGGGGAGCATCATACTGTGTATAGGGGAGCATCATACAGTGTATAGGGGAGCATCATACTGTGTATAGGGGAGCATCATACAGTGTATAGGGGAGCATCATACTGTGTATAGGGAGCATCATACAGTGTATAGGGGAGCATCATACAGTGTATAGGGGAGCATCATACAGTGTATAGGGGAGCATCATACTGTGTATAGGGGAGCATCATACTGTGTATAGAGGGAGCATCATACTGTGTATAGGGGAGCATCATACAGTGTATAGGGGAGCATCATACAGTGTATAGGGAGCATCATACTGTGTATAGGGGAGCATCATACAGTGTATAGGGGAGCATCATTCAGTGTATAGGGGAGCATCATACAGTGTATAGGGGAGCATCATACAGTGTATAGGGGAGCATCATACATTGTATAGGGGAGCATCATACAGTGTATAGGGGAGCATCATACTGTGTATAGGGGAGCATCATACTGTGTATAGGGGAGCATCATACAGTGTATAGGGGAGCATCATACTGTGTATAGGGGAGCATCATACAGTGTATAGGGGAGCATCATACAGTGTATAGGGGAGCATCATACAGTGTATAGGGGAGCATCATACTGTGTATAGGGGAGCATCATACAGTGTATAGGGGAGCATCATATAGTGTATAGGGGAGCATCATACTGTGTATAGGGGAGCATCATACTGTGTATAGGGAAGCATCATAGAGTGTATAGGGGAGCATCATACTGTGTATAGGGGAGTATCATACAGTGTGTAGGGGAGCATCATACAGTGTATAGGGGAGCATCATACAGTGTATAGGGGAGCATCATACTGTGTATAGGGGAGCATCATACAGTGTATAGGGGAGCATCATACTGTGTATAGGGGAGCATCATACTGTGTATAGGGGAGCATCATACAGTGTATAGGGGAGCATCATACAGTGTATAGGGGAGCATCATACAGTGTATAGGGGAGCATCATACTGTGTATAGGGGAGCATCATACTGTGTATAGGGGAGCATCATACTGTGTATAGGGGAGCATCATACTGTGTATAGGGGAACATCATACAGTGTATAGGGGAACATCATACAGTGTATAGGGGAGCATCATACAGTGTATAGGGGAGCATCATACAGTGTATAGGGGAGCATCATACTGTGTATAGGAGAGCATCATACAGTGTATAGGGGAGCATCATACTGTGTATAGGGGAGCATCATACTGTGTATAGGGGAGCATCATACAGTGTATAGGGGAGCATCATACAGTGTATAGGGGAGCATCATACTGTGTATAGGGGAGCATCATACTGTGTATAGGGGAGCATCATACAGTGTATAGGGGAGCATCATACTGTGTATAGGGGAGCATCATACAGTGTATAGGGGGGCATCATACTGTGTATAGGGGAGCATCATACAGTGTATAGAGGAGCATCATACAGTGTATAGGGGAGCATCATACTGTGTATAGGGGAGCATCATACTGTGTATAGGGGAGCCTCATACTGTGTATAGGGGAGCATCATACTGTGTATAGAGGAGCATCATACAGTGTATAGGGGAGCATCATACAGTGTATAGGCGAGCATCATACTGTGTATAGAGGAGCATCATACTGTGTATAGGGGAGCATCATACAGTGTATAGGGGAGCATCATACAGTGTATAGGGGAGCATCATACAGTGTATAGGGGAGCATCATACAGTGTATAGGGGAGCTGTACGGGGGGAGACTCATGACATTATTAAATGTAAAGTGGGCACTTATTGTTATAGGGAACTCAGGTAACTCTGACTGTCAAAGGGGCACAAATGGCGCTATTACTTTCTAGGGGACAAAATATGGGCACTGTTTTCGAGAGTTGCTTTAGAATTTAGAGGGCACAGAGAGCCACACAGCAGGTACAGTTAAAGGGACACATACAGCAGCAGCGGCTCAGCATTGGGGTATCAGCAGGGTGTGGAGTTTGTGCAGGTAGGGAGTAGTCCCATTGGTGACAGTGCTGAAAATATGAGACATGAAATGAATCTTTGTTGTAATCTGCAGACGAGTCCTGGCTGGAAGAAGTTGTCATGTTGGTCTGGGCCAGATGGAAAAGTGAACGATTCCATCAGAAAGAACGTCAGCTGTAAGTCACCATCTGTAACTGTGCTCTGATCTCTTATACGGTATGTTGTGTAGGACGGGTATCTACCACTCACTATATGGCGGTAATATCAATATTGGTCTTATTTAGAAATTATATTCAGCAACAGCGCGGTCCTCTGCTGAGGTTCTCCTCCACTATTACTGTGCGTCACCGAGCTGTAATCAAGGTTACCTGGTTGGGGGCTCACTCAGAAGTTTCGCCCCCCCTGAACCAAAACCCTAGCTACGTCTCTGCTCATTGATCTACTATGCTATAAATTCTCCACAAAATGATAAAAAATTGAAGTATATGTTACAGTGGGAGGAGGATCTGAGGTTTGAACAGTCAATTGATGAATGGTATCGTAGCTGTGACACCATATCAGAAGGTAGTCACCAGACTTCCCTTGTGGAGACCTCCTTAAAACTATTGCACAGAGTCTATTATGTACAGGAAAAAATTCACAGCATTTTTCCTAAAATCTCGGGAGACTGTTTTAGGGGCTGTGGAATATCTGGTGACATGAGACATATTTGGTGGTCTTGTACGGTGGTTTCTGGGCTTTGGGAGAAGGTGAAGCGTCTGATAGCACAGATGTATGGTGGACCGGTTGTTCTGGAACCTTCTACCCTTTTACTGGGAACCAGGCCTTCCCGGCTTCCAAAAAGCTTTCAGAAGCTAGTAAACTACTTATGTATGGCCACTAAAATCCACATTGCGGCAAAGTGGAAGTCGCCCTCACTGCCAATATCTATGGTGAAAGAGAAGATGAACAACATTATGTTATTCTCATTTGTGGCCCCAGCGTTTCTTGTAGAATAAATCCCTTTCTCACACAGTCCTGTAGTAATGACTTTGTTCTCACGGTTTGTAGGAGGGTTCGTCTGACTCCATCTTATGTTATCAGTATAAGTGCGAGAGATGAGACCGACGACTGCAGTTTTACCGTGTGTGTCCGGCGTCAGTTCTACAGTGTGAGAGATGAGGGGTCTGAGACCGAATCTGGGGGTATACGGGTGTACACAGCATACACAGAGGGGTCTGTGACCGAATCTGGGGGTATACGGGTGTATACAGTGTACACAGGGGTCTGTGACCGAAGCTGGGGGTATACGGGTGTATACAGCATACACAGAGGGGTCTGCGACCGAAGCTGGGGGTATACGGGTGTATACAGCATACACAGAGGCGTCTGCGACCGAAGCTGGGGGTATACGGGTGTATACAGCATACACAGATGGGTCTGTGACCGAAGCTGGGGGTATACGGGTGTATACAGCATACACAGAGGCGTCTGTGACCGAAGCTGGGGGTATACGGGTGTATACAGCATACACAGATGGGTCTGTGACCGAAGCTGGGGGTATACGGGTGTATACAGCATACACAAGGGTCTGCGACCGAAGCTGGGGGTATACGGGTGTATACAGAGTACACAGGGGTCTGCGACCAAAGCTGGGGGTATACAGGTGTATACAGCATACACAGAGGGGTCTGTGACCGAAGCTGGGAGTATACGGGTGTATACAGCGTACACAGGGGGGTCTATGATCGAAGCTGGGGGTATACGGGTGTATACAGAGTACACAGGCATCTGCAACCGAAGCTGGGGGTATACGGATGTATACAGGGTACACAGGTGACTGCGACCGAACCTGGGGGTATACGGATGTATACAGGGTACACAGGGGGGTCTGTGACAAAAGCTGGGGGAATACAGGTGTATACAGCATACACAGAGGGGTCTGTGACCGAAGCTGGGGGTATACGGGTGTATACAGCATACACAGAGGGGTCTGTGACCGAAGCTGGGGGTATACGGGTGTATACAGCATACACAGAGGGGTCTATGACTGAAGCTGGGGGTATACGGGTGTATACAGCGTACACAGGGGGGTCTGTGACAAAAGCTGGGGGAATACAGGTGTATACAGCATACACAGAGGGGTCTGTGACCGAAGCTGGGGGTATACGGGTGTATACAGCATACACAGAGGGGTCTGTGACCGAAGCTGGGGGTATACGGGTGTATACAGCATACACAGAGGGGTCTATGACTGAAGCTGGGGGTATACGGGTGTATATAGCATACACAGAGGGGTCTATGACTGAAGCTGGGGGTATACGGGTGTATACAGCGTACACAGGGGGGTCTGTGACAAAAGCTGGGGGAATACAGGTGTATACAGCGTACACAGGGGTCTGCGACCGAATCTGGGGGTATACGGTGTATACAGCGTACACAGAGGGGTCTGCGACCGAAGCTGGGGGTATACGGGTGTGTACAGCATACACAGAGTGGTCTGCGACCGAAGCTGGGGGTATACAAGTGTATACAGTATACACAGAAGGGTCTGTGAGAGAAGCTGGGGGTATACGGGTGTATACAGCGTACACAGGGGTCTGTTACCGAAGCTGGGGATATACAGGTGTATACAGCATACACAGAGGGGTCTGTGACCAAAGCTGGGGGTATACAGGTGTATACAAAGTACACAGGGGTCTGTTACCGAAGCTGGGGATATACGGGTGTATACAGCATACACAGAGGGGTCTGTGACCGAAGCTGGGGGTATACGGGTGTATACAGCATACACAGAGGGGTCTATGACTGAAGCTGGGGGTATACGGGTGTATACAGCGTACACAGGGGGGTCTTTGACCAAAGTTGGGGGTATACAGGTGTATACAGTGTTCACAGGGGTCTGTTACCGAAGCTGGGGATATACGGGTGTATACAGCATACACAGAGGGGTCTATGATGGAAGCTGGGTGTATACGGGTGTATACAGCATACACAGGGGGGTCTGTGACCAAAGATGGGGAATACAGGTGTATACAGCGTACACAGGGGTCTGCGACCGAACCTGGGTGTATACAGCATACACAGGGGTCTGCGACCAAAACTGGGGATATACGGGTGCATACAGTGAACACAGGGGGCTGTGACCGAATCTGGGGGTATACGGTGTATACAGCGTACACAGAGGGGTCTGTGACCGAAGCTGGGGGTATACGGGTGTGTACAGCATACACAGAGTGGTCTGCGACCGAAGCTGGGGATATACGGGTGAATACAGTATACACAGGGGTCTGTGACTGAAGCTGGGGGTATACGGGTGTACACAGCACAGCATACACAGAGGGGTCTGCGACTGAAGCTTGGGGTATACGGGTGTATACAGGGTACACATAGGCGTTTGCAACCGAACCTGGGGGTATACGGGTGTATACAGTGTACACAGGGGTCTGTGACTGAGGCTGGGGGTATACGGGTGTATACAGTGTACACAGGGGTCTGCACCCGAAGATGGGGGAATATGAGTGTATACAGGGCACACTGAAGGGTCTGCGACAGAAGCTGGGGGTATACAGCGTACACAGAGTACAGAGGGGTCCACACAAACACGGCTTCGCTCCGTACACCTCGTACACACACGACCCTGCTCCGTACACCTTGTACACACACAACCCTGCTCCGTACACCACGTACACACGCAACTCCGCTCCGTACATCTCGTACACACACGGCTCCGCTCATCACACCCCAAACACACGCGGCTCAGCTCCGTACACCTCGTACACACACCGCTCCACTCCGTACACCTCGTACACACGCGGCTCTGCTCGTTACACCTCATACACACACGGCTCCGCTTTGTACACCTCGTACACACACGGCTCCGCTCCGTACACCTCGTACACACACGGCTCCGCTCCGTACATCTCGTACACACACGGCTCCGCTCCGTACACATCGTACACACACGGCTCCGCTCCGTACACCTCGTACACACACGGCTCCGCTCCGTACACCTCGTACACACGCGGCTCCGCTCCGTACACCTCGTACACACTCGGCTCCGTACACCTCGTACACACACGGCTCCGTACACCTCGTACACACACGGCTCTGCTCCATACACCTCGTACACACACGGCTCCGCTCCGTATACCTCGTACACACACGGCTCTGCTCCGTTCATCTCGTACACACACGGCTCCGCTCCGTACACATCGTACACACACGGCTCCGCTCCGTACACCTCGTACACACACGGCTCCGCTCCGTACACCTCGTACACACGCGGCTCCGCTCCGTACACCTCGTACACACTCGGCTCCGTACACCTCGTACACACACGGCTCCGTACACCTCGTACACACACGGCTCTGCTCCGTACACCTCGTACACACACGGCTCCGCTCCGTACACCTCGTACACACACGGCTCCGCTCCGTACACCTCGTACACACGGCTCCTCTCCGTACACCTCGTACACACGCGGCTCCGCTCCGTACACCTCGTACACACACGGCTCCGCTCCGTACACCTCGTACACACACGGCTCCGCTCCGTACACCTCGTACACACGGCTCCACTCCGTACACCTCGTACACACGCGGCTCCGCTCCGTACACCTCGTACACACTCGGCTCCGTACACCTCGTACACACACGGCTCCGTACACCTCGTACACACACGGCTCTGCTCCGTACACCTCGTACACACACGGCTCCGCTCCGTACACCTCGTACACACACGGCTCTGCTACATCCACCCTGTAAACCCCTCCTGACCCCACACAGAAACTTCCCCTCATCCAGCACCATGACAACCAGCACAGCAGAGTCCTGCCCACACTGAGGCCCCTGATCATGTGACCCCTGACTCCTCCCCTCCTGTGACCTCATCACAGGTCCTGTGCGCACAGAGCAGCTGTAGAAATCTCCGGCCTCGGGGGTCTCACCAGACTTCGCTCTTTTCTTGCAGGGGCCGCAGTGGATTTCATCCTGGATCCATAGAGCTGAATAGAGGAGCGATGTTCCTTCACTCTGATGGGAATTGATGGTGACGTTTGTCCAACGTCCACGTTACTGAGTAAATCCCCCCAGGACTGCAGCCGGTAAAGACCCCGATATCCACAGGTGTCCCCTCTAATTGGGGGAAAGGGATAGAAAAGCCTCTTATCCCGAGGGGAAACCCTGTACATGGAGACATCGGCCTCAGATCTCTCCTGTCCTGTTCTTCCAGAGAAGCCTCAAACTTCTGTGTGTGACTCAGAGCTGAGATCTAACGTGAGAGAAGATTCCAGTGCGGGGAAGACGGGAAACCTTCATATAGACGGCCGGTGGGGATGGAGGCAGTGACCGACTCTGGCCAAATCTGTCTCTAGAGCCGCAGTAGAAGATGAAGATGTCGTCCTCATCATGAAGGAGTTATTTCTCATGTCACGTGTAATGAATCTCTCTTATTGCTAATGCCGATTCCAGTGTCGGTAATGAGACGAGAATTAGCGTTATGGAAGATGAGTCTATGAGGAACATGTTCAGCTGCCGACTCCGAGGAGGAAACTGCTTGTTGTCTGTAGCCTAAATATATAGGTTTTATTAGTAGATGTCAGAGAAGAAAACTAAACCCTGTAAGATAATAAATCTCCTCATATGTTTCCCTTATTGTCTCCAGTAATTGTATTATTACACAGGATTCTTATGATGTTACATCGGCTCATCTTCTTCTCATTCAGGTCTCTACAATATCAGATCCTCTCAGTGAAGATCTTCTACAGAAGAGAATTTTCCTGATTTACCCATCAAGGATGGATATGGACAGAGACAAGATGGCGGAGAGGATATTACACCTCACCCTAGAGATCCTCTTCCGTCTCACTGGAGAGGTGAGAGATTCTGATGACGTCACATTACATCATTCTTATCTATGGGAATAACAGATGGACAGAACTGGAGAGGTGAGGACTCTGGAAATGTCTGTAGTGAGATTTATTAATGTGTCTCTCCATTACCAGGATTACACAGTGGTGAAGAAGACCTCTAGTGATCGCTGTCAGGACCCTGTGTCTGAGGGATGGGGAAGACCCCTGAGCCCAATCACGGGGCCTCCACCTCACCCCCTGATCCATGAGGACATCAATGACCAGAAGATCCTAGAACTCATCTACAAGATGATTGAGCTGCTGACTGGAGAGGTGACACTGCCGGGAATGCTGGGACATTATACAGTAACACTATGAAGGGATCGGGGGATGACGGTATCATTGTATGTGTCAGGTTCCTATAAGGTGTCAGGATGTCGCTGTCTATTTCTCCATGGAGGAGTGGGAGTATTTAGAAGGACACAGAGATCTGTACAAGGACGTCATAATGGAGGTTCCCCAGCCCCTCACATCTCCAGGTAGTAGACAGGACTAAATACACACGGCCTATAATTATCTGTATGTAGAGAATGAATTCAGTCCCTGTATGTGTTTCCTCCAGATCTATCCAGTAAGAGGACAACACCAGAGAGATGTCCCCGTCCTCTTCTTCCACAGGACTGTAACCGAGAAGATCCCAGTGCTCCTCAGGATCATCAGGTAGATGGAGAGAAGGTGTCAGGAGATCTCCCCTATGATGTGTAGACGGCTGTGAAGGTCTTGTGCTCAGTCTTGTTTTATCCCCCAGTATTATATGTTTTATACTTGTGTAATGAGAGCGGTGGAGGTGGCAGGATTAGAGCTGATCATAGATGAGACTTCTCCATCTGTCGGTGACTTTTACAATATTTGTTTCAGGGTGAAGATCTGACCCATATTAATACTACAGAGACATATGTGAGGGGTGATGAGTGGTGTAAAGAGGAGATTCCCACATATGACTACCCAGGTGAGTAGTAACCACTGAATGCAGAGAAGTCACAGATTCCTCTCAGTCACCGGCTGTGGCTGCTTTATCGGTGGTGTAGTCCGGCCGTATTACCATGATCACCATTTTGCCTCTAGACCACAACATTCTCCTCCACCCAAAACTGTTCAAATGACTTTGGGCATTGAAAGCCCTTTTCTATAGAACTTACAACCTGGAGGATCCATCCACCTCAAAATGCTGACCGTTACCTACCCAGATCTGTAACTATAAAGCCAAATGACAGCGTACGTAGAATGTGCTGACAAGATAGAAAATCACTTGAAAAAAAATATTATGATGGGCCTGTAAGAGAAACCGGAGGGTGATGATGCTGTTGGCTTCCTAGATCCCTGAGATCTTATCGGATGAATCTCCCTTCAGTGCTGCTGAATGTCTCATGGTTCCTAGGGATGAGCGAGTATACTCGTTAGGATTTGGTACTCGGCGAGTAATGCGGTATTCGAATCCTGGCGAGTATTTCACAACTCGCCTCCCTAAGCTGTGCGTGGCTGAGGGCTGTAATATACATTTATTCCCGCCTGCAGGAGATGTGTTGGCTCCAGCCCTGGTGTCATGGAGTCACTCCACATCATAAATTACATTGTTTCTGATCCTAAGGAATTCAGATTACTGCACAATCTCTCCTGAAATGGGGAGCAATATTATTTTCTCTAATCTTCTGCTCAGGATCCATAGTAGCTCCAATGGTCCACCATAAATGAGGGCAACTCTGGTTTACTGTTGTGTAATCTGTATTTGTAGCTTTCAGTCAATGAGATTCTCGTGCTCTGGGGCGGGGCTGTGGGCGGGGCTTTATGTGGAGCGCTGATTACATATTCATCTGTATTGGCCTATGACAGGTCGCTGACCCCTCACTGACCTGCCCCCCATTATTACATAATGCATATAATAGCATTGATATTATTGGTGATAATGCCTATAATATTGTGGCTATTGTGAGGCTTAGAAAAAAAATTACATCCAGCAAAATGTCACCAGCGGCCCCTGCGCAGTAGCCTCTATCTCTTACTTTGCTGGTTGTCACTATCTTCTCTGCTTTCCATATCCCAAGGATTGCCTTGCTCATCGCCCTATAACACCCTTACATGGAATGTGACCTTACACTGGGACCATGGTGTTACCTGCTATTCTGTGGTGTTAGATGGCAAGAAGAATAGTCAGGTAGCTGGGTCAGAACCAGAAGGACAGAATACAGAATCAGAAGACACAAGAGTAGTCAGTAAACGGGCCACGGTCACAACAGGAAACAAATACACAAGCCGCAAGCTGAGCACAGAGGACTGAACCAGAGGAGAACAGCGCTGTATCTGGCAGATTCCGGCCATGTGCTTTGCGCTTTAGTAGGGTGTGGTACTTTCCAATTGGCTGAAGTAGGGAGCAGATTACTCCAGCTGGACAGCAGGAACAGATCCCAGATGAGATTGGACACACCATATGCAGAAGCCCTAATATAACTAAATGACAGAAAACCAGAACAGTCGAAATCCCCATAAAGTGATTCCATGTTATTAATTAATTCACTGAGGGTTATAATCTATACACACATGGTCAAAATTGTTGGTACCCCTCGTTTAATGACAGAAAAACCCACAATGGTCACAGAAATAACTTGAATCTGACAAAAGTAATAATAAATAAAGCATTTCTGAAAATGAACAAATGAAAGTCAGACATTGCTTTTCAACCATGCTTAACCCCTTCACTACCAAGGGTGGTTTGCACGTTAACTCCCGGGCCAATTTTTACAATTCTGACCACTGTACCTTTATGAGGTCATAACTCTGGAGCTTCCATGGATCCCGGTGATTCTGACATTGTTTTCTCGTGACATATTGTACTTCATGTTAGTGGTAAAATTGCATTCAAATAACTTGCGTTTATTTGTGAAAAAAACGGAAATTTGGCGAAAATTTTGAAAATTTCGCAATTTTCCAACTTTGAATTTTTATGCCCTTAAATCACAGCGATACGGCACACAAAAAACTTAATACATAACATTTCCCACATGTTTACTTTACATCAGCACAATTTTGGAACCAAAATTTTTTTTTGTTAGGAAGTTATAAGGGTTAAAAATTGACCAGCGATTTCTCATTTTTGCAACACTATTTTATTTTTAGGGACCACTTCACATTTGAAGCCACTTTGAGGAGTCTATATGATAGAAAATACCCAAAAGTGACACCATTCTAAAAACTGCACCCCTTAAGGTGCTTAAAACCACATTCAAGAAGTTTATTAACCCTTTAGGTGCGTCACAGGAATTTTTTGAATATTAAAAAAAAAATGAACATTTAACTTTTTTTCACAAAAAAAATACTTCAGGTTCAATTTTCTTTATTTTACCAAGGGTAACAGGAGAAATTGGACTGCAAAAGTTATTGTGCAATTTGTCCTGAGTACGCTGATACCTGATATGTGGGGGAGAACCACTGTTTCTGCGCATGGCAGACCTCAGTAGGGAAGGAGCGCCGTTTGACTTTTTCAATGCAAAATTGGCTGGAATTCAGATCAGACGCCATGTCGCGTTTGGAGAGCCCCTGATGTACCTAAACAGTGGAAACCCCCCAAGTGACCCCATTTTGGAAACTAGACCCCCCAAGGAACTTATCTAGATATGTGGTGAGAACTTTGAACCCACAAGGGCTTCACAGAAGTTTATAACGTACAGCGGTACAATTAAAAAATCATATTTTTTCCACAAAAATGATCTATTCACCCCCAATTTTTATTTTTCCAAGGGTAACAGGACCCTAAAAGTTATTGTGCAATTTGTCCTGAGTACGCTGATACCCCATATGTGGGTGTAAATGACTATTTGGGCGCATAGCAGAGCTCGGAAGGGAAGCAGCGCCATTTGACGTTTTTGGCTAGAATTGAGATCGGACACCATGTCGCGATTGGAAAACCCCTGATGTACCAAAACAGTGGAAACCCCCAACAAATGACACCATTTTGGAAACTAGACCCCCCAAGGAACTTATCTAGATGTGTGGTGAGCACTTTGAACCCCCCAGTGCTTCACAGAAGTTTATAACGACCGGGCGTGAAAATAAAAATATCGTATTTTTTCAACAAACATCATCTTTTAGTCCCCATTTTTTTTATTTTCCCAAGGGTAACAGGAGAAATTGGACCCCAAAAGTTGTTGTCCAATTTGTCCTGAGTACGCTGATACCTCATATGTGGGAGAAAACTACTGTATGGGCACACGTCGGGGCTCGGAAGGGAAGTAGTGACGTTTTGGAATGCAGACTTTGATGGATTGGTCTGCGGGTGTCATGTGCGTTTGGAGACCCCCTGATGTACCTAAACAGTGGAAACCCCCCACAAGTGACCCCATTTTGGAAACTAGACCCCTAATGAACTTATCTAGATGTGTGGTGAGCACTTTGAACCCCCCAGTGCTTCACAGAAGTTTATAACGACCGGGCGTGAAAATAAAAATATCGTATTTTTTCAACAAACATCATCTTTTAGTCCCCATTTTTTTTATTTTCCCAAGGGTAACAGGAGAAATTGGACCCCAAAAGTTGTTGTCCAATTTGTCCTGAGTACGCTGATACCTCATATGTGGGAGAAAACTACTGTATGGGCACACGTCGGGGCTCGGAAGGGAAGTAGTGACGTTTTGGAATGCAGACTTTGATGGATTGGTCTGCGGGTGTCATGTGCGATTGGAGAGCCCCTGATGTACCTAAACTATTGAAACTCCCCACAAGTGACCCCATTTTGGAAACTAGACCCCCCACGGAGCTTATCTAGATGTGTGGAGAGCACTTTGAACCCCCAAGTGCTTCACAGAAGTTTATAACGCCTGGGCGTGAAAATAAAAAAAAACATTTTTTTCCGCAAAATTATATTTTTGCCCCCAATTTTTTATTTTCCTAAGGGTAACAGGAGAAATTGGACCCCAAAAGTTGTTTTGTAATTTGTCCTGAGTAGGCTGATACCCTACATGTGGGGGTAAAACACTGTTTGGGCGCATGGCAGAGCTTGGAAGGGAAGGAGCACCATTTGACTTTTTCAACGCAGAATTGGCTGGAATTGAGATCAGACGCCATGTTGCCTTTGGAGAGCACCTGATGTGCCCAAACAGTGGAAACCCCCCAATTATAACTCCAACCCTAACCTCAACACACCCCTAACCCTAATCTGAGCCCTAAGCCTAGCCCTAACCCTAGCCCTAACCCTAACCCTTACCCTACCCTAACCCTAACCCTAGCGGGAAAATGGAAATAAATACATTTTCTTTTAGTTTTATTATTTTTCCCTAACTAAGGGGGTGATAACGGGGGGTTTGATTTACTATTTATGGCGGTTTTTATATTTGGCGGCTGTCAGATGCTAAAAGACGCTTTTTATTGTAAAAATAGCTTTTGCGTCACCACATATTGTGAGCTATAATTTTTCCGTATTTTGACCCACCGAGTCATGTGAGGTCTTATTTTTTGCGGGATGAGATGACGTTTTTATTGGTACCATTTTCGGGCACGTGACATTTTTTGATCGCTTTTTATTCCGAGTTTTGGGACGCAGAATGAACAAAAACCAGCGTTTCATGAATTTCTTTTGGGGGGTGCGTTTACACCGTTCCGCGTGCGGTAAAATTGATAAAGCGGTTTTATTCTTCGGGTCAGTATGGTTACAGCGATACCTCATTTGGGTCTTTTTTTATGTTTTGTCGGTTTTTTGCAATGAAAACTTTTTTTATATAAAAAATAATTATTTTTGTATCGCTTTATTCTGCGAGCTATAACTTTTTTATTTTTTTGCGGATGATGCTGTATGGTGGCTCGTTTTTTGCGGGACAAGATGACGTTTTCAGCGGTACCATGGATATTTATATGCGTCTTTTTGATCGCGCGTTATTGCACTTTATGTTCGGTGGTATGATAATAAATCATTATTTTTTGCTTCGTTTTTTATTTTTATTTTTTAAGGGGTTCGCTAAAGGGGTTAACTAATGGGCCAGTTTTATAGGGCAGGTCATTACGGACGCGGGGATACCAAATATGTGTACTTTTATTGTTTTTGTTTTTTTTTATTTTGAAAAAATGGATTTATTGGGGAATATTTTTTTTTTTACTAATTTATTTAGCGATTTTTTTAAAATTATTTTTAACACTTTTTTTTACTTTATTACCTTGTCCCAGGTGGGACATCACTGTCCTGTGACAGATCGCTGATCTGTCACATCACAGATCACTGTGACAGATCAGCGATCTGTCACAGGCACTGCTGCAGACTTCCTCATGCCTGCGCTTTGCAGGCAGTGAGGAAGTCAGCTCCCTGCAGGCCCCCGTCGCCATCTTGGTTCTGGGGGCCTGTAGGGAAAGAGCCCCCCGCAGCAGCGCTGCACATTGCGCTGCCGTGGGGGGCTCAGGGAAGCACGGAGGGAGCCCCCTCCCTGCCGATGCTTCCCTTTAACCCCCGGTACACCGCGATCGCGTTTGATCGCGGTGTGCAAGGGGTTAATGTGTCGACACATTGTGCCGGGTGTCAGCTATGATAATTAGCTGACACCCGGCCGCGATCAGCGGCGCTCACCAAGTGGGCGCCGCTGATCGCTGGGACGTAATATTCCGTCCATGGTAGTTAGGTCCAGGGTCACATGGACGGAATATTACGTCCTTTGTAGGTAAGGGGTTAAACAGAATTTAAAAAAAAAATGAAACTCATGAAATAGGCCTGGACAGAAATGATGGTACCCCTGAAAATAATGTGACAAAAGGAACATGATAAATCGCGGAGTGTCCACTAATTAGCATCACAGGTGTCTACAATCCTGGAATCAGTGAGTGGCCTGTATAGAGGCTACAGATACTCACTGTGCTGTGTGGTGACATGGTGTGTATCACACTCAACATGGACCAGAGGAAGCGAAGGAAAGAGTTGTCTCAGGAGATTAGAAAGAAAATTATAGACAAACATGTTACAGGTAAAAGTTATAAGACCATCTCCAAGCAGCACGATGTTCCTGTGACTAAAGCTGCACATAATATTCGGAAATGTAAGCTCCATGGGACTGTAGACAACCTCCCTGGACGTGGCCGCAGGAGTCAAATTCATGGCAAATCAAAGAGATGGATAATATGAATGGTAACAAAAGAGCCCAGAAAAACTTCTAAACGGATTAAAGGTAAACTTCAAGCTCAAGGAACATCAGTGTCAGATCCCACCATCACAAAAATTTTCCTTTAGACCTAATTTTTTTTTACTTTCGTAAGGGTAATAGGAGAAAATGGATGATACATTTTGTTTTTCAATTTCTCCTGAGCATGCCGATACCCCATATGTGGGGGAAATCTACTGTTTGGGCACACGGCAGGGCTCGGAAGTGAAGGCGTGCCATTTGATTTTTTGAATGTAAAATATGCTGTAATAATTAGCGGTTGCCGTGTCGCGTTTGGAGAGCCCCTGATCTGCCTAAACAGTGGAAACCCCCAATAAGTGACACCATTTTGGAGACTAGACCCCTTTAGGGAACTTATCCAGATGTGTTTTGAGCACCTTGAATCCACAGGTGCTTCACAGAAGTTTATAACTTAGAGTCGTCGAAATAAAAAAAATAACATTTTTCACAAATAATTCATTTTTTGCCCCATATTTTGCATTTTCATAAGGGTAACAGGAGAAATTGCTCCATACAATTTGTTGTGCAATTTCTCCTGAGCTCGCCGATACCCCAAATGTGGGAGAATACTACTGTTTGGGCGCATGGCAATGCTTGGAAGGGAAGAAGCGCCATATTGGAGAGCAGATTTTGCTGGAATTGTTTGTAGGTGACATGTCAAATTGTCAGAGCCCCTGACGTGTCTAAACAGTGAAAACCCCCAACACGTGACCCCATTTTTTAAACTAGACCCCCAAGGAGCTTATCTAGATGTGTGGTGGGCTCTTTGAACCCCCAAGTGCATCACAGAAGTTAATTACGTAGAAATGTGAAAATAAAAAATCAAATTTAAAAAAAAATCTTTTCGCCCTCCATTTTTTATCCAAAGGGTAGCAGGAGAAATTGGACCGCAAAAGTTGTTGTGCAATTTGTCCTGAGTATTCTGACACCCCATATGTGGGGGTAAACCACTGTTTGGGTGCATGGCAGAGCTCGGAAGGGAAGGAGTGTCATACTGGAGAGCAGATTTTGCTGGAATTGTTTATAGGTGACATGTCACATTGTCAGAGCCCCTGAGGTGCCAGATAAGCATAAGACCCCCAAAGTGACTGCATTTTACCAAATACTTCCCTGAATGAATTCTTCTAGTGGTGCAGTGAGCATACTGACACCACAGCTGTTCCATAGAAAATTATACCATTGGGCAGTGAAGAAAAAATAATTAAATTTTACCACTAAAATGTTGTTTTAACCCCAGATTTTACATTCGAAAATAGGTAGATAGGTGAATGGTCACTACACCCATAGATGAATTCACAGAGGGGTGTCATTTCCAATTCCCAGAAGGGTGTCATTTCCAAAATGGGGTCACTTCAGGAGGGATTCTGCTGTTATGGTACTTTGGAGAGCCGCTAAGTGCCAGAACAACTGAAGTGACTCCATTTTGGAAATGACACCCCTCTGGGAATTCATCTATGGATATAGTGACCATTTTCACTACATGGATGATTTCCAGAAACTCGTAGTAGAAGTTTTAGAGCAAAAATTGCAAAAATGTCATTGTAGTGCCCAATATATTGTGCCCAGCTTGTGTCTCTGGAGACCTCCCCCCACCTCACCCTGGAAATTGTTAAGTCAGCTCTACTCAATTGTGTCTGTCACTAAATAAACCAAATGCTTGAATGTCAAAACAGTTCAAAAACGTGGTTCTGTGTGGAAGATTGTAAAGCCGTCATGGAGGCATAAGGCTGGCAGTGATGGGCATTGTGGGTAATAATAGCGGGGATCATGCCTCATTCCTCTCTAGGAACATACACGACATCTTCTCTGGGGGTTCTTTCTTGTTTCAGTTACTGGGATGAGTGCAATAAAATGTCGCTCAGTGAGTCTTCTGACATCTTCACATTCTAAAGGATTGGCGGGGACAAAATTTTCAAAAACAAGATTTTCAGTGACCTTTTCCTGATAATCAAGGAAAGTATCTGCATTTCCGGCTTTTTTGTATAACACAAAAGAATTATATGTGGCCACCTCAAACAAATACATGACTAACCTTTTATACCAGATCTATGATTTTCTTGATACCTGGTATGGCTGTAGAACCTGATCTGCAAGGTCCACACCCCATATATTTGTTGTAGTCAATGACAGACCAAGGTTTTGGAGTAGTGGATCCCTGTTGGTCTGCAGTGGCCCTTGTGGCATCTGTGTGGATTGAGCTCAGGATAAAAATATTTCATTTATCCTTAATATTAAGGGCAAGCAGCTCTCCATTGTGTAAAGCCCCTGACTGCCCCTTTTGGAACTTTTTGCTGACCAATGATTGTGGAAACCCCTGATGGTTTTTGCGAATGGTCCCACAAGCCCCTATGTTATGTTCAACCAGACTTTTAAATAGGGGTATGCTGGTGTAGTAGTTGTCAACATACAGATTGTAGCCTTTCTTTTTGTAAAAATGGAGTTATCAGCTCCCAAACCATTTTTCCAGATGTCCCCAGATAAGTAGGGCATCCTGGTGGGTTTAGTTGGCTCTCTTTCCTCTCATAAATGTGAAAAGCTGATGTGTATCCGGTTGAACTCTCGCACATTTTATAGAGCTTTATTCCGAACCTTGTCCTCTTAGAAGGAATAAATTGCTTGAGGTGCAGTCTTCCTTTGAATTTTACAAAGGACTCATCAATTGAAATGTTTTCTGTTGGGGTGTAGAGCTTTAAGAACTTTTCTGTCAAGTCTTCGATGATGGGTCTGATTTTGAATAGTCTGTCATGTTCTGGGACATTTCTGGGCAGGCATTGACTATTGTCGTTAAAATGCCAAAATCTCATGAGCATTTCATAACGGGTCCTAGGAAGAACAGCAGAAAACATTGGGGTGGCTTGAACAGGGCAGTTGGACCAATAGGACTGAATGCTCGTTTCTTTAACAAGACCCATAGCGAATATAAGTCCTAAAAATGTTTTAATTTCTAGGATATTAGTTGGTGTCCATAAATTTGACCTAGCATAATAGGATCGTGGATTCTGGCTGATGAATTGGGAAGCATATAAATTTGTAGGACAATATGCTCTAGCAAGCTGTCAGAAACAAATTAAAAAAAATAATTGGTCCAAAATTTTCCACCTCCACATTTATACCAGGAATGGCATTAAAATTAGGGATGAATGGAGTAGCCGAATCCGAAGCCTCCCATCTGGGAAATGCTACATCAAGAGGCAAAGCCCCTTGGACATTGGTGTGCGCCAATTCCCGAGCACTAGGGACAGCACTAGTACTGGGCATTGTTCCCTGAGTTGGAGACATTTCTCCAGAAGCGCTATTTGTCCTTCTTGTTGTACTGGTCCTTGTGTGTGAGGATGGACCAGAATCACTGCTCATTTCTGAGCTATCGCTGTCGCTGCTACTAAAGCCCTCGAAATCCACATCACCATCTGACACTGCACTTTCTTCACTGTCAGAAGATAAAAGTGCATAAGCCTCCTCTGCACTATAATACTGACGGGACATTTTATTCATTTTATTTTTTTTATAAATAGAAAACTATGACGTGCCCAAATTATTGGGGAGACAATTGAGAAAAGCCTAATTCTTTAGCCTACCCCTAACTTTAGGATAAACCCTAACTTTAGCCCCAACACTAACCCTAACTATAGCACTAACCCTAACCTGCCTTACCTGTTTTTTTTTTTACTTTATAGCACAATCGCTGACTGACACAGCTGTTGGCAGCAGCACTTGTAACACTGTTTCTCCTCTAATCTCTCACTGACAGGAGATCTGAGGAGAAACAATGTTTTCATGAGGCAGATCGCCCGGGAAATTTTGCTGCTACAACAAACTCTCCTAGTGATTTGTCTCATTGGCTGGTGTGAGGCTGACGTCATCAGGACCTAAACCAATCAGGTCTCGATGCGTACGGGGGTCACAGGAAGTGTTGTGTGGCGGAATCCCCTCATTATATGGTACGTGGGGGTCCCGATGAGCATAAAACCGCTGACCGTAGACAAACATCGGCATTGCACAAAGCCCTGCTAGCGCCGATGTCTATCTACCGTTGGCAGTCATGAAGTGGTTACGTTAAGGGTACCATAGTTTCTGTCTAGGCCTATTTCATTAGTTTTATTTTTTTTTTAAATTCTGTGGAAGCATGGCTGAAAAGCAATGTCTGACTTTCATTTGTTCATTTTCATAGAGTTTTGATTTATTATTACTTTTGTCAGATTCAAGTTATTTCTGTGACCATTGTGGGTTTTTCTGCCATTAAACGAGGGGTATCAACAATTTTGACCATGTGTGTAGGAGGAGTGAATATTTTGACTCCACAGCAACTTTCCGGAAATTACCACGCAGTGGATGTTGGAGAGTGATAATTACACATTTGCCATTTTCTTACCCAGCACATAGTGCCCAGATTGTGCTCCAGGAGACACCGCAAATTAAGTGGATTCTTCTCACTATAATATTGCTAAATACAGGGATCCTAAATGTTGTTTGCGCACACTGCAAGACTCCGAAGTGAGAGCGGATTTTGCTGGATTGGTTTATAGAAACCTTGTTGCTTTTCAACAGCCTTTGAGCCACTAATAGTGTGGGAACCTCTGTTTTTCCATTGACAGATGATGGACCTGAGTGGGGACTTGTTTTTGTGAGATGAGAATTGGTATTATTTTTGCCTACATAACATTGATTGGTTTCTTTTTATTTGATATTTGGGAGGCAGAATGAACCAACAGTTGAACACCGCACACTACTGGTTCATCCAACAAGGTTTTCTATTAGACGGTGAAGTGTCATTGTCTTGGTAAATAATTAAAGTTTTTTACATAGCTTGCCATTTTTATGGACAGTTTAAGTAGAAATATTAAAAAATATAAAACTCAAGGATATTTTATAAAAATAAATTTTTCTTATCTTAGCAGATGACTGTACCAGGAGGTCAGAGGGACAGCTGACATCTTTAGTTTTGAAATCTGATGATCTTGAGATCCTACAACGTACAACTGAAGTGATTGCTATTACTCCAGATATACCATCATCCATTCACAGCAAAGATCTGTCATCTGATCCTGTGAAACAGGTCCCATCTTCTGATTCATTACCGACTACTAAGGAAAATCAAAGTCACAAAAGAGGCATTAAAAAACAACCTGCTCCTAAAGCAAAGAAGTCATTTTCATGTTCAGAATGTGGGAAATGTTTTAACAAGAAATCACATTTTGTTACACACCAAAGAACTCACACGGGGGAGAAGCCTTTTTCATGTTCCGAATGTGGGAAATGTTTTAACTGGAAATCAGATTTGGTTAATCACCATAGAACTCACACAGGGGAGAAGCCTTTTTACTGTTCAGAATGTGGGAAATGTTTTAACTCAAAATCACAATTGGTTAATCACCATAGAACTCACACAGGGGAGAAGCCTTTTTCATGTTCAGAATGTGGGAAATCTTTTAACACCAAATCACATTTTGTTACACACCAATTAACTCACACAGGAGAAAAGCCTTTTTCCTGTTCAGAATGTGGAAAATGTTTTAACCATAAAGGGAATCTTGTTACCCACCAGAGAATTCACACAGGAGAGAAGCTTTTTTCATGTTCAGAATGTGGGAAATCTTTTAACAACAAATCACATTTTGTTACACACCAATTAACTCACACAGGGGAGAAGCCTTTTTCCTGTTCAGAATGTGGAAAATGTTTTAACCATAACGGGAATCTTGTTAAACACCAAAAAACTCACACAGGGGAGAAGCCTTTTTTATGTTCAGAATGTGGGAAATGTTTTAAAATGAAATGGAATCTTGCTAAGCACCAAAGAGCTCACAAAGGAGAGAAGCCTTTTTCATGCTCAGAATGTGGGAAATGTTTTAACCAGAAAGGGAATCTTGATTAACACCAAAGAACTCACACAGGAGAGAAGCCTTTTTGATGTTCAGAATGTGAGAAATGTTTTACTCAGAATTCAAATCTTGTTACATGTGAGAGAATTCATACAGCAGAGAAGCCATATTCTTGTTCAGAATGTTTTAAATGGAAAAATAAATCTTGATCGCCATCAAAGAACCCACATAGGGAAGAAGACTTTCCTGTTCAGAATGTGGGAAATGTTTTAACCGGAGATCACTTCTTGTTTGACATCAAGTCACACAGGGGAGAAGCTTTTTTCATTTTCTTAATGTGGATAATATTTTACTTGGAAATCAACTGTTAATAAACATCAGAGGCATCACATAGGGGAGAAGGTTTTTTTTTATAATGTTGGAATAGTTTTAATCAAAATTGAATCTTCTTAAATGGGTTGTCTCTTGTCATTCCTCATGTTTGTTGACAAAAGGAAAAAAATAAACTTTATTACTTCCAAAAGTAAAACTATATCCCTAATTCACCCCCTGAAGGTTAGTCAATAGGTGACTAATAGAAAAAACATATATCCCACATCTCAGTATATAGGGTGAGGAGATGTATACACACTCACTCTCCAAGCCTCTCATTTCTACGACTCATCAGGAGACTATTTAATATTGACCTATATCCACGCCAGACTAGACAAAATAAAAACTAAAATCATGTATCATGTTATCTGAAACAGTCAGAAAACTAGCCACATATCGGCAGATCCCAGACCTCAAACTATATACTGTGTAAGTTTATAAGCCACTCCAGTGTCAGGAATAGATAGTATGTGAAAATACAGTATAATTCTTGTGTTTTTCTCCTATAGGGACTGCCCTAGTTTGGGATTGTAACAGCTGTTAATTAGTAGTGCAGACAAATTGTCCTAGACCAGTGATGGCGAACCTATGGCATGCAGAGCCCTCTCTGCTGGCACGTGGTATCACCTCATCTACAAGTGTCCTCGCTCCAGAGCTGCAGCTTCCTGCCTCACATGGCAGTCAGCGACGCGGCTGGATAACATCATCATTCAGCTCTGCAGCCGCTGTGCTAGTGAGAGGAAGCTTCCGGCAAGTGCGCGGAGAGGTGTGTGTGTAATGATGGGGGAGAGGGCAATGATGGGAGTGATGGAGAAGACAATGATGGGGAGAAGGCAATGATGGGAGTGATGGAGAAGGCAATGATGGGGAGAGGGCAATGATGGCAGTGATGAAGAAGGCAATGATGGGTGTGATGGCAATGATGGGAGTGATGGAGAAGGCAATGATGGGGGAGAGGACAATGATGGGAGTGATGGAGAAGGCAATGATGGGGAGAAGGCAATGATGGGAGTGATGGAGAAGGCAATGATGCGGGTGATGGGGAGAGTGCAATGATGGCAGTGATGAAGAAGGCAATGATGGGGGTGATGGCAATGATGGGAGTGATGGAGAAGGTAATGATGGGGAGAAGGCAATGATGGGAGTGATGGAGAAGGCAATGATGCGTTTGATAGGGAGAGGGCAAAGATGGGTGTGATGGAGAGGGCAATGATGGGGTGGTGAGGAGGAAATGATGGAGGTGGTTGAGCAATTTCTACAATAAGGGGTCAGGATGGGGCACATTTCTACATGAAGGGGATCATGATGGGGCACATTATTAAAAGAATGGGGCATATTACTACAAGAAGTGGACAATTATGGGGCATATTACTACAAGAAGGGGACAATGATGGGGCATATTTCAGGGTAGAATCTGCTTGCATTCCATGCTAAAATCTATCTATCTAATCTGCATTTTTTTCCATAAAGATCAAAACAACTGCTGTGTCTGGAAAGGGCAGTGTGAGTGGCTCAGTGTCAGTGTGTGATAAGCAATCATGAGCTTGAAGCCCCCCTGCTGAACAAAAGAGAAGACTGCAAAGGTAAATTTCAAATCAATGAATTGTTTACATAATAGAATTGATCATCAAGGTTTAGGGACGGCAAGCGCTGTACAGGCAAGAGAGTTGGCAGCTGCGGACTCTCCTGTGCAGCGCTTATGATGGTCACTGCTGAGTAGTTCTCATTCACTTTCAGTGCTGCAGGACCTTGAGACGCCACTACACATTTTTCATCACACAAAATTGCCCTGGTGGCACTTCGTCATAAATAATTGGATTTTAGGTTGCAGTTTGGGCACTCGGTCTCAGAAAGGTTCGCCATCACTGCCCTAGACTAATCTCAGTCTTCAGACGGCCCAATATGTACCACTCAGGGAAAACTCACCTGCTCCAAAGATCATTAGCAGCTTCTAACTAATGGCCATGCTGCGGTCTGTCAAGGAATGAGTGCAATATCGTTATACAGACTAGGGATATGTGCAATCATAATGTCTGGGAGATCTGTGCCATTATTTAGTATGAATATGGAAACTATTTCTGAAAGGTAAGTGTTCCCTGAGCGGTATATACGGTATTTTCACATACTATCTATTCCTGACACTGGAGGGGCTTATAAACTTACACAGTATATAGTTTGAGGTCTGGGATCTGCCAATATGGGGCTAGTTTTCTGACTGTTTCGGATAACATGATACATGATTTTAGGGTTTTCTTCGTCTAGTCCCGCTTGAATATACTTCAATATTAAATAGTCTCCTGATGAATGAATGATGAATCCAATGAATATTCATTTCTCTGAAGTAGCGGCACACGTGACCGCCGGCAGCAGCAGGAAGCCAGTAGCTGACACTGCGCGCTACTGAAGAGGAAGGAATACTCACTGCCGTCTGTGCGCACAGTCCCGGCGAGTACTCCAGCAGCTGTGCTCTGCTTGTGAGCAGTGCATAATGCCCCTGCCATGTGCTGCTTACAAGCATAAAGCAGTTGCTGGCACCGGAGCAGATGCGAGGGAGCAGCGGGTAGGTAAGTGTAATTTTTTTTTCTGATGGGGCCATGCATACCAGGATGGGGATGGGGGGCAATTATACCAGAATAGAGATGGTGCCCTGCATACTAGGAGGAGATGGGGGCCCTGCATGCCAGGATAAGGATGAGGGCCCTGCATACTAGTATAAAAGATAAAAAAAACTGACTGGCACATCCAGACTAGTGTGAATAGGTGCTTACCAAGAGGAGCTACCCCCATATACAATATACAAAAAAGCTGCACTCTAACATGCTAAAGCATGTCATTGTGGAATATTGCTGACAGAGGTGTCCACATTCACCCAGGAATTCTGACATCAGCCTTAGAGAGGTATTCACACAGGCCAGGGACCCATCAGACTTTTGAGATCACCTTGACATTGGTTGGTGGGCAGATAATATTTGGCCAAATTTTATGCTAAGCGTCTCATATTTTTTCCTTAGACTCCAAAGCCATATTGCTATTCAAATTTCACATATTCCACATTGACATGCTTTAGCATGATAGAGTGCAACCTTTTTTTGTATATTGGGGTTGCTCCTCTTGGTATGCACCTATTCACACTAGTCTGGATGTGCCAGTCAGTTTTTTGTCTTTTTTTGTCTTTTGTATGTTAGCTTACTGACCGAGCACTCCGCCCTCCACCAGGTGGTGATTTTAATTACAGCAGGTCCCTACTTACCCATAAATGCAGGCATTGCTGACAGAGGTGTCCACATTCACCCAGGAATTCAGACATCAGCCTTAGAGAGGTATTCACACAGGCCAGGGACCCATCAGACTTTGAAACCACCTTGACGGTTGGTGGGCAGATATTTGGCCAAATTTTATGCTAACCGTCTCATTTTTTTTTTTTTTGTATACTGCATAGTATAGGGATGAGGGCAATCATTCCTGCCAGGATAGGGATGAGGGGGCCATGCATACCAGGATAGGGATGAGGGAGCCATGTGTCAGCGTCGGGATTTTTTCTTATAGTCACAAACCTCAGGTAAAGCTCACTTAGAGCTTCTCTTACCTAGGATCCTAGGAGTGGAGAAATAAAAAGAGAGACACAGGTTGCTTGTCTTTCAAGTTAATCTCATCCTTTATTAAGATGGGTGCATCATTTATAGGGTCACAGAAGAGGAAAATGAACAAATATGGATACTTCCGTAATGTGTAACAATTAGAGTTGAGCGATACCATCCGATACTTCAAAGTATCGTATCGGATGGTATCGGCCGATCTTTAAAAAAAGTATCGGTATCGCCGATTCCGATACCGGAAGTCCCATTCAAGTCTATGGGACTTCCGGTATCGGAATAAGAAAAACCCTTTCCTGCCCTTGTACAGCCTCTCTGGGGTCTGTACGGGCCTTTCGGGGGGCTGTGCCGGCCTGCCAGGGGGTCTGTGCAGGCTCCGGTGGTCTGTGCCGGCCTGCCGGTGGTCTGTGCAGGCTCCGGGGGGCTGTGCCGGCCTGCCGGGGGGCTGTGCCGGCCTGCCGGGGGGCTGTGCCGGCCTGCCAGGGGGTCTGTGCAGGCTCCGGTGGTCTGTGCCGGCCTGCCGGTGGTCTGTGCAGGCTCCGGGGGGCTGTGCCGGCCTGCCGGGGGGCTGTGCCGGCCTGCCGGGGGGCTGTGCCGGCCTGCCGGTGGTCTGTGCAGGCTCCGGGGGTCTGTGCAGGCATCGTCCGATGGGACTACAAGTCCCATCTGGCGATGCCTGCTACCATGACAGTGATTGACACATTAGCCAATGATGGGACAGTAGTAGTCCCATCATCCGGCTAATGTGTTAAATGTAAAAAAAAAAAAAAAAAAAAATTACATGCTACATTCATACTACATACTACATACATGCTACATTCATACTACATGCAACATACATACTACATATATACTACATGCATGCTACATATATACTACATGCTACATTCATACTACATACTACATACATGCTACATTCATACTACATGCAACATACATACTACATATATACTACATGCATGCTACATATATACTACATGCTACATACATACTACATATATACTACATGCATGCTACATACATACTACATGCTACATGCATGCTACATACATACTACATACATACTACATGCTACATACATACCACATATATACTACATACATACAATACATTCATACAATACATACATAGACATACAGTACATATAACATAGAGTAACATACTTACCAATACTTGTCACATTGTTCCCCGAAGCCATTGTCGTCTACGGAATAAATATTAACATAACAAACCACAAAAATACTCACCCACGATCCGAAGCAGTCCACGAGTGTGTCCCACGACGATCTTGGGTAGAGAACTGCAGCATCAGCTGATGCTGCCGTTCTCTACGGGCTGCAGGAATCCAATGACGGAAGGTAGGTATCCTTCCGCACTGTATTCCTCCGCCACTTAAAAAAAAAAAAAGTCCCTAGTCTCACTTTATGCCATTGCTGTGTGGGAATTTCCCACACAGCAATGGCATAAAGTGAGACTAGGGACTTTTTTTTTTTTAAGTGGCGGAGGAATACAGTGCGGAAGGATACCTACCTTCCGTCATTGGATTCCTGCAGCCCGTAGAGAACGGCAGCATCATCTGATGCTGCAGTTCTCTACCCAAGATCGTCGTGGGACACACTCGTGGACTGCTTCGGATCGTGGGTGAGTATTTTTGTGGTTTGTTATGTTAATATTTATTCCGGAAAGACAATGGCTTCGGGGAACAATGTGACAAGTATTGGTAAGTATGTTACTCTATGTTATATGTACTGTATGTCTATGTATGTATTGTATGAATGTATTGTATGTATGTAGTATATATGTGGTATGTATGTAGCATGTAGTATGTATGTAGTATGTATGTAGCATGCATGTAGCATGTAGTATGTATGTAGCATGCATGTAGTATATATGTAGTATGTATGTAGCATGCATGTAGTATATATGTAGCATGTATGTAGTATGTATGTGGTATGTATGTAGCATGTAGTATATATGTAGCATGCATGTAGTATATATGTAGTATGTATGTAGTATGTATGTAGCATGTATGTAGTATATATGTAGTATGTATGTAGTATATATGTAGCATGTATGTAGTATATATGTAGTATGTATGTAGTATATATGTAGCATGCATGTAGTATATATGTAGTATGTATGTAGTATATATGTAGCATGCATGTAGTATATATGTAGTATGTATGTAGTATATATGTAGCATGTATGTAGTATGTATGTAGCATGCATGTAGCATGTAGTATGTATGTAGCATGCATGTAGTATATATGTAGTATGTATGTAGCATGCATGTAGTATATATGTAGCATGCATGTAGTATGTATGTGGTATGTATGTAGCATGTAGTATATATGTAGCATGCATGTAGTATGTATGTAGTATGTATGTAGTATGTATGTAGCATGCAGTATGTATGTAGTATGTATGTAGTATATATGTAGTATGTATGTAGCATGTATGTAGTATGTATGTAGTATGTATGTAGTATGTATGTAGCATGCAGTATGTATGTAGTATGTATGTAGTATATATGTAGTATGTATGTAGCATGCATGTAGTATGTATGTAGTATATATGTAGTATGTATGTAGCATGTAGTATGTATGTAGTATTTTTTTTTTTTTTTTTAACATTTAACACATTAGCCGGATGATGGGACTACTACTGTCCCATCATTGGCTAATGTGTCAATCACTGTCATGGTAGCAGGCATCGCCCGATGGGACTTGTAGTCCCATCGGACGATGCTTGCACAGACCCCCGGACATCAGCACAGCCCCCCGGCAGGCCGGCACAGCCCCCCGGCAGGCCGGTACAGACCCCCACAGGGTGCACAGCCCCCCGGCAGGCCGGCACAGCCCCCCGGCAGGCCGGCAGAGACCCCGGGCAGTCCACACAGCCCCCCGGCAGGCCGGCACAGCCCCCCGGCAGGCCGGCAGAGACCCCCGGAAGGCCCGAAATGACGGCGCATCATGATGCGCACACACCGCGCATCATGATGACGTCAGGCCGTCAATCAACTGAACTTCCGATTCCGATGCCGAATTCCGATATTGAAAAAATATCGGAAGTCGGTATCGGAATTCCGATACAGCAAGTATCGGCCGATACCCGATACTTGCGGTATCGGAATGCTCAACACTAGTAACAATTCAAAATGGTGGATAGCTTGGCAAGAACAATAGTTATATAACAGAAATGTCAAAGTATATCATGTGTTAGAAGATATATTTAATTGAGGGTGAAAGGAGTACGTGGGTTTATGGCATTTCCCTTATGTCAGTTTAACAATTCGTGGAACCATTTCCGTTAGTACTTTTTGGCCAGATAACTATTTGGCCTTGACATTCTGAGAATAAGGCTGGAGTCACACACAACGAATAAAAAATCGGACCCATTTTAACGGTCCGAAATCGCACAAAGGTATCTTAACCAGTGATGCGTTTTTGATGCGATTTTTCTTCATTGATGCGATTTTAATCACATGTAAGCATCCTTTTGACATCCGTCTGGCGAGATTTTCTCGCAGGAAAGCAAAATGGACATATAATGGAGCCCAATGACAGGTTTCCCCACACAAACTAATTAATAGATATAGACACATTAAATAAATATATATATATTTATATATATATATATATTTTATACATGTCATAGAGACACATTTATATATATTTCTAGTTCATACATTTCTTCATTGCAGAATAGCCGCTGACACATTAGCCGGCTTTTGTATAACATTCTCCTGCCCGACATGAAATGACACATGGTTTACATATAGTTAACCATTTCATTTCATGTTTTTTATTTTATGTCTATCAGTATTAATTATATGAGGGCTTGTGGGTTAAATTTTGGGCTTGTAGGGGTTCATTTAAGGGGTTAATTCGTTGTATTAAATTGCGGAGACTCCCGCTGACGTCACTGAGGCTGCAGGGAGTCCCCGTAATTTAATACAATGAATTAACCCCTTAAATGAACCCCTACAAGCCCAAAATTTAACCTACAAGCCCTCATATAATTAATAGTGATAGACATAAAAAAAACAAAACATGAAATGAAATGGTTAACTATATGTAAACCATGTGTCATTTCATGTCGGGCAGGAGAATGTTATACAAAAGCCGGCTAATGTGTCAGCGGCTATTCTGCAATTAAGAACTGTATGAACTAGAAATATAGATATTAATGTGTCTCTATAACATGTATAAAATATATATATATTTATTTAATGTGTCTATATCTATTAATTCGTTGCTTTATTTAACGGAACACTGTGATTTTACTGTCTTAGGGAAAAAAAATGCCGGCTTTTGGTGCGATTTTTATCGCAACTCACACATCGGGTCCGTTTTTACTCCCATTTTTTCTCACCCCCATAGACATGCATTGTCGAATCCGATCCGAAAATCGGTGACAATCGCAGCATGCTGCGATTGTCTCGGTCAGAGGATCGGATGCGATAAAAAATCGCATGATGGGAGCTGCCCCATAGAATAACATGGGTTCGAATGCAATGCGATTTTTTATTGCATTGCATTCGTCCGTTTTATTCGCCAGTGTGACCCCGGCCTAAGATGGGAATTTGGAACTGACCACTTGGCAGAATTATCTAACCACGTAGGCAGATAATAACAATTAAATAGTGTCATGGGTTATAAGTTGTTTTTCAGTTATTTTCTGAATTTTAGAGAACTAAGATTAACCATTTCTTTACCAACTCCCCTCTTTTTATTATCTATCTACCTGTTCTGTCTGTCCTTGCCTTCATCCGAGGCCTGCAAGATAACCCTACTTCACAAAATACATGGCTTGTCCTATGTATATCATGGGATACCAGTCCTGCTGTGTATCCATTCAGACTATACTTGAGAATCAGACCTCCTTTCCCTACTTCTATCCTACTTATTGCCCTATCTCAGAGGAATACAGACTGTATCAAGGGGAGTTATATTTGTATATGGTAATGAGATATTCATAATTACTGTAATGCAGGGTAACATATTTTTATATATATATATATATTAGTATATTTAGTGTATTTATTTTTTTCTTTATTCATAAGTAAATATTAAATCATTTAAAGTCCATAGTGTATGTAATCTCCATGGTTGTAGTTCTTTGTAGAGCCTTTGTCTTTGCTCAGACCAGCGGTTTTCCACAATGCAATCAGCCAGGTCTACTGAAGTTTGCTTGTTGCAGAATATACATTCACGCTGAACGGTGGTTATGAAGGTCGTCAGCACTTGGTTGGTTATGAAGGTCGTCAGCACTTGGGTTTGCTTGATCTCTGAATCGATATCAATTTTATTACTACGTTTACCTGGAAAACATTTGCAATTAAAACCAAGAATTTTCTTTATGAGCAAAACAAACAATCTTATCATTACTGCAATAACCAATATCACAAAAACTGCTTGAATTAGGAAATGAATTATTCCTGATATCCATCCACCTATCCCTTTAAACAGATTCAAAGGCTTTAACCATGCGAGCCATTCAGGGAGGGGCAGGTCCTCCAGGGAATTAACCTTCCGTATTCCTTCCTTTATCAGCCTAGCTTGTTCTATGTCATGAGTGACTCTCATCAGTCCGGACGGATCTATATAGTGGCAGCAGGCGGGTCCCACTACCTGACAGAATCCCCCTTGAGATGCTGTGAGATAGTCGAGCACCATAGAGTGTTGGTTGGTTATAACAATGAGCTGTCTCATATAAGCAGATCCTACATTGATGGCATCAAATAAATACTCAGTCACATTATCAAAGATATCAACCAATTCTTCTATCATCTGAGCATTTCTTATAGTTCTGAACATAACTCCCAGAGGACCAGTGAGAACCATCCCAGTCTTAAGATACCATGGAGTGTGCATTAAATGCTTGGGTGGCTAGGAGAAGGTGCACTACGCTTTGTTATCATGTGACCAGGGACATTTTTATAATGGAAGTCATTCTCATCCCATACCCAGGTGGCCGGCTCTAACCTAGCCAGTGTACATGCACCTTCAGCTCCTTTAGGAATCCACCTATACACATTGCTCCCACAGACTATATAAACTCCCTTTGGTAATTCAAACTGAAATTCATTAAGAAAAGCTATAGCTATTGAAACCAACCGGGTGGTGGCAGTGTAGAGGCACCAGGAGTAATCCAGATCTGTAGTGACTGCCCTATAATATCGTAACGGCTGACATTCTGGGTCAGTATTAATGCTTATGGACATCTCAGCTGCTCCATCTCCATACTGACCTCCTCCAGCTTCCTCATCTACATGAACCGCCTCTCTTGCTGTACATTGTGCTGTATTACCATAAAGGAAGAAATGATTCCTTGTCCAATTAGTATCATGTAGGAATCATTCTAAACACACTTGGTCACTACAAATTTGCTTATCTCCGAGGGAAAAAGGAGTTTTTACTGCAAAACTAAGCTTTACCTCCTGATCTGTCACCTTTCCTATATAATTTTTATCAGTAGCCTTGTTTCCCCAGTTTCCATCATATTCCTTAAATTCAAACAAATTGATTGGTCGCTTATTTACAGGTTCCTGTTTTCTGGTAAGATTGATTTGGAACCACGGCTGTTGTCCAACCAGTAATAGACAAGGCAGCAGAAGTTTGACTCTGCTGCTCAGCCAGATTGAGGGCCCGCATTTCCCAACACTTTCCTCTGAACAGCTCCTCTTCTGTCAATGGAGTTACGAAATATGGCATAATTTTTGCAGCAATGGGAGCATGTGAACAAATCCAACAGTTGGATAAATTTCGGACTTGGGCAATATAGTTATGGTACTGGACAAATTTATTAGCCCACAGTTTTGACACGTCATTATCCCATGGTTTAAAGACATCATTATCTTTTTTACATTGAATAGATATCACAGTGAGAAACAAGAATGGATAGTACTTCCCAAATTCCATTCTTTTAGTTCCTGTAAAATTTCTTGCAGCGAGACGTGTGTGGGCGTGATCAGCTGGACTTGATAGGGTCCCTCAAAGTGAGGATCTAGACTTTTCCTCAGGTGCTTTCGCGTCACCACCCAGTCACCAGGCTTAAGGTCATACGAATTTGCTGCAACACCTGTTGCAATGCTCCCACATAGGCCGTCATATTTGAATGAGAGGCCTGCATCTGCTGGGGAAAGTACAATCCTGTCTTGGGAGGGCTCCCAAACAATACCTCATATGGACTTAAACTTGTCTTTCGGTTGGGAGTTACCCTAACAGTGTACAATGCAATGGGAAGACACTCAGTCCATGGTTTACCTGTTTCTGCCATTGCTTTTTGAATTTTCAATTTCAGTGTACCATTTAACCCTTCCACCCTGCCACTGCTCTGAGGATGATAGGGAGTGTGAAATGATTGCTCCATTCCTAAGGCTCGAGTGATTCCTTGGCACACCTGTGAAGTGAAATAACTACCTTGGTCACTTTCAATTACCTCTGGCACTCCAAATCTGCAAACAACTTCTGACAACAGCTTTTTAACCACGGTGCGTGCATTTGCATGAGCACAGGGCCATGCGTCTGGCCAGTTGGAAAAAAGATCCACACATACCAGCACATATTCATAGTTGCCTATTCTTGGAAGCTGAATGAAATCAATCTGCAGTCGCTGAAAAGGGTGCAATGGCCTGGGGGTGCACTTTGGTGGCACCTTCACCGTTTTCCCCTACATTATGGCATGCACAGATAACACATCCCTGTACGAATTTTGCAGCTGCATAATGGAACCCTGGTGCGACCCAACTTGCTTTTACCTGGCTTACCATTCCATCCTTGGATTGGTGTGTCAGTCCGTGGGAGAGGGAGCACACTATAGGGAACAATGCCCTGGGCAAGCAATACCTACCGTCCACTCTCCACAATCCATCTTCTTCCTTCACACCTGCGTGCCTTTGCCATTCTTCCTTTTCTGGTGCAGAGGCCTGATCTTGCAGTCTCTGGAGTAATTGAAGATCCACCTCCCCCGACACCTGTACAGTGTATGTTCCTGCGGGAAGAGGGAACAAAGCAACCTTGGCTGCAATATCAGCTCGGTTGTTGCCTTCGGCTTCCTTAGTGCGCTCTTTAGTGTGAGCTTGCACTTTCACTATAGCAACTTTCTTAGGCAGCTCCAATGCTCTGAGAAGCTGGGCCACCAAATCTGCATTTTTAATGGGCTTACCAGAGGAACCAACAAACTGTCTGCTCTTCCATATGGGACCATAATCATGGCAGATGCCAAATGCATAGCGGCTATCTGTGAAAGTATTTTCTGTCAAATGTTCAGCGATTACACACGCCTCAGCGAGTGCTTTCAATTCAGCTTCTTGAGTAGACATCCTAGACATCCTAGAATGCAAAGCTTTACTTTGTACCACCTTATGTTGATCAACCACGGAATAACCTGCATAAGGTACTTCATCTTGGTAAATCTGTGGCAAATCTACATAAAACTCTTGATCTACATTAGGGATTGGTGTCTCTTGCACATTGCCAAGTAGCCATGTTAAAAATACAGTATACCCTTAGCATGTCCCCCCCAATTCATGACAAAGCAAATGGAAGTGGAGGTCATAATTTGGCATTCCTAGAGCTGAGGCTGAGAGAATGGCCTACTTCAAGTTCTTGAACCCCTCTTTTGCTTCCGGGGTCAGTTGGCATGGCTTCTCTACAGTAGCTGGTCAGCCCCAGGAATATACTCAGTGGCAGATGGAAGTGAGCTCCATTGCTTGGCTTATGGCTTTTTCTATGCAATGACCTAAGAAAAGAACTTTTTCCTTTGCTAATTGCAGTTACCTCTTGACACCTTACATCCTTCATGGTACAAAAATATTAACAAGGAAGCTGTTTCCATTAGACATACAGTACCTGTTTGATCTCTCTGCTCAGGGGATATCGTCTAATACGTACCGGGACAGTTCCTGGCTTCAATCTAATGAATACTGGCACTATCCTAAACCAACATCTGTTTTATCTTTTACCCATAGTGCAGCTGCTATCTGCTCGAGCATCTGCAGTATTTCCTCATCTTGCTCAACCTGTTGTTTTTCCTGTTCTTCTAACTGCATCATGGACATCACCGTGGATAGTGCTTCTTCCGATAAAGGGCCTGAAACAGTAATTCCCTTTTTCCCAAACTTAATGATTGCATTGACAGCATTCAAAATATCAGCGCCTATCAAGTTCAGCAGACATTTCTCTGAAACTAACAATTGGGCACATAAGTCAGTAGTCTGAGCTATTCACGCATTCATAGGTTCTGTTTCATACAAAGGATGAACCATTCCTCCTGCTCCTAATCCCTGTACCATTTTCCCTGTCATGAATTGTTGTGGCATATCCTTTTTCTTATATATTATAGTACGGCTCACCCCCAATCAATCAGGCATTTTATTTGTTGGAGGAAGATTTAATTGTGTGATAGTGATTGGACCGTCCTGTGGGGGAACCGCTATTCTTGTTTCCACTTCTCCGGGTCTGTTCTCCCATCTTTCCTTTTCTTCTCTCCCCCTGTGATGTATACCTGCCGCCTGCACCACAGTTTTCACAGCATTAATAAATGCATCCGGAGGTGTATTCCCCATAACAGGAGTCGCCTTCTGCTGCTTCTTCACTTTCCTATTGGTAATCTGGTCATCTATCCCCTGAACATGGGAAGGGATTGTATATACATTCTGGCCGTACTCTCATCACTTCTGTTCTCAGATCTTCCTTCAGTCCTATCAGTAACATATTTTTACAAATCTGGCTTCTCTGGGGTTTTTCAAATCATAGTTATGAGGTGTAAGGGTTGTCTGCAAGTGAAATGTAAAATGTTTCCTCATTTCTCCCCTCCGTAGGAATTGCTTGGGGCTGTTCTTACCGGAGTGGAGAGACTGTCTGTGAACCCCTGTGGCGACCCAAGGGTAATAAGCATAGAGGAGAAGCATCATATACAAGTCAGCTAGTTTGCATCTGCGGAGACACGGGGATCAGTCCTCCCCCCGTGTTTGGCACCTATGGGACCCCTGGCTGATGGTATATCACCAGGGTCTACCAGAGATGGGGCGTATAGAATTATACAGATGTTAAGGCTGCAGACAGAAATCTCCTGTCAGCACATAACTTCGCTCTTTGGGCTGCTTAACCCCTTACCTACAAATGACGTAATATTCCGTCCATGTGACCATGGACCTAATTACCATGGACGGAATATTACGTCATCGCGATCAGCGGCGCCCACGTGGTGAGCGCCGCTGATCGCGGCCGAGTGTCAGCTAATTATCATAGCTGACACCTGGCACAATGTGTCAGGGGCGGTCACGGACCGCCCCCGACACGTTAACCCCTTGCACACCGCGATCAAACACGATCGCGGTGTACCGGGGTTAAAGGGAAGCATCGGCAGGGAGGGGGCTCCCTCCATGCTTCCCTGAGCCCCCCACGGCAGCGCAATGTGCAGCGCTGCTGCGGGGGGCTCCTTTCCTGCAGGTCCCCGGATCCAATATGGCGACGGGGACCTCCGGGGGCCTGTAGGAAGCTGGCTTCCTCAGTGCCTGCAAAGCGCAGGCATGAGGAAGCCTGTGCAGTGCCTGTGACAGATCGCTGATCTGTCAGAGTGATCTGTGATGTGACAGATCAGCGATCTGTCACAGGACAGTGATGTCCCCCCTGGGACATTGTAATAAAGTAAAAAAAAAATAAAAAAAAGTGTAAAAATAATTAAAAAAAAATCGCCAAATAAATTAAAAAAAAAAAAAAAATATTCCCCAATAAATTCATTTTTTGGAAATAAAAAAAAAAAAAAACAATAAAAGTACACATATTTGGTATCGCCGCGTCCGTAATGACCCGCCCTATAAAACTGTCCCAATAGTTAACCCCTTAAGCGAACCCCTTAAAAAATAAAAACAAAAAACGAAGCAAAAAATAATGATTTATTATCATACCGCCGAACAAAAAGTGCAATAACGCGCGATCAAAAAGACGCATATAAATATCCATGGTACCGCTGAAAACGTCATCTTGTCCCGCAAAAAACGAGCCACCATACAGCATCATCAGCGAAAAAATAAAAAAGTTATAGCTCGCAGAATAAAGTGATGCAAAAATAATTATTTTTTATATAAAATTTTCATTGCATAAAAGTGCCAAAACATAAAAAAACGACCTAAATGAGGTATCGCTGTAACCGTACTGACCCGAAGAATAAAACCGCCTTATAAATTTTACCGCACCCGGAACGGCGTAAACGCACCACCCAAAGGAAATTCATGAAACACTGGTTTTTGTAAATTCTGCATCCCAAAAAACGAAATAAAAAGCGATCAAAAAATGTCACATGCCCAAACATGATACCAATAAAAGCGTCAACTCGTCCCGCAAAAAATAAGACCTCACATGACTCGGTGGGTCAAAATATGGAAAAATTATAGCTCTCAATATGTGGTGATGCAAAAACTATTTTTACAATAAAAAGCGTCTTTTAGCGTGCGACAGCTGTCAAACATAAAAACCGCCATAAATAATAAATCAAACCCCCCGTTATCACCCCCTTAGTTAGGGAAAAATAATAAAATTAAAAAAATGTATTTATTTCCATTTTCCCATTAGGGTTAGGGCTAGGGTTAGGGCTCAGATTAGGGTTAGGGCTAGGGTTAGGGCTAGCGTTAGGGTTAGGGCTAGGGTTGGGGTTAGGGCTATGGTTAGGGTTAGAATTGGGGGTTTCCACTATTTGCGCACATCAGGTGCTCTCCAAACGCAACATGGCATCTGATCTCAATTCCAGCCAATTCTGCGTTGAAAAAGTCAAATGGTGCTCCTTCCCTTCCAAGCTCTGCCATGCACCCAAACAGTGTTTTACCCCCTCATATGGGGTATCAGCCTACTCAGGACAATTTGTAAAACAACTTTTGGGGTCCTATTTCTCCTGTTGCCCTTAGGAAAATAAAAATTTTGGGGCAAAAATATCATTTCTGTGGAAAAAAATTTTTTTGTTATTTTCACGCCTGGGCGTTATAAACTTCTGTGAAGCACTTGGGGGTTCAAAGTTCTCACCACATATCTAGATAAGTTCCTTAGGGGGTCTAGTTTCAAAAATGGGGTCACTTGTGGGGGGTTTCCACTGTTTAGGTACATCAGGGGCTCTCCAAATGCGACATGGCGTCCGATCAGAATTCCAGCCAATTTTGCATTGAAAAAGTCAAACGGCGCTCCTTCCCTTCTGAGCTCTGCCATGCGCCGAAACAGTGGTTCCCCCCCACATATCAGGTATCAGCGTGCTCAGGACAAATTGCACAATAATTTTTGCAGTCCAATTTCTCCTGTTACACTTGGTAAAATAAAAAAAATTGAACCTGAAGTAATTTTTTTTGTGAAAAAAAGTTAAATGTTAATTTTTTTTAAATATTCAAAAAATTCCTGTGACGCACCTGAAGGGTTAATAAACTCCTTGAATGTGGTTTTAAGCACCTTAAGGGGTGCAGTTTTTAGAATGTTGTCACTTTTGGGTATTTTCTATCATATAGACCCCTCAAAGTGGCTTCAAATGTGATGTGGTCCGTAAAAATAAAATGGTGTTGCAAAAATGAGAGATCGCTGGTCAACTTTTAACCCTTATATCTTACTAACAAACAAAAATTTTGGTTCCAAAATTGTGCTGATGTAAAGTAAACATGTGGGAAATGTTACTTATTAACTTTTTTGTGTGCCATATCTCTGTGATTTAAGGGCATAAAAATTCAAAGTTGGAAAATTGCGGAATTTTCAAAATTTTCGCCAAATTTCCCTTTTTCTCATAAATAAATGCAAGTTATATGAATGAAATTTTACCACTAACATGAAGTACAATATGTCACGAGAAAACAATGTCAGAATCACCGGGATCCATGGAAGCATTTCAGAGTTATGACCTCATAAAGGGACAGTGGTCAGAATTGTAAAAATTGGCCCGGTAGTTAACGTGCAAACCACCCTTGGTAGTGAAGGGGTTAAGGGGGGCCGGTCTCATCCCCTCCGCTACTACAGGGGTGGAGGGAGCTGTGGAAACACAGACTGATCTTGGGAAGGGGGAGCAGCCTGTGTGTGGAGACGCTGCAGATTGCCTGACATACATTCTCTCATTCTAACTTCATCACACTTAGTATTAACTTCATCATTCATCATAACTTCTTAGTAATAACTTCATCATTCTTAGTAATAAAACACAACATATCATTCAGAGGTTCTGATCCATGCTGCACCTTGCACACCATAATCACATTTTCCCAATGCCATACAGCATGCTCCTTACTTAAACACTCATTGTATCTCTCAGCATCCAAACATCCATTCCTTGGCACTTCTGCCTTTTCAAGAATTGTCAGCGGTATTGTTAACTGCTTCATAATCCTGCAGGTCCTTTATCTTATATCTCGGATCCGTAGTCTGCCCTGACCAGGTGTGCCTAGCACCATAACAGCTGTCAAGGGTAGCGACCCCTGTCTTCAGCCCTGTTATGTAATAGCGGGATCCCACTGGTCTACTACAATAGCCAGCAATCCCACTATCAAAGCAATAACATAAACCGCAGCTCTGTTCTGTCCTAATGCTGATACATACTCTCCCAAACAATTAGACAGAATACTGTCAACAACACAGTTCCAAACACAAGCGCTGTATACTCCTCATACATCTGGATCTGAGCCCTTACTAGACTCTGAATATGGAAGGTCTATTCCTGAATCCGCTCCGGGTTCAATAAGATAATATTCGTGCGTGATATTATCTTGCCACCTTGGCATATACCCTCTAGAGTCCAATACATCTACCCAGCTTTTGAACAATGCATATGACAAGAATATACTCTGCGCCTATACTGGTGGACTGAACACAGACCCTTATCACACAGCATATGGTACACACATGGTAAGCATCTGTCTGACACTTCAATCACATCCATACACGCAGTACTTCTGTACTCTCCCGCTCCCTGCATCTTATCAAAAATGCTCTAGTGCCAATGGACGAAAACATCAATCACATCTATTTGTAGAAACTCTTGCTTGGTTCACTATATCCTCTATTTAGCGTCCTATCTGAGTACCGGGTTGCATACAAAAAACATTTACATTTATATTCCCATAGATTGTCTTCACGTGATTTTCCCTCTTCACTACAAACTCCCACCCGGGACCTTCCTGTAAATTTTTCAAGTAGCAACTAACTAGAGAGTTTTATCTTACTCACTGCTTTGAGTAAGAAAACTATTTTATACACTGAGCACCCATCATTTATCAAATTTCCTTTGATAATCCTTTAATTTTATTTTTGCAGATTCACACCAAACAATCAACCAATTCTTATCATTTTACTACTTACCAACTGGATTCTGTCCCTTGTAGGACAGCAACTACTGGTAACATTTGAGTCACTAAGAGAGATTTCCCTACTCTCACTCAAAGGGGCGGAGGGAGCTGCGGACACAGACTGTCGCTGTAAAGGAGGGGCTGCTGCTCGTCCCTGCGCTATTTGATTTCTCCCTCTCCTACTTTGGGCGAACTCCCTCTAGTCATCATTCTTATCAGTATTAAAATATGGATCATGCTGCTCAGCTGTTCTCATCCATGCGGCCACTTGCTCCTCATAACCATATTTCTTAATCCATTTATCATGTTCTCTGCTAAATCGCTTCCATCTCTCAATCTCAACAGCGCAGCTTAGTGCTCCACAACACAGACATAGCAACATATCAGGACAGCATTATCAGTACTACTTATCAATTAACATTTGACAAGGCATCAACAAACAAAAGAAGAATAAAAGTTAGAACAAACATAAACCAAGTATAGCAAAGCAGCAAAGCAGGATCAAGACAATTTGATTGCAATATTTTCAATATTAACAAACACTGATATCATTACAAACAGAAAGACAGGAACCTTTGTTATAGATACAGACAAAACAAATGAAAAATCATCGCACTTCATCCTGAAACAAAACAATTGTTAACAGCACTTTTGGTCTATTGCCCGGTCTTTACTTTGCAACAACAATTAAGCACATAACATTAGAATGTTAAGATGGTTAGTATTTTTAGACAGATGAACAAGTGCAAATATGCAACAACAGACAAGGACACAAAAACAAAATAGATTAAAGCAAAGAGACAAAAATAAAATAAACCTAAATCTTTTAAATTTTGTTACCCGAGGGGATTCCCATTCAAAGATCCAGACAGACTGACCTACCTACCTTGCCTGAGGGAGACAAGAAAGGATGCGAGCAAAAATGCTCACTTACCCGGGTCCTCTTTCTGCTCTCCCTGACAAAAGCAAGGCAATCTTTTTCAGTCCAAATCGATAGTTAAAAGGGAATGCAATCCCGCTGTGGGCCTCCAAGTTGTCAGTGTCAGGATTTCTTTTCTAGTCACCAACCTCAGGTAAAGCTCACTTAGAGCTTCTCTTACCTAGGATCCTAGGAGTGGAGAAATAAAAAGAGAGACACAGGTTGCTTGTCTTTCAAGTTAATCTCCTTTATTGGGAGGGTCAGGGTAGATCTTTTATAGCTCATCAGAAGAGGAAATGAACAAATATGGACAATTCCGTAATATTGTGTAACAATTAACAAAAATGGTGGAGAGCTTACACAATAACTGGCAAGAATGATAGTTATATAACAAGATGTCAACTGTATCATGTATCATAAGATATATTTAATTGGAGGTAACGGGAGTTTTTGGCATTTCCCTTTTATTAATTTAATAGTTCATGGAACCATATCCTGTTGGCCAGGAAATGGATTTGGCCTCAACATATCTAGACATTTATTATGAGAGAGATTTGGAACTGACCACTGGCAGAATTATCTAACCACGTAGACAGATGATAAAAATTAAAATGGTGTCATGGGTTACAAGTTGTTTTTCAGTTATTTTTCTAGAATTTAGAGAACTAGGATTAACCATTTCTTTGACACAATTGACTGTACGGAACCACAGATGGGTGAGTCTGAAGAGCTGTTCACACATTCTATCATGAATTCATCAGAAGTGTACTCAAAAGCTTCACAGAGTCAAGAGGAGGAAATCTGCACCGATGCCCATTTATTTAGCTGGATCCGGGGCAGAACGAAGTATGGTCTGAACAGCATCCTGACCCTCATCAGCAGACGCTTACCCCTGGGGGAGATGGTCCTGATGAGACTCAGATATCTGAGGCTCATATGGATTGTACTGTGCTGTCAGGGCAAGAAGAGGAGGAGGGTGACTCCAATGGCGAGGAATGTGATAACACAGAGGATGATGATGATGAGGTGATAGATCCCAGTTGGTGTGAACATAGAGACACACAGCTGAGTAGGTCATCTGAGGAAGATGAGGTTAGGTTGCGCTGTACATCGCAAACACGCAGTGAGGCAGCCACGACGAGCGATGCATCCTCAGCCACAACTGTGCCTCTGACCAGCAGCGTCCATGGGTCTGCAGTTTGCAGAGGTGGCAAGGGTTGCCTATTCTGGGCCTTTTTTGACACTGCAAATTATGAGCCAACTCATGTAATCTGCCAACTTTGCAAAAAAAAAAAAACTGAGCCAAGGTAAAAAGTGCAATAATTTGACTACTTGTATGAAATTTCACATGCGCAATCAACACAAGGGCTTTAAAAGTGAACCTGGAAATTATAGGCCAGTAAGTCTAACCTCTATTGTTGGCAAAATATTTGAAGGGTTTCTGAGGGATGTTATTCTGGATTATCTCAATGAGAATAACTGTGTAACGCCATGTCAGCATGGGGTTTTGAGGAATCGCTCATGTCAAACCAATCTAATCAGTTTTATGAAGAGGTAAGCTATAGGCTGGAACAAGGTGAGTCATTGGATGTGGTATATCTTGATTTTTCCAAAGCGTTTGATACCGTGCCACACAAGAGGTTGGCACACAAAATGAGAATGCTGGGTCAGGGGGAAAATGTGTGTGAATGGGTAACAGGCTTAGTGATAGAAAGCAGAGGGTAGTTATAAACGGTATATTTTCTAACTGGGTCGCTGTGACCAGTGGGGTACCACAGGGGTTGGTGTGGGACCTATTCTAATCAACATATTTAGTAACAATCTGGTAGAAGGTTTACACAGTAAAATATCGATATTTGCAGATGATGCAAAACTATGTAAAGCAGTCAATACAAGAGAAGATAGTATTCTGCTACAGATGGATCTGGATAGGTTGGAAAGCTGGGCCGAAAGGTGGCAGATGCAGTTTAGCAATGATACATGTAAGGTTATACACATGGGAAGGAGTCCATATCACTATTACACACTGAACGGGAAACAACTGGGTAAATCTGACATGGAGAAGGACTTGGGGATCCTAGTTAATGATAAACTTACCTGGAGTAGCCAGTGCCAGGCAGCGACTTCCAAGGCAAACAGGATCATGGGGTGCATTAAAAGAGATCTGGATACACATGATGAGAGCATTATACTGCCTCTGTGCAAATCTCTGGTTAGACCGCACATGGAGTACTGGTACAGTTTTGGACACCGGTGCTCAGGAAGAATATAATGGAACTAGAGCGAGTACAAAGGAGGGCAACAAAATTAATAAAGGGGATGTGGGAACTACAATACCCAGAGAGATTAGCAAAATTAGGATTATTTAGTGTAGAAAAAAAACAACTGAGGGGCGATCTAATAACCATGTATAAGTATTTAAGGGGACAATACAATCACTCCGAGGATCTGTTTATACTAAGGAAGGTGACGGTCACAAGGGGGTATTCTCTGCGTCTGGAGAAAAGGTTTTTCCACCAACATAGAAAAGGATTATTTACTGTTAGGGCAGGGAGAATCTGGAATTCCTTGCCTGAGGAGGTGGTAAAGGCGAACTCAGTCAAGCGGTTCAAGAGAGGCCTGGATGTCTTCCTGGAGCGCAACAATATTGTATCTTACAGTTATTAGGTTCTTTAGAAGGACGTATATCTGGGGATTTATTCTGATGGAATATAGGCTGAACTGGATGGACAAAAATCTTCTTTTTAACTATGTTAGCATGCTTTATTGTGGGAATTCAATTGCACAAAAATGCGGACCAGCGGACATCAACAACCATCAGCCGCCCCATCAATCACATCTGCTGCTTCCTCCTCCTCGGTTACTGTATCAACTATTGAGACACAGGTCTTCAACCACAAAACCTCAAGTTCTGTACTTGCTCCAGTCACGCTGACTGAGATGCCGCCTTCAGATGTAACGGAACCGGACAAGCCTAGATTTTGACTGATCAGAGAGAACGATCACACCACAAGTTTCTCAAACCACAGTAACATCTCCGCTTGCAACTCTCTCACGGTCCAGCAGTTTGTCTGGTTCACCGTTCTCCGCCCTCTCTCAGCACTGCAGCCAGCCCATGGTTCCGCAGTTGTGGTCACATAAAAGATAGCTTTGTCATGCGTAGGAGGAAATAAAGAGGTTGAACTCCACCATCTCCAATTTGTTGGCCACAGAAATGCTGCCTTTCTGCCTGATACAGACAGTTTACGAAATCTCATAGCCGTCGCAGTCCCCCAGTACCAATTACCCAGTAGTCATTACTTTTCTAAGAAAGCTGTGCCTGTGCTACACCAGCATGTCGCAGACATCACCCATTCCATGACAAAATCGCTGTCTGCTAGAGTGCATTTCATCACAGACACTTGGACGAGTAAGTATGGCCAAGGGGGTTACATCTCGCTGACTGAGCACTGGGTGACTCTACTGGCTGTGGGAACAGGTGCTGCTCCACAAGTCTTGGAATCCCCAAGGTTTGCAGGACAAACCTCTACATTTAACACTTCCTCCACTGCTTTTGCCTCCTCTATCACCTCTAGGGCCTCCACCTGTGCCCTCAACCTCTGCCTTAATGAGACACACGTTCCAAGTGCGGAGCAGACCCCCACCACCTCCGTACTGCACAACATGGGCTCTCTGCAATCAGGCAGTCTTAAAATTGATATGTCTTGGAGATTGCAGCCATACAGCTGAAGAGTTGTGGACAGTTCTCCAGGCTCAGTGTGATCAATGGCTGTCTCCGCTGAACCTGCATGCAGGGAAGGTGATAACGGTGCAAACTTGGTGGCGGCCCTACAGCAAGGCAAGCCCACACACGTGCCTTGCATGGCTCATGTCCTCAACTTGGTGGTACAGCGTATTCTCCACCACTATTCTGGCCTGGGTGAACTGCTCAAGAAGGCACGTAAGCTGTGTGCTCATTTCTGCCGTTCACACCCCTCTCCTCATCGACTTGCAGTGGAATTCCACTGTGCACGTTGGAGCAACTGTAGCAGCAGCAACAAGCCCTGACGCAGTATGTCATGTCATATAGCCTGGGCCAACGCAGTATGGACCTGGCGCATGTCACATTTACAGAGTGCGCACAGATTAAGGACTTCTGAACCCTTCTGCACAGTTTCAAAATGGCTACTGAGATAGTTCTCACTGATGCCGCCATCATCAGCATCACTATTCCGGTCATCTATATGCTGGAGAAGACATTGAACAGCCTGCGGGAAGAGATGGTGGTCCCAGAAGAGGAGGAAGCAGAGGCGGATGCAGAAGGGATAATACTGTCTCTAAGTTCAAGACTGTCACCACACAGGTGGGTGCCAAGGGAGGGTGGATTACTGTGATCGAGTGGGGGTGGTGATAGACACGCTGTTATCGAAGGAGCAAGATCCGAGCAACAAATGGAGGAGAAAGAGGTGATGGGCGAGCAACTGTAAGATGAAGAGGATAATACTTCCCTCTCTGTTATTCGTGGTTGGAGGGATGGGACGGAGGAAATGAGCCTCATTGTTACCCAGCCACCAACACAGCATGGGCTTTGGGCTTAGACCTCATGGTAGAGCCCGACATATGAGTGCCTTCTTGCTACACTATCTGCAACATGATCCCCGTATAGTTATGGTAAGGAATAATGCTGACTACTGGGTTGCCACTTTCTTAGATCCACGTTATAAAACCAAATTTTGCCAGACGATCCCCGCCCTAGAAAGGGAACAGCGAATGCTGGAGTATTGAAACACGCTTTTACACAACCTTAAGAGAGCTTTTCCCTAAGACAGCAGTGAAGCACACAGTTCGAATTATGGTTGTAGACTTCCAACCTCTGGACCGTCAATTCTTCAATGCCAAAATATTAGCAGCAGCAGCAGTGGTGGAAGTAGAAGAAGCAATTTCTGTAAGTCCTTTGACACTTTTTTAGGCCAACGCATGACGTGGGTTACTTGCTTACGTATTTTGGCCAAAATATTTACTAATACCTCTCATATTTTTATATGTGTTTTTTGCACTATATTTTTCAGGGTGCAGTTGGGCCCATTCGGTCTTGCAAACTGTGGTGTCTGTTCACATGGGATGCATTTGGATAGCACTGGGCAGCCCGCCTGATCTAATAGTATGGGTGTAACTAATATGCTGTTAGCCTGGATGCTGTGCATTACCATTGTGTGAACAGCGCCGCATACAAGTCTTCATTGTGCATTAATATACCAAGCAACCGCCCCTCCATACATTGGTAGGTTGTGAGCGGTTGTCTCATCGGTATTCTTGCACCTGTGTTGCCCCCATCCTAACTATATGGGCCCACTCACCCTGACAGTGCGTTTGTTTGGAGGTCTGGGCAGGTCGGCATCTCTGCCTTTTTACTGTGTTTTTGAACATTTGACATTTGCCTGAATTTTTATATCTACACGATTTACACAAATTATATTTTCTTGTGGTAACTCTATACTATTTAACATTAGAAGCTGTGTATTTTTGTAATTATTTGTATGTATACATGATTAATTACCACTTCTGTCTCTGTAAAAACAATCCCCTTTAACCCCTTTCTGACATCGGGTGTAAATGTACGCTGATGTCGGACTCCCTCCTTTTGATGTGGGCTCTGGCACTGAGCCTACATCTTTTCTTGCACATGATGGGCCAGAAATCCCGCACTTCAGTGACCGTCACATGATTGCGGGTCACCGATAGGTTGGCATGACAACCAGAGGTCTCCAGCAGACCTCTATGGTTGTCACTGCCGGATCCTATGAGCGCTGCCCAGTGGTTGGCGCTCATAGCAAGTGAGCAACTCTGCTACATGCAGGTGATCTGATCATTGCCTGTATGTAGCAGAACTGATCGGGTTATAGCAGCTTCTAGCCTCCCATTGAGACTATTGAAGCATGCCTGTGGAGACATGGGGTGGTCAGCGCGCACCCCAGTGCGCTGACCGAAACGAGATGGATCAGGGATCCTCCCACCTAACGCAGGCTCTCCGTTTAACATGGGCATAATGCTACTCAGACAACACACAGTGAGGGTAATGCAGTGTGGGCAATGCTTTATTGAACCACAAAACAGGCAGATAACACATAGAACAGTCCCAGCAACATACCCAACAGAGTGCACATTACAGAGTCTCACCCTTCCGCTGATTCACTCCCAGGGTCGCTACCCCACCTGTGGCACGCACAGAGAGGAGGTAACGACAAGTGTAGGAAGATGACAATCCATACAGTTCATACAAGGTAAAAGGCCAGTTGATCTGAGGATCACAACCTGGCTTCTCCAAACGTATCCATGGTTCAGCGATGGTGAATGGAGCAGATCTGTATTCTTCCAACCGAGGCTGAAAACCCCTAGGTTGTTTCCTGTAGAATGATAGATCTGAGTCCCTCGTGATGTAAAAACTATACGAAGTATAAAATTTGAAGTCTGGGATCTGCCGATATGTGGCTAGTTTTCTGTTACAGATAACATGATTTTAATTTTTTTTTGTCTAGTCTCGCTTGAATATAGATCAATATTAAATAGTCAACTGATGACGCCTTTGGTGAGGACAATGAAACCCGTAGAAATGTGAGGCTTGGAGAGTGAGTGTGTATACATCACCTCACCCTATATACTGAGGTGTGGGGTATATGTTTTTTTCTATTAGTCACCTTCTGTCTAACATTCAGGGGGTGAATTATGGGTATAGTTTTACATTTGGAATTAATAAAGTTTAGTTTTATCCTTTTTTCAGCATACAGGAGGAATGACAAGAGACAACCCATTTAAGAAAATTCAATTTTGGTTAAAACTATTCCAACATTATGAACATAAAAAAAGGCTTCTCCCCTATGTGATGTTTCTGATGTTTATTAACAGCTGATTTCCAAGTAAAATATTGACTACATTAAGAAAATCAAAAAGGCTTCTCCCCTGTGTAACTGCTCTGATGTCTAACAAGCGCTTTCCAGTTAAAATATTTCCCACATTCTGAACAGGAAAAAGGCTTCTCCCCTGTGTAAGGTCTGTTGAGGTGGCTCAGTGGTTAGCACTACAGCCTTGTAGTGCTCTAGTCCTGGGTTCAACTCCCATCAAGGACAACATCTGCAAGGAGTTTGTATGTTCTCCCCGTGTTTGCGTGGGTTTCCTCCCACATTCCAAAGACATACTGATAGGGAATTTACATTGTGAGCCCCATTAGGGACAGTGATGATAATGTGTGCAAACTGTAAAGGGCTGCGGAATAGGTTAGTGCTATATAAAAATAAATATTATTATTAGTAGTAAGATTTCATTTCTATTAAAAGATTTCCCACATTATAAACAGGAAAAATGGCTTCTCTGATGTGATCAAGATTTATTTTCGATTAAACATGAAGGAAGTTTCTCCCCTGTGTGAGTTATTTGGTGTGGAACAAGACTCCCTTTCTGGTTAAAAATTGTTCCACATTCTGAACATGAAAAAGGCTTCTCCCCTGGTGAGTTCTCTGGTGCCTAACACAATCTGATTTATTACAAAAACATTTCCCACATTCTGAACATGAAAAAGGCTTCTCCCCTGTGTGAATTCTCTGGTGTTTAACAAAAAGTGATTTATGTGCAAAACATTTCCCACATTCTGAACAGGAAAAAGGCTTCTCCCCTGTGTGAATTTTATGGTGATTTACCAAATCTGATTTCCGGTTAAAATATTTCCCACATTCTGAACAGGAAAAAGGCTTCTCCCCTGGTGAGTTCTCTGGTGCCTAACACAATCTGATTTATTGCAAAAACATTTCCCACATTCTGAACAGGAAAAAGGCTTCTCCCCTGTGTGAATTTTATGGTGATTAACCAAATCTGATTTCCGGTTAAAATATTTCCCACATTCTGAACAGGAAAAAGGCTTCTCCCCTGTGTGAGTTCTATGGTGATAAACCAATTGTGATTTCCAGTGAAAACATTTCCCAAATTCTGAACAGGAAAAAGGCTTCTCCCCTGTGTGAGTTCTCTGATGAGTAACAAAATGTGATTTCTGGTTAAAACATTTCCCACATTCTGAACAGGAAAAAGGCTTCTCCCCTGTGTGATCTCTATGGTGATTAACCAAATCTGATTTCTGTTTAAAATATTTCCCACATTCTGAACAGGAAAAAGGCTTCTCCCCTGTGTGAGCTCTATGGTGATTAACCAAATTTGATTTCCGGTTAAAACATTTCCCACATTCTGAACAGGAAAAAGGCTTCTCCCCTGTGTGAGCTCTATGGTGATTAACCAAATTTGATTTCCGGTTAAAACATTTCCCACATTCTGAACAGGAAAAAGGTTTCTCCCCTGTGTGAGTTCTATGGTGATTAACCAAATTTGTTTTCAGGTTAAAACATTTCCCACATTCTGTACAGGAAAAAGGCTTCTCCCCTGTGTGGGTTCTCTGGTGAGTAACAAAATGTGATTTCTGTATAAAACATTTCCCACATTCTGAACAGGAAAAAGGCTTCTCCCCTGTGTGAGTTCTCTGGTGAGTAACAAAATTTGATTTCTGTATAAAACATTTCCCACATTCTGAACAGGAAAAAGACTTCTCCCCTGTGTGAGTTCTATGGTGATTAACCAAATCTGATTTCAGTGTAAAACATTTCCCACATTCTGAACAGGAAAAATGCTTCTCCCCTGTGTGAGTTCTCTGGTGTGCAACAAAATGTGATTTCCATGTAAAACATTTCCCACATTCTGAACAGGAAAAAGGTTTCTCCCCTGTGTGAGTTCTCTGGTGTGTAACAAAACGTGATTTCCACGTAAAACATTTCCCACATTCTGAACATGTGAATGACTTCTTTGCTTTAGTAGCAGTTTGTTTTTTATTGCCTCTTTTGTGACATTGCTTTCCCTTATTACTCAGTAAGGAATCAGAAGATGGGACCTGTTTGATAGGACCAGATGACAGATCTTTGCTGTGAATGGATGATGGTATATCTGGAGTAATAGCAATCACTTCAGTTGTATCTTGTAGGATCTCAAGATCATCAGATTTAAAAATTGAAGATGTCAAATGTCCCTCTGATCTCCTGGTACATTCATCTGCTAAGATAAAAAACAATTACTACTTATTAATAAAATATCCTTTGGTTTTATATTTTTGAACATTTCTACTTAAACTGTCCATAAAAATGGCAAGCTATGTAAAAAACTTTAATTATTTACCAAGTCAATGACAGTTCACAGTCTAATAGAAAACCTTGTTGGATGAGCCAGTAGTGTGTGGTGTTCAACTGTTTGTTCATTCTGCCTCCCAAATATCAAATATAAAGAAACCAATCAATGTTATGTAGGCGAAAATAATACCAATTCTCATCTCACAAAAACAAGTCCCCACTCAGGTCCATCATCTGTCATTGGAAAAACAGAGGTTCCCACACTATTAGTGGCTCAAAGGCTGTTGAAAAGCAACAAGGTTTCTATAAACCAATCCAGCAAAATCCGCTCTCACTTCGGAGTCTTGCAGTGTGCGCAAACAACATTTAGGATCCCTGTATTTAGCAATGTTATAGTGAGAAGAATCCACTTAATTTGCTGTGTGTGTCTCCTGGAGCACAATCTGGGCACTATGTGCTGGGTAATAAAATGGCAAATGTGTAATTTTCACTCCAACATCCACTGCGTGTTAATTTCCAGAAAGTTGCTGTGGAGTCAAATTATACACTCCTTCTACACATGTGGCCAAAATTGTTGGTACCAGTTGTTTAATGAAACCCACAATGGTCACAGAAATAACTTTAATCTGACAAAAGAAATAATAATTAAAAAATCTATGAAAGTGAACAAATTAAAGTCAGACATTGCTTTTCATCCACGCTTCCACAGAACTTAAAAAAAATAAAACTCATGAAATAGGCCTGGGCAGAAATGATGGTACCCTAAAGTAAAATATTTTGTTGCACAACCTTTAGAGACAATTACTGAAATAAAATGATTCATGTACCTGTCAATGAGACTTCTGCACCTCTCGACAGGTATTTTGGCCCACTCCTCAAGGGCAACTGCTCCAGTCGTCTCGTGTTTGAAGGTTGCCTTTTCCAGACGGCATGTTTTCAGCTCTTTCCAAAGATGCTCATTAGGATTTAGGTCAGGGCTCATAGAAGGCCATTTCAGAATAGCCCAATATTTTCCTCTTAGCCATTCTTCCGTGTTTTAGCTGTGTATTGTGTGTCATTATCCTGTTGCAAGACCCATGACCTGCAACTGATACCAAGCTTTCTGACATTGGGCAGCACATTTCTCTCTAGAATCCCTTGATAGTCTTGAGATTTCATTGTACCCTGCACAGATTCTAGACACCCTGTGCCAGATGCAGCAAAGCAGCCCCAGAACGTAACAGAGTCTCCTCCATGTTTCACAGTAGGGATAGTGTTCTTTTTGTGATATGCCTCATTTTTCCATCTGAGAACATAGAGCTGATGTGCCTTGCCAGAAAGTTCCATTTTTGTCTCATCTGTCCATAGGAAATTATCCCAGAAGCTTTGTAGCATGTCAACATGTGGGTTGGCAAATTCCAGTCTGTTTTTTTATGATTTTTTTTTCAACAAAGGTGTCCTCCTTGGTCGTCTCCGTGAAGTCCACTTTGGGTCATAGAATGACGGATGGTGTGATCTGACACTGATGTTCCTTTAGCTTCAAGTTCACCTTTAATCAGTTTACAAGTTATTCTGGGCTATATTACCATTCATATTATCTGTCTCTTTGATTTGTCATCAATTTTCCTCCTGCGGCCACGTCCAGGGAGGTTGGGTACAGTCCCATGGATATTAAATTTCTGAATAATATGTGCAACTTTAGTGACAAGAATATGAAGCTGCTTGGAGATGGTCTTATAACTTTTACCTGTAACATGTTTTTCTATAATTTTCCTTCTAATCTCCTGAGACAACTCTTTCCTTCGCTTCCTCTGGTCCATGTTGAGTGTGATACACACCATGTCACCACACAGCACAGTGAGTATCTGTAGCCTCTATACAGGCCACTCACTGATTCCAGGATTGTAGATACATGTGATGCTAATTAGTGGACACACCGCGATTTACACATTCTGTTGAAGCTTGGTTGAAAAGCAATGTCTGACTTTCATTTGTTCATTTTCATAGATTTTTTATTTATTATTACTTTTGTCAGATTCAAGTTATTTCTGTGACCATTGTGGGTTTTTGTCATTAAACGAGGGGTAAGAACAATTTTGACCACGTGTGTATAGTTTATAACCATCAGTGAATTAATTAATTACATGGAATTACTTTATGGGGATTTCTACTATTCCGGTTTTATGTCATTTAGTTATATTAGGGCTTCTGCATATGGTGTGACCAATCTCATCTGGGATCTGTTCCTACTGTCCAGCTGGAGTAATCTGCTCCCTACTTCAGCCAATTGGAAAGTACCACACCCTACTAAAGCGCAAAGCACATGGCCGGAATCTGCCAGATACAGCGCTGTTCTTCTCTGGTTCAGTCCTCTGTGCTCAGCTTGTGGATTAAAAAACTGGAGTCTGAACTGAGAAAGTAAGTTAATGTGTATGCACAATGTAAGTGCATATTAACACATGACTAGTGTTGAGCATTCCGATACCGCAAGTATCGGGTATCGGCCGATACTTGCTGTATCGGAATTCCGATACCGACTTCCGATATTTTTTCAATATCGGAATTCGGCATCGGAAGTTCAAAGTTGATTGACAGACTGACGTCATCATGATGCGCGGTGTGTGCGCATCATGATGCGCCGTCATTTCGGGCCTTCCGGGGGTCTCTGCCGGCCTGCCGGGGGGCTGTGCCGGCCTGCCGGGGGGCTGTGTGGACTGCCCGGGGTCTGTACCGGCCTGCCGGGGGGCTGTGCCGGCCTGCCGGTGGTCTGTGCACCCTGTGGGGGTCTGTACCGGCCTGCCGGGGGGCTGTGCCGGCCTGCCGGTGGTCTGTGCACCCTGTGGGGGTCTGTACCGGCCTGCCGGGGGGCTGTGCCGGCCTGCCGGTGGTCTGTGCACCCTGTGGGGGTCTGTACCGGCCTGCCGGGGGGCTGTGCTGATGTCCGGGGGTCTGTGCAAGCATCGTCCGATGGGACTACAAGTCCCATCGGGCGATGCCTGCTACCATGACAGTGATTGACACATTAGCCAATGATGGGACAGTAGTAGTCCCATCATCCGGCTAATGTGTTAAATGTTAAAAAAAAAAAAAAAAATACTACATACATACTACATGCATGCTACATACATACTACATGCTACATACATACTACATATATACTACATACATACTACATACATGCTACATACATACTACATGCATGCTACATACATACTACATGCTACATACATACTACATGCATGCTACATACATACTACATGCTACATACATACTACATACATACTACATACATGCTACATACATACTGCATACATACTACATGCATGCTACATACATACTACATGCATGCTACATACATACTACATGCATGCTACATACATACTACATACATACCACATACATACTACATACTACATATATACTACATGCATGCTACATACATACTACATGCTACATACATACCACATACATACTACATACATGCTACATACTACATACATACTACATACATACTACATACATACTACATGCATGCTACATACATACTACATGCCACATACATACCACATACATACTACATACATACTACATACATACTACATGCTACATACATACTACATATATACTACATGCATGCTACATACATACTACATGCTACATACATACCACATACATACTACATACATGCTACATATATACTACATGCATGCTACATACATACTACATATATACTACATGCATGCTACATACATACTACATGCTACATGCATGCTACATACATACTACATGCTACATACATACCACATATATACTACATACATACAATACATTCGTACAATACATACATAGACATACAGTACATATAACATAGAGTAACATACTTACCAATACTTGTCACATTGTTCCCCGAAGCCATTGTCTTTTCCGGAATAAATATTAACATAACAAACCACAAAAATACTCACCCACGATCCGAAGCCGTCCACGAGTGTGTCCCACGACGATCTTGGGTAGAGAACTGCAGCATCAGATGATGCTGCCGTTCTCTACGGGCTGCAGGAATCCAATGACGGAAGGTAGGTATCCTTCCGCACTGTATTCCTCCGCCACTTAAAAAAAAAAAAGTCCCTAGTCTCACTTTATGCCATTGCTGCGTGGGAAATTCCCACACAGCAATGGCATAAAGTGAGACTAGGGACTTTTTTTTTTTTTTTAAGTGGCGGAGGAATACAGTGCGGAAGGATACCTACCTTCCGTCATTGGATTCCTGCAGCCCGTAGAGAACGGCAGCAACAGCTGATGCTGCAGTTCTCTACCCAAGATTGTCGTGGGACACACTCGTGGACTGCTTCGGATCGTGGGTGAGTATTTTTGTGGTTTGTTATGTTAATATTTATTCCGGAAAAGACAATGGCTTCGGGGAACAATGTGACAAGTATTGGTAAGTATGTTACTCTATGTTATATGTACTGTATGTCTATGTATGTATTGTACGAATGTATTGTATGTATGTAGTATATATGTGGTATGTATGTAGCATGTAGTATGTATGTAGTATGTATGTTGCATGTAGTATTTATGTAGTATGAATGTAGCATGTAGTATGAATGTAGCATGTATGTAGTATGCATGTTGTATGTATGTAGCATGTAATTTTTTTTTTTTTACATTTAACACATTAGCCGGATGATGGGACTACTACTGTCCCATCATTGGCTAATGTGTCAATCACTGTCATGGTAGCAGGCATCGCCCGATGGGACTTGTAGTCCCATCGGACGATGCCTGCACAGACCCCCGGAGCCTGCACAGCCCCCCGGCAGGCCGGCACAGCCCCCCGGAGCCTGCACAGCCCCCCGGCAGGCCGGCACAGCCCCCCGGCAGGCCGGCACAGCCCCCCGGAGCCTGCACAGACCACCGGAGCCTGCACAGACCCCCTGGCAGGCCGGCACAGCCCCCCGAAAGGCCCGTACAGACCCCAGAGAGGCTGTACGAGGGCAGGAAAGGGTTTTTCTTATTCCGATACCGGAAGTCCCATAGACTTGAATGGGACTTCCGGTATCGGAATCGGCGATACCGATACTTTTTTTTAAAGATCGGCCGATACCATCCGATACGATACTTTGAAGTATCGGACGGTATCGCTCAACTCTACACATGACCATTAACCAGAGAAAAAAAAAAGCAAAAAACACAACTATCCTAAACTAAAAAGTAAAAAATAAACTGCAAATAATGCATAAAGGTAATAATAATAAGGGTATTTAGTAAACATAATTTTGATCAAAATAATGTACAAGCCATCCCACCACGTCACGGCAACCCCGGTGGGACAGTCCTAACTCTAGTATTTAAAAGCTTTTCACTTGCCAAGTGACGTAAATGTGAACAAGGATCGAGCGACTAAACCACTAGTAAAAGCATAGGCCAGACAGGATGGTTTTCCCAGCTCAGAAAAGAGGGCGGTCACACCCTTATATGCACTGAATGCACAATAAAATGAATAAAAAACTGGAGTCTGAACTGAGAAAGTAAGTTAATGTGTATGCACAATGTAAGTGCATATTAACACATGACCATTAACCAGAGAAAACAAAAAGCAAAAAACACAAATATCCTAAACTAAAAAGTAAAAAATAAACTGCAAATAATGCATTTTTTACTTTTTAGTTTAGGATATTTGTGTTTTTTGCTTTTTGCTTTCAGCTTGCGGCTTGTGTATTTATCCCCTGCTGTGACCGTGGCCCGTTTACTGACTACTCTTGTGTCTTCTGATTCTGTATTCTGTCCTTCTGGTTCTGACCCAGCTACCTGACTATTCTTCTTGCCATCTAACACTACAGAATAGCAGGTAACACCATGGTCCAAGCCTAGGGGTCCCTGTGTAAGTCCAGATCCATGTAATCGTGTTATAGGGCGATGAGCAAGGCAATCCTTGGGATATGGAAAGCAGAGAAGATAGAGTCAAGCATGTTCATGGTGGACATCTTTTGAGCTGCCAGGTGACCATGAACAGAGCTCCCAATACATTGTGTCTGCAAACTATTCCAGCAAGATCTGCATTCAAATAGCTAAATGGCGCTCCTTCCCTTCTGAACACTGCCATGTGCCCAGACAGTAGTGTACAACCGTATATAGGGTATAGTGCGAGCTGAAAAATAATTTGTAAGATCCATTTGTTTTCTATTATCCTCTGTGAATAATTTATCACCACATAAAGTGACACACGTCAGATATTAATAATGGGGCCTGATTAGGAACACAAAACTGGCTGCAGGAAGAGGTTAAATCAGAGGATTTTGGACACTACTGTAATCACACACTGTGACTATAGACAATAACATCTACTGAAATGATCAAACTCCACAGTCTCCATCAGTAATAAATGAGCAGCTAGTGGTGAAACCTCTCTGGGGTAATTAGAGTATGGGGCTCGGTGACGTCACAATATAAACTATCGTAAGGTCCAATATTTTCTGTCAGATGAGTTTCAAGAAGAAATATTACACATTTATAGAGAACTGTGTATAATAGTGCAGAGCGGAGATGTCTTAAAGAGAACCTGTCAGCAGGATTGTGCTCAGTAACCTACAGACACTGTCAGGTCGGCGCCGTTATACTGATTACATCGATACCTAGTGATGAAATCCATCTTGTTGTTGTTTAATCTGTATTTGTAATTTTCAGTTAATGATATTATCGTGCTCGGGGCGGGGCTGTGGGTGGGGCTGTGGGCGGGGCTTTATGTGGTGCTCTGATTACATATTCCTCTGTATTGGCTTATGACAGGTCGCTGATCCCTCACTGACCTGCCCCCCATTATTACATAATGCATATAATAGCATTGATGTTATTGGTGATAATGCCTATAATATTGTGATTATTGTGAGGCTTAGAAAAAAATTACATCCAGCAAAATGTCACCAGCGGCGCCAGCGCAGTAACCTCTGTCTCTTACTTATAGATGCTACTGCGCAGGCGCCGGATGTAATACAGATGAATATATAATCAGAGCACCACCTAAAGCGCATATTTTTCTTCAAGTGATTTTCTATCTTGTCAGCACATTCTACGTACGCTGTCATTTGGCTTTATAGTTACAGATCTGGGCAGGTAACGGTCAGCGTCTCCTAATGTGAAGGAGAGAATGGCTAATGAAATCAATTATTAAACCTTATATAAGTCAGTTCAGATATGGTGTACCAAGATGGCGTCTGTGTCTTCAGACAACACCCTGGAAGGAATCCTTGGAATGCAGAAGCTGAGATACTGGATACCATATATGGAAGTGAAGCTGAAATGGACCTATCATAGACTGACACTGGCAACTCAGAAGATTGTGTGACACCCATTTCCTGTCTCTTTGTCTTGAGAATAAACTTCAGCTGTGTGCAAGCCTTTACTGAGAAAGGAGTAGACATCTAACTCTGTGCTCGGTGTGACTCTTTAAGTGTGCACTCGGCCTATATTGGGTCAGGTACAAGCAATCATATAGATCTTGCTTTAAGGATCACCCTCACACTAATCCCAGGGGGTAGGAGGATCCTCCAGGTTGTAAGTTCTATAGAAAAGGGCTTTCATTGCCCAAAGTCATTTGAACAGTTTTGGGTGGAGGAGAATGTTGTGGTCTAGAGGCAAAATGGTGATCATGGTAATACGGCCGGACTACACCACCGATAAAGCAGCCACAGCCGGTGACTGAGAGGAATCTGTGACGTCTCTGCATTCAGTGGTTACTACTCACCTGGGTAGTCATATGTGGGAATCTCCTCGTTACACCACTCATCATCTCTCACATCTGCCTCTGTAGTATTAATATGGGTCAGATCTTCACCCTGAAACAAATATTGTAAGAAGTCCCATCTATGATCAGCTCTAATCCTGCCATCTCCCCCGTTCTCATTACACAAGTATAAAACATAGAATACTGGAGGATAAAACAAGATTGAGCACAAGACCTTCACAGCCGTCTACACATCATAGGGGAGATCTCCTGACACCTTCTCTCCATCTACCTGATGATCCTGAGGAGCACTGGGATCTTCTTGGTTACAGTCCTGTGGAAGAAGAGGACGGGAACATCTCTCTGGTGTTGTCCTCTTACTGGATAGATCTGGAGGAAACACATACAGGGACTGAATTCATTCTCTTCATACAGATAATTATAGGCCGTGTGTATTTAGTCCTGTCTATTACCTGGAGATGTGAGGGGCTGGGGAACCTCCATTATGACGTCCTTGTACAGATCGTTGTGTTCTTCTAAATACTCCCACTCCTTCATGGAGAAATAGACAGCGACATCCTGACACCTTATAGGAACCTGACACATACAATGATACCGTCATCCCCCGATCCCTTCATAGTGTTACTGTATAATGTCCCAGCATTCCCAGCAGTGTCACCTCTCCAGTCAGCAGCTCAATCATCTTGTAGATGAGTTCTAGGATCTTCTGGTGATTGATGTCCTCATGGATCAGGGGGTGAGGTGGAGGCCCCGTGATTGGGCTCAGGGGTCTTCCCCATCCCTCAGACACAGGGTCCTGACAGCGATCACTAGAGGTCTTCTTCACCACTGTGTAATCCTGGTTATGGAGAGACACATTAATAAATCTCACTACAGACATTTCCAGAGTCCTCACCTCTCCAGTTCTGTCCATCTGTTATTCCCATAGATAAGAATGATGTAATGTGACGTCATCAGAATCTCTCACCTCTCCAGTGAGACGGAAGAGGATCTCTAGGGTGAGGTGTAACATCCTCTCCGCCATCTTGTCTCTGTCCATATCCATCCTTGATGGGTAAATCAGGAAAATTCTCTTTTGTAGAAGATCTTCACTGAGAGGATCCGATATTGTAGAGACCTGAATGAGAAGAAGATGATCCGATGTAACATCATAAGAATCCTGTGTAATAATACACTTACTGGAGAGAATAAGGGAAACATATGAGGAGATTTATTATCTTACAGGGTTTAGTTTTCTCCCCTGACATCTACTAATAAAACCTATATATTTAGCCCACAGACAACAAGCAGTTTCCTCCTCGGAGTCGGCAGCTGAACACGTTCCTCATAGACTCATCTTCCATAACGCTAATTCTCGTCTCATTACCGACACTGGAATCGGCATTAGCAATACTGCAGGAGATATTCATCACACGCGACATGAGAAATAACTCCTTCATGATGAGGACGACATCTTCATCTTCTACTGCGGCTCTAGAGACAGATTTGGCCAGAGTCGGTCACTGCCTCCATCCCCACCGGCCGTCTATATGAAGGTTTCCCGTCTTCCCCGCACTGGAATCTTCTCTCACCTTAGATCTCAGCTCTGAGTCACACACAGAAGTTTGAGGCTTTTAGAAAAGATTTTTTGTTTCCACAATCACAACGGACAGAAATGATCTGATCCCAAAGTCTCCATGTACAGTGATTTATGGGGATTATTTCTGGCCTTAGGCTTTCCTATATTACAAGAAAAACTCCAGAAAAAGCCGATATTAAAATGTTTCTAAAGAAAATTGGCTCCAACAATTCTTGTAAAAAGAAAAAAATATGTAAAAAGCAGAAGACACAATTTATAATTTTTAACATGTTGAACATTTATTAAAAAGAAATTAATCTGTTTGGGCCCCAGAACATAGATGTACACCGCAGGGACGGCACAGAGGAGGCTTCAACAAAACCACTTGCTGCTATGAAAAGCAAACATGACATGTAAGAAGGTGTGACAGAGTTTGGCTGAATGCCCCCCGCCTCCAAGTACTCGATAGTATGGGGCGTCCTAGTTACTCCGATACTTACATGCCTAATAATGGGGTCTGGGCTGCAATGTATGAAGGTCTATTAGGCCGGGCCAGAGGCAGCGTCCAATAAGTTACCTTATAACGCCCCCATACACATTACACTAAAGTTCCATGAAAGCTCTGATTTCGGGGGGTTTGGCCAACCATATAATGTATTTGGGGGCCTCCCGACAGATGATGTCAGGGCAGAGGAGGATCTGGCATCCTGAATTTCAGAGGATAATCCGTTTGTTCTTCCTGTAGATAATCCTCCTCTAGAGGAGTCTGGAGGCGACTCTCTCACACAGACCACAGGAAAGCTGGAATATTTGTGTGTATGGGGGAGTCGGGAGAGATCGCCGTCTGCCAAATGACCGTTCAGCCAACTCTGATCTCATGTGTATGGGGCCGTTAGTATTACACTGACCGGCAGTGATGATACACGGCACTACAGTAGTACAGGGCATCACCGGAGCCATCAGAGGCTTGTATGTTGTGTGATCGCACTGATCAGAGGGGTTTAAAAAAGGTTTAAAGGGGGAAAAAAATCACAGTTTCAGCAACAAGAAATATCCATCACTATATGGAAAGCAGAGTCACTGCACAATGTTAGTTACGTCACGTCCATAACTACTTTATTATACTCTATTATCCTGTACACAGTGGAGTAGATAGAAATCACAGATCCCACAGCAATAGCTGGAATTGGACCCTCCAACGTAAAGAAAAAAAATCTATCTATATACACTGTTCAAAAAAATAAAGGGAACACTTAAACAACAGAATATAACTTCAATTAAATCAAACTTCTTTGAAACCAAACTGTCCACTTAGGAAGCAACACTGATTGACAATCAATTTCACATGCTGTTGTGCAAATGGAATAGACAACAGATGGAAATTATTGGCAATTATCAAGACACCCTCAATAAAAGGAGTGGTTCTGCAGGTGGGGACCACAGACCACATCTCAGTACCAATGCTTCTGGCTGACGTTTTGGTCACTTTTGAATGTTGGCTGTGCTTTCACACTTGTAGTAACATGAGACGGACTCTACAACCCACACAAGTGGCTCAGGTAGTGCAGCTCATCCAGGATGGCACATCAATGCGAGCTGTGGCAAGCAAGTTTTCTGTGTCAGTCAGTGTAGTGTCCAGAGGCTGGAGGTGCTACCAGGCGACAGGCCGGTACACCAGGAGATGTGGAGGGGGCCGTATGAGGGCAACAACCCAGCAGCAAGGACCGCTACCTCCACCTTTATGCAAGGAGGAACAGGAGGAGCACTGCCAGAGACCTGCAAAATGATCTTCAGCAGGCCACAAATGTGCATGTGTCTGCACAAACAGTTACAAACTGACTCCATGAGGATGGTCTGAGGGCCCGACGTCCACAGATGGGGGTTGTGCTCACAGCCCAACACCGTACAGGACGCTTGGCATTTGTCACAGAACACCAGGATTGGCAAATTCACCACTGGCGCCCTGTGCTCTTCACAGATGGAAGCAGGTTCACACTGAGCACATGTGACAGACGTGACAGAGTCTGGAGACGCCGTGTAGAGCGATCTGCTGCCTGCAACATCCTTCAGCATGACCGGTTTGGCAGTGGTCAGTAATGGTGTGGGGTGGCATTTCTTTGGAGGCCACACGATGTTGGGCTGTGAGCACAACCCCCATGGAGACACAATTGTGCCTTTACCTGGAGATAAATTCCCAGTGGGGGCAATTTCCAAAATGCAATAACTTAAGTGGGGAATTCAGCTCTTTTCACACTTAAGGGATCTGTATATGGAGTCTACAAACTACAGTGGGGGAAATAAGGATTTGTTACGCTACCAATTTTGGGCTAAAGTCACATTTTTGTGAGGAAAAAAGTAAAATTGTCATTCTTTCCTTCCACATTGCTTAAATTCCTGTCACACTATCCGGATTCAGATACTGTCCTGTCAGAAAGAAGAATAGAGGGAGCGAAAGGGTTAATAGGACTCACAGGAGGAACCGGCCCAGAAAGCAGAAGATCCAGGAGTGTCCGCCACATATATGACTGCTCTGTGCACAGGACCTGTGATGAGGTCACAGGAGGGGAGGAGTCAGGGGTCACATGATCAGGGGCCTCAGTGTGTGCAGGACTCAGTGTGCTGGAGCGCTCCCGATAATCAGCTGCGTGTGTCGCGCTGTGTGATAGTCACAGCACCTGCATGGAGGGCGACACATGCAGCTGATTATCGGGAGCGCTCCAGGGATCCGGGGTCCCGATGCAGCTATTCGGTAAGTGATATTAGCCAATAACAACTTCTCCGACGATATTCGCTCATCTCTAGTAATAACAGCTCAAAGAAATTCACCGAACTTTTCATTAAGATTAATAGCAAGACCCTATTAAATATTGAGCACCAGCGGGATGAAGCATTGACAGCGGCATGTAAAAGTGTGGGCGCCCCTGGTCAAAATGACCGTTATTGTGAGCAGTAGTAACATGAAGATGAAATGATCTCTAAAAGGCCGAACCTCTAAGATGACACATGGCCTTTGTATTTTAGGCTAAAATAATAATAAAAAAAAAAAATATATATATATATATATATATACTGTATATGAGAGACACACATTTATTACAATTTCATAATTGCAAAAAGGAGAAAGGGCATGCAAAACTTTGGGCACCCTTGGAGATTTGTGTACTGAGATAATTTTGACCAAGATTTCACACCTTAATTAGCATGTTAGGGTTATGGTGAGATCACATGGTGACCAGGAGCTACAGTCTGAGGAAAGGGCTAAAAAGCCTTCACTAGACCCCTGTACAGCTGTATAATGAGGCCCAGGCTTTATAGTGAAGGGACAGGAGTGAGGGCCTGCTCCCAGGAGCTACAGTCTGAGGAAAGGGCTAAAGAGCCTTCACTAGACCCCTGTACAGCTGTATAATGAGGCCCAGGCTTTATAGTGAAGGGACAGGAGTGAGGGCCTGTGCCCAGGAGCTACAGTCTGAGGAAAGGGCTAAAGAGCCTTCACTAGACCCCTGTACAGCTGTATAATGAGGCCCAGGCTTTATAGTGAAGGGACAGGAGTGAGGGCCTGTGCCCAGTAGCTACAGTCTGAGGAAAAGGCTAAAAAGCCTTCTCTAGACCCCTGTACAGCTGTATAATGAGGCCCAGGCTTTATAGTGAAGGGACAGGAGTGAGGGCCTGATCCCAGGACCTACAGTCTGAGGAAAGGGCTAAAAAGCCTTCTCTAGACCCCTGTACAGCTGTATAATGAGGCCCAAGCTTTATAGTGAAGGGACAGGAGTGAGGGCCTGTGCCCAGCAGCTACAGTCTGAGGAAAGGGCTAAAAAGCCTTCACTAGTCCCCTGTAAAGCTGTATAATGAGGCCCAGGCTGTATAGTGAAGGGACAGGAGTGAGGGCCTGATCCCAGGAGCTACAATCTGAGGAAAGGGCTAAAAAGTCTTCACTAGACCCCTGTACAGCTGTATAATGAGGCCCAGGCTTTATAGTGAAGGGACAGGAGTGAGGGCCTGTGCCCAGTAGCTACAGTCTGAGGAAAAGGCTAAAAAGCCTTCTCTAGACCCCTGTACAGCTGTATAATGAGGCCCAGGCTTTATAGTGAAGGGACAGGAGTGAGGGCCTGATCCCAGGACCTACAGTCTGAGGAAAGGGCTAAAAAGCCTTCTCTAGACCCCTGTACAGCTGTATAATGAGGCCCAAGCTTTATAGTGAAGGGACAGGAGTGAGGGCCTGTGCCCAGCAGCTACAGTCTGAGGAAAGGGCTAAAAAGCCTTCACTAGACGCCTGTACAGCTGTATAATGTGGCCCAGGCTTTATAGTGAAGGTATAGGAGTGAGAGCCTGTTCCCAGAAGCTACAATCTGAGGAAAGGGCTAAAAAGCCTTCACTAGTCCCCTGTACAGCTGTATAATGAGGCCCAGGCTTTATAGTGAAGGGACAGGAGTGAGGGCCTGTTCCCAGGAGCTACAGTCTGAGGAAAGGGCTAAAAAGCCTTCACTAGTCCCCTGTACAGCTGTATAATGAGGCCCAGGCTTTATAGCGAAGGGACAGGAGTGAGGGCCTGTTCCCAGGAGCTACAGTCTGAGGAAAGGGCTAAAAAGCCTTCACTAGTCCCCAGTACAGCTGTATAATGATTCCCAGGCTTTATAGTTGTGGCGCCCCTGAGGCTCAGTCGCCACAGAGGTACTGCACCTCCTCTCTCTCTTCATGATGTGTGGTGCCCCACCACCCAGGTAAGGTGGGAACTCCTTTCCATACTCCAACACCTGCACCCCACACAACAAGGTAGTTCTGCACAACCACAAGCGGCTTTGTACTAAGAGAGTAGCAGAGCACCTTTGGTGGTTCCCTGCTTGGAACACTGGACGTGCTGGGAGGTGGGTGGAGTTAAGATACATAAAAAGAGTGGGAAAGTGTAGGATTACAGAGCAGTCCGAGGTCAGTCAGACAGAAGGTCGGCGGAGTAGGAGGTCACTCTGAGAGGAGTGAGGATCCCTGGAAGAAGGGATGGAGGAAGGAGTGCTGCAGCTGCCTCAGTGACCTGAGCCAGCTGGCACGGGAAAGGAAAGGAGGAGAAAGACGTGAACTAAACCCTAAGCTTCCATAAGAGAGAGATTAGTACAGAACGAATGAGTATAGAGAACAGAGAGAAGTGGGTTGGAAGAGGAACCCTGCCTACAGGTTCTCAGCGCAAGGCTGGGGCCCGGACCCCGAGGTTGTATGGACACTTATGGTACTGCAGCAGACACCGGTGGAGTAGCTGGCTGTAAATGCACTACTCCCATCTAAGACTTGGGGCACAACAGCGACTGTATAGAGAGCCGGGACTCAGGAGAAGGGAGTCCGCGAAGCAGGCTACAGCTGTCTGCCGTACAAGTAGAGTTCTTGGGAACATCAGTCAGGAAGAACTCCAGTGTAACACGGTACTAGGAGATCTTCACACTTTAAGGCGCTATAGAGGAGTCGTTCAGGAAGGTACATGTTGGCGGAGTGCTAGAGAGGAGAGTGCTAACTTGCCCGGGGGGGGGGGGGTTGATTGAGTCTCTGACCCGGAGGACATGGTACGGAAGCAGGCACTACAGACTGTGAGAAAAGCTTTGGAACTACATTCCCTGGTGTCCTCCATTCCTTCCTGCGTCCGCCTGCCTGGCACTGCTACATCCCCTGCGCCAGACACTACACCATCTAAGTGTCATCACATCTACACTGCCCTGGGGCTACAGCTTCACCTGTGGGGAGCAATACCATCTAAGCTGCAACACACCACCAGCCCCAGAGGATCTGCATATCCAACGAAAGAAAACGATGATTAAAAGGCTTTTTTTACTAATATAAAGAGAAACTTTATTGTTTAGAACCATAGATAAAATATTACATATCACCAATTAGGGGATTAAGGGGAAGTAAACATACACATATGTATATTGTGATTACACATCTAAAAAGACGCACATAACCAGCACCTGAAGGTGTAACCTATACACCTCCAATTATATGACTATCAAAAATTGACAGTTTTGCTGAAAAATAGTACATCAATCTCAAAGTGGACACTACAATATTATGTCCTCATATCCTACAGCTAATTTAGAAAATTCATATTATAGATGACTATTATATCATGCCTCCACCGCCGAGAAGCTAACCGTTATATATAATGGACGTAATCACTTATAATAATAGATCTTATATGGTGTGGTACCTAAATGTAGCCACTTATCCTGGCTAATCACCCATAATGTTATCTACAATACCGCCAGCAAGTGGCCACTAAACATACCATAGTGATTATCACCGGCAACAGCCGCTATGTACAAAAAAATCACATCACACCATAATGGCCATTACCAGCAATGGCCGCTACATATGTAGATTAACGTCCCTACTAAACTAATTATTACCGGCAGTGGTGGTCTGGAGGTGCACAGGTGCCTGGGTAGCGCGTCCGCCCCGACGTGCGTTTCGGACCCGCCTTTTTCAAGGGGCCTAGCCGGTATGTACACCGGCGTCCTTAAATAGTGTACCCGGACGCCGTGAAATCGGCGTTACCGGAAGTCATGTCCGCGGCCCGGAAGTGACGCGCTCTGTCACCGAGGCAACCACAACACCGGTCAGCATCGGCGTCACACAGTGGGAGTGGCCGGGGCGGGCCAACCCCACCATGTAGAGACGCCACATGCGGACAGGGGCAGCGGTGACAAGGGGACAGGCGCGTACAGGGCCGCTGGCACCGACCCATAGCTACACGGAAAACATACAAAGAACACATTTATTGTAATATACACATACTACCAATTATACACAGGATCAGCAACCATCTATAAGGACACTACCATATATATTTTTTCTATAAGATATAACAATTATTACACCATCAACAATAATCCTTGCATATCATTATTAGACTAAGGATATATATAATATAAACATCATGATCCTTGCTGACTTCTTCATTTCTTGGCAACAATTAAAGATGTGTCTGACAGGATATCAGGACTCTTCAGACCTACAGATGACTACCCATTCCTGCTACTACATGTGGGGACAAATGACACTGCAAGAAACGACCTGGAAACCATCTGTAGAGACTTTGAAGACTTAGGTAAGAAAGTGAAAGAACTGGGAGCGCAGGTGGTCTTCTCTTCCATCCTCCCAGTGGATGGCCATGGAACAAGGAGGTGGAATAAGATTCTGCAGGTGAACAACTGGCTACGTCGATGGTGCCGTCAGCAACGATTTGGATTTCTGGATCACGGAGTGAACTACTTATACGATGGACTACTTGCTAGAGATGGGGTGCACCTTACGAAGACTGGAAAGCATGTATTTGGAAGTCGCCTTGCTACACTTGTAAGGAGAGCTTTAAACTAGAACAACATGGGAAGGGAAGCAAAAGACCAGAAAAAGCCATACACCTGACAAATGCTATTGAGAACTCTGCTATTAGAAGTGGAAAGGAAGAACAAAGACGAAAGAATCTAATTTATAAAAATATTGGAGAAAGAGAAACCAATCACAAACTAAAATGTTTCTATACTAATGCACAAAGCATGGGCAACAAACAAGGAGAATTGGAACTACTAACACAGGAAAAGAAATATGATGTCATTGGAATCACTGAAACTTGGTGGGACGATACACATGATTGGAATACAAGACTAGAAGGATACAACTTATTTGCAAGAAACAGACTTGATAAACGAGGAGGAGGTGTCGCATTGTATGTTAGAAACGCGTATATCTGCACAGAGATTGAAGCTTCAGAGACTGGGAGTTCTGTGGAAACTGTTTGGGTAAGAATACAAGGACAGAACAATGGAAAGGACACCATTGTAGGCATTTACTACAGGCCGCCTGTGCAAGCTGAAGCTATGGATGAACTCTTTATGCATCAAATGGCCAAGTTCTCCAAAAAATATGACATAGTTGTCATGGGAGATTTCAACTATCCAGACATTTGTTGGGAATCTCTCTCAGGCAAAACTAACAGGTCAAGGAAATTCTTATCCTCTCTTGCTGACAACTTTATCTTCCAAAAGGTAAGGGAGAAAACAAGGGGAACTGCTACCTTGGATCTAATCCTTATAAACAGGGAGGAAATGGTTGAGGAGGTAAAAGTGGCTGGGACCCTAGGAGGTAGCGACCATGCTATTTTAGAATTTTGGATAACTAGAGGCGGAAGACCTGTGAAGACTCAGACGTCAAGGTTAGATTTCAGAAAGGCAGATTTTAAGGGATTCAGAAAGAGAATTGGAGGGATCCAATGGCTGGATATCCTTAAAGACAAAAATGTCCAGGAAGGATGGGAAATCTTGAAAAATGAAATTCTCAAAGCACAGTTGTTAACAATTCCGAAAAGAGGGAAGAATAGGAAGCAGTTAAGGAAACCAGGATGGATGAACACAGAACTTAAGCACATGCTAAAAAGGAAGAAAAAAATGTTTATAAAATGGAAAGAGGGAGGCATATCTAAAGAAGAATATAATGCTGTCTGCAGAACCTGCAGGGCACAAATCAGATTAGCTAAAGCTGAAAATGAATTGAGGCTTGCAAGAGATGTCAAAAGCAATAATAAAGGATTTTGGGGATATGTCAAAAGTAAAAGAAAAGTCAAAGATGCTATAGGATTTTTACAGGATGAAAATGATGAAATGGTAAGACAGGATGTTGAGAAGGCTGAACTTTTAAATTCCTATTTTGCATCTGTTTTCTCTCAGAAAGGAAATGTAACATCAACTGTTATTCACTGTCCTATTAAGGGAATAGAAGAATCCAGGATATCTATAAACAGAAAGATAGTGAGGAAACACTTAGCTAGCCTAAATGAATTCAAGTCTCCAGGTCCAGATGAATTACACCCCAGAGTACTGAAGGAGATAGCAGAAGAAATTTTTGAACCCCTCTCTATAATCTTTGAAAATTCTTGGAGAACAGGAGAAGTGCCAGAAGACTGGAGAAGAGCAAATGTTGTTCCTATCTTCAAAAAGGGGAAGAAGGTGGACCCAGGTAACTATAGGCCGGTGAGTCTGACTTCTATACCAGGAAAGATCTTTGAACAAATTATTAAACAACATGTATGTCAATACCTGGATAAGAATGAAGTGATTAAACAGAGTCAGCATGGGTTTGTAACTAATAAGTCATGTCAGACTAACTTAATTTCCTTCTATGACGGTATCACTGATTGGGTGGATCAAGGAAATGCTGTAGATATAGTATATCTTGACTTCAGCAAAGCATTTGACAAAGTCTCTCATACAATCCTTATTGAAAAAATGATTAAGTATGGAATGGACAAGGCAACTGTTAGGTGGATTCATAACTGGCTTAGTGATCGGACCCAAAGAGTGGTCGTAAATGGCTGCACATCCAGTTGGAAGAATGTCTCAAGTGGGGTACCACAGGGCTCTGTCCTGGGCCCTGTATTGTTCAACATCTTTATCAACGATTTAGATGAAGGCATTGAGGGTAAACTGATTAAATTTGCTGATGACACAAAGCTAGGAGGGATAGCTAATACTAGAGAAGAGAGAGAGAGGATTCAAAAAGATTTAAATAAACTGGAGAAGTGGGCAGCAACAAACAGAATGGTTTTTAACAGGGAGAAATGCAAAGTACTACATCTGGGCAATAAAAATGGAAAAAGCATATATAGAATGGGAGGAATAGGGCTAAGTGACAGCACATGTGAAAAAGACTTGGGTATACTAATAGATCACAGACTGAATATGAGTCAACAGTGTGATGCAGCAGCAAAAAAGGCAAATGCAATTCTAGGATGTATTAACAGAAGCATACAGTCTAGATCACGTGAAGTCATTATTTCCCTCTACTCCTCTTTGGTCAGACCTCATCTGGAATATTGTGTCCAGTTTTGGGCACCACATTTTAAAAAAGACATCAACAAACTGGAGCAAGTTCAGAAAAGAGCGACCAGAATGGTGACCGGTCTGCAAACCCTGTCTTATGAGGAAAGGTTGCAGGATTTGGGAATGTTTAGTTTGCAAAAGAGAAGACTGAGAGGAGACTTAATAGCTGTCTACAAATATCTAAAGGGCTGTCACATTGTAGAAGGATCAACTTTATTCTCATTTGCACAAGGAAAGACTAGAAGCAATGGGATGAAACTGAATGGGAGGAGACACAGATTAGATATTAGAAAAAACTTTTTGACAGTTAGAGTGATCAATGAGTGGAACAGGCTGCCACGAGAAGTGGTGAGTTCTCCTTCAATGGAAGTCTTCAAACAGAGGCTGGACAGACATCTGACTGGGATGATTTAGCGAATCCTGCTTTGAGCAGGGGGTTGGACCAGATGGCCCAGGAGGTCCCTTCCAACTCTACGATTCTATGATTCTATGATTCTAATTATTCACCCACAAGGGGCTAGAATATATATGATGTCCATAGATATATGGTTCACTTTGTCCATCCTTATAGATCCCAACACTAAAGTAATAAAATAAAACATTAAAAGAAAAATTAAAAGAGTGATATCACAAATCATAGGCGATGTTTACCCACAGAGCAGTATTCATAGGAATGGGGCATAACTGATGTTTTCATTGAGTCCAGATGGATGGACTGATCCAATTGTCCATATCCATCTGGACTCAAGTTGGGCCAACTTCTTGGAAATCCCACCCCCACGGATCCCTGTCTCGACCATGTCGATACCCCTCACCCTAAGGAGGCTGCCATCGCAGCCATGGTATCTCCGAAAATGGCGTGGAATGGTCTTTAATGATGTTATATCCTCCGCGGTCGCTGCAGCCTCTATGCCCAAAACATGTTCCCGCACTCTAACCTTTAGCTGTCTAGTAGTCATACCCACGTAGATCATATTACATGGGCAGACAGCATAATATACTACATTTTTACTAGTACATGTGATATATTTTTTTATTTTAAACTCCCGGGATCCATTTTGGGTAACAAAAACTTCTGTGCGATCAATGTTTGGGCAAGTGACGCAGCGACCACACGGAGTACTACCACAACGACCAGCCATTTGATCTAAGAAGGTGACCATTGGCTCACCCAGATAGTGGCTTTGCACCAACTTATCGCGCAAATTCCTTGATCTTCTGGCCGCGACAGCAGCCCTATCCGGCAGGAGACTCGACAAGACCGGATCAGCCTTCAATATATGCCAGGATTTATCTAGAATCTTCCGCATACGTGGGAAGTGTGAATGATAATTGGTAACAAACCTCACTTTACCCGATTCTTTCCTGGATTTTGTACCATATAGGAGTGTGTCTCTTGACGAGTATCTGGCCCTATTAAATGCCTTTTTGATCATTCGGTTACTGAAACCTCGTTCAAGCAGCCTTTCCTTTAAATCTTCCGCCTGCCTGAAAAAGTCTTCATTGGTCGAGCACAACCTGCGTAATCGCAGGAATTGTCCGGTGGGAACCGACTGGACCATATGTCCCGGATGGGAAGATGATGCGTGGAGTAACATATTGGTAGCAGTTGGCTTACGGAAGATATCCGTTTGTATCTCACCCCTATGATCTTTCTTCAAGACTATATCTAGGAAATCTATTGATACCGGATCATATTTATAGGTAATGTAGATATTTAAATCATTATTATTTAAGGATAGCATAAAGGACTCGAGGTCAACCCTAGACCCCTGCCAGATCAACAGTATGTCATCGATGTACCGCGTCCAAGAGAGGACGCGGCACATCGGCATCTGCTGATCTGGCAGGGAGAGGTCTCTCTCCCACAGCCCCAGGAACAGGTTAGCATAAGCAGGGGCAAAAGATGCCCACATAGCTGTTCCCTGGAGCTGTAGGAAGAAAGACTCCTTATGCAACTTTTAAGCGAGCATAATACTAAAATTATTACTCAATTAGATGGATCTATTCAAAATCTTGAAGAAGAACTCAAATCTATTGGTACGGTTGAAAAATTGAAAACCTTTCATAGTAATATGGATAAGACTTTGGAAACTGTTGTAAAGAAGATACAGGCTACACAGTTGAATAAAATTAACCGTGATCGTCGAGATTACGAAAATAATACAGTATATTTATGGAGGAAGTTTCCATCACATGGCCATCAATTAGGTCATACTCCATCTCAAACGTCAGTCTCATCTCTAAGTGACATGTCAGAAAGATCTGGGTCATCTATGACTACTGGATCAGGATTGATGAGACTTAATCAAAGAGAACGCACGTTTCATCCATACAGACGTCATGATCGCTCTCCCGTATCTACTAGATATGGTAACAAGGTAATTAACCTTAGTGATCATAAATTTACTGTGATTGATTTGAAGTTATTGGAGAAGGGCCTTTCATTTTCTCCATCTGCATCCTTTGATGCATTTTTGGCAATTAAGGATTTACATCTGTTTGCCCGTTCATTGATTTACAAAAAACATTTTTTTGATGGCAACCTCTCGAATTTATTTCCAACAGAGGAAGAACAAATAGCGTTGCAGACATTGGAGGATCTAGCCACCGAACACAGTGTTCCAGAGGGAGGTAAGGTTCCACCCTCGATACGGCCCAAATCTAAGAGGTTTCCCCTTATATCATCATGTCCCAATGTGGACTTATTTGTACAAATTGTAAGTAAAGAATTTTTAGAAATTCCAAAATATATTCGTGGTGATAACCTTACAAAAGAAGAACGGGGACGTCTCCGTGTCCTTCAAGACTTAAGGGATGTAGTTTTTAAACCGGCGGACAAGGGGAGCAATGTAGTAGTTTGGCCAAAGGTGTTATATGAAAAAGAAGTCTTTCGCCAGTTAGATAATAAAATCTGCTATAAAAAAACTCACATTTAACCCCTTGTCCGCCTATTCCCTACAACTACATACTATTATTAATAAAGCAAGGGAAGCAGGAAGCATCACTAAGGAGTTGGCTGATGCCCTGATGGTTGTGGAGCCAACTATCCCGACTTTTTATTTACTCCCTAAAGTCCACAAGGACGCGCAGATGCCCCCAGGCCGGCCCATTATATCGGGTAGAGGTAATTACCTGGAGCATGTAAATAGGTGGATAGACTCCAAACTGCAACCGCTAGTGGAGGGGTTGCCATCATTTCTTAAAGATACGGGTGAGCTGTTGAGACGTGTGGATGGCTTGCATTTGGAAGATGACATGATGCTGGTGACAGGAGATGTTGAATCCCTGTACACCAGCATCAGGCATGAGGATGGCATTAGGGCTACAACATTTTTTCTTGGTATGTCCAATTTACCTGTGGAGATTAAAGAATTGGTGATCGAGTTATTGCGTTTTACTTTGACGCATAACTTTTTCGTTTTTAAGGGGTCTTTCTTCCTACAGCTCCAGGGAACAGCTATGGGGGCATCTTTTGCCCCTGCTTATGCTAACCTGTTCCTGGGGCTGTGGGAGAGAGACCTCTCCCTGCCAGATCAGCAGATGCCGATGTGCCGCGTCCTCTCTTGGACGCGGTACATCGATGACATACTGTTGATCTGGCAGGGGTCTAGGGTTGACCTCGAGTCCTTTATGCTATCCTTAAATAATAATGATTTAAATATCTACATTACCTATAAATATGATCCGGTATCAATAGATTTCCTAGATATAGTCTTGAAGAAAGATCATAGGGGTGAGATACAAACGGATATCTTCCGTAAGCCAACTGCTACCAATATGTTACTCCACGCATCATCTTCCCATCCGGGACATATGGTCCAGTCGGTTCCCACCGGACAATTCCTGCGATTACGCAGATTGTGCTCGACCAATGAAGACTTTTTCAGGCAGGCGGAAGATTTAAAGGAAAGGCTGCTTGAACGAGGTTTCAGTAACCGAATGATCAAAAAGGCATTTAATAGGGCCAGATACTCGTCAAGAGACACACTCCTATATGGTACAAAATCCAGGAAAGAATCGGGTAAAGTGAGGTTTGTTACCAATTATCATTCACACTTCCCGCGTATGCGGAAGATTCTAGATAAATCCTTGCATATATTGAAGGCTGATCCAGTCTTGTCGAGTCGAGTTTTTGTTACCCAAAATGGATCCCGGGAGTTTAAAATAAAAAAATATATCACATGTACTAGTAAAAATGTAGTATATTATGCTGTCTGCCCATGTAATATGATCTACGTGGGTATGACTACTAGACAGCTAAAGGTTAGAGTGCGGGAACATGTTTTGGGCATAGAGGCTGCAGCGACCGCGGAGGATATAACATCATTAAAGACCATTCCACGCCATTTTCGGAGATACCATGGCTGCGATGGCAGCCTCCTTAGGGTGAGGGGTATCGACATGGTTGAGACAGGGATCCGTGGGGGTGGGATTTCCAAGAAGATGGCCCAACTTGAGTCCAGATGGATATGGACAATTGGATCAGTCCATCCATCTGGACTCAATGAAAACATCAGTTATGCCCCATTCCTATGAATACTGCTCTGTGGGTAAACATCGCCTATGATTTGTGATTTCACTTTTTTAATTTTTCTTTTAATGTTTTATTTTATTACTTTAGTGTTGGGATCTATAAGGATGGACAAAGTGAACCATATATCTATGGACATCATATTATATATTCTAGCCCCTTGTGGGTGAATAATTTTTGCCAAGAAATGAAGAAGTCAGCAAGGATCATGATGTTTATATTATATATATCCTTAGTCTAATAATGATATGCAAGGATTATTGTTGATGGTGTAATAATTGTTATATATTATAGAAAAAATATATATGGTAGTGTCCTTATAGATGGTTGCTGATCCTGTGTATAATTGGTAGTATGTGTATATTACAATAAATGTGTTCTTTGTATGTTTTCCGTGTAGCTATGGGTCGGTGCCAGCGGCCCTGTACGCGCCTGTTCCCTTGTCACCGCTGCCCCTGTCCGCATGTGGCGTCTCTACATGATGGGGTTGGCCCGCCCCGGCCACTCCCACTGTGTGACGCCGATGCTGACCGGTGTTGTGGTTGCCTCGGTGACAGAGCGCGTCACTTCCGGGCCGCGGACATGACTTCCGGTAACGCCGATTTCGCGGCGTCCGGGTACACTATTTAAGGACGCCGGTGTACATACCGGCTAGGCCCCTTGAAAAAGGCGGGTCCGAAACGCGCGTCGGGGCGGACGCGCTACCCAGGCACCTGTGCACCTCCAGACAACCACTGCCGGTAATAATTAGTTTAGTAAGGACGTTAATCTACATATGTAGCGGCCATTATGGTGTGATGTGATTTTTTTGTACATAGCGGCTGTTGCCGGTGATAATCACTATGGTATGTTTAGTGGCCACTTGCTGGCGGTATTGTAGATAACATTATGGGTGATTAGCCAGGATAAGTGGCTACATTTAGGTACCACACCATATAAGATCTATTATTATAAGTGATTACGTCCATTATATATATAACGGTTAGCTTCTCGGCGGTGGAGGCATGATATAATAGTCATCTATAATATGAATTTTCTAAATTAGCTGTAGGATATGAGGACATAATATTGTAGTGTCCACTTTGAGATTGATGTACTATTTTTCAGCAAAACTGTCAATTTTTGATAGTCATATAATTGGAGGTGTATAGGTTACACCTTCAGGTGCTGGTTATGTGCGTCTTTTTAGATGTGTAATCACAATATACATATGTGTATATTTACTTCCCCTTAATCCCCTAATTGGTGATATGTAATATTTTATCTATGGTTCTAAACAATAAAGTTTCTCTTTATATTAGTAAAAAAAGCCTTTTAATCATCGTTTTCTTTCGTTGGATATGTTATATTTGGTGATAGGCATAACTAATCCGAGTGGACACATGGGGACTCAAACTAATTATATATAATGATTGTTACCATGTGTCCTAGTCATACTTGGTATATTTACCAGAGGATCTGCATGCAGCGTCGGCCTAACATCTCACTTGCCGAACACCACAGGCGGCGTCACAAACTATTCTATTTAAACTACAATACAGACTACCATTCATTTGGGCACCCAGGGCCACGGACCAGGTCACCGCCGCTGTGACACATCCCTCTGACACCGGCAAGGTACCGAGTACCCCACAGCCCTTGGTGGAGGGCGACCCATAGTGAACGGACAGGAGTGAGGGCCTGTTCCCAGGAGCTACAGTCTGAGGAAAGGGATAAAAAGCCTTCACTAGACCCCTGTACAGCTGTATAATGAGGCCCAGGCTTTATAGTGAAGGGACAGGAGTGAGGGCCTGTGCCCAGGAGCTACAGTCTGAGGAAAGGGCTAAAAAGCCTTCACTAGAGTCCTGTACAGCTGTATATTGAGGCCCAGGCTTTATAGTGAAGGGAAGGAGTGAGGGGCTGTTCCCAGGAGCTACAGTCTGAGGAAAGCGCTAAACAGCCTTCACTAGACCCCTGTACAGCTGTATAATGAGGCCAAGGCTTTATAGTGAAGGGACAGGAGTGAGGGCCTGTGCCCAGGAGCTACAGACTGAGGAAAGGGCTACAAAGCCTTCACTAGACCCCTGTACAGCTGTATAATGAGGCCCAGGCTTTATAGTGAAGGGACAGGAGTGAGGGCCTGATCCCAGGAGCTACAGTCTGAAGAAAGGGCTAAAAAGCCTTCACTAGACCCCTGTACAGCTCTATAATGAGGCCCAGGCATTACAGTGAAGGGACAGGAGTGAGGGCCTGTGCCCAGGAGCTACAGTCTGAGGAAAGGGCTAAAAAGCCTTCACTAGACCCCTGTACAGCTGTATAATGAGGCCCAGGCTTTACAGTGAAGGGACAGGAGTGAGGGCCTGTGTCCAGGATCTACAGTCTGAGGAAAGGGCTAAAAAGCTTTCACTACACCCCTGTACAGCTGTATAATGAGGCCAAGGCTATATAGTGAAGGGACAGGAGCGAGGGCCTGTTCACACGAGCTACAGTCTGAGAAAAGGGCTAAAAAGCCTTCACTAAACCCCTGTACAGCTGTATAATGAGGCCCAGGCTTTATAGTGAAGGGACAGGAGTGAGGGCCTGTTCCCAGGAGCTACAGTCTGAAGAAAGGGCTAAAAAGCCTTCACTAGACCCCTGTACAGCTGTATAATGAGGCCCAGGCATTACAGTGAAGGGACAGGAGTGAGGGCCTGTGCCCAGGAGCTACAGTCTGAGGAAAGGGCTAAAAAGCCTTCACTAGACCCCTGTACAGCTGTATAATGAGGCCCAGGCTTTATAGTGAAGGGACAGGAGTGAGGGCCTGATCCCAGGAGCTACAGTCTGAGGAAAGGGCTAAAAAGCCTTCACTAGACCCCTGTACAGCTGTATAATGAGGCCCAGGCATTACAGTGAAGGGACAGGAGTGAGGGCCTGTGCCCAGGAGCTACAGTCTGAGGAAAGGGCTAAAAAGCCTTCACTAGACCCCTGTACAGCTGTATAATGAGGCCCAGGCTTTATAGTGAAGGGACAGGAGTGAGGGCCTGTGCCCAGGAGCTACAGACTGAGGAAAGGGCTAAAAAGTCTTCACTAGACCCCTGTACAGCTGTATAATGAGGCCCAGGCTTTATAGTGAAGGGACAGGAGTGAGGGCCTGTGCCCAGGAGCTACAGACTGAGGAAAGGGCTAAAAAGCCTTCACTAGACCCCTGTACAGCTGTATAATGAGGCCCAGGCTTTATAGTGAAGGGACAGGAGGGAGAAAAGTGGGGAAAGGAGCCAGAAGAGCCGGACTGCCCATCACTAACCTGCAGAGCCGCACTCCACATATATGGCTGCTCTGTGCGCACAGGACCTGTGATGAGGTCACAGGAGGGGAGGAGTCAGGGGTCACATGATCAGGGGCCTCAGTGTGTGCAGGACTCTGCTGTGCTGGTTGTCATGGTGCTGGATGAGGGGAAGTTTATGTGTGGGGTCAGGAGGGGTTTACAGGGTGGATGTAGCGGAGCCGCGTGTGTACGAGGTGTACGGAGCGGAGCCGCGTGTGTACGGGGTGTACGGAGCGGAGCCGCGTGTGTACGAGGTGTACGGAGCGGAGCCGCGTGTGTACGAGGTGTACGGAGCGGAGCCGCGTGTACGAGGTGTACGGAGCGGAGTCGCGTGTGTACGAGGTGTACGGAGCGGAGCCGCGTGCGTACGAGGTGTACGGAGCGGAGCCGTGTGTGTACGAGGTGTACGGAGCGGAGCCGCGTGTGTACGAGGTGTACGGAGCGGAGCCGTGTGTGTACGAGGTGTACGGAGCGGAGCCGCGTGTGTACGAGGTGTACGGAGCGGAGCCGCGTGTGTACGAGGTGTACGGAGCGGAGCCGCGTGTGTACGAGGTGTGCGGAGCGGAGCCGCGTGTGTACGGGGTGTACGGAGCGGAGCCGCGTGTGTACGAGGTGTGCGGAGCGGAGCCGCGTGTGTACGGGGTGTACGGAGCGGAGCCGCGTGTGTACGGGGTGTACGGAGCGGAGCCGCGTGTGTACGAGATGTACGGAGCGGAGCCGCGTGTGTACGAGGTGTACGGAGCGGAGCCGCGTGAGTACGAGGTGTACGGAGCGGAGCCGCGTGCGTACGAGGTGTACGGAGCGGAGCCGCGTGCGTACGAGGTGTACGGAGCGGAGCCGCGTGCGTACGAGGTGTACGGAGCGGAGCCGCGTGCGTACGAGGTGTACGGAGCGGAGCCGCGTGCGTACGAGGTGTAAGGAGCGGAGCCGCGTGTACGAGGTGTACGGAGCGGAGCCGCGTGTGTGTACGAGGTGTACGGAGCGGAGCCGCGTGTGTGTACGAGGTGTACGGAGCGGAGCCGCGTGTGTACGAGGTGTACGGAGCGGAGCCCTGTGTGTACGAGGTGTACGGAGCGGAGCCGCGTGTGTACGAGGTGTACGGAGCGGAGCCCTGTGTGTACGAGGTGTACGGAGCAGAGCCGCGTGTGTACGAGGTGTACGGAGCGGAGCCCTGTGCGTACGAGGTGTACGGAGCGGAGCCGCGTGCGTACGAGGTGTACGGAGCGGAGCCGCGTGTGTACGAGGTGTAAGGAGCGGAGCCGCGTGTACGAGGTGTACGGAGCGGAGCCGCGTGTGTGTACGAGGTGTACGGAGCGGAGCCGCGTGTGTACGAGGTGTACGGAGCGGAGCCCTGTGTGTACGAGGTGTACGGAGCGGAGCCGCGTGTGTACGAGGTGTACGGAGCGGAGCCGCGTGTGTACGAGGTGTACAGAGTGGAGCCATGTGTGTACGAAGTGGAGCCGTGTGTATGAGCTGTACAGAGCGGAGCCCTGTGTGTACGAGGTGTACGGAGCGGAGCCCTGTGTGTACGAGGTGTACGGAGCGGAGCCACGTGTGTACGAGGTGTACGGAGCGGAGCCCTGTGTGTACGAGGTGTACGGAGCAGAGCCGCGTGTGTACGAGGTGTACGGAGCGGAGCCCTGTGTGTACGAGGTGTACGGAGCGGAGCCGCGTGTGTAAGAGGTGTACGGAGCGGAGCCGTGTGTGTATGAGGTGTACGGAGCGGAGCCGCGTGTGTACAAGGTGTACGGAGCGGAGCCGTGTGTGTATGAGGTGTAAGGAGCGGAGCACTGTGTGTACGAGGTGAAATGTTTTAGAATCAAATTTTTCTATTTCACAGAGTAAAATGGAGCCACAATTTACACAGAAATGTCTCCCAAACCTGAGGTCAGGAATGACTGCACACGGCCGGGCTCCAGTGGGGAGAGTCACTGTTTTGCTTTTGGAGCAGTAATTTGGCAGTCCTCCCTTGTGGGGCCAATTGTAAAGCCCCTGATGTTTGTGGACAACATACGACCCCCTAACGTGACCCCATTTCAGACACTGTACCCATCAGGGAAGTCATCTAAGGGTGTAATGGGCATTTTTATCTTACAGGTGTCACTGATTTCTTTACCACTTGGTGTGAAGATAATATTACATGTGTTCCGAGGTGCAGTGCGGGGTTCAGCTCAGGGACATCTGAGTGGGCTCCTAACCAGGTGTTATGGTGATCTCTCACATGCCCTCTCAGCGCCTCCCTACTCACTATGGTCACTGCAGCTTCTCAGCATGTTGCTTCCATTTAGTCTTGGGGGGATTGGCCAGTCTCTGCAGGAATGTAACCCTACTGTGTCCTTCACAGATTAGGTTCCCCAGCCTATCCCGTGCAGGCAGGTCCTATATTAGGCAGCTCCACCGTCCGCTCTCTGCTGGATGTTGGTTCCTAGGCAGTTCACTTTGCCTGTTGTACCTCACACTTGTGTCTCTGACCCACCTATCAGCTGAGGTAGTCTTGGGGACTACCCTGGAGTAGTTCCTGGTGTCTACCAGCTGTCCGGCCTATCCTCTCCACCAGTAGCTCTAGTGAAGACCTGGTGGACACCCAGTTACACCTCTTTAGGGTAAGCCTGGCCGATGGTGCAGTGGGTCCACATCCACCAATGTTACACCAAGTAACTGTGCACACCTCACAACTTTTGAAGCACAGATAGAGGCACAGAGCATGCGGCGCACATAGCAGCAAACTTTGGCCTCACCCTAATCCACGGCCATTTACCACTGCTTTCTCCCCCGGCAGGAGGAGTTGTCAGAGGGACGCTGGTAGTGAGGGAAATTCAGCAGACGCCTGAGACTGCAGGGTGTAGACCCAAATCCGGGACTGTCCGCTGTATCCGGGACAGTTGGGACTGGAGATGAGCAGGTGGATTCATGGCTCTCTGGTCCAGCGTGCGTGGGACTTGGGGATTATTTTTTGTGCCGTCATTCACAGTCGGAGCCTCCAGAACGTTCTCCTCTTTATGTAGCGTCACTATACGACATCCGGCTTATTTGTGTCTGTAAGGCCGTGTTCACACATTGCAGAAAAACGGTGTTTTTTGTTTTCTGCAGGATCCGCACCATCTCCAATAACGATCTTCTCCCCCTTATTTGATGCGTTCTTGGTGCAGATGTGAAGCCGCGTTTTTATTGCGCTTTTTAGAGGACAGAAAAGCTTTGATTCTGCACTTAATAAAGTTTCTGCAGTTTTTTACCTGCGATTTAGAGAGAGAAAAAAGCCCCAAATCCGCACAGATCAGCCGCGTGCCTTGGGCGCACAGCGGGCGCCTTTTATGGTAAAGTTGTTTTTATTAAGGATTTATTTACATAAATGGGGTAAAGAAAAAGGGGAGACCGATTATAAATACCCAGTAATACAGACAAGAACCAAACAACAGCAAAAAAGAGAAATGTAAAGTCATGAAAGAGGCAGAATAAAGGGGAGAAAGGGTTAAGGAGGAGAATGGGGAAGGAAAAATAGGGTTTGTTAACCCCTTGGAGACCTTGCCCTCTTTCGTTTTTGCGTTTCTGTTTTTCGCCCCCCTTCTTCCCACAGCCATAACTTTTTATGTTTCCGTCAGTATGGCCATGTGAGGGCTTGTTTGTTGCGGGACAAGTTGAGCTTTGGAATAATAATAATCTTTATTTATATAGCGCCAACATATTCAGCAGCGCTTTACAGTTTAAGGGTACATGCACACGCTGCGGAATCTGCTGCGGATTATCCTGCAGTTTTGCCCTGCGGTTTTACCATCTCCACAATGGAGGAGATAGGAATCCGCAGAAAGAATTGACTTCTGCGGTTTAGAAACCGCAGATAATCCACGCGGAAAATTCCGCAGCGTCTGCACTGCGGTTTCCATTTTCCATAGGGAATAATGGTACTGTACACCGCAGTAGAATCCACAGCGTGTGCACACAGCCTAAGGCTGAGTGCACACGTACATTTTGGCCCTGCAGATTTTTCCACACAGGATGGAAGAAATCCGCAGGACAAATGACCTGCATTTTTCCTGCAGATTTCTTCCATTTTTAATGCGGTTTTTGTGCGGTTTTCCACTGCGGATTCCCCCCTGCGGATTTGGAGACTGGGGAGGTGGAAAACCGCACAAAAGAAGTAACATGCTGTGGATTTTGTACCGCAGGAAAACCGCGTGGAAAAATCCGCACCGTCTGCACAGCGGTTTCTTTTTTCATTGATTTTAATGCTACTGTACATCACAATGCAGATATGCAGCGTTTCTGCGTGGAAAAATCCGCTGCGGATCTGCTAGATATCCGCAGCGTGTGCACACAGCCTAACAGTTTCAAAACACAAGTCATAAGTAGCAACGTTGATACAATAATTAAAGCAGAATCAGCCGCCCCTGCTGGTGAGAGCTCACAATCTACAATGAGGAGGGGAGATACAAAGGACAGGGGTGTATTCACAATGAACGACATCATTGGTTTTACCATATCGTGTACTCAAAAATGGGAAAAAAAATTCCAAGTGTGATGAAATTGCAAAAACAGTGCAGCTCCACAACTTTTTTTGGATTTTCTTTTTGCCATGTTCCCCAAATGCTAAGACTGCCCTGCCATTATGATTCTCCAGGTCATTACAGGTTCATAGACACCAAACAGGTCTCAGTTGTTTTGTATTTAAGTGGTGAAAAAAAATCCAAAATTTGTTGGGAAAAAAATATTGCGCCATTTTCTGAGGCCTGTAGCGTCTCCATTTTTCATGATTTTGGGTTGGGTGAGGGCTTATTGTTTGCGCGCCGAGCTGATGTTTTTATTGATCCCATTTTGGTGCAGATACGATCTTTTCATCATCCGTTATTGCATTTTAATGCAATGTCGCGGCGACCAAAACACCTTAATTCTGGCATTTTTACTTTTTTTCTCACTACGCCGTCTAGTGATCGGTTTGTTCCTTTTTTTTATTGATAGATCGGGCGATTCTGAACGTGGCGATACCAAATTTGTGTATGTTTGATTTTTCTATTGTTTTATTTTGAGTGGGGTGAAAGGGGGGGATTTGAACTTTTATATTTTTTATATATTTTTAAAAACTTTTTTTTACTTTTGGCCTGCTTCAATAGTTTCCATGGGAGACTAGAAGCTGCCATAACTCGGTCGGCTCTGCTACGTACAGGCGATGACCAGATCTCCTGTATGTAGCAGAATACCTCACTTGAGCTGACGTGTGCTGGGAAAGATGCTGGCTCACCGCCGGAGCCGACATCAAAGGGAGAGAAGCTACCTGCGCCGTACTAGTACAGTCATGAAGGGGTTAAGGAAAATGGGGAAAAGGGAAAAATGAAAGGGATAGAAAGAAAATGAAAAAGATTGGTCTGCACCGGATAGGCCGGGAAAGGGGTTACGGGACACATGTAATACCTTATATATAGAACATTTAAGAGGCGGGAGGGGAAGAGAAGGAATGGGAAAGGCGAGGAAAGAAAAGGGGAGAAAGGAAGAACAGCTGTAACCAGGCGGAGAGACGAGAATCCTGAGGAATCCTGACTGTTACACCATGGAAGATACTGAGTGTTGGAGTCTGATAGCGCCGCAGTTCTCATGAAATCTGCGCTCTCTGTGGTCTGAAGACCCTGCCGACCTCCGGGGCTTTGATGCATTTTCCCTTTATAGGCTTCTTCTGAAAAAAAACGTATTAAGAAAAAAAATGTATGAAGAGAAAACCGCCGTCACATTTATAAGCGCAGAATCAAAGCTTTTCTGTACTAATAAACAAGTGTTAAATGCGGCTTCATATCTGCCAAAAAACATCAAATATGGGGGAAAATGCAAAAAAGAAGAAACGCAGCAAACGCGCAATAATCAGGGAGGATTGTCACTACGTCATCTGGGTCAGACATTTACAGAAGAAAGAATGCAGCATTTACGCTACGTGTGAACACGTCCTCCGCATTACAACTTTATTACATTATTTTATGGGTTTTATAGAGAAAAATATCAATTACACATTTTGTTTTTCCTGTAATTTACCGATTCCTGTAAATTATCTGATCTCTGTGTTCTGCGGGTCATTACAGTTATATTGGCACAACTATGTCCGGGTTATTCACTGATTTGTGATGCTTATTATTTTAAATAAAACTAACAATGACATTTTTTTTCATTATCAAGTGTTTTTCATTATTATTAGTAATTTTATAGGATGAAAAAATCTCTTATTCTCCTAGAATACAGAAACATCCATTGTACACAGCAGTGTATTTCTATCTGAATAATCTGCCTGTAGTCAGAGCCTGGAATATGAATCAAGTGCACACAATCCTGCAGTCACTTCACTGGAGCTTGTGGCTCAGCAGCTTACAGTGCCTGTCAGTAATGTTGAGGCTGTGGGTTTGGGATCTGGGAGTGTAATGCTAAAAAATACATTTTTGTAATTGCTTATTATTTTTAATACTTTTATAGGAACAAAAAAATATATTTTTCTTCCCCTCAGTATACAGGCACCATAAAAAAAGCATTCTTATACACAATGTATTGCTATGGATATGTATACTCTGCTTCTGAGTTCATTGCCGGCAATATAGAGGTCAATATGACCAAATTCTCCCATCTCCAGCATTGTGAGCTGTGGCTCACTGGTAAAGCAGCAGCCTGTGGAGACTGAGATGGAAGCTCATAGTCCTGGGGAGACCAATCACTGAAGAGAGATGAAGTGAATATATAATCTAATTTATGCACTTAGCAGAGAGAAGCAACTCCTTCCTCCAAGCAGGAGGAGCTACAGGAGCAATGAAAATGTCAGAGAGAGGAATATAGAGGTTGGGAGAACAGCTGAGACGGGACATGACAGTCCAGCTGAATCTGGGATGGTTGGGAGCTATGCAATTGAGATGCTGTTGTGTCATTACCTTAAAAAGGCAGTCCATGCTCGGAAATTCTACTAAGATGAGTAGTCAAAATTCCTCCAGAAACTCACTGCCAGTTATTGCAAGCGCTTGATTGCAGTTGTTGCTGCTAAGAGTGGCCCAACCAGTTATAAGGTTTAGGGGCAATCACTTTTTCACACAGGGCCCTGAAGGTTTGGATTTCTTTTTCCCTATATAATAAAGATCTTCATTAAAAAAACTGCATTTTGTGTTAACTTTGGCTAATATTTACATTTGTTTGGTGATCTGATACATGTAAGTGTGACAAACATGCCAAAGAATAGGAAATGTGTGTGCATATGTCTATGTATACATATATACAGTGTGTGTGTATATACATATGGTGATGGTGAGGAGGCAGGGAGGAGTTTGTGTGGAAAATGGAGAAGGCGTGCTAAGTGCTGGCTCACAGGCCACTGCAACGCATAACGGAGCTTGTAGTATTAGAGTGCAGTACGCCGGGGGACAAGAAGTGACTGAAAAACATCAGAGGTGCATCTGGCAGACACCAAGTGATGCTATCTGCCTTATAAAGGTATATATTCCTATAATAAGAGTATGGATCCATTACTGGCACATAATAGTAAGATTAATGAATTCAAAATTAAACGAATTAGGGTAGTGGATAACTTTTAATATTTGGTACAGAAACCTTTGTTTGTAATTACAGAGGTCAGACGTTGCCTGTAGTTCTTGACCAAGTTTGCACACACTGCAGCAGGGATTTTGGCCCATACTTCCATACAGATCTTCTCCTAATCCTTCAGGTTTCAGGGCTGTCGCTGGGCAGCATTGATTTTAAGCTCCCTCCAAAGATTTTCTATTGGGTTCAGGATCAGAGTTTGGCTAGGCCACGCCAGGACCTTGAAATGCTCCTTAGTTCCTCTTGCTGTGTTTTGGGTCATTGCCATGCTGGAAGACCCAGCCACGACCCATTTTCAATGTTCCAACTGAGGGAGGAGGTTTTTGGCTAAAATCTTGCGATCCTTGACCCATCCATCCTCCCTTAAATACGGTGAAGTCATCTTGTCTGTTTTGCAGAAAGACACCCCTAAAGTATGATGTTTCCCCCACCATGCTCCATGGTTGGGACGGTGTTCTTGGATTTGCACTCATCCTTCTTCTTCCTCCAAACATGGCGGGTGGTGATGATAGCAAAAAGTTCTATTTTGGTCTTATCTGACCAAGTGACATTCTCCCTTGCCTCTTCTGGATCATCCAGATGGCCATTGGCAAACTTCTAATGGGCCTTGACATATGCTGGTGTGAGTAGCAGGACCTTGCGTGCCCGGAAAGATTTTAATCCATGATGGCATAGTGTGCTTGTAGCTCTATTACTGGCACCCCTGCATGGTGGGATGCCAGCTTACTCACTGCCTCAGACCCTCGGCACAATCCCCAGCGTTCTCCTGCTTCCTGGTTGTGTGAGAGCCGCAGCTCTAAGCAATGCACCTAGTACACACATGCGCGCACTCCCCCATTCTTAAAGGGGCAGAGCAAGTATATACTAAATACTCTTAGCTTGTTGCTCAGAGATATTTAGTATAATTACTACACCTGGAAGATGGCTTCCAGCTAATTGCTGGGAGTCATCCTATATAAAAGACTCCCTCTCCCTTAGGGATTCGCCATGCAACGTGTAGAATCATTAGTCAGTAAGGTGTACTACTAGTGAGTTATGAGGTCCCCTGGTCCTGGTTTGGCTAGTGTCCTAAACCTGTATTCCTTGCCTCAGTGTGGCCAGTCCTGAATCCGTCATCCCCTGGTCCCAGAGCAGCCAGTGTCTGAAACTCATTCCGGTGTGGCAAGTCCTGTATCCGTAGTCCCCTGGATCCAGAAAGGCCATGGCTTGAATCTCATTCCCGGAGCGGCCAGTGCTTGAAGCTTGTCCATGAGTGGCCAGTGCCTGAACATTGTCATCTGGTCTGTGTTCGCCCAAACCCTGTTCCAGTATCATAGACCAGAGTGTCTTAACCTTGCCCTAATCAGTGTCAGTAACCATTCTGTAGAGGTACCAGAACATACTAGTCTGAACAGAGACCTATCCCTATTCAGTGTCAGCGAACCTGACCCCTGGGGTCTGCAGCTGCAATATTGGGTTCTGCCCCGGAGTGGTACCTGGCGGCTACCTGCAGGTCAGTCTGTATCCACCAGTGAACACTAGGTAGCTGATTAGCTGTGCACACTTCCTGAGCAGGCCCAGTCCTGTGATCCCAGCTCTCTTCAGGTCATTGACCAAGTCTTACCATGTAGTTCTGGGCTGATTTCTGACCTTTCTCCGAATCTTCCTTACCCCACGAGACGAGATCTTGCATGTAGCCCCAGACCGAAGAAGACTGACAGTCAACTTGTGTTTCTTCCATTTTCTAATAATTTTGTCAACAATTGTTGCCTTTTCACCAAGCTGCTTGCCTATTGTGCTGAAGCCCACCCCAGCCTTGTGCAGGTCTGCAATTTTGTCCCTGGTGTCCTTAGACAGCTCTTTGGTCTTGGCCATGGTGGAGAGGTTGACGTGTGACTGATTATCTGGAAAGGTGTCTTTTATACAGGCAACAAGTTCAAACTGGTTGCAATTAATACAGGTCACAGCAGAGTAGAAGGGCTTTTTAAAGAAAAACTAACAGGTCTGTGAGAGTCTGAATTCTTGGTGGTTGGTCGGAGATCATATACTTATTTCATGCAATAAAATGCAATTTCATTATTTTAAAATCATACAATGTGATTTTCTGTTTTTTTTATTTTTAGATTTTCTGTCACCGTTGAAGTGTACCTGTGATAAATATTACAGACTTCTCCATTCTTTGTAAGAGGGAAAACTTGTAAAATCGGCAGCGTATCAAATACTTATTTTCCGCACTGTGTCAGGATCTTGGCTGTACATGTCCTTAAAGATTCATTTCTTACATTCGCATCAAGACATTTTTCAACCAAACTGTGAAGTCGTGAGCGATGAGCACGGTGAGAGATTTCACCAAGATATTGCACCTATGGAAAAAAGAGATCAAGGAAAATGGAATCCATCAATGCTTGTAGATAACGTTGGACCATTGTAAGAGATGACCCGGTGCAGGAGTACAAGAGACAAGAAAAAAGAGCTGTCACTGAATGAGGGCCACAGCTTATAATGCAATTTCTGTGACTGTGTGTAATCCGTAATAGTGTTTAGATATGTCTTAGATATTGGAATTGCTGCTAAGCTTCCTCTAAGTATCAGACAATTGGCCTAACAAAATATCACGCATCTTTATATTTGCAGAAATAATGTTTCAGAGTCCTGAAACTTTTATGTATCAATAACATGTAAAAGGAAAACTTGTAGATATCGTAGAAACAAGGGACAAGTAAAATTGTCATTGTCAGACCTGAACTCAGAAGGGGAGAATCAGGAGGACACGGCTCGTTTCATAACTCAACCAGACAGCTTCTTTATAACCAATGAATTGTTATTAAATGTTAAACAGCTACAAGTCCTACAGTCAGCGCAGAGACCATAGAGTCGGTGATAGGGGCATCACATAGGACTTGGCTCCTAGAGAAAAGGAAAAACCAAGGAAAACTGAAGCACAAAAAATAGGGATCATACGAACTAAGGGGGGGTAAGAGGGAAAGGTAGACATTGCTCCATGAAACTTTAAGCTGATTTTCATCATGCCGTAATTATTTAGTTTCTAATGCAGCGTAATACAATAAATAAGAGGGGTGGTATTGTGTTTAACCCCTTTCTGACATCAGACGTACTATTCCGTCCATGTGCCCTGAGCCAATTTGACCATTGACAGAATAGTATGTCTCGGCGATCGGCCGCGCAGTCACAGACCACTCCTGGCATTTTAACCCCCAAAATACTGCAATCGAACACGATCACAGCATTCCTGGCGCAGTCAGAGGTCTGACAGTCCCTCTGCCTTTGGATCGGAGACCCCACAACGTGATGCGAGGTCGCGATCACTGCCATGGTAACCTGATGTTGTCACCACCAGAGCGAAGAAACTTCCTTGTCATGCGCAGTGCAAGTCAGGAAGTCACTCAGTGTCAGGGCACTGAGTGCAGTGCTGACAGCTTCTATAGCAGGGGTGGGGAACCTCAGGCCCCAGGGCCATTTACGGCCCTCGATGACCTTTTATCAGGCCCTTGAGCAGATTCTCAGGGACTGCATTCTTGGGCAGGGAGCTGTATTGTGATTGCCAGAAGCTCATTAATTTCTTCTTGCTCTGTTAGCACACACACACAGTGTTCACTACTGAACATTGAAGGGCATACAATGAAAGATTAAGTCATGAAACCAGTGCCAGAGTCAGGATGTACTTTGTGGGTGGAGTTTGTATGGCCCCCGAAGGATGGTATAAATATCCAAATGGCCTTTGGAAGAAAGAAGATTCCCCACCCCTGTTCTATAGCATGGGGATGCTGCTTCATCTGCCTGCCATAGAAGCGATCAGCCTGCAAAAAATGACTGTCCCATAGTGGGACAAAGTGTAAAAGATAGAATGAAATAAAAAAAAATGTAATTAATTGTAAAAATAGAAAAGAAAAAAAAAAAAAAAATAATAATAATAAAAAAGTCAATATTTATTCTAACATTAAATATTTGAATTAAAAAAAATCTAAACAGTAAAAGTACACATATAAGGTATTGCCACGTCCATAACGACCCAACCTATAAAACTGTTCCACTAGGTAACCCCTTTAGTGAACACCATAAAAGCAAAGGCAAAAAACGCTTTGTCTTCATACCGCCATGCAAAAAGTGGAAAAACACGTGATCAATAAATAAACATGGTACCGCTGAAAACGTCATCTTGTCCCACAAAAAAAAGCCCCCATACAGTGTCATCAGCGGAAAAATAAAAAAGTTATAGCTCTCAGAAAAAAGCGATGAAAAAATAATTATTTTTTATATAAAATAGTTTTTATTGTATAAACATAAAAAATGATATAAATGAGGTATTGCTGTAATCGTACTGACCCGAAGAATAAAACTGCTTTATCAATTTTACCACACCTGGAACGGTATAAACGCCCCCCCCCCAAAAGAAATTCATGAATTGATGGTTTTTGTTCATTCTGCGTCCAAAAATCAGAAGAAAAAGCGATAAAAAAATGTCAAAAAATTATAGCTCTCAAAATGTGGTGATGCAAAAACTATTTTTACAATGAAAAGCGTCCTTTAGTGTGTGACAGCTGCCAAACGTAAAAACCCGCTATAACACCTCATTCACATGTCCTGATATTTCTGGTACTGGTACTGTGGCGGCGATCGGCACAAGCAGGGGAGAATGATGAGAGTCGTGTTCAGCACCTGGCGCTGGGGAACAGCGCTTACTGTAACGCTTCTTCCCCGATGCCGATGCGTGTCACATGAATGACATCCATGTGTTTTATGTGTGCACGTATGCTGGCCCACGCTGACATTCAAAATCGACGTCAGCGTGTTTTGCTCATGGACACACGGTCCGTGGAAACACACTGACATGTGCACAGACCCATTCTCTTGAATAGGCAAATAGCGCTCCGTTCCTCCCGAGTCTCTCCGCATGGCTGCCCAATGGTATAAAATTCTGTGACACACCTATGATGTCTATATGATCACTGCAAACCCTAGATGAATTCATTGATTGGCGTAATTCATAAAATGGGGTCAATTATAGGGGGTTCTGCTGTTCTGGCACCTCATGGGCTCTCCCAGTGTGTCATGACACCTGCAAACCATAACAGTAAAATCTAGCGCTCCTTCCCTTCTGAGCTCTGCCATGCACCTAAACAGTGGTTTACCCCCACATATGGGGTATCAGCGTACTCAGGACAATTTGCACAATAACTCTTGGGGTCCAATTTCTTCTGTTACCCTTGAGAAAATAAAAAATTGGCTTAGAAAAGATCATTTTTGTGGAAAAAAATATTTTTTACTTTTATGGCTCTACGTTATAAACTTCTGTGAAGCACTTGAGGTTCAAAGAGCTCACCACACATCTAGATAAGTTCCCTGGGGGGTCTAGTTTCCAAAATGGGGACACTTGTGGGGGGTTTCCACTGTTTAGGCACATCAGGGGCTCTCCAAACGGGACATGACACCATCAGACCATTCCATCAAAGTCTGCATTCTAAAACGTCACTACTTCCCTTCCGAGCCCCAATGTGCACCCATACAGTAGTTTTCTGCCACATATGGTGCATCAGCGTACTCAGGACAAATTGGACAACAACTTTTGGGGTCCAATTTCTACTGTTACCCTTGGGAAAATAAAATATTGGGGACTAAAAATCATGTTTGTAGAAAAAATGATTTTTATATTTTCACGCCCAGACGCTATAAACTTTAGTGAAACACCTGGGGGTTCAAAGTTCATATCACACATCTAGATAACTTCCTTGGGGGGGTGTATTTTCCAAAAAGGGGTCACTTGTGGGGGTTTCCAGTATTTAGGCACATCAGGGGCTCTCCAAACGCAACATGGCGTCCAATCTCAATTCCAGCCAATTTTGTGTTGAAAAATGTACAAAAATACTTGGCACTAGTGTTGAGCATTCCGATACCGCAAGTATCGGGTATCGGCCGATACTTGCTGTATCGGAATTCCGATACCGACTTCCGATATTTTTTCAATATCGGAAGTCGGCATCGGAATCGGAAGTTCAAAGTTGATTGACAGCCTGACGTCATCATGATGCGCGGTGTGTGCGCATCATGATGCGCCGTCATTTCGGGCCTTCCGGGGGTCTCTGCCGGCCTGCCGGGGGGCTGTGTGGACTGCCCGGGGTCTGTACCGGCCTGCCGGTGGTCTGTGCACCCTGTGGGGGTCTGTACCGGCCTGCCGGGGGGCTGTGCCGGCCTGCCGGTGGTCTGTGCACCCTGTGGGGGTCTGTACCGGCCTGCCGGGGGGCTGTGCCGGCCTGCCGGTGGTCTGTGCACCCTGTGGGGGTCTGTACCGGCCTGCCGGGGGGCTGTGCCGGCCTGCCGGGGGGCTGTGCTGATGTCCGGGGGTCTGTGCAAGCATCGTCCGATGGGACTATAAGTCCCATCTGGCGATGCCTGCTACCATGACAGTGATTGACACATTAGCCAATGATAGGACAGTAGTAGTCCCATCATCCGGCTAATGTGTTAAATGTTAAAAAAAAAAAAAATATACTACATACATACTACATGCATGCTACATACATACTACATGCTACATACATACTACATATATACTACATGCATGCTACATACATACTACATATATACTACATGCATGCTACATACATACTGCATGCTACATACATACTACATACATACATACTACATACATACCACATATATACTACATACATACTACATGCATGCTACATACATACTACATACATACTACATACATACTACATGCATGCTACATACATACTACATACATACTACATACATACTACATGCATGCTACATGCATGCTACATACATAACACATATATACTACATGCATGCTACATACATACTACATGCTACATACATACTACATATATACTACATACATACTACATGCATGCTACATACATACTACATGCTACATACATACTACATATATACTACATACATACTACATGCATGCTACATGCATGCTACATATATACTACATGCATGCTACATACATACTACATGCTACATACATACTACATATATACTACATACATATTACAGACATGCTACATACATACTGCATGCTACATACATACTACATACATACTACATACATACTACATACATACCACATACATACTACATGCATGCTACATACATACCACATACATACTACATACATACTACATGCATGCTACATACATAACACATATATACTACATGCATGCTACATACATACTACATACATACTACATGCATGCTACATACATACTACATGCTACATACATACCACATACATACTACATACATGCTACATGCTACATACATACTACATATATACTACATGCATGCTACATACATACTGCATGCTACATACATACTACATACATACTACATGCTAAATACATACCACATATATACTACATACATACTACATACAATACATTCATACAATACATACATAGACATACAGTACATATAACATAGAGTAACATACTTACCAATACTTGTCACATTGTTCCCCGAAGCCATTGTCTTTTACGGAATAAATATTAACATAACAAACCACAAAAATACTCACCCACGATCCGAAGCAGTCCACGAGTGTGTCCCACGACGATCTTGGGTAGAGAACTGCAGCATCAGCTGATGCTGCCGTTCTCTACGGGCTGCAGGAATCCAATGACGGAAGGTAGGTATCCTTCCGCACTGTATTCCTCCGCCACTTAAAAAAAAAAAAAGTCCCTAGTCTCACTTTATGCCATTGCTGCGTGGGAAATTCCCACACAGCAATGGCATAAAGTGAGACTAGGGACTTTTTTTTTTAAGTGGCGGAGGAATACAGTGCGGAAGGATACCTACCTTCCGTCATTGGATTCCTGCAGCCCGTAGAGAACGGCAGCCATCAGCTGATGCTGCAGTTCTCTACCCAAGATCATCGTGGGACACACTCGTGGACTGCTTCGGATCGTGGGTGAGTATTTTTGTGGTTTGTTATGTTAATATTTATTCCGTAAAAGACAATGGCTTCGGGGAACAATGTGACAAGTATTGGTAAGTATGTTACTCTATGTTATATGTACTGTATGTCTATGTATGTATTGTATGAATGTATTGTATGTAGTATGTATGTAGTATATATGTGGTATGTATGTAGCATGTAGTATGCATGTAGTATGTATGTAGCATGCATGTAGTATGTATGTAGCATGCATGTAGTATGTATGTAGTATATATGTGGTATGTATGTAGCATGCCTGTAGCATGCAGTATGTATGTAGCATGCATGTAGTATATATGTAGTATGTATGTAGCATGTAGTATGTATGTAGCATGCATGTAGTATGTATGTAGTATGTATGTAGCATGCATGTAGTATATATGTAGTATGTATGTAGCATGTAGTATGTATGTAGCATGCATGTAGTATATATGTAGTATGTATGTAGCATGTAGTATGTATGTAGTATGTATGTAGTATGTATGTGGTATGTATGTAGCATGTAGTATGTAGCATGCATGTAGTATATATGTGTTATGTATGTAGCATGTAGCATGCATGTAGTATGTATGTAGTATGTATGTGGTATGTATGTGGTATGTATGTAGCATGTAGTATGTAGCATGCATGTAGTATATATGTGTTATGTATGTAGCATGTAGTATGTATGTAGCATGCAGTATGTATGTAGCATGTAGTATATATGTAGTATGTATGTAGCATATATGTAGTATGTATGTAGCATGTAGTATATATGTAGTATGCATGTTGCATGCATGTAGTATATATGTAGTATGTATGTTGCATGTAGTATATATGTAGTATGCATGTTGCATGCATGTAGTATATATGTAGTATGTATGTTGCATGTAGTATATATGTAGTATGAATGTAGCATGTATGTAGTATGTAGTATGAATGTAGCATGTATGTAGTATGAATGTAGCATGTATGTAGTATGCTTATTGTATGTATGTAGCATGCATGTAGCATGTAATTTTTTTTATTTTTTTTTGTACATTCAACACATTAGCCGGATGATGGGACTACTACTGTCCCATCATTGGCTAATGTGTCAATCACTGTCATGGTAGCAGGCATCGCCCGATGGGACTTGTAGTCCCATCGGACGATGCCTGCACAGACCCCCGAAGCCTGCACAGACCACCGGCAGGCCTGCACAGCCCCCCGGAGCCTGCACAGACCACCGGCAGGCCGGCACAGCCCCCCGGCAGGCCGGCACAGCCTACCGGAGCCTGCACAGACCACCGGCAGGCCGGCACAGCCCCCCGGCAGGCCGGCACAGACCACCGGAGCCTGTACAGACCCCCTGGCAGGCCCGCACAGCCCCCCGAAAGGCCCGTACAGACCCCAGAGAGGCTGTACAAGGCAAAAACAGGGTTTTTCTTATTCCGATACCGGAAGTCCCATAGACTTGAATGGGACTTCCGGTATCGGAATCGGCGATACCGATACTTTTTTTTAAGATCGGCCGATCCATTCCGATCCGATACTTTGAAGTATCGGACGGTATCGCTCAACTCTACTTGGCACTCAAAAAATGAAGAAGCAGTATATTCTTTATTTAGCATCCAGACAAAAATAGACTCATATCGTATGAACGTTTTCGGTCCAACAACGGACCTTCATCAGAAAGGTTTTTTTGGTTTCTTTTGGTAGAAAACTGCAAAAGATACAGATAGGGTAATAGATATCCTTAGGTGGTAGCAAAGTCTATGCTGCTGGTATTATATAGAGGCTGGAGCACGAGTCTATCTGGTTGGAATTAGATAAATGTGCCGTGTAAGGAGCACCCTGGATTCCTCCTGCAGGCAATAAGCGCTGTATGTTTGCAGAGCCTGCACTCCTAGCGCTGTTAACCCATTCCTGTAGCCCTGCTTTCTCCAGTCACATTAGTCTAACTCCAACCAGATAGACTCGTGCTCCAGCCTCTATATAATACCAGCAGCATAGACTTTGCTACCACCTAAGGATATCTATTACCCTATCTGTATCTTTTGCAGTTTTCTACCAAAAGAAACCAAAAAAACCTTTCTGATGAAGGTCCGTTGTTGGACCGAAAACGTTCATACGATATGAGTCTATTTTTGTCTGGATGCTAAATAAAGAATATACTGCTTCTTCATATTTTGAGTGCTAAGTATTTTTGTACATATTTATGGGTTGGAAACCTTACTTGAGCACCGAACAACCTTCCATTTTCTCTGGAGTGCCGTGTTCTTTTGCCTACTTTGTGTTGAAAAAGTCAAACGGCGCTCCTTCCCTTCCGAGCTCTACAATGCGCCCAAACAGTGGTTTACCCCCACATATCAGGTATCAGCATACTCAGGACAAATTGCACAATAACTTTTGCAGTCCAAATTCTCCTGTTACCCTTGGGGAAAAAAATAATTGGATCTGAAGTAATGTTTTTATGAAAAAAAGTTAAATGTTCATTTTTTTTTAAAACATTCCAAAAATTCCTGTGAAGCACCAGAAGGGTTAATAAACTTCTGACATGTGGTTTTGAGCACCTTGAGGGGTGCAGTTTTCAAAATGGTATCAGTTTTGGGTATTTTCTATCATATAGACCCCTCAAAGTGACTTCAAATTTGATGTGGTCCCTAAAAAAAAATGGTGTGGTAGAAATGAGAAATCGCTGGTCAACTTCTAACTCTTATAACTTTCTAACAAAAAAATTTTGGTTCCAAAATTGTGTTGATGTAAAGTAAACATGTGGGAAATGTTATTAAGTCTTTTGTGTGACATATCTGTGTGATTAAAGGGCATAAAAATTCAAAATTGGAAAATTGCACAATTTTCCACCAAATTTCCATTTTTTTCACAAATAAACGCAAATCATGTCAAAGAAATTTTACCACTAACATGAAGTAAAATATGTCATGAGAAAACAATGTCAGAATCACCGGGATCCATGGAAGTGTTCCAGAGTTATTATCTCATAAAGGGACAGTGGTCAGAATTGTAAAAATTGGCCCGGGCATTAACGTGCAAACCACCCTTGGGGGTAAAGGGGTTAATGGCTAACTTAAAAAAAGGTAACACATTGCAAGCTTTCCAGACTACTCAGGTATCTTCAGGGATAGAATAATACAAAATCTGAAGAATCACATAGCACAGACATAATGCAATAGGTAAGACAAATGACGTGAAGTAGAACTATCATTATGGGAGAGGGATAAACAGTGGTGGCCATAAATATTGGAACAGTTCATAGATTAGGAGTGTGAAAGTTTTATTGTCCCCTGATAGGGGTCTGGTTCTGTGTTGTGATGCCCCCACAGGGTCAGAGGAGAAAATTCCTTAATTGATATAAAAAGACATGAATCCATGCGACACATTCATTCCTGCTTTGAGAGTGTCAAAGGCTGTCATGAGTTTATACTCCCAGATCCTTCTGTTTCTCTGAGAATTGAAGTTACCTTTTTCATACAAGTAATTTCATGTCCATGGTGCTGTGATCAGGGCTACAAAAATGTTTTGCCACAAGTAGATCTATTCTTTTTTCTCTTATTGTGTAGTTGTGAGAATTCATCTTTGTCCTAAGTTTTTGCCCTGTCTCTCCCACATACAGACCCCAGTTGGACAGTTGGTACAAATAATTAAGTACACCATTCTTAAATATTTGTGGAGCTACAACATTTGACATTTGCCTGCATTTTTATATCTACACATGGTTTACACAAATTATATTTTCTTGTCTTAACTCTATACTATTTACCATAAGAAGCTGTGTATTTTTGTAATTATCTGTATGTATACATGATTGATTACCACTTCAGTCTCTGTAAAAACAATCCCTTTTAATCCCTTTCCGACATTGGGCATAAATGTACGCCAACGTCGGACTCCCTTCCTTTGATGTGGGCTCCATCGCTGAGCCCACATCTTTTCCGACACATGTCAGCTGTCAACTACTCCACCTGTGGCACGCACACAGAGATGGGGTAACAACAAGTGTAGGAAGATGACAGTCCATTGAGTCCATACAAGGTGCAAGGCCAGTTGATCCGAGGATCCCAACCTTGCTTCTCCAAACGTATCCATGGATCAGCGATGGTCAATGGAGCAGATCTGTATTCTTCCAACCGAGGCTGAAAACCCCTAGGTTATTTCCTATAGAATGATAGATCCGTGTCCCTCGTAATGGAGTCATGATGTAAATGGCTGCGGCCCTGTCTCTGGTCCTTTTGGGATGTATAGATGTCTTGGCAGAATCTCTCTGGCTGTTTCTCTCTGAGATGCGACGGGTATCGGAAAATGGCGCAATTCTTTTATACTTTACCTAATAAAGAGGAGTTATTTTTACTGATAAATATTTGTTTTGGGTCATTTATTTTCTGTTGGTATTTGGTTTATTCTGTAAAACTTCCATATAATATTCTCACCTTGAATTTATCCTATAAAACTCCCATATAATATTCTCACCTTGAATTTATCCTATAAAACTCCCATTTAATATTTCATCTTGGACGCACGCCGCGTGCATCATGTTTTTGTACAATTTCTGAATAATATATATAGGTTTTCCTCATCTGAGTTATTTTTGAAGGTCAACAAAATACGATTTTCCTGTAATTCATTTCTCACGCTCTCGGTATAATAATGACTTTTCGCTGTGTGGGATTTTTGATAAAAAGGTTGACAACTAGTTGGACAACCCCTTCTCATTCCTCATGTTTGGTCCTGTTAAAATAAAAACACTTACAAAAACCTCCCATGCTGGCTCCGTTTCAGCGGTGTCGGCACTTGCGTTCTTGGCACTTTTGAGGTTTTTACGTCATGTGAGCCATGTGCCCAATCAGCACTGACGTCACTGTCCCCACCTTCGGACACATCAAGCATCATGAGGCCGTCAGAGAGCAGCCGCAGCCCTGGCTTCATGTTCATGTTCAATATGTCCGAAGGAAGGAGCAGTGAAGATGCTGCTGATTGGGTGCAGGGCTCGTGTGATGTGAGAACCTCACATAAGCCCCGGGACAGTGAGTCTCAACACCGCTGAAGTGGAGCCGGCACGCCAGTGGAGTATGAGTGTTTTTATTTTAATGAGGCCAGACATAAGGAATGAGTTCACTGAGAAAAAAAAAAATATATATAGCGTATTTTTTGGACTATAAGACACACCTAGGTTTAGAGGAAATTAGAAAAAAAATTGAAGCAAAAAATGTGGTCAATTCTGTACTTAATATCCCCTATCCTGGTATATATGGTCCCCTCATCCCTACCCTGGTATACATAGATCCCTCATCCCTACCCTGGTATACATAGATCCCTCATCCCTATCCTAATATGCAGGGTCCCATCCTATTGTGGCATGATTGGCCCCATCCCGCTCCTGGTATGCAGTACCCCATCTCATCATAGTATGCATGGCCACCATCCTTATCCTGGTATGCAGGGCCCTCATCTCTTCCTAGTATATGCAGTGCACCATCACTATTCGGGTATGACTGGCCCCACATTCCAGTCCTGGTATGCATAGCCCAATCATTTTAATTGGCCCCCATCCTGGTATCCATGGCCCCATCACAAAACATTAAGAAAAAAGCATTACACTTACCTACCCGGCACTCCCTTGCTGAATCCTGCTCTGATACCAGCAACTGCTTTATGCTTGTAAGCAGCACATGGCAGGGACATAATGCGTTGCTCACAAGCAGAGCACAGCTGCAGGAGTACTCGCCGTTAAAACTATATCAACATTATGAACATAAAAAAGGTGTCTCTGATGCTTATTAACAGTTGACTTCCAAGTAAAACATTTCCCACATTAAGAAAATGAAAAAAGCTTCTCCTCTGTGTGACTGCTCTGATGTCTAACAAGAAGCGCTTTCCGGTTAAAATATTTCCCACAATCTGAACAGGAAAAAGGCTTCTCCCCTGTGTGAGTTCTATGGTGATTAACCAAATCTGATTTCTGGTTAAAACATTTCCCACATTCTGAACAGGAAAAAGGCTTCTCCCCTGTGTGAGTTCTGTGGTGAGTAACAAAATGTGATTTACGTGCAAAACATTTCCCACATTCTGAACAGGAAAAAGGCTTCTCCCCTGTGTGGCTTCTTTGATGGCGATCAAGACTTGTTTTCCATTTAAAACATTTCCCACATACTGAACATGAATATGGCTTCTCTCCTGTGTGAATTCTATGGTGTTCGTTAAGATTCCCTTTCTGGTTAAAACATTTCCCACATTCTGAACATGAAAAAGGCTTCTCTCCTGTGTGAGTTCTTTGATGTTCATTAAGATTCCCTTTGTGGTTAAAACATTTCCCACATTTTGAACAGGAAAAAGGTTTCTCCCCCGTGTGACTGCTCTGATGGCGATCAAGATGCCATTTCCGGTTAAAACATTTCCCACATTCTGAACAGGAAAAAGGCTTCTCCCCTGTGTGAGTTCTATGGTGCTTAACCAAATCTGATTTCTGCCTAAAACATTTCCCACATTCTGAACATGAGAATAACTTCTTTGCCTCAGGAGTAGTTTGTTTTTTATTGCCTCTTTTGTGACTTTGATTTTTCTTAGTAGTCAGTAATGAATCAGAAGATGGGATCTGTTTCATAGGATCAGATGACAGATCTTTGCTGTGAATGGATGATGATATATCTGGAGTAATAGCAATCACTTCAGTTGTATCTTGTAGGATCTCAAGATCATCAGATTTAAAAGTTGAAGATGTCAGCTGTCCCTCTGATCTCCTGGTACAGTCATCTGCTAGGATAAAAAAAACAATTATTTTTAATAAAATATCCTTGAGTTTTATATTTTTGAACATTTCTACTTAAACTGTCCATAAAAATGGCAAGCTATGTAAAAAACTATATTTACCAAGACAATGACAGTTCACAGTCTAATAGAAAACCTTGTTGGATGAACCAGTAGTGTGTGGTGTTCAACTGTCCGTTCATTCTGCCTCCCAAATATCAAATATAAAGAAACCAATCAATGTTATGTAGGCGAAAATAATACCAATTCTCATCTCACAAAAAACAAGTCCCCACTCAGGTCCATCATCTGTCAATGGAAAAACAGAGGTTCCCACACTATTAGTGGCTCAAAGGCTGTTGAAAAGCAGCAGAGTTTCTATAAACCAATCCGGCAAAATCCGCTCTCACTTCGGAGTCTTGCAGTGTGCGCAAACAACATTTAGGATCCCTGTATTTAGCAATATTATAGTGAGAAGAATCCACTTAATTTGCGGTGTGTCCTGGAGCACAATCTGGGCACTATGTGCTGGGTAAGAAAATGGCAAATGTGTAATTTTCACTCTCCAACATCCACTGCATGTTAATTTCTGGAAAGTGGCTGTGCAGTCAAAATATTCACTCCTCCTACACAAGTGGTCTAAATTGTTGGTACCCCTTGTTTATTGACAGGATAACCCACAATGGTCACAGAAATAACTTGAATCTGACAAAAGTAGAAATAAATAAAAAATCTATGAAAATGAGCAAATGAAAGTCAGACATTGCTTTTCACCCAGGCTTCCACAGAATTAAAAAAAAATAAACCTCATGAAATAGACCTGGACAGAAATTATGGTACCCTTAACTTAACCTCTTCATGACTGCCAACGGTAGATAAACGTCGGCGCTAGCAGGACTTTGTGCAGCGCAGTCGTTTGTCTACGGTCGGCAGTTTTGTGCTCAATCGGGACCCCACGTACCTTATAACTAGGGGATTCTGCCGCACAACGCTTCCTGTGACCCTCGACCTCATTGAGATCTGATTGGTTCAGGTCCTTATGACGTCAGCGTCACACCAGCCAATGAGACAAATCACTAGGAGAGTTTGTTGTAGCAGTGAACTTTCCCGGGCGATCTGCCCCATAAAAACGCTGTTTCTCCTCAGATCTCCTGTCAGTGAGAGATTATAGGAGAATCAGTGTTACAAGAGCTGCTGGGAACAGCTGTGTCAGTCAGCGATTGTGCTATAAAGTAAAAAACAGATAAGGCAGGTTAGGGTTAGTGCTATAGTTAGGGTTAATGTTGGGGCTAAAGTTAGGGTTGCTGTTAAGGTTACTGTTAGGGTTACTGTTAAGCTAAAGTTAGGGTTTATTCTAAAGTTAGGGTTAGACTAAAAAATTAGGCTTTTCTCAATTGTCTCCCCAATAATTTGGTCACGTCAGTCATGTCAGAGTTTTCTATTTCCGGTAAAAAAAATAAAAACGAATAAAATGGCCGGTCAGTATTATAGTGCAGATGAGGCTTATGCACTTTTATGTTCTGACAGTGAAGAAAGTGCAGTGTCAGATGGCGATGTGGATTTCGAGGGCTTTAGTAGTAGCGACAGTGATAGCTCAGAAATGAGCAGTGATTCTGGTCCATCCTCACACACAAGGACCAGTACAACAAGAAGGACAAATAGCGCTTCTGGAGAAATGTCTCCAACTCAGGGAACAATGCCCAGTACTAGCGCTGTTCCTAGTGCTCGTGAATTGGTGCACACCAATATCCAAGGGGCTTTGCCTCTTGATGTAGCATTTCCCAGATGGGAGGCTTCGGATTCAGCTACTCCATTCATCCCTAATTTTAATGCCATTCGTGGTATAAATGTGGAGGTGGAAAATTTTGGACCAATTATTTTTTTTAATTTGTTTCTGACAGATAGCTTGCTAGAGCATATTGTCCTACAAATTTATATGTGTCCCAATTCATCAGCCAGAATCCACAATCCTATTATGCTAGGTCAAATTTATGGACACCAACTAATGTCCTAGAATTTAAAACATTTTTAGGACTTACATTCGCTATGGGGCTTGTTAACAAACGAACATTCAGTCTTATTGGTCCAACCGCCCTGTTCAAGCCACCCCTATGTTTTCTGCCGTTCTTCCTAGGACCCGTTATGAAATGTTCATGAGATTTTGGCATTTTAACGACAATAGTCAATGCCTGCCCAGAGATGCCCCAGAACATGACAGACTATTCAAAATCAGACCCATCATCCAAGACTTGACAGAAAAGTTCTTAAAGCTCTACACCCCAACAGAAAACATTTCCATTGATGAGTCCCTTGTAAAATTCAAAGGAAGACTGCACCTCAAGCAACTTATTCCTTCTAAGAGGGCAAGGTTCGGAATAAAGCTCTATAAAATGTGCGAGAGTTCAACCGGATACACATCAGCTTTTCACATTTATGAGGGGAATGATAGCCAACTAAACCCACCAGGAGGCCCTACTTATCTGGGGACATCTGGAAAAATGGTTTGGCAGCTACCTCTATTTAAAAGTCTGGTTGAACATAACATAGGGGCTTGTGGGACCATTCGCAAAAACCGTCAGGGGTTTCCACAATCATTGGTCAGCAAAAAGTTCTGAAAGAGGCAGTCAGGGGCTTTACGCAATGGAGAGCTGCTTGCCCTTAAGTACAAGGATAAATAAAATATATTTTTATCCTGAGCTTGATCCACACAGATGCCACAAGGGCGACTGCAGACCAACAGGGATCCACTACTCCAAAACCTGTGTCTGTCATTGACTACAACAAATATATGGGGTGTGGACCTTGAAGATCAGGTTCTACAGCCATACCAGGTATCAAGAGAATCATAGATCTGGTATAAAAAGTTAGTCATGTATTTGTTTCAGGTGGCCACATATAATTCTTTTGTGTTTTACAAAAAAGCCGTAAATGCAGATACTTTCCTTGATTATCAGGAAAAGGTCACTGAAAATCTTGTTTTTGAAAATGTTGTCCCCGCCAATCCTTTAGAATCTGAAGATGTCAGAAGACTCACTGAGCGACATTTTATTGCACTCATCCCAGCAACTGAAACAAGAAAGAACCCCAGAGAAGATGTCGTGTATGTTCCAAGAGAGGAATGAGGCATGATCCCCGCTATTATTACCCACAATGCCCATCACTGCCAGCCTTATGCCTCCATGACGGCTTTACAATCTTCCACACAGAACCACGTTTTTGAACTGTTTTGACATTCAAGCATTTGGTTTATTTAGTGACAGACACATTTGAGTAGAGCTGACTTAACAATTTCCGGGGGTAGGTGGGGGGAGGTCTCCAGATACACAAGCTGGGCACAATATATTGGGCACTACAATGACATTTTTGCAATTTTTGCTATAAAACTTCTACTACGAGTTTCTGGAAATCAACCATGTAGTGAAAATGGTCACTATATCCATAGATGAATTCCCAGAGGGGTGTCATTTCCAAAATGGGGTCAATTCAGGGGGGATTCTCTTGTTCTGGCACTTAGCGGCTCTCCAAAGTGTCATAAAAGCAGAATCCTCCCTGAAGTGACCCCCATTTTGGAAATGGGGTTAAAACAACATTTTAGTGGTAAAAATGTAATTATTTCTTCTTCACTGCCCAATGGTATAATTTTCTATGGAACAGCTGTGGTGTCAGTATGCTCACTGCACCACTAGAAGAATTCATTCAGGGAAGTATTTGGCAAAATTAAGTCACTTTTGGGGCTTATGCTGTTCTGGCACCTCAGGGGCTCTGACAATGTGACATGTCACCCACAAACAATTCCAGCAAAATCTGCTCTCCAATATGACGCTCCTTCCCTTCGGAGCTCTGCCATGCGCCCAAACAGTGGTTTACCTCCACAAATGCGGTGTCTGCATACTCAGAACAAATTGCACTACAACTTTTGGGGTCCAATTTCTCCTGTTACCCTTTGAAAAAAAATGGAGGGCGAAAAGATAATTTTTTGCTGTAAAAATATGATTTTTTTATTTTCATGGCTCTAGGTAATTAACTTCTATGAAGCACTTGGGGGTTCAAAGTGCCCACTACACATTTCCTTGGGGGGTCTAGTTTTCAAAATGGGGTCCCTTGTGGGGGGTTTCCACTGTTTAGGCACATCAGGGGCTCTCCAAACGTGACATGGCAACCGCTAATTATTCCAGCATATTTTACATTCAAAAAATCAAATGGCGCTCCTTCCCTTCCGAGCCCTGCCGTGCACCCAAACAGTAGATTTCCTCATATATGGGGTATCGGCATGCTCAGGAGAAATTGCAAAACAAAGTGTATAGTCCATTTTCTCCTGTTAACCTTGCGAAAGTAAGAAAAAATTAGGTGTAAAGGAAAATTTTTGTTATTTGAAAAGTAAATGTTTATTTTTCCTTCTACATTCCAATCATTCCTGTGAAGCACCTGAAGGGTTAATAAACTTCTTGAATGTGGTTTTGAGCACCTTGAGGGGTGCAGTATTTAGAATGGTGTCACTTTTGGGTATTTTCTGTCATATTTACCCCCTCGCTGTTTAACTTTTAACCCTTATAACTTCCTAACCAAAAAATTTGATATAGTTGATATAGACGCTACTGCGCAGGCGCCGCCATCACCGGTGACATTGTGCTGGATGTAATTTTTTTCTAAGCCTCACAATAGCCACAATATTATAGACATTATCAACAATAATATCAATGCTATTATATGCATTATGTAATAATGGGGGCAGGTCAGGCTGGTTTCACACTTGCGTTTTTTTTCCTTTTACATAGGTGTGCATACACATGCGTTTGTACGCGTTTGTATGCGCATTCTTTTTTTGAAGTGTGCGCTTGGGCACACAAAATGCATCCTGTTGCATTTTTTGTGTGTCCGACTTGCCCCAAAAAAACGCATGCGCACGCAATGCGTTTTTCTACAGCTAAACACCCATTATAGTCTATGGGTGCACACGTATGCGCAAAAAAAGCACCAAAATCCACAAAAAAACGCACAAACGCATGATGCGTTTTTTATGTGCGTTTGCACTGCGCACGGTGTGCAGCGCAAAAAAACGCAAGTGTGAAAGTAGCCTCAGTGAGGAATCAGCGACCTGTCATAAGCCAATACAGATGAATATGTAATCAGAGCACCACATAAAGCCCCGCCCACAGCCCCGCCCCAGAGCACGAGAATCTCATTACCTGAAAGCTACAAATACAGATTACACAACAGTAAACCAGAGTTGCCCTCATTTATGGTGGACCATTGGAGCTACTATGGATCCTGAGCAGAAGATTAGAGAAAATAATATTGCTCCCCATTTCAGGAGAGATTGTGCAGTAATCTGAATTCCTTAGGATCAGAAACAATGTAATTGGTTGTAAGTTCTATAGAAAAGGGCTTTCAATGCCCAAAGTCATTAGAACAGTTTTGGGTGGAGGAGAATGTTGTGGTCTAGAGGCAAAATGGTGATCATGGTAATACGGCCGGACTACACCACCGATAAAGCAGCCACAGCCGGTGACTGAGAGGAATCTGTGACTTCTCTGCATTCAGTGGTTACTACTCACCTGGGTAGTCATATGTGGGAATCTCCTCTTTACACCACTCATCATCTCTCACATATGTCTCTGTAGTATTAATATGGGTCAGATCTTCACCCTGAAACAAACATTGTAAAAGTCACCGACAGATGGAGAAGTCCCATCTATGATCAGCTCTAATCCTGCCATCTCCACCGTTCTCATTACACAAGTATAAAACATATAATACTGGTGGATAAAACAAGACTGAGCACAAGACCTTCACAGCCGCCTACACATCATAGGGGAGATCTCCTGACACCTTCTCTCCATCTACCTGATGATCCTGAGGAGCACTGGGATCTTCTTGGTTACAGTCCTGTGGAAGAAGAGGACGGGGACATCTCTCTGGTGTTGTCCTCTTACTGGATAGATCTGGAGGAAACACATACAGGGACTGAATTCATTCTCTACATACAGATAATTATAGGCCGTGTGTATTTAGTCCTGTCTATTACCTGGTGATGTGAGGGGCTGGGGAACCTCCATTATGACGTCCTTGTACAGATCTCTGTGTCCTTCTAAATACTCCCACTCCTCCATGGAGAAATAGACAGCGACATCCTGACACCTTATAGGAACCTGACACATACAATGATACCGTCATCCCCCCGATCTCTTCATAGTGTTACTGTATAATGTCCCAGCATTCCCAGCAGTGTCACCTCTCCAGTCAGCAGCTCAATCATCTTGTAGATGAGTTCTAGGATCTTCTGGTCATTGATGTCCTCATGGATCAGGGGGTGAGGTGGAGGCCCCGTGATTGGGCTCAGGGGTCTTCCCCATCCCTCAGACACAGGGTCCTGACAGCGATCACTAGAGGTCTTCTTCACCACTGTGTAATCCTGGTTATGGAGAGACACATTAATAAATCTCACTACAGACATTTCCAGAGTCCTCACCTCTCCAGTTCTGTCCATCTGTTATTCCCATAGATAAGAATGATGTAATGTGACATCATCAGAATCTCTCACCTCTCCAGTGAGACGGAAGAGGATCTCTAGGGTGAGGTGTAACATCCTCTCCACCATCTTGTCTCCGTCCATATCCATCCTTGATGGGTAAATTTGCTGATGACACAAAGCTAGGAGGGATAGCTAATACTAGAGAAGAGAGAGAGAGGATTCAAAAAGATTTAAATAAACTGGAGAAGTGGGCAGCAACTAACAGAATGGTTTTTAACAGGGAGAAATGCAAAGTACTACATCTGGGCAATAAAAATGAAAAAAGCATATACAGAATGGGAGGAATAGGGCTAAGCAACAGCACATGTGAAAAAGACTTGGGTATACTAATAGATCACAGACTGAATATGAGTCAACAGTGTGATGCAGCAGCAAAAAAGACAATTCTAGGATGTATTAACAGAAGCATACAGTCTAGATCATGTGAAGTCATTATTTCCCTCTACCCCTCTTTGGTCAGACCTCATCTGGAATATTGTGTCCAGTTTTGGGCACCACATTTTAAAAAAGACATCAACAAACTGGAGCAAGTTCAGAAGAGAGCGACCAGAATGGTGACCGGTCTGCAAACCCTGTCTTATGAGGAAAGGTTGCAGGATTTGGGAATGTTTAGTTTGCAAAAGAGAAGACTGAGAGGAGACTTAATAGTTGTCTACAAATATCTAAAGGGCTGTCACATTGTAGAAGGATCAACTTTATTCTCATTTGCACAAGGAAAGACTAGAAGCAATGGGATGAAACTGAATGGGAGGAGACACAGATTAGATATTAGAAAAAACTTTTTGACAGTTAGAGTGATCAATGAGTGGAACAGGCTGCCACGAGCAGTGGTGAGTTCTCCTTCAATGGAAGTCTTCAAACAGAGGCTGAACAGACATCTGACTGGGACGATATAGCGAATCCTGCTTTGAGCAGGGGGTTGGACCAGATGGCCCAGGAGGTCCCTTCCAACTCTACGATTCTATGATTCTATGAAATCAGGAAAATTCTCTTCTGTAGAAGATCTTCACTGAGAGGATCCGATATTGTAGAGACCTGAATGAGAAGAAGATGATCCGATGTAACACCATAAGAATCCTGTGTAATAATACAATTACTGGAGATAATAAGGGAAACATATGAGGAGATTTATTATCTTACAGGGTTTAGTTTTCTCCCCTGACATCTACTAATAAAACCTATATATTTAGGCCACAGACAACAAGCAGTTTCCTCCTCGGAGTCGGCAGCTGAACACGTTCCTCATAGACTCATCTTCCATAACGCTAATTCTCGTCTCATTACCGACACTGGAATCGGCATTAGCAATACTGCAGGAGAGATTCATTACACGCGACATGAGAAATAACTCCTTCATGATGAGGACGACATCTTCATCTTCTACTGCGGCTCTAGAGACAGATGTGGCCAGAGTCGGTCACTGCCTCCATCCCCACCGGCCGTCTATATGAAGGTTTCCCGTCTTCCCCGCACTGGAATCTTCTCTCACGTTAGATCTCAGCTCTGAGTCACACACAGAAGTTTGAGGCTTTTCTGGAAGAACAGGACAGGAGAGATCTGAGGCCGATGTCTCCATGTACAGGGTTTCCCCTCGGGATAAGAGGCTTTTCTATCCCTTTCCCCCAATTAGAGGGGACACCTGTGGATATCGGGGTCTTTACCGGCTGCAGTCCTGGGGGGATTTACTCGGTAACGTGGACGTTGTCAGCTGCTCTGTGCGCACAGGACCTGTGATGAGGTCACAGGAGGGGAGGAGTCAGGGGTCACATGATCAGGGGCCTCAGTGTGTGCAGGACTCTGCTGTGCTGGTTGTCATGGTGCTGGATGAGGGGAAGTTTCTGTGTGGGGTCAGGAGGGGTTTACAGGGTGGATGTAGCAGAGCCGTGTGTGTACGAGGTGTACGGAGCAGAGCCGTGTGTGTACGAGGTGTACGGAGCGGAGTCGCGTGTGTACGAGGTGTACGGAGCGGAGCCGTGTGTGTACGAGGTGTATGGAGCGGAGCCGTGTGTACGGGGTGTACGGAGCGGAGCCGTGTGTGTGCGAGGTGCACGGAGCAGAGCCGTGTGTGTACGAGGTGTACGAAGCGGAGCCGCGTGTGTACGAGGTGTACGGAGCGGAGCCGTGTGTGTACGAGGTGTATGGAGCGGAGCCGTGTGTACGGGGTGTACGGAGTGGAGCCGTGTGTGTGCGAGGTGCACGGAGCAGAGCCGTGTGTGTACGAGGTGTACGAAGCGGAGCCGCGTGTGTACGAGGTGTACGGAGCGGAGCCGTGTGTGTACGAGGTGTATGGAGCGGAGCCGTGTGTGTACGAGGTGTATGGAGCGGAGCCGTGTGTACGGGGTGTACGGAGCGGAGCCGTGTGTGTGCGAGGTGCACGGAGCAGAGCCGTGTGTGTACGAGGTGTACGAAGCGGAGCCGCGTGTGTACGAGGTGTACGGAGCGGAGCCGTGTGTGTACGAGGTGTATGGAGCGGAGCCGTGTGTACGGGGTGTACGGAGCGGAGCCGTGTGTGTGCGAGGTGCACGGAGCAGAGCCGTGTGTGTACGAGGTGCACGGAGCTGAACCATGTGTGTATGAGGTATACAGAGCGGAGCCATGTGTGTATGAGGTGTACGGAGCAGAGCCGTGTGTGTACGAGGCGTACGGAGCGGAGCTGTGTGTGTACGAGGTGTACGGAGCGGAGCCGTGTGTGTACGAGGTGTACAGAGTCCGTGTGTGTACGAGGTGTACGGAGCGGAGCCGTGTGTGTACGAGGTGTACGGAGCGGAGCCGTGTGTGTACGAGGTGTACGGAGCGGAGCCGTGTGTGTACGAGGTGTACAGAGCGGAGCCATGTGTGTACGAGGTGTACGGAGCGGAGCCGCGTGTGTACGAGGTGTACGGAGCGGAGCCGTGTGTGTACGAGGTGTACGGAGCGGAGCCGCGTGTGTACGAGGTGTACGGAGCGGAGCCGCGTGTGTACGAGGTGTACTGAGCGGAGCCGCGTGTGTACGAGGTGTATGGAGCGGAGCCGCGTGTATACGAGGTGTGCGGAGAGGAGCCATGTGTGTACGAGGTGTACGGAGCGGAGCCGTGTGTGTATGAGGTGTACGGAGCGGAGCCCTGTGTGTACGAGGTGTACGGAGCTGAGCCGTGTGTGTACGAGGTGTACGGAGAGGAGCCGTGTGTGTACGAGGTGTACGGAGAGGAGCCGTGTGTGTACGAGGTGTACGGAGCGGAGCCGTGTGTGTACGAGGTGTACGGAGCGGAAACGTGTGTGTACGGGGTGTACGGAGCGGAGCCGTGTGTGTGCGAGGTGTATGGAGCGGAGCCGTGTGTACGGGGTGTACGGAATGGAGCCGTGTGTACGGGGTGTGCGAGGTGTACGGAGCGGTGCCGTGTGTGTACGAGGTGTATGGAGCTGAGCCGTGTGTACGGGGTGTACGGAGCGGAGCCGTGTGTGTGCGAGGTGCACGGAGCAGAGCCGTGTGTGTACGAGGTGCACGGAGCTGAGCCATGTGTGTATGAGGTATACAGAGCGGAGCCATGTGTGTATGAGGTGTACGGAGCAGAGCCGTGTGTGTACGAGGCGTACGGAGCGGAGCTGTGTGAGTGTGTACAAGGTGTACGGAGCGGAGCCGCTTTTCTGTGGACCCCTCTGTATACCCCCATCTTCAGTCACAGACCCCTCTGTATACACCCGAATACACCCAGCTTCAGTCACAGACCCCTCTGTGTATGCTGTATCGGTCGCAGACCCCTCAGTGTGCTCTTTATACACCCGTATACCCCCAGCTTCGGTCGCAGACTCCTCAGTGTGCTCTGTATACACCCGTATACCCCCAGCTTCAGTCGCAGACCCCGCGTCTCACACTGTACACACCTGTATACCCCCAGCTTCAGTCTCAGACCCCTGTGTGTATGCTGTATACACCCGTATACCCCCAGCTTCGGTCGCAGACTCCTCAGTGTGCTCTGTATACACCCGTATACCCCCAGCTTCAATCGCAGACGCCTATGTGTATGCTGTATACACCCGTATACACCAATGTTTGGTCGCAGACCCCTCTGTGTACTCTGTATACACTTGTAAGCCCCCAGCTTCAGTCGCAGACTTCTCAGTGTGCTCTGTATACACCCGTATACCCCCAGCTTCAGTCGCAGACCCCGCGTCTCACACTGTACACACCTGTATACCCCCAGCTTCAGTCTCAGACCCCTGTGTGTATGCTGTATACACCCGTATACCCCCAGCTTCAGTCGCAGACTCCTCAGTGTGCTCTGTATACACCCATATACCCCCAGCTTCAGTCGCAGACGCCTATGTGTATGCTGTATACACCCGTATACACCAATGTTTGGTCGCAGACCCCTCTGTGTACTCTGTATACACCTGTATACCCCCAGCTTCGGTCGCAGACCCCTCTGTGTATGCTGTATACACCCATATACCCACAGCTTCAGTCTCAGACCCAGTGTCTCTCACACTGTATATATCCGTATACCCCTAGCTTCGGTCACAGACCCCTCTGTGTACACTGTATACACCCGTATACCCCCAGCTTCAGTCGCAGACCCCTCTGTGTACTCTGTATACACCCATATACCCCCAGCATCGGTCTCAGACCCCTCTGTGTACTCTGTATACACCCATATACCCCCAGCTTCGGTCTCAGACCCCTCAGTGTACGCTGTATACACCTGTATACCCCCAGCTTCGGGCGCAGACCCCTGTGTACGCTGTATACACCTGTATTCCCCCAGCTTCGGTCGCAGACTCCTCAGTGTGCTCTGTATACACCCGTACACCCCCAGCTTCGGTTGCAGACGCCTCTATGTATGCTGTATACACCCGTATACCCCCAGCTTCAGTCACAAAACCCCTCAGTGTATGCTGTATACACCCATATACCCCCAGCTTCAGTCTCAGACCCCTGTGTGTATGCTGTATTATTATTATTATTTATTTATTTATATAGCGCCATTGATTCCATGGTGCTGTACATGAGAAGGGGTTACATACAAATTACAGATATCACTTACAGTAAACAAACTAACAATGACAGACTGATACAGAGGGGAGAGAGGACCCTGCCCTTTCGGGCTGATATGCTACAGGATGGTGGGGAAGGAGACAGTAGGTTGGTGGGTTGCAGCGGTTCCAGTGTTGGTTGAGGTGATATCACCGGTAGTGGTGAGAGAGAAGGAGGTAGCGGGGGTCATTGCAGGCTGTAGGCTTTCTTGAAGAGGTGGGTTTTCAGGTTCCATCAGAAGGATCCAAATGTGGTTGATAGTCGGACTTGTTGGGGCAAAGAATTCCAGAGAATAGGGGCTATTCGGGAGAAGTCTTGGAGGGTATACACCCGTATACCCCCAGCTTCAGTCACAAACCCCTCTCTGTACTCTGTACACACCCGTATACCCCCAACTTCAGTCGCAGACCACTCTGTGTACACTGTATACACCCGTATACCCCCAGCTTCGGTCACAGACCCTTGTGTTCACTGTATACACCTGTATATCTCCAATTATGGTCGCAGACCACTGTGTACAATGTATACACCCAGATTCGGTCGCAGACCACTCAGTGTACGCTGTATGCACCTGTATACCCCCAGCTTTGGTCACAGACCCCCCTGTGTATGATGTATACACCCGTATACCCCCAGCTTCGGTCATAGACCCCTCTGTGTATGCTGTATACACCCGTATATCCCCAGCTTCGGTAGCAGACCTCTGTGTACACTGTATACACCTGTATACCCCCAGGTTCGGTCGCAGAACCCTGTGTACTCTGTATACACCCGTATACCCCCAGCTTCGGTCGTAGACCCCTGTGTATGCTGTATACACCCGTATACCCCCAGCTTCGGTCACAGACCCTGCATCTCTCACACTATAGAACTGATGCCGGACACACACGGTAAAACTGTGGTCGTCGGTCTTCTCATCTCTCGCACTTATGCTGATAAAATAAGATGGAATCAGACGAACCCTCCTACAAAACGTGAGAACAAAGTCATTACTACAGGACTGTGTGAGAAAGGGATTTATTCTACAAGAAACGCTGGGGCCACAAATGAGAATAACATAATGTCATTCATCTTCTCTTTCACCACAGATATTGACAATGAGGGCGACTTCCACTTTTCCGCAATGTGGATTTTAGTGGCCATACATAAGTAGTTTACTAGCTTCTGAAAGCTTTTTGGAAGCCGGGAAGGCCTGGTTCCCAGTAAAAGGGTAGAAGGTTCCAGATCAACTGGTCAACCATACATCTGTGCTATCAGACGCTTCACCTTCTCCCAAAGTCCAGAAACCACCGTACAAGACCATCAAATATGTCTCATGTCACCAGATATTCCACAGCCCCTAAAATAGTCTCTCGAGATTTTAGGAAAAATGCTGTGAATTTTTTCCAGTACATAATAGACTCTGTGCAATAGTTTTAAGGAGGTCTCAACAAGGGAAGTCTGGTGACTACCTTTCAATAGGGTGTCACAGCTACGATACCATTCATCAATTGACTGTTCAAACCCCAGATCCTCCTCCCACTGTAACATAGTGTATACTTCAATTTTGTATCATGTTGTGGAGTGTTTATAGCATAGTACAGTCATGGCCAAAAGTTTTGAGAATGACACAAATCTTAATTTTTTACAAAGTCTACTGCTTCATTTTTTCTAATGGCAATTTGCATATACTCCAGAATGTTATAAAGAGTGATCAGCTTAACAGCAATTACTTGCAAAGTCAATATTTGCCTAGAAAAGGAACTTTATCCCCCAAAACACATTTCAACATCATTGCAGCCCTGCCTTAAAAGGACCAGCTAACATCGCTTCAGTGATTGCTCCATTAACACAGGTGTGGGTGTTGATGAGGACAGGGCTGGAGATCAATCTGCCATGATTAAGTAAGAATGACACCACTGGACACTTTAAAAGGAGGCTGGTGCTTGGCATCATTGTTTCTCTTCTGTTAACCATGGTTATCTCTAAAGAAACACGTGCAGTCATCATTGCACTGCACAAAAATGGCCTAACAGGGAAGAGTATCGCAGCTAGAAAGAATGCACCTCAGTCAACAATCTATCGCATCATCAAGAACTTCAAGGAGAGAGGTTCCCTTGTTGCCAAAAAGGGTCCAGGGTGCCCAAGAAAGACCAGCAAGTGCCAGGACCGTCTCTTAAAAGTGTTTCATCTGCGGGATCGGGCTACCAGCAGTGCAGAGCTTGCTCAGGAATGGCAGCAGGCAGGTGTGAGTGCATCTGCACGCACTGTGAGGCAGAGACTCTTGGAGCAAGGCCTGGTCTCAAGGAGGGCAGCAAAGAAGCCACTTCTCTCCAGAAAAAACATCATGGACACACTGATATTCTGCAAGAGGTACAGGGAGTGGACTGCTGAGGACTGGGGTAAAGTCATTTTCTCTGATGAATCCCCTTTTTGATTGTTTGGGACATCTGGAAAACGGCTTATTCGGAGAAGACGAGGTGAGCGCTACCACCAGTCTTGTCTCATGCCAACTGTCAAGCATCCTGAAACCATTCATGTGTGGGGTTGCTTCTCAGCCAAGGGAATGGGCTCTCTCTCAGTCTTGCCTAAAAACACAGCCATGAATAAAGAATGGTACCAGAATGTCCTCCGAGAGCAACTTCTCCCAACCGTCCAAGAGCAGTTTGGCGATCAACAATGCCTTTTTCAACATGATGGAGCACCTTGCCATAAAGCAAAGGTGATAACTAAATGGCTCAGGGAACAAAACATAGAGATTTTGGGACCATGGCCTAGAAACTCCCCAGATCTTAATCCCATTGAGAACTTGTGGTCAATCATCAAGAGACGGGTGGACAAACAAAAACCTTCAAATTCAGACAAAATAAAAGCATTGATTTTGCAAGAATGGACTGCTATCAGTCACGATTTGATCCAGAAGTTGATTGAGAGCATGCCAGGGAGAATTGCAGAGGTCCTGAAGAAGAAGGGTCAACACTGCAAATATTGACTTGCTGCATTAACTCATTCTAACTGTCAATATAACCTTTTGTTACTCATAATATTGTTGCAATTATATTTCTGTATGTGATAAAAACATCTGACAAAAATATATAAAAACCAGAGGCCAGCAGATCATGTGAAAATATAATATTTGTGTCATTCTCAAAACTTTTGGCCATGACTGTAGATCAATGAGATTGTTCCCCTGCCCAAAGGGTCATTTAGACATTTATTTTCAAAACTGGTTGCCCTGAGAGTAGTACCGCTCGGGAGGATCTGCTTTGCAAAGTGGGAGATCTGGTTCAGTCGCATTACCTCCCTAGCTGGAGGTTCAAATGTTTGAACAAATTCCTGTCTGTCAAGTAAGATATTAAATGGGGATCACAAATATTTTAGTATATGAATACCTTTCAGCTTCTACCAAGAAAACATTTGTGGCTCAAGGCCTGGTGGGAACATGGGGTTTTGTAATATAGCTGTCAGGGGAGAAGGGCTTGATTGTAAGTTATATTTAAACCTGACTTTCCTCCAAAGAAGCAACAAGTGGACTGTAAAAGGAGCCACATTCATTAACCCCCCGTGGAAGTCGGTCTGTGGTCCACATTGGGCCTGATAAAGAGAATGGTTTGGAGAGAAATGATTCCAGAATAACCCATCTCGGACTATTGGGATATGAACACGCACTTATTAATGGAGCAATCTGTGCCGACTTGTAATAAAGTGTAAAATTTTCTTTTCTGTGACGGAACATAAGTTTTTGCACAATTCTGGGTTCTTTTCCGAGCCAAAGAAGCTTAGACATCTGTGAATGAGTGAACGTTCTGGCTGGTACCATAATTGGGAGGGACCTAAATAGATGTAAGAAGCGAGGCAGCGACACCATTTTTAATGCCTGTATTCTGCCGAGCCAGGATAACTTTGAGGAAGCCCATCTATCCAGGTCCCTCTGGAAGTTTTGGATCAGTGGAGTGTAATTCCACCTAAACAGAGTTGACCTGTTGGCTGTTAAGTTGATACCCAGATATGTTAGATAATGTTCTTTGTGTATAAACCCAAAATGGGAGGCTATATTAGTTTGCTCTGTCTTAGGAAAATTTACAAATAATGCTTTGGGTTTATCAATGTTAATCTTTAACCCTGAGATCTTCTCAAATTCGTGAAGGAGAGAAAACAAGTGAGGGAGTGTAGTGTGGGGACTTATTAATGTTAGCAGGAGATCATCCGCTGAGAGGCTGACTTTATATTGGTCTCCCATATTCTCAGGGCCCAGGATATTCTGATCTCTCCTTATTGCTTCCACAATGGGTTTCATTGTAAGTGCAAAAAGATCCGGAGATAGAGGACAGCCCTGCCTGGTACCCTCTGAATATTAATTGGAGTGGGGTGTGGTGACGGGAGTTTTACATAAGCGATAGGGCTATCATATAACAATTGGAGGCACTTTATAAGTTTAGGGGAGAATCCGACTTCCGATAGAGCCGTAAAGAGATATGTCCAGGACGCCGAATCGAAAGCCCTCAGTATCTAATGCAAGCAGGAGAAGTCGCTTTCGCTGTAGGTTAGTTGTATGAATAATATTTAACGCTCTCCTAATATTATCTGGGGCCTGTCGCGCTGGTATAAAACCAACCTGATCCCGATGGATGAGGTGAGGGAGGATTTTATTGGTCCTGTCACAATGGATGTAAAGATTTTGAAGTCAATGTATAAGAGGGATATAGGTCTATAATTTGTGGTGAGATGATCTTTCTTAGGATTAGGGATTACGGTTACATGCGCCACGTAGAGCTCAGGGGGCAGCTGTGAGCCATTTAGTAGTGAATTACAGAGGTTTTTATATGTGGTGTCAGCACATCGCTGCATTTTTTATAATATATTGCTGTAAGACCATCCGGCCCCGGGGCCTTTCCTCTTTTTAGTTTTTTGAGTGTTGAAACTATTTCCTCCTCAGAGATGTGTAAATGGAGTTGTTGTGCCGCGGACTCAGTCAGGTTAGGTAGATGTAGTGTGTGAAGGAATGACTCCAGTAGTGAGGGGGGTGATTGTGGGGGGAATACAAACTCCGGGGGTATTCATTATAAGTGCTATACATGACATCGGGGTGGGCTGAGATATGACCCTTAGGGTCTTTTATAGAGGAGATTATATGCAGTGACTCTCTCATTCTGAGCTTACGAGCGGCATCTTATTAGGCTTATTGGCATGGTGATAAAACGCGGCTTTACTCCAAGTTAGCGCCTCTCCGTCCTGGTGGTGAGAATGGCGTCTAATTGTCATTTCATATCTTGTATTTGTGTAGATAAGTATAGGGGTGAAGAGCGCTGATTGGCCAATTCTAACTCCTGCAGTTTCTCCTCCAGTCTGGGCTGTAATTCAGACCTTTCTTCTTCCTGTTGGCCGATAACTTATCACAGAACCGGGAATAGATTTTCTGTGCGCGAGTCACATTGCTCCAAGTGAGGCCTCCTCCGCTGTGTGAGTTTAGGGGAAATTTGTTACATCTTCTCTTATAGCGGTTACATTAGAGATTTGGGCATTTTAGCTCCTGGTGTGGAGTCGATAGCACAATCATATGCCGCCATATAGTAGACGGCCGGTAACTGGTGAGAATTCCCTCCTGTGTGGGGTCTATTTCCCTCCAGAGAAATCACACGTTACATTCCACACACAACACTGTGTAGAGAAGGCGGCGCGGGGTAATTGTGCCAGTAGTGAGGGGCGAATAATGGCGGGAATGTCACTGACTGAGGAGAAGGCTCCATGGAGGTCTGCACTCCGGAGATCATGTGACCCCTGACTCCTCCCCTCCTGTGACCTCATCACAGGTCCTGTGCACAGAGCAGCCATATATGTGGAGTGCGGCTCTGCAGGTGGAGGTATGTGGAGATTCCCCATTACTGAGCGCGGGGGACATTAACCCCTTCTGCACTGAGACTCTTTATAAGAATCATCACGTTTCTGTTTCCTGTAATAGATACATACAACCCCACTATGGAGGACAGGCAGTGAGGAGACGGAGTGTTCCCATTGTACAGGGCCCCTTTCTTGGCCCCACACAGTGTAATGCCCCCATTATGCCCCTGTAAGCAGGGTTCTGCCCCACAACCAGCTGCCTCGGGCACTTTACCATGGCCGGTACCTCTGATTCCTCCCCGCACCCCTTTCCTTTGGGGCTATGGCTACCGTGGCACACACTGAGGCCCCTGATCATGTGACCCCTGACTCCTCCCCTCCTGTGACCTCATCACAGGTCCTGTGTGCACAGAGCAGTCATATATGTGGCAGACGCTCCTGGACCTTCTGCTTTCTGTGCTGGTTCCTCCTGTGAGTCCTATTAACCCTTTCGCTCCCTGTCTTCTCCTTTCTGACAGGACAATCTCTGAATTCGGACAGTGTGACAGGAATTTCAGCAATGTGGAAGGAAGAAATGACAATTTTAGTGTTTTCCTCACAGAAATGTGACTTTCCCCCCAATGTATCATTGTCCTAAAGGTGACAGGAGCGCTGAGGCCGCACAGTGCGCCGTGTCTCCTGAGTGCCGATACCCCACAGGCTCGGGAGGGAAGGGGCGCCATTGTGGCTGGGATAGACGGCGGACGCCGTGTGACGAGCTCTGACACCAGAACAGCAGAGACCCCACAAGTGGCCCCATGTTACCCCCTCCACCTCTGGGGGCTCATCTAGGGGGCAGGGAGGATTATTAACCCTCAGGGGGTCACAGAATTGTGTAACATTGAGCGGAGGAATGAAATGTTCCCACTAAAATGTCGCTCCGTCCCCAAGTCTGTAATTATCACACGGGAGAAGAGGAGAAAACAGAAACCACTTGTTCCACAATTTCCCCTGAGCGCCGATACCCCATAAGGGGCCGGACACTCCTCAGGAGGGAAGGAGCGCCGTCTGACAGGGCAGAGTCTGCTCTTATGGTGTTAGGGGGTCACATTATCAGAGCCCCCAATAAGAGGCGCCATGTTACACCCGCCACCTCTCAATTACTCATCTGTCTCCCAGAATTTTATACCATTGGGCGATAAGGAAAAAATAATTACATTTTACCACAAAAAACAGTTTTCTCCCCAGAGCAGCCATAGAAGCTGTCAGAGCTGAGAGAGAGACTGGATTGTTACAGCTGCCTGAAGAAGGAGCCGCTGTGCTCTGCAAGCTGCAAACATACTATTATCTGGTTATAAAGGCGTCACTCCGAGAATAGTTATATCATCATTGGGCAGAAAAGTCTTCACATCCATCTTGTAATATAGGAAAGCCTAAGGCCAGAAATAATCCCCATAAATCACTGTACATGGAGACTTTGGGATCAGATCATTTCTGTCCATTGTGATTGTGGAAACAAAAAATCTTTTCTAAAAGCCTCAAACTTCTGTGTGTGACTCAGAGCTGAGATCTAACGTGATAGAAGATTCCAGTGCGGGGAAGACGGGAAACCTTCATATAGACGGCCGGTGGGGATGGAGTCAGTGACCGACTCTGGCCACATCTGTCTCTAGAGCCGTAGTAGAAGATGAAGATGTCGTCCTCATCATGAAGGAGTTATTTCTCATGTCGCGTGTAATGAATATCTCCTGCAGTATTGCTAATGCCGATTCCAGTGTCGGTAATGAGACGAGAATTAGCGTTATGGAAGATGAGTCTATGAGGAACGTGTTCAGCTGCCGACTCCGAGGAGGAAACTGCTTGTTGTCTGTGGCCTAAATATATAGGTTTTATTAGTAGATGTCAGGGAAGAAAACTAAACCCTGTAAGATAATAAATCTCCTCATATGTTTCCCTTATTATCTCCAGTAATTGTATTATTACACAGGATTCTTATGATTTTACATCGGATCATCTTCTTCTCATTCAGGTCTCTACAATATCGGATCCTCTCAGTGAAGATCTTCTACAGAAGAGAGTTTTCCTGATTTACCCATCAAGGATGGATATGGACAGAGACAAGATGGCGGAGAGGATGTTACACCTCACCCTAGAGATCCTCTTCCGTCTCACTGGAGAGGTGAGAGATTCTGATGACGTCACATTACATCATTCTTATCTATGGGAATAACAGATGGACAGAACTGGAGAGGTGAGGACTCTGGAAATGTCTGTAGTGAGATTTATTAATGTGTCTCTCCATAACCAGGATTACACAGTGGTGAAGAAGACCTCTAGTGTTCGCTGTCAGGACCCTGTGTCTGAGGGATGTGGAAGACCCCTGAGCCCATTCACGGGGCCTCCACCTCACCCCCTGATCCATGAGGACATCAATGACCAGAAGATCCTAGAACTCATCTACAAGATGATTGAGCTGCTGACTGGAGAGGTGACACTGCTGGGAATGCTGGGACATTATACAGTAACACTATGAAGGGATCGGGGGATGACGGTATCATTGTATGTGTCAGGTTCCTATAAGGTGTCAGGATGTCGCTGTCTATTTCTCCATGGAGGAGTGGGAGTATTTAGAAGGACACAGAGATCTGTACAAGAACGTCATAATGGAGGTTCCCCAGCCCCTCACATCTCCAGGTAGTAGACAGGACTAAATACACACGGCCTATAATTATCTGTATGTAGAGAATGAATTCAGTCCCTGTATGTGTTTCCTCCAGATCTATCCAGTAAGAGGACAACACCAGAGAGATGTCCCCGTCCTCTTCTTCCACCGGACTGTAAACAAGAAGATCCCAGTGCTCCTCAGGATCCTCAGGTAGATGGAGAGGTGTCAGGAGATCTCCCCTATGATGTGTAGACGGCTGTGAAGGTTTTGTGCTCAGTCTTGTTTTATCCACCAGTATTATATGTTTTATACTTGTGTAATGAGAACGGTGGAGATGGCAGGATTAGAGCTGATCATAGATGGGACTTCTCCATCTGTCGGTGACTTTTACAATATTTGTTTCAGGGTGAAGATCTGACCCATATTAATACTACAGAGACATATGTGAGGGGTGATGAGTGGTATAAAGAGGAGATTCCCACATATGACTACCCAGGTGAGTAGTAACCACTGAATGCAGAGAAGTCACAGATTCCTCTCAGTCACTGGCTGTGGCTGCTTTATCGGTGGTGTAGTCCGGCCGTACCATGATCGCCATTTTGTCTCTAGACCACAACATTCTCCTCCACCCAAAACTGTTCAATTGACTTTGGGTATTGAAAGTCCTTTTCTATAGACCTTACAACCAATTACATTGTTTTTGATCCTAAGGAATTCAGATTACTGCACAATCTCTCCTGAAATGGGGAGCAATATTATTTTCTCTAATCTTCTGGTCAGGATCCATAGTAGCTCCAATGGTCCACCATAAATGAGGGCAACTCTGGTTTACTGTTGTGTAATCTGTATTTGTAGTTTTCAGTTAATGAGATTCTCGTGCTCTGGGGTGGGGCTGTGGGTGGGCTGTGGGCGGGGCTTTATGTGGTGCTCTGATTACATGTTCATCTGTATTGGCTTATGACAGGTCGCTGACCCCTCACTGACCTGCCCCCATTATTACATAATGCATATAATAGCATTGATATTATTGGTGATAATGCCTATAATATTGTGGCTATTGTGAGGCTTAGAAAAAAATTACATCCAGCACAATGTCACCGGCGATGGCGGCGCCTGCGCAGTAGCATCTATATCAACTGTATCAATTTTTTTCATTAGGAAGTTATAAGGGTGAAAAGTTGACCAGCGATTTCTCATTTTTACAACAAAATTTACAACACCATTTTTTAGGGACCACCTCACATTTGAAGTGAGTTTTGGGGGTCAATATGACAGAAAATACCCAAAAGTGACACCATTGTAAAACTGCACCCCTCCAGGTGCTGAAAACCACATTCAAGAAGTTTATTAACCCTTCAGGGGCTTCACAGGAATGAATGGAATGTGGAAGAAAAAAACATTTACTTTTCTTTCACAAAAATTTTCTTTAGACCTAATTTTTTTTCACTTTCGCAAGGGTAACAGGAGTAAATGGACTATACAATTTGTTGTGCAATTTCTCCTGAGCATGCCGATACCCCATATGTGGGAGAATACTACTCTTTGGGCGCATGGCAGGGCTCGGAAGGGAAGGGGTGCCATATTGGAGAGCAGATTTTGCTGGAATTGTTTGTGGGTGACATGTCACATTGTCAGAGCCCCTGAGGTGCCAGAACAGCATAAGCCCCCAAAAGTGACTGCATTTTACCAAATACTTCCCTGAATGAATTCTTCTAGTGGTGCAGTGAGTATACTGACACCACAGCTGTTCCATAGAAAATTATACTATTGGGCAGTGAAGAAAAAATAATTACTGTATTTTTTCGGACTATAAGACGCACCCCAAATTTTCAAAAGGAAAATAGGGGAAAAAATATGCTAAATGGGGGTTCATCTATCAGTCTGAATTCAGCTTACCGGGGGGAATCAGCACAGGTGCAAGAGTGGACACAGAGGTTGTTTGATGGTCCAGGCTGGTGTGGTGGCCTCCGGAAAATCCCATCCCAGGCTGGGGCGGCAGCGCTCTGTGCTGGGGCGGTGGCACTCTGTGTTGGGGCGGTGGCACTCTGTGCTGGGGCGGCAGCGCTCTGTGCTGGGGCGGTGGCACTCTGTGCTGGGGCGGTGGCACTCTGTGCTGGGGCGGTGGCTCTCTGTGCTGGGGCGGCGGCGCTCTGTGCTGGGGCGGCGGTGGCAGCGCTCTGTGCTGGGGCGGTGGCACTCTGTGCTGGGGCGGTGGCACTCTTTGCTGCGTGAGGGGCTCTGCCGCCATTATGTCAAAGCCAGAGGCCCCTGCTGCTCCATTGCTGTGATGCGGTGGCCTCCGGCAAAATGGCAGCTGGGGTGGCGCATGCTCACATTCAGATCTCGGCAACGAGATCTTGGGATGAGATCTGATTCTGAGCATGCGCCGCCCACAGTGGTAATTTTTCCGGAGACCACTGCGGGGGTCTCCGGGCTTTGACAAAATGCCGGCGGAGCCCTCCACGCAGCACAGAGCGCCGCCGCAACATTTGTAAGTATATACCGACTATAAAACGCACCATTTCCACCCCCCAAATTTCTTGGGAAAAAATGTGTCTTATAGTCTTATGGTATATTTTTACCACTAAAATGTTGTTTTACCCCAGATTTTACATTGGAAAATGGGTAGATAGGTAAATGTTCACTACACCCATAGATGAATTCACAGAGGGGTGTAATTTCCAATTCCCAGAGGGGCGTCATTTCCAAAATGGGGTCACTTCAGGGGGGAATCTGCTGTTATGGCACTTTGGAGATCCGCTAAGTGCCAGAACAACAGAATCCCCCTGAAGTGACCCCATTTTGGAAATGACACCCCTCTGAGAATTCATCTATAATAATAATCATTTTATTTCTATAGCGCCGACATATTCCGCAGCACTTTACATTTCAGAGGGGATTTGTACAGACAATAGACATTACAGCATAACAATAATCACATAGATCATAACAGATACCAAGAGGAATGAGGGCCCTGCTCACAAGCTTACAGTCTATGAGGAAAGAGGGAGACACGAAAGGTGGGTGGTAACAGTTGCCCTGATTGTATGGACCAGTCATAATGTTAAGTGTGTAACAGTACAGACACAGAGGACTAATGGATGCATAAAGCATGTGGGAACATGATGCGGGGAACCTGGTTATGGTGCAACTTTTGGCTGTGCCACACAGGGATAGATTAGGTTAATGTGTTGAGGTGGTAGGACAGTCTGAATAAATGCATTTTAAGGGCACTATATCTATGGATATAGTGACCATTTTCACTACATGGATGATTTCCAGAAACACGTAGAGGAAGTTTTAGAGCAAAAATGTCATTGTAGTGCCCAATATATTGTGCCCAGCTTGTGTCTCTGGAGACCTCCCCCCACCTACCCCCGGAAATTGTTAAGTCCGCTCTACTCAAATGTGTCTGTCACTAAATAATCCAAATGCTTGAATGTCAAAACAGTTCAAAAACGTGGTTCTGTGTGGAAGATTGTAAAGCCGTCATGGAGGCATAAGGCTGGCAATGATGGGCATTGTGGGTAATAATAGCGGGGATCATGCCTCATTCCTCTCTAGGAACATACACGACATCTTCTCTGGGGGTTCTTTCTTGTTTCAGTTACTGGGATGAGTGCAATAAAATGTCGCTCAGTGAGTCTTTTAGAATCTGAAGATGTGAGAAGATTGGACAAAATTATCAAAAACAAGATTTTCAGTGACCTTTTCCTGATAATCAAGGAAAGTGTCTGCATTTCCGTTTTTTTTGCATAACCCAAAAGATTTATATGTGGCTACGTTAAACAAATACATGACTAACTTTTTATACCAGATATATGGTTTTCTTGATACCTGGTATGGCTGTAAAACCTGATCTGCAAGGTCCACACCCCCACTTCCCTCCCTTATCCTCCCCTCTTTTGAAGTCCACTCTGTCTGCATCTATTCTCCCTCCAACCTCCAAGTGGCCGTCATATACCGACATCCAGGCCCGGCCACTGCCTTCATTGACCAATTCTTTACCTGGCTCCTTCACTTCCTCTCTGCTGACATTCCCACCATCATCATGGGTGACTTCAACATCCCCATTGACACCCACCAGTCAACTGCCTCCAAACTCCTGTCCCTTACTTCATCTTTTGGACTTACTCAGTGGTCCTCCTCAGCCACCCACACAGATGGACACACATTAGACCTGGTCTTCACCAGCCTCTGCTCTCTTTCTAACTTCACCACCTCCCCTCTTCCTCTATCCGACTCACTTTCTCATCCCTGTCCTCTCCTGTCATCCAAGTCCAGCAACATGTGCACCCCCGCAGAAACCTTGCACACCTAGACACCCACACGCTCTCTGACTCTATTCTACCACTGTCCTCCATATCCTCACTCCACGACACAGACACTGCCACTAATTTCTACAATGCCATCGACTCGGTCGCCCCTGTCATGCATAACAGAGTGCGACAAATCAATGGACAACCCTGGTACAATAACATCACTAAAATGCTTCAGCAAGCATCCAGAATTGCTGAACGGCGCTGGAAGAAAACACATTCTCAAGACGACTTCACTGCACTCAAACAAGCAACACTCGCATTCAAATCTGCCCTCACCTCTGCTAAACAGGCCTTCTTTACATCCCTTGTATCTTCCTTATCCCACAACCCCAAACAATTGTTCAATACTTTTAACTCCCTCCTCCGCCCACCACTGCCCCCTCCAACTTCCCTAATCTCTGCCGAGTACTTTGCCGCACACTTCAAAAACAAGATAGACCAAACACAGCAAGTCTTTATTGCCCAACCACCACAACCCCTTTGTATACCAGACCAATGCCCAAACCCCATAACCTCCTTATCTAACATCACTGAAGGGGAGCTTGCTCATCTTCTCTCCAAATCACACCTCACCACTTTTGCACTTGACCCTATCCCAACCCACCTCCTCCCCAACATCACCACCACTCTTATCCCATCCCTAACCCACCTCTTCAACCTATCACTAACTTCTGGTACCTTCCCTTCTGCTTTCAAACATGCCACAATCACGCCTATCCTTAAAAAGCCAACCCTCGATCCAACAGCCACGTCCAGCTATCGCCCAATATCACTGCTCCCGTTCTCATCTAAACTTCTGGAGCAGCATGTCCACGCTGAACTTTCCTCCCACCTCTCATCTAACTTGCTCTTTGACAATCTACAATCTGGCTTCCGCCCCCATCATTCCACTGAGACAGCCCTGACCAAAATTACCAACGACCTACTTGCAGCCAAAGCTAACGGACAATACTCTATACTTCTCCTTCTAGACCTGTCCTCTGCTTTCGACACAGTTGACCACTGCCTCCTACTACAGATCCTCTCCTCCTTTGGCATCAAAAACTTCGCCCTATCCTGGATCTCCTCATACCTTTCCAACCGCACATTCAGTGTCTCCCACTCCCACACTACCTCCTCATCCCACCCTCTCTCTGCTGGAGTCCCCCAAGGCTCTGTTCTAGGACCCCCACTCTTCTCAATGTACACACTTGGCCTGGGGCAACTCATAAAGTCCCACGGATTCCTGTGCCACCTTTATGCCGGTGATACGCAGATCTACCTCTCTGGCCCAGACGTCACCTCTCTGCTCTCCAGAATCCCAGAGTGTCTATCAGCCATATCCTTCTTCTTCTCCTCTCACTGTGGACAAATCTGAACTAATCATCTTTCCACCATCTCACAGATCTTCCTTACCCGACCTTTCTATAACAATTGATGACATCATGCTTTCCCCCGTACCGGAGGTCCGCTGCCTCGGAGTAACCCTTGACTTTGCCCTGTCCTTCAAACCACACATCCAAGCTCTCTCCACCTCCTGTCGCCTCCAGCTCAAAAATATTTCCAGAATCCATCCCTTCCTCAACCCTCAATCTACTAAACTACTTGTGCATGCCCTCATCTTCCGCCTCGACTATTGCAACATCCTTTTCTGTGGCCTCCCTGCTAACACCCTCGAACCTCTCCAGTCCATCCTTAACTCTGCCGCCCGACTAATTCATCTCTCTCCTCACTAATCCTCCGCTTCTCCCCTCTGCAAATCTCTTCACTGGCTCCCATTCCCTCAGCGTATCCAATTCAAATTACTAATACTGACCTACAAGGCCATCTGCAACCTGTCTCCTCCATACATCTCTGAACTAATCTCCCGATACCTTCCCTAACGTAATCTCCGGTCCTCCCAAGACCTCCTTCTCACCTCCACACATTCGTCCTCACCCAACTGCCTCCAAGACTTCTCACGAATAGCCCCCATCCTCTGGAATTCCCTGCCCCAACACGTCCGGCTAACCACACTCGGATCCATCAAACGGAACCTGAAAACCCACCTCTTCAGGATAGCCTACAGCCTGCAATCATCCCCACTGCCTCCTCACCACTACTGGAGCTACCGCCTCTCCATCACTGGAGCAGCTGCAACCCCCCAACTTACTGTCTCCTTCCCCACCATCCTGTAGCATGTAAGCCCACCATCGCCGGTGACATTTTTCTGGATGTCATTTTTTTTTCTAAGCCTCACAATAGCCATAATATTATAGGCATTATCACCAATAATATCAATGCTATTATATGCATTATGTAATAATGGGGGCAGGCCAGTGAGGGGTCAGCGACCTGTCATAAGCCAATACAGATGAATATGTAAGCAGAGCACCACATATTCATATTGTATAAAAGCGTCAAAATTTAAAAAAAGCATACATGAGGTATCGCTGTAATCGTATTAACCCGAAGAATAAAACTGCTTTATCAATTTTACCACACGCGGAACGGTGTAAACGCACCCCTCAGAAGAAATTCATGAAATGCTGTTTTTTTTGTTCATTTTGCGTCCCAAAAATCGGAATAAAAAGCGATCAAAAGATGTCACATATCCGAACATGATACCAATAAAAGCGTCAACTCGTCCCGCAAAAAATAAGACCTCACATGACTCTGTGGGCCAAAATATGGAAAAATTATAGCTCTCAAAATGTGGTGATGCAAAAACTATTTTTGCAATAAAAAGCGTCTTTTAGCGTGTGACAGCTGCCAAGCGTAAAAACCGCCATAAATAGTAAATCAAACCCCCCGTTATCACCCCCTTAGTTAGGGAAAAATAATAAAATTAAAAGAAAATGTATTTATTTCCATTTTCCCATTTGGGTTAGGGTTAAGGCTAGGGCTAAGGTTAGGGTTAGGGCTAGGGCTAGGGCTGAGATTAGGGTTAGGGGTGTGTTGGGGTTAGGGTTGGAGTTATAATTGGGGGGGTTTCCACTGTTTGGGAACATCAGGTGCTCTCCAAACGCAACATGGCGTCTGATCTCAATTCCAGCCAATTCTGCGTTAAAAAAGTTAAACGGTGGTCCTTCCCTTCCAAGCTCTGCCATGCGCCCAAACAGTGGTTTACCCCTACATATGGGGTATCAGCCTACTCAGGAGAAATTGCACAATAACTTTTGGGGTCCAATTTCTCGTGTTACCCTTGGGGAAATAAAACATTAGGAGCAAAAATATCATTTTTGTGGAAAAAAATATAATTTTTTTTATTTGTATGGCTCTACATTATAAAGTTCTGTGAAGCACTTGGGGGTTCAAAGTGCTCACCACACATCTAGATAAATTCCTTGGGGGGGTCTAGTTTCCAAAATGGTGTCATTTGTGGGGGGTTTCCACTGCTTAGGCACATTAGGGGCTCTCCAAATGCAACATGGCGTCCGATCTCAATTCCAGCCAAAAAAGTAAAATGGCACTGCTTCCCTTCCGAGCTCTGCCGTGCACCCAAATAGTGTTTTATCCCCACATATGGGGTATCAGCGTACTCAGGACAAATTGCACAATAACTTTTGGGGTCCTGTTTCCCTTGGGAAAATAAAAATTGTTGGTGAAAAGATCATTTTTTTGGCAAAAATATGTTTTTTTAATTGTACGGCTGTATATTATAAACTTCTGTGAAGCCCATGTGGGTTCATAGTTCTCACCACATATCTTGATAAGTTCGTTGGGGGGGTCTAGTTTCCAAAATGGGGTCACTTGTGGGGAGTTTCCACTGTTTGGGCACATCAGGGTCTCTCCAAATGTGACGTGGTGTCCGATCTCAATTCCAGCCAATTTTGTGTTGAAAAATTCAAACGGCGCTCGTTCCCTTCCGAGTTCTGCCATGCGTCGAAACAGTGGTTCCCCCCACATATCAGGTATCAGCGTACTCAGGACAAATTGCACAATAACTTTTCCAGTCCAATTTCTCCTGTTACCTTTGGTAAAATAAAAAAAATGGACCTGAAGTAATTTTTTTGTGAAAAAAAGTTAAATGTTCATTTTTTTAAAAACATTCAAAAAAATTCCTGTGAAGCACCTGAAGGGTTAATAAACTTCTTGATTGTGGTTTTGAGCACCTTGAGGGGTGCAGTTTTTAGAATGGTGTCACTTTTGGGTATTTTCTATCATATAGACCCCTCAACGTGGCTTCAAATGTGATGTGGTCCATAAAAATAAAATGGTGTTGTAAAAATGAGAAATCGCTGGTCAACTTTTAACCCTTATAACTAACAAAAAAACTTTTGGTTCCAAAATTGTGCTGATGTAAAGTAAACATGTGGGAAATGTTACTTATTGAGTTTTTTGTGTGCCATATCTCTGCGATTTAAGGGCATTAAAATTCAAAGTTGGAAAATTGCAAACATTTTCGAAATTTTCACCAAATCTCCATTTTTTTCACGAATAAACGCAAATTATATGTATGAAATTTTACCACTAACATGAAGTGCAATATCTCACGAGAAAACAATGTCAGAATCACCAGGATCTATGAAAGCGTTCTAGAGTTATTACCTCATAAAGGGACAGTGGTCAGAATTGTAAAAATTGGCCTGGGCATTAAGGTGCAAACCACCATTGGGGGTAAAGGGGTTAAGAACTTTTCTGTCAAGTCTTTGATGATGGTTCCAATTTTGAATAGTCTGTCATGTTCTGGGGCATTTCTGGGCAGGCATTGACTATTGTTGTTAAAATGCTAAAATCTCATGAGCATCTCATAACGGGTCCTCGGAAGAACGGCAGAAAACATTGAGGTGGTTTGAACAGGGCGGTTGGACCAATAGGACAGAATGCTCATTTTTTTTAACAAGCCCCATAGCGAATGTAAGTCCTAAAATGTTTTCATTTCTAGACAGGAAAGATATATATCTTTGTACCGTGTTAGCCAGTAGATAGAAGAATATTTAGAATTGAGAGTCCTCAGTGGTTGATACCTTTTAATTTGGGCGGCACGGTGGCTCAGTGGTTCAAATCCCACCAAGGACAACATCTGCAAGGAGTTTGTATGTTCTCCCCGTGTTTGCGTGGGTTTCCTCCGGGTACTCCGGTTTCCTCCCACATTCTAAAGACATACTGATAGGGAATTTAGATTGTGAGCCCCATCGGGGACAGTGATGATAATGTGTGCAAACTGTAAAAGCGCTGCAGAATATGTTAGCGCTATATCAAAATAAAGATTATTAAGATTATTATTATTTTAATTTCTAACTGTTAGCCATTAAAAGGTATCAACCACTGAGGACTCTCAATTCTAAATATTCTTCTTTTATTTCTAGACATTTGTTGGTGTCCATAAATTCGACCTAACATAATAGGATTGTGGATTCTGGCAGATGAATTGGGACACATATACATTTGTAGGACAATATGCTCTAGCAAGCTATCTCTCAGAAACAAATTTTTAAAAAAATTGGTCCGAAATTTTCCACCTCCACATTTATACCAGTAATGGCATTAAAATTAGAGATGAATGGAGTAGCCGAATCCGAAGCCTCCCATCTGGGAAATGCTACATCAAGAGGCAAAGCCCCCTGGACATTGGTGTGCGCCAATTCATGAGCACTAGGGACAGCGCTAGTACTGGGCATTGTTCCCTGAGTTGGAGACATTTCTCCAGAAGCGCTATTTGTCCTTCTTGTTGTACTGGTCCTTGTGTGTGAGGATGGACCAGAATCACTGCTCATTTCTGAGCTATCACTGTCGCTGCTACTAAAGCCCTCGAAATCCACATCTCCATCTGACACTGCACTTTCTTCACTGTCAGAACATAAAAGTGCATAAGCCTCCTCTGCGCTATAATACTGACCGGCCATTTTATTCTTTTTTTTTTTTTCCCGAAATAGAAAACTCTGACGTGACCAAATTATTGGGAAGGCAATTGAGAAAAGCCTAATTCTTTAGCCTACCCCTAACTTTAGAATAAACCTTAACTTTAGCCTAGCAGTAGCCCTAACACTAACCCTAACCATAGCACTAACCCTAACCTGCCTTATCTGTTTTTGTACTTTATAGCACAATCGCTGACACAGCTGTTACCAGCAGCACTTGTAACACTGTTTCTCCTCTAATCTCTCGCTGCTACCACAAACTTTCCTAGTGAATTGTATCATTGGCTAGTGTGATGCTGATGTCATCAGGACCTGAACCAATCAGGTCTAGATGAGGTCACAGGAAGCTTTGTGCGCCAGAATCCCCTCGTTATAAGGTATGTGGAGGTCCCGATGAGCACAAAACCGCCGACCGTAGACAAATTTCGGTACTGCACAAAGCCCTGCTAGCGCTAACGTTTATCTACTGTTGGCGGTTACAAAGCGGTTAAATTAAGGGTACCAAAATTTCTGTCCAGGCCTATTTCATGAGTTTTATTTTTTTTAAATTCTGTGGAAGCATGGTTGAAAAGCAATGTCTGACTTTCATTTGTTCATTTTCATAGATTTTTGATTTATTATTACTTTTGTCAGATTCAAGTTATTTCTGTGACCATTGTGGGTTTTTCTGTCATTAAACGAGGGGTACCAACAACATTGACCACGTGTGTAGGAGGAGTGAATATTTTGATTCCACAGTCACTTTCTGGAAATTAACACACAGTGGATGTTGGAGAGTGAAAATTACACATTTGCCATTTTCTTACCCAGCACATAGTGCCCAGATTGTGCTCCAGGAGACACACACCGCAAATTAAGTGGGTTCTTCTCACTATAGTATTGCTAAATACAGGGATCCTAAATGTTGTTTGCGCACACTGCAAGACTCCGAAGTGAGAGCGGATTTTGCTGGATCGGTTTATAGAAACCTTGTTGCTTTTCAACAGCCTTTGAGCCACTAATAGTGTGGGAACCTCTGTTTTTCCAATGACAGATGATGGACCTGAGTGGGGACTTGTTTTTTTGTGAGATGAGAATTGATATTATTTTTGCCTACATAACATTGATTGGTTTCTTTTTATTCGATATTTGGGAGGCAGAATGAACAAACAGTTGAACACCACACACTACTGGCTCATCCAACAAGGTTTTCTATTAGACTGTGAACTGTCATTGTCTTGGTAAATATTTAAAGTTTTTTACATAGCTTGCCATTTTTATGGAGAGTTTAAGTAGAAACATTCAAAAATATAAATATAAAACTCAAGGATATATTTTTTTTAAATTTGTTTTGATCTTAGCAGATGACTGTACCAGGAGATCAGATGGACAGCTGACATCTTCAATTTTTAAATCTGATGATCTTGAGATCCTACAAGATACAACTGAAGTGATTGCTATTACTCCAGATATACCATCATCCATTCACAGCAAAGATCTGTCATCTGATCCTTTGAAACAGGTCCCATCTTCTGATTCATTACTGACTACTAAAGGAAATCAAAGTCACAAAAAAGGCATTAAAAAACAAACTGCTCCTAAAGCAAAGAAGTCATTTTCATGTTCAGAATGTGGGAAATGTTTTACGTTGAAATCACGTCTTGTTAGACACCAAAGAACTCATGCAGGAGAGAAGCCTTTTTCATGTTCAGAATGTGGGAAATGTTTTGCACATAAAACACATTTTGTTACACATCAGAGAACTCACACAGGGGAGAAGCCTTTTTCATGTTCAGAATGTTGGAAATGTTTTGCACATAAATCACATTTTGTTATACATCAGAGAACTCACACAGGGGAGAAGCCTTTTTCATGTTCAGAATGTGGGAAATGCTATGCACATAAATCACATTTTGTTACACATCAGAGAACTCACACAGGGGAGAAGCCTTTTTCATGTTCAGAATGTGGGAAATGCTTTGCACATAAATCATATTTGGTTACACATCAGAGAACTCACACAGGGGAGAAGCCTTTTTCATGCTCAGAATGTGGGAAATGTTTTACGTTTAAATCACGTCTTGTTAGACACCAAAGAACTCACACAGGAGAGAAGCCTTTTTCATGTTCAGAATGTGGGAAATGTTTTGCACATCAATCACTTTTTGTTACACATCAGAGAACTCACACAGGGGAGAAGCCTTTTTCATGCTCAGAATGTGGGAAATGTTTTTACCAGAAATCAGATTTGGTTAAGCACCATAGAACTCACACAGGGGAGAAGCCTTTCTCATGCTCAGAATGTGGGAAATGTTTTAACCAGAAATCACATTTTGTTACTCACTATAGAACTCACACAGGAGAGAAGCCTTTTTCATGCTCCAAATGTGGGAAATGTTTTTACCAGAAATCAGATTTGGTTAAGCACCAGAGAACTCACACAGGGGAGAAGCCTTTTTCCTGTTCAGATTGTGGGAAATGTTTTAACCAGAAATCACATTTTGTTACACACCAGAGAACTCACACAGGGGAGAAGCCTTTTTCCTGTTCTGAATGTGGGAAATGTTTTAACCAGAAAAGGAATCTTGATGAACACCAAAGAACTCACACAGGAGAGAAGCCTTTTTCATGTTCAGAACGTGGGAAATGTTTTACTGAGAATTCAAGTATTGTTACACATGAGAGAATTCACACAGCAGATAAGCCATATTCATATTCAGAATGTGGGAAATATTTTAAATGTAAAATAAATCTTGATAGCCATCAAAGAACTCCCACAGGGAAGAAGCTTTTTTCCTGTTCAGAATGTGGGAAATGTTTTGCAGATAAATCACATTTTGTTACTCACCATAGAACTCACACAGGGGAGAAGCCTTTTTCCTGTTCAGAATGTGGGAAATATTTTAACCGGAAAGTGAATCTTGTTAGACATCAGAGCAGTCACACAGAGGAGAAGCCATTTTCATTTTCTTAATGTGGGAAATATTTTACTTGGAAATCAACTGTTAATAAACATCAGAGATGTCACAAAGGGGAGAAGACTTTTTTATGTTCATAATGTTGGAATAGGTTTAACCAAAACTGAATCTTCTTAAATGGGTTGTCTCTTGTCATTCCTCCTGTTTGCTGAAAAAAGAATAAAACTAAACTTTATTAATTCCAAATGTAAAACTATACCTATAATTCACCCCCTGAAGGTTAGTCAGAAGGTGACTAATAGAAAAAACATGTACCCCACAGTTCAGTATATGGGGTGAGGTGATGTATACACACTCACTCTCCAAGCCTCTCATTTCTATGGGTTTCATCGTCCTCACCAAAGACGACTCTTTAACCCCTTCACCCCCAAGGGTGGTTTGCACGTTCATGACCGGGCCAATTTTTACAATTCTGACCACTGTACCTTTATGAGGTCATAACTCTTGAACGCTTCCATGGATCCCGGTGATTCTGACATTGTTTTCTCGTGACATATTGTACTTCATGTTAGTGGTAAAATTTCATTCAAATAACTTGCGTTTATTTGTGAGAAAAACGGAAATTTGGCGAAAATTTTGAAAATTTCGCAATTTTCCAACTTTGAATTTTTATGCCCTTAAATCACAGAGATACGGCACACAAAAAACTTGATAACTAACATTTCCCACATGTTTACTTTACATCAGCACAATTTTGGAACCAAAATTTTTTTTTGTTAGGAAGTTATAAGGGTTAAAAGTTGACCAGCGATTTCTCATTTTTACAACACCATTTTATTTTTAGGACCACATCACATTTGAAGCCACTTTGAGGGGTCTATATGATAGAAAATACACAAAAGTGACACCATTCTAAAAACTGCACCCCTTAAGGTGCTCAAAACCACATTCAAGAAGTTTATTAACCCTTTAGGTGCGTCACAGGAATTTTTTTGAATATTTAAAAAAAAATGAACATCTAACTTTTTTTCATAAAAAAAATACTTCAGGTTCAATTTTTTTTATTTTACCAAGGGTAACAGGAGAAATTGAACTGCAAAAGTTATTGTGCAATTTGTCCTGAGTACGCAGATACCTGATATGTGGGGGGAACGACTGTTTCGGCGCATGGCAGAGCTCAGAATGGAAGGAGCGCCGTTTGACTTTTTCAATGCAAAATTGGCTGGAATTCAGATTGGACGCCATGTCACGTTTGGAGAGTCCCTGATGTACCTAAACAGTGGAAACCCCCTACAAGTGACCCCATTTTGGAAACTAGACCCCCCAAGGAACTTATCTAGATATGTGGTGAGAACTTTGAACCCACAAGGGCTTTACAGAAGTTTATAACGTACAGCGGTACAATTAAAAAATCATATTTTTTCCACAAAAATGATCTTTTCACCCCAATTTTTATTTTCCCAAGGGTAACAGGACCCTAAAAGTTATTGTGCAATTTGTCCTGAGTACGCTGATACCCCACATGTGGGGGTAAACCACTATTTGGGCGCATGGCAGAGCTCGGAAGGGAAGCAGCGCCATTTGACGTTTTTGGCTGGAATTGAGATCGGACACCATGTCGCGTTTGGAAAACCCCTGATGTACCAAAACAGTGGAAACCCCCCACAAATGACACCATTTTGGAAACTAGACCCCCTAAGGAACTTATCTAGATGTGTGGTGAGAACTTTGAACCCCCATGGGCTTCACAGAAGTTTATAACATAAAGCCATACAATTAAAAAATCATATTTTTTCCACAAAAATGATCTTTTCACCCTCAATTCTTATTTTTCCAAGGGTAACAGGACCCTAAAAGTTATTGTGCAATTTGTCCTGAGTACGCTGATACCCCACATGTGGGGGTAAACCACTATTTGGGCGCATGGCAGAGCTCGGAAGGGAAGCAGCGCCATTTGACGTTTTTGACTGGAATTGAGATCGGACACCATGTCGCGTTTGGAAAACCCCTGATGTACCAAAACAGTGGAAACCCCCAACAAATGACACCATTTTGGAAACTAGACACCCTAAGGAACTTATCTAGATGTGTGGTGAGAACTTTGAACCCCCATGGGCTTCACAGAAGTTTATAACATAAAGACATACAATTAAAAAATCATATTTTTTCCACAAAAATGATCTTTTCACCCTCAATTCTTATTTTTCCAAGGGTAACAGGACCCTAAAAGTTATTGTGCAATTTGTCCTGAGTACGCTGATACCCCACATGTGGGGGTAAACCACTATTTGGGGGCATGGCAGAGCTCGGAAGGGAAGCAGCGCCATTTGACGTTTTTGGCTGGAATTGAGATCGGACACCATGTCGCGTTTGGAAAACTCCTGATGTACCAAAACAGTGGAACCCCCCACAAATGACACCATTTTGGAAACTAGACCCCCTAAGGAACTTATCTAGATGTGTGGTGAGCACTTTGACCCCCCCAGTGCTTCACAGAAGTTTACAACGCCCGGGCGTGAAAATAAAAAATTCGTATTTTTTCCACAAACATGATCTTTTAGTCACCATTTTTTTATTTTCCCAAGGGTACCAGGAGAAATTGGACCCCAAAAGTTGTTGTCCAATTTGTCCTGAGTATGCTGATACCCCATATGTGGGAGAAAACTACTGTATGGGCACACGTCGGGGCTCGGAAGGGAAGTAGTGACGTTTTGGAATGCAGACTTTGATGGAATGGTCTGCGGGTGTCATATTGCCTTTGGAGAGCCCCTAATGTACCTAAACAGTGGAAACCCCCCACAAATGACACCATTTTGTAAACTAGACCCCCCAAGGAACTTATCTAGATGTGTGGTGAGCACTTTGACCCCCCCAGTGCTTCACAGAAGTTTACAACGCCCGGGCGTGAAAATAAAAAATTCGTATTTTTTCCACAAACATGATCTTTTAGTCACCATTTTTTTATTTTCCCAAGGGTACCAGGATAAATTGGACCCCAAAAGTTGCTTTCCAATTTGTCCTGAGTACGCTGCTACCCCATATGTGGGAGAAAACTACTGTATGGGCACACGTCAGGGCTCGGAAGGGAAGTAGTGACGTTTTGGAATGCAGACTTTGATGGAATGGTCTGCGGGTGTCATGTTGCCTTTGGAGAGCCCCTAATGTACCTAAACAGTGGAAACCCCCCACAAATGACACCATTTTGTAAACTAGACCCCCCAAGGAACTTATCTAGATGTGTGGTGAGCACTTTGACCCCCCCAGTGCTTCACAGAAGTTTACAACGCCCGGGCGTGAAAATAAAAAATTCGTATTTTTTCCACAAACATGATCTTTTAGTCACCATTTTTTTTATTTTCCCAAGGGTACCAGGAGAAATTGGACCCCAAAAGTTGTTGTCCAATTTGTCCTGAGTACGCTGACACCCCATATGTGGGAGAAAACTACTGTATGGACACACGTCGGGGCTCGGAAGGGAAGCAGTGACGTTTTGGAATGCAGACTTTGATGGAATGGTCTGCGGGTGTCATGTGCGTTTGGAGAGCCCCTGATGTACCTAAACTATTGAAACTCCCCACAAGTGACCCCATTTTGGACACTAGACCCCCAACGGAACTTATCTAGATGTGTGGTGAGCACTTTGAACCCCCAAGTGCTTCACAGAAGTTTATAACACTCGGACGTGAAAATAAAAAAATCATTTTTTTTCCACAAAAATGATATTTTTGCCCCCAATTTTTTATTTTCCTAAGGGTAACAGGAGAAATTGACCCCAAAAATTGTTTTGCAATTTGTCCTGAGTAGGCTGATACCCTACATGAGGGGGTAAAACACTGTTTGGGCGCATAGCAGAGCTTGGAAGGGAAGGAGCACCATTTGACTTTTTCAACTCAGAATTGGCTGGAATTGAGATCAGACGCCATGTTGCATTTGGAGAGCCCCTGATGTGCCCAAACAGTGGAAACCCCCAATTCTAACTCCAACCCGAACCCCAACATGCCCCTAACCCTAGCCCTAACCCTAGCCCTAACCCTAGCCCTAACCCTAGCCCTAGCCCTAGCCCTAACCCTAGCCCTAACCCTAACCCTAGCCCTAACCCTAACCTAACCCTACCCCAACACACCCCTAGCCCTAACCCTAATGGAAAAATGGAAATAAATACCTTTTTTTTATTTTATTATTTTTCCCTAACTAAAGGGGTGATAACGGGGGGTTTGATTTACTATTTATGGCGGTTTTTATGTTTGGCGGCTGTCGCACGCTAAAAGACGCTTTTTATTGTAAAAATAGTTTTTGCATCACCACATATTGAGAGCTATAATTTTTCCGGATTTTGACCCACCGAGTCATGTGAGGTCTTATTTTTTGCGGGACGAGTTGACGTTTTTATTGGTACCATTTTCGGGCACGTGAAATTTTTTGATCGCTTTTTATTCTGATTTTTGGGACGCAGAATGAACAAAAACCAGCGTTTCATGAATTTCTTTTGGGGGGGGTGCGTTTACACCGTTCCGCGTGCGGTAAAATTGATAAAGCGGTTTTATTCTTCGGGTCAGTACGGTTACAGCGATACCTCATTTAGGTCGTTTTTTTATGTTTTTGTCGGTTTTATGCAATGAAAACTATTTTATATAAAAAATAATTATTTTTGCATCGCTTTATTCTGCGAGTTATAACTTTTTTATTTTTTTGCTGATGATGCTGTGTGGCGGCTTGTTTTTTGCGGGACAAGATGACGTTTTCAGCGGTACCATGGATATTTACATGCGTCTTTTTGATCGCGCGTTATTGCACTTTTTGTTTGGCGGTATGATAATAAATCATTATTTTTTGCATCGTTTTTTATTTTTATTTTTTAAGGGGTTCGCTAAAGGGGTTAACTAATGGGACAGTTTTATAGGGCAGGTCGTTACGGACGCGGCGATACCTAATATGTGTACATTTATTGTTTTTTTTTTTTATTATTTTAAAAAAATGAATTTATTGGGGAATATTTTTTTTTTTTTTTACTAATTTATTTGGCGATTTTTTTTAATTTATTTTTACACTTTTTTTTAAATTTTTTTTTACTTTATTACATAGTCCCAGGTGGGACATCACTGTCCTGTGACAGATCGCTGATCTGTCACATCACAGATCACTGTGACAGATCAGCAATCTGTCACAGGCAGTGCACAAGGCTTCCTCATGCCTGCGCTTTGCAGGCACTGAGGAAGCCAGCTTCCCCAGGCCCCCGAAGGCCCCCGTCGCCATCTTGGATTCGGGGGCCTGGAGGATAGGAGCCCCCCGCAGCAGCGCTGCACATTGCGCTGCCGTGGGGGGCTCAGGGAAGCACGGAGGGAGCCCCCTCCCTGCCGATGCTTCCCTTTAACTCCCGGTACACCGCGATCGCGTTTGATCGCGGTGTGCAAGGGGTTAACGTGTCGGGGGCGGTCCGTGACCGCCCCTGACACATTGTGCCGGGTGTCAGCTGTGATAATCAGCTGACACCCGGCCGCGATCAGCGGCGCTCACCACGTGGGCGCCGCTGATCGCGGTAGACGTACTATCCCGTCCCCGGTCATACGGGCCCGGGTACCGTGGACGGGATAGTACGTCTCATGTCAGGAAGGGGTTAATATTGACTTATATTGAAGTGAGACTAGGCAAAAAAAACTAAATTCATGTATCATGTTATCCAAAACAGTCAGACAACTAGCCACATATAGGCAGATCCCAGACCTCAAACTATATACTGTGTAAGTTTATAAGCCCCTCCAGTGTCAGGAATAGATAGTATGTGACAATACAGTATAATTCTTGTGTTTTTCTCCTATAGGGACTGCCCTAGTTTGGTAATGTAACAGCTGTTAATTAGTAGTGCAGACAAATTGTCCTAGACTAAACTCAGTCTTCAGACGGCCCAATATGTACCACTCAGGGAAAACTCACCTGCTCCAAAGATCATTAGCAGCTTCTAACTAATGGCCATGCTGCGGTCTGTCAAAGAATGAGTGCAATCTACATATATAATCACCAGTTGGGACATCCGGACGCTGTCCCTAAATCCCATAAGGCACCGTGCTTGTACAGGTGACATTTACTTCACTGCTATTCTCATGCATGCGCAGTAACAGCCACAACTGCGCGCTCTACCCGTGCATGAGCGGTAACGACGCGGCTGTTACTGTGCCTGCTTGGGGAATAGCGGTGATGTCTATGTTTTACTTGTGCAGCCGCAGTAATAGCCTTACGGCCATAAACTGCGCCTGCGCAAGTTACAGATATGTCACCACTCTTCCCAGTAACAGCCATAACTGCGCGGTGTACCCGCGCATGCATACTTACGATTTTTGATTACCTCATGCAGCACAAAATTCTCCACAGTTCCATCCTGTGTATCAATTTTGTCTACTATCTGAGGCACAAAAATACTGTCTACTACTGGTATGTACATAGTTCATATCACTGAGGCACTGCTTCTGGATTTTAACTGTACTGAACAAAAAAGTAATTAAAAATATTTGGACTCATCACCATTATGGCACAAAGAAAGCCAGTACCACGCCAATATGTACGTTCTTTTCATGACCTCAGCCAGCAGCAAATTCAACACAGTCCCATACTGTATAACAATTGTGTCTACTATCTGAGACACACAAGTACTCTCTACTTCTGGTAGGTACATACTTCATACCACTGAGACACTGCTTATGGATTTGTCATTTTAACTGTCCTAAAAAAAAAAACAAAAAACATTTTGGCCTTATCACCATCACAAGTCAATACACAGATTCTTAGGCCTCAAAACAAAAAATCATATAAATCCCTATCAAAAATACTTTACTGGTTAAAATAACCAGAAAACTGGTTGACACCAAAATAGTGACAAACAACAAACGAAAAAATGTGCTAAAAAAACATAAAATGTTTGATGATATACTGAAGTGCCTGGTATGCAACCTAAGCTCACACCTTCCTGAATGCGGAGGTTGGCACCCTAGGGGGGAACGTTGTGGTGCCCCCGCTCCACGATGGCTGTCCCTAGGGACCCTGCTGCCACTAGGGAGACCCACTACCCAATCTCTAGAGAGACCCCTATCAATAAACAAAGACCAGTCCTATGTCTAAGGAGACCCTAGATCCCCAAAGCAATGTAAAAACAAAGACCACATTAGGAAAACGGTAGCAAATATGATGCAGGATTAGAAGAGACTTTCCACAATCAATAGTTCATGATAAAGAAAAAAGGTCCAGCTTTGCAAAGTCAAGTCCAATTTATTGTTAAAAACAAGTCCAAAACAGAGCAAAAAATAGTGTGTTCACATGGAGTAACAAGTAGTAGATTACGCGTTTCGAACAATAGCTTGTTCTTTCTCTTCTTTGGTTTTGAGAAAGAACAAGCTATTGTTCGAAACGCTTAATCTACTACTTGTTACTCATGTGAGCACACCATTTTTTGCCCTGTTTTGGACTTGTTTTTAACAATAAATTGGACTTGAATTTGCAAAGCTGGACCTTTTTTCTTTTTCCTTGGTTACTGCGTGAAGACTGCATGTGGTCCGGGCTACCCACTACACATGCCTTCAGGTGAGCTGGCTTCTTTTTCTCTTTTTGAATAGTTCATGATGTCGGTGGAGCATGATTAAACCCACACAGATAAATCACTTAGTGGAAAAATGTGCAAAATAGCAACATTCACAAACAATAGTCAAATGAAACAACAACAATGATGTCTCATAGCATATCAAAAACAATCTTGTAGATAGTGTCTCAAATCAGTGCCTATATTCCCGATGAGAGATAATATGCCACATAGTCTCAATACCTATACAGCCGGGAAATACAAAAGATCAAATAGGCACATAAAACAGAGAATGTTGTGATGGCACATTAAAGATTGATACTCATCTTATTAACCGCCACCTGCCATATGGAAATTAGTGCCTCAATGCGTTTCGCCCCTTTTGGCTCATCAGGAGGCTTGATGTAAAGATACCATGTGTCCCGATATGGTGTGAGTATGTGCTACTTACAAGCATAAGGCAGTTGCTAGCATCGGAGCAGGACACTGTGAGGGAGCGCCGGGTAGGTAAGTGTAATGTGTTTTTAAAATTTTTTTAATGTTTTCTGATGGGGTCATGCATACCAGGATGGAAGTGGGCGCCATTTATAAGGATTGGGCCATGCTTACCAGGACCGGGATGGGGGCCAATCATACCAGAATAGAGATGTGCCCTGCATACTAGGATGAGAGGGGGGCACTGCTTACAGGACGAGATTGGGGCCCTGCATTCTAGGATAGGGATGGGACCATGCATACTAGGATGAAATGAGGGCCCTGCACACCAGAACCGGGATGGGGTCCTGCATACCAGGACAAGATGGGGGCCCTGCATACCAAGATAAGGATGGGGCCATGCATACTAGGATGAGATGGGGGACCCTGCATACCAGGTTAGGGATGGGGCCATGCATACTAGGATAGGGATGAGGGCAACCTCACAGCTCACAGTGCATATCAGATCAAATGAGAATCATGAGGTCAAAGGAACTGGCCAAGGAGCTCAGATACAGAATTGTGGCAAGGCACAGATCTGGCCAAGGTTACAAAAGAATTTCTGCAGTACACAATGTTCCTAAGAGCACAGTGGCCACCATAATCTTGATACAGGAAAGATGTATATCTTTGTACCGTGTTAGCCAGTAGATAGAAAATTATTCAGAATTGAGAGTCCTCAGTGGTTGATACCATCTTTTCAGTTAGCCATTAAAAGGTAACACATTGCAAGCTTTCAAGACTACTCAGGTCTCTTCTTCAGGCTAAACTAATACAAAATCTGAAGAGTCACATTTATGCACAATACAACACAGAAAAAATGCAATAGATAAGACAAGTGACGTGAAGCAGAACTATCATGTGGCAAAACATTTTTGTATCCCTGATCACAGCAACATGGATATGAAATTACTGGTATTGAAAGGTAACTTCACATCTCAGAGAGAGAGACGTGTTTGGGAGTATAAATTTGTGACGACCTTTGACACTCTCAGTGCTGGAATGAATGTGTCGCATGGATTTATGTCTTTTTACATCAATTAAGGAATTTGCTTTCAAGACCTTGTTGAGGCATCACAACACATTAGGAGACCCCAATCTGAGGACTATAAAACATCCGGACTCCTTATCTATGAACTGGTCCAATATTTATGTTTCTCCCTCCCCATAGTGATAGTTCTGCTTCACGTCACTTGTCTCATCTATTCCATTTTTTCTGTGTTGTATTGTGCATAAATATGTGATTCTTCAGATTTTGTATTAGTCTAGCCTGATGAAGAGACCTGAGTAGTCTCGAAAGCTTGCAGTGTATTACCATCTTTTCAGTTAGCCATTAAAAGGTATCAACCACTGAGGACTCTCAATTCTAAATAATTTTCTATCTACTGGCTAACACGGTACAAAGATATACAGTACATCTTTCCTGTATCAAAATGGAGGATACCAGAATGTACCGCATCTTTATGGAACTAAAACCACTTCTGAAGAAACGTGCACAAATGGACAGCGACATTTTGTTTCTTATCTAAATGCAAAAAGGAGAATCTAATTCCCAAAGGACTCTGGATTACAAACCCAATTCTTTATACCTACAATACCCATTATGCACAAAACCTTTGTCACAGGACTTCTGAGAGACTAAGGTACCACCTTTTACATGTCTGCTACAGCATAAGGAGTAAAGTCCAGGGGCAATATGAAACTCTGAGGAAAACACTTACAGAAAGCACAGAGCAAAAATTACAACAATACTACAACAAACTACGGACCTTTCTGGTTCATAATAAGGAAAAGAAACTACACAGACTGCGCCTCAATTCAGGACTCTATACAAACAGATACAAAACCAATCCAAAACTTGACAACTTGGACAAACACTCCATTCCAGACACAAAAGCATCTAACTGTGTCATCACTCTCTCAGATTATAAACCCAACAAAGTGGAACTGGCCGTGCTTTCTAGAGGACTCTCATTTTGTCCCACTAAGGTCCTAGATAAAACTGAACTCCGCAGTGATATGGAACATTATTTCAGGAGACTGCGCCTGAGGGAATATTTCAGTGATACAGAAGATTCAGAAAACACTCAGACTGAAGGAAAAGGGATCCTAACAACTAGGAAAAGGTCAGACTGGACACCTCCACCTGGACGCAACCCTCATTTGGATAAATATATAGACTCCTTCAGACATTTGATAAAATCCACAATCATAGACACTAACAGGAGACAAGCATCCAACATCAGTGCCCAGGAGAGAAAGGCCATACGGTCTTTAAAAACCAACGAAGAAATCATCATTAAACCTACTGACAAGGGAGGTGCAATAGTCATGATGAATACGTCAGACTACATGAAGAAAGCAAACAGGCAACTTATGGACACACGCTACTATAGAAAATTGGAGTCGGATCCTACACAGGACTATTACAAGGAACTAAACAAGTTGGTATCTTGCCTTCCTGACCAGTCCATAAGAGTCGGCGATGACCTGATACCAGAGACTCCAAGAATAGGGACATTCTACATGCTTCCCAAAATCCACAAGTCTGGAAATCCAGGAAGACCAATTATTTCATGTGTGGGCACCCTTACTGAGCAGGTATCTGGATGGGTAGAGGGTATTCTTAAACCACTGGTGAAGGATACAACTAGCTACATTCAGGACACAACTGACCTATTGAATAAACTAGCAGCAATAGGTCCTCTACCAGAAGGAACCATCCTGGCCACCATGGATGTGGAATCTTTGTACTCTAATATCCCACACCAAGATGGATTAAATGCCTGCAAATTCTTCATGGAAAACACAGGGACTGATGCTGTGGTGAAACTTATAAAATTCATCCTCACCCACAATTACTTTGAATTTGACAACAAGATCTATCTACAAGAGACTGGCACAGCTATGGGAAGTAAAATGGCTCCACAGTATGCAAATCTTTTCATGGCCAAGCTTGAAAGCAACATTTTGTCCTCATGCCCCATCAGGCCCCTGGCCTACTACCGCTTCATTGATGATATTTTAATCATCTGGACGGAGTCTGAGCAACAGCTAAAGACCTTCCACGAACAGTTTAATCAATTTCATCCCACCATCAATTTAACACTCAACTACTCCAGCACTGAGATTAACTTTTTGGACACCATCATTAAGCTAAAAAACAATGAAATAGAGACATCCCTGTATCAAAAGCCAATAGACCATCCAACATACCTTAAATGGGACAGTTTCCATCCAAAACACATAAAGAACTCTATTATCTATAGCCAAGCCATCAGATACAATCGTATATGTTCCAACCCCATGGATAGAGCCAAACACCTTGGTCGCCTAAAAAAGACCTTTTTGAATCAGGGCTACCATCCAAGAACAATTGAAAACCAAATTACAAGAGCCACCAGAATGTCAAGGAATCACCTGCTACATTACAATGCTAAAGAAGAAAATAACCGGGTGCCTCTAGTGGTCACCTACAACCCAAATCTGGAGGTGCTATGGGGAGCTGCACGGAAATTACAACCTTTACTACAAAAAGATGCCCGATAACAGTCCATTTTTCCAGACCCCCACTGCTGTGTTTTAGGCAGCCCCCAAATTTAAGAAGCATCATTGTCAGAAGCTCCCTGTCCTCTCCAACAGCTGCAGGAACCTTTCCTTGCAACCAGAAAAAATGTAAAACCTGTCCATTTATAATGACCACGGACAAGATAAAGATCCCCAACTCACATCAGAACTACAAGATCCCAGGTACTTTCAGCTGCATTACATCTAATGTGGTGTACTTAATTATTTATACTAAATGTCCAACTGGGGGTCTGTATGTGGGGGAGACAGGGCAAAAGCTTAGAACAAGGATGAATGCTCATCGTCACACAATAAGAGAAAAAAGAATGGATCTACCTGTGGCAAAACATTTTTGTATCCCTGATCACAGCAACATGGATATGAAATTACTGGTATTGAAAGGTAACTTCACATCTCAGAGAGAGAGACGTGTTTGGGAGTATAAATTTGTGACGACCTTTGACACTCTCAGTGCTGGAATGAATGTGTCGCATGGATTTATGTCTTTTTACATCAATTAAGGAATTTGCTTTCAAGACCTTGTTGAGGCATCACAACACATTAGGAGACCCCAATCAGAGGACTATAAAACATCCGGACTCCTTATCTATGAACTGGTCCAATATTTATGTTTCTCCCTCTCCCATAGTGATAGTTCTGCTTCACGTCACTTCTTATCTATTGCATTTTTTCTGTGCTGTATTGTGCATAAATATGTGACTCTTCAGATTTTGTATTAGTCAAGCCTGAAGAAGAGACCTGAGTAGTTTCGAAAGCTTGCAATGTGTTACCATATTTTCAGTTAGCCATTAAAAGGTATCAACCACTGAGGACTCTCAATTCTGAATAATTTTCCACCATAATCTTTAAATGGAAGAAGTTTGGGACCACCGGAAGTCTTTCTAGGCTTGGCCGTCCAGCCAAACTGAGCAATCGTGGGTGAAGAGCTTTGGTGAGAGAGGCAAAGAAAAACTCCCAAGATCACCGTAGCTGAGCTCCAGAGATGTAGTAAGGAGATGGGAGAAAGTTCCACAGAGTCAGCTATTACTGCAGCCCTCCACCAGTCAGGCCTTTATGGCAGAGTGTCCCAACGGAAGCCTCTCCTCAGTGTAAGACATATAAAAGCCTGCATAGAGTTTGATAAACACTTGAAGGACTCCCAGACTATGAGAAATAAGATTCTCTGGTCTGATAAGATGAAGCTAGACCTTTTTGGTGATAATTCTAACCGATATGTGTGGAGAAAACCACCAGGCACTGCTCATCACCTGCCCAATACAATCCCAACAGTGAAACGTGGTGGCAGCATCATGCTATGGGGGTGTTTTTCAGCTGCAGGGACAGGACTACTGATTGCAATTGAAGGAAACATGAACGGGGCCAAGTACAGAGGTATCCTGGAAGAAAACCTCTTCCAGAGTGCTCTAGACCTCAGACTTGGCCGAAGGTTCACCTTCCGACAAGACAATGACCATAAACACACAGCTAAAATAACAAAGGAGTGGCTTCCGAACAACTCTGTGACCTTTTTTGACTGGCCCAGCCAAAGCCCTGACCTTAACCCAATTAAGCATCTCTGGAGAGACCTGAAAATGGCTGTCCAACAACGTTCACCATCCAAGCTGACGGAAGTGGAGAGGATCTGCAAGGAAAAATGGCAGAGGATCCCCAAATCCAGGGGTGAAAAACTTGTTACGTCATTCCCAAGACTCATGGCTGTACTAGCTCAAAAGATGCTTCTACTCAATACTGAGCAAAGGGTCTGAATACCTATGACCATGTGATATTTCAGTTTTTCTTTTTTAACCCCTCTCTGCCATATGACGTACTATTCCATCCATGTGCCCTGGGACTTAATTCCCATGGACGGAATAGTACGTCATACGCAATCAGCCGTGCTCACGGGGGGGAGTGCGGCTGATCGCAGCCGGGTGTCAACTGATTATCACAGCTGACACCCGGCACTATGTGCCAGGTGAGGTCACGGACCGCTCCCACATTAACCCCTGTCACACTGCGATCAAACATGATCGCAGTGTTCCTATGGCAAAGGGAAGCATCGCGCAGGGAGGGGGCTCCTTGCGTGCTTCCCTGAGACCCTCAGAACAATGTGATGTGATTGCATTGTTCCAAGGGCCTCCTCCCTGCAGGCCCCTGGATCCAAGATGGCCTTGGGGTCCTTCCAGGTCCTGCAGGGAGGTGGCTTGTCAGTGCCTGCTGAGAACAGGTGTTGAGAAGCCTCCTACTCTGCATGTCAGATCGCTGATCTGATAAAGTGCTCTGCAAAGTGTTAGATCACTATATAGTAATGTCCCACAATGGAAAAAAGTTAAAAAAAAAAAAAATTAACATGTGTAAAAATTTTTTTTTAACAAAATCCTAAATAAAGAAAAAAAATCTATACCCCAATAAATTAATTTGATTATGAAAAAAAACATTAAAAGTACACATATTTTGTATCACCGCATCCATAACGACCCGCTCTATAAAACTGTCCCATTAGTTAACTCCTTTACTGAACCCCTTAAAAAAAAAAACACAAGGCAAACAATGCTTTATCATCATACCGCTGAACAAAAAGTGGAATAACATGCGATCAAAAAGACGGATATAAATAAACATGGTACCGCTGAAAACGTCATCTTGTCCAGCAAAAAACGAGCCGGCAAACAGCGTCATCAGCGAAAAAATATTATATTTAACTATAACTATATTAGTTATAGCTCGCAGAATAAAGTGATGCAAATACAATTATTTTTTATATAATTTGTTTTTATTGTATAAAAGCGCCAAAACATTAAAAAAAAGACATAAATGCGGTATCGCTGTAATCGTACTGACCTGCAGAATAAAACTGCTTTATCAATTTTACCACACGCGGAAAGATATAAACGCACCCCCCCAAATGAAATGATGGTTTTTGTTCATTCTGCCTCCCAAAAATCGGAATAAAAAATGATCAAAAAATGTCATGTGCCCGAAAATGGTCCCAATAAATACGTCAGCTCGTCCTGAAAAAAACAAGACCTCACATGACTCGGTGGGTCAAAATATGGAAAAATTATAGCTCTCAAAATGTGGTGATGCAAAAACTATTTTTTGCAATAAAAAGTGTCTTTTAGTGTGTGACAGCTGTCAAACCTAAAAACCCGCTGTAAATAGTAAATCAAACCCCCCGTTATCACCCCCTTAGGGAAAAATAATAAAATTAAAGAAAAATGTATTTATTTCCATTTTCCCATTAGGGTTAGGGTTGGGGCTAAAGTTGTGATGATTCCTGGAGTGGACCCTCTGGGTCGTGGCGCCAACCCTCTCAGGGCGAGCTGGTCTAGTGAGGACCACCCCGTATACAGGGAGTGTCAGGGGAAAGCCCAAGGGGGTGAGGTACCATGACTGCTGGCACCAGGTGGCCGGCTCACAGGAGACATGAGTGAGTGTGTCTGCAGGAACGTGCAAAGCATGGACACAGGGACACGCCGGGTACAGGACGGTACAGGGCGAGTGTACGGAGGCACAGAGAGTACTGGACAATACAAGGCGAGTACATGGGAGTGCGTTAGATACAGGAAAGTGCAAGGCGAGTACACGAGAGCACGTATGGCGTGCACAGACAAGCACGCCCGGGTGCGAGCAAAGCAGGGCACGTGCAAAGGAACACGTCAGAGTATAGAGTTAGGCAGAAGGTGTGCCAGGAGATGCAACAGAGTACAGGATCAGAGCATGCGCCAGGAGGCACAACAAAGCGTAAGTCAGAGTGCAGGGTCAAAGCGTGTGCCAGGAGGCACAACCGAGCACAAGGCAGAGTACAGGATCAGAACGTGTGCCAGGAGGAACAACTGAACACAAGGCAGAGTACAGGATCAGAGCGTATGCCAGGAAGCACAACTGAGCACAAGGCAGAGGACAGGATCAGAGCGTGTGCCAGGAAGCACAACTGAGCACAAGGCAAAGGACAAGATCAGAGCGTGTGCCAGGAAGCACAACTGAGCACAAGGCAGAGGACAAGATCAGAGCGTGTGCCAGGAGGCACAACTGACACAGAGCAGAGGACCCGAATACAGAGTACAGCCAGGCAAGGACAAGGCAGACCAACCCAGGAAGCACAATAATAATCAGGCACATCCCATAGGAAGAGGCAGCCTGGCAAAGCACATGATCACCAGGACTTCCAGGTCAGGTCCTCCAATACCATAGAGAGGACAGGACCGGAGACCAAGCTGAGAAGAGCACACGTGCGCAAAAAGAACATGGTGCAAACATGAAGCTAAGTACGAGAGGTGCACGTGCGCACCCGACAGGACCCCCGGAGCGACCGCGACTCCGGAAGAGGTGACGTCGGGACCGAGGTCCCGCCCCCAGGTGAGAGCGGCATGACAGTACCCCCCCTTTATGCCTCCTCATTCTAAGGCTGGAGAGGAACTTAGACAAAATCTGGGGTGCGTGAATATTCTCCCTGGGTTCCCATGTCCTTTCTTCAGGGCCAAAACCCTTCCAATCAATTAAGAACAAGATTTTCCCTCTTACCTTCTTCATGGCCAAAATGTCATTCACCTCAAACTCATCCCCATGCCAACAGGCTGGGGGCCGTGGCCTGGAGAAGGAGGAAATCGGTTACGTACCACAGGTTTGAGGAGTGACACATGGAAGGAATTGGGAATACGGAGCGAAGGGGGTAACTTTAGCTTGTATGCAACATCATTAATACACCTGATGACCTCAAAAGGACCAATGTAGCGGGGACCCAATTTGTAAGATGGTACTTTAAGGCGGATGTATCTGGAGGAAAGCTACACCTTGTCACCAGGGAGATACGTAGGAGCAACCAGGCGCCTCTTGTTAGCGTGTAGTTTCATTCTGTCCTGCGCTTTCTCTAGAGCGGTTTTGGTCTCCTGCCATACCCTGGAGAACTCCACGGACAGAGAGTCGGCAGCAGGTACCCCAAGACAGGAAGCACCTGTAGAGGCACACTGGGATGCTGTCCAAAGACGAAGAAAGGAGACTTGGTGGACGGTTCACTGGAGTGGTTATTGTAGGCGAACTCAGCCCAAGGAAGTAGACTGACCCAGTCATTCTGATGGGCATTTGAAAAGTGCCGGAGATAGGATGTAAGGATTTGGATGGTATGTTCCACCTGCCCATTGGCTTGGGGGTGATAGGCGGAAGAGAAATCCAATGACACTTTCATGAGCCCGCATAGAGCTCTTCAGAACCGGAAGGTGAACTGGACACCTCTGTCCGACATGATGTGCAGAGGGAAGCCGTGAATTCTGAAGATGTGGAAAATGAAGATCTTCGCCAAGTCAGAAGCAGAGGGTAGACCGGGAAGAGGAATGAAATGGGCCATCTTCGAGAATCGTTCTACAACCACTAGGATCACTGTACAACCGGAGAAACAAGGCAAATCGTAATGAAATCCATGGCTATGTGCTGCCATGGAGCCGACGGTATAGGAAGCGGGAGCAGAAGACCAGAGGGTGGTTGTCTGGGTATCTTTCTGAGCGCAGGATGGGCAAGATGCCACAAAGTCTTTAACATTCTGGGAAAGGGAAGGCCACCAATAGTAGCGAGAGATAAGGGAAAAAGTATTTTTGACACCAACGTGGCTGGCAATCTTAGATGAATGTCCCCAGTTTAACACACGTTTTCGGTTGCTCTCAGCCACAAAGGTTCTTCCCGGAGGTAATGTGGTTAACTTGATAGGAGCCATGGTAATTACCTTGGACGGGTCAATGATATGAGAAGGTTCCTCTTCAATATCAGATGACAGGAAAGATCTTGATAACGCATCCGCTCTAACGTTTTATCGCCGGGTCGAAAATGTAGCTCAAAGTCAAAGCGCACGAAGAACAAGGACCACCTGGCTTGTCAAGGGTTGAGCCTCTGAGCGGACTGGATGTACACCAGGTTCTTATGATCCGTGAAGATCTTGAACGGATGTATGTCACCTTCCAGTAAGTATCTCCATTCATCCAAGGCCAATTTAATGGCCAATAGCTCTTTGTCGCCAATGGAGTAGTTATGCTCAGTTGGGGAGAATACTTTAGAAGAGAAGCCACAGGTGACTAAACGTCCAGAAGAAGATTTCTGCAGAAGCACTGCGCCGGCCCCGGTAGAGGATGCGTCCACCTCGAGAGTGAAAGGTTTACTAACCTCTGGACAATGAAGCGCCGGAGCAGAGGTGAAGGCTTGTTTCACGGACTGGAAAGCATCTTCAGCCTCAGGGGGCCAAGAATTTGGGTTAGTTCCCTTGCGGATAAGGGATTAGATGGGGCGAACCAACGAGAAGAAATGGGGAATGAACTGTTGGTAGTAGTTCTCAAAACCAATGAAGCATTGGATTGTCTTCACCCCATGGGGCCGTGCCCAGTCGAGAACGGCGGACACCTTTGCCGGATCCATGCGTAGACCAGAGTCAGAGATAATATACCCCTAGAATAGCAAGGACGTCTGTTCAAAGGCACATTTCTCGAGCTTGGAGTAAAGGCGGTTCTCCCTCAGGTGCTGGAGGACTTGACGCATGTTCTTTTGTGAACAGAGAGATCTGGAGAAAACACGAGGATGTCGTCCAAATAGACTACCACACAGGAGTACAGCATATCCCGGAAGACGTCATTCACGAACTCCTGGAATACCGCTGGGGCATTGCAGAGGCCGAAGGGCATGACCAAGTACTCATATTGGCCGTCTCGGGTGTTAAAGGCGGTCTTCCACTTGTCACCAGAACGAATGCGGATCAAGTTGTAAGCTCCACGAAGATCCAGTATGGTGAAAATGCGAGCTCCTCTAAGCCGGTCAAAGAGCTCCGGGATCAATGGCAATGGGTACTTGTTCTTGACCATGATATCGTTCAGCCATCGGTAGTCTATGCAAGGACGGAGGGAGCCATCCTTCTTTTTGACAAAGAAAAACACCGCTCCTGAGGGTGAGGAGTACTTACGGATGAAACCTCTGGCAAGGTTCTCCTGGATATACTCAGACATGGCTTGGGTTTCAGCAGGGGAAAGTGGATATATTCTACCCCTGGGTGGGGTAGAACCAGGAATGAGGTCAATCGGACAATCGTATGGCTGATGGAGAGGCAGTCTCGGCCTCCTTTTTGTCAAAGACGTCTGCAAAGGACCAGTAAGCCGATGGCAAACCTGTAGATGCAGAGGACGGACAGGCAGGATTCATCGGATGGACGGGCAACAGGCACTTCTCCTGACAGAGCGGGCTCCAGCGGAGTATCTCGCCCGAACGCTAGTCCAGGGTAGGCTCATGAGTCCGTAGCCAAGGGAGACCTAGAAGAAGCGTGTGACACATAGTTGACAAGATATGGAAGGTGATCTTCTCTCGGTGCAGGGGTCCGATCTGCAGCTCGATCTCTTCGGTGACCTAGGTAACGGTCTCCTGCAAGGGTGTACCATTGACCGAAACTATCGACTGAGGAGTCTCCTGAGATCAGGACACGAGAGGGAGGAGATAGGGGCCAATGATGACTGCAAGTTCTTCCTAAGTTTCTGGGTGTTAATGGCCTGTATGTTACTAAGTGTGGAAAGTGGGGGTGACCTGGGCGGGATGGCAGTTCTTGATAGAGAATAATAGAAGGTTGTGGTCAGAGAGCGGGAGAGGGGAGTTTGTGAAATCATTCACTGAGCAAAGCCGGGAGAAGACCAAGTCGAGGAAGTTTCCATCTTCATGCGTGGGGTAGTTAGTAAGCTGCGAGAGGCCTAAAGAGGAGGTTAGAGATAAAAAGTGAGAAGCAGATGTTGAGAGGGGAAGGGCAATGGGAATGTTGAAGTGTCCCATGATGAGGGTGGGGATGTCACAGGAGACATAGTGTGGAAGCCAGGTGGCAGTGATCCATAAACTGACGGGAGGGGCCCGGAGGACGATACACCACCACCACTTGCATGGAGAAGGGGACGTAGAGTCTGACAGCATGGACCTCAAAAGAAGGGAAGACAAGTGAGGGTACTTGAGGGATAACCTGAAAGGTACATTTGGGTGATAGGAGCAAATCAACGCCTCCACCTGCTCTGTTGTCCGATCTTGGGGTATGAGAGAAGTGTAGTCCACCATATGAAAGAGCAGCAGCAGCGCTGGTGTCTGACTGCTGGATCCAGGTTTCAGTAAGAGCCAGAAGGTTAAGAGAATCGGAAAGGAAGAGGTCATGGATGAAGGAGAGTTTATTACACACTGAGCGAGAATTCCAAAGGGCACAATTAAAAGAGATAGAAGGCATGCAGGCAATATTAATAAGATTAGAGGGGTTTCTAAGTGTAGCAGTTGGGGGGTTTGACTTACTATGACATGGGGGGCCAGGGTTGGGAGAGATCATAGAATCATAGAATCGTAGAGTTGGAAGGGACCTCCTGGGCCATCTGGTCCAACCCCCTGCTCACAGCAGGATTTGCTAAATCATCCCAGACAGATGTCTGTCCAGCCTCTGTTTGAAGACTTCCATTGAAGGAGAAGTCACCACTTCTCATGGCAGTCTGTTCCACTCATTGATCACTCTAACTGTCAAAAAGTTTTTTCTAATATTTAATCTGTGTCTCCTCCCATTCAGTTTCATCCCATTGCTTCTAGTCTTTCCTTGTGCAAATGAGAATAAAGATAATCCTTCTACAATGTGACAGCCCTTTAGATATTTGTAGACAGCTATTAAGTCTCCTCTCAGTCTTCTCTTCTGCAAGCTAAACATTCCCAAATCCTGCAACCTTTCCTCATAAGACAGGGTTTGCAGACCGGTCACCATTCTGGTCGCTCTTTTCTGAACTTGCTCCAGTTTGTTGATGTCTTTTTTAAAATGTGGCACCCAAAACTGGACACAGTATTCCAGATGAGGTCTGACCAAAGAGGAGTAGAGGCCAATAATGACTTCACGTGATCTAGACTGTATGCTTCTGCTAATACATCCTAGAATTGCATTTGCCTTTTTTGCTGCTGCATCGCACTGTTGACTCATATTCAGTCTGTGATCTATTAGTATACCCAAGTCTTTTTCACATGTGCTGTTGCTTAGCCCTATTCCTCCCATTCTGTATATGCTTTTTTCATTTTTATTGCCCAGATGTAGTACTTTGCATTTTTCCCTGTTAAAAACCATTCTGTTAGTTGCTGCCCACTGCTCCAGTTTATTTATATCTTTTGGAATCCTCTCTCTCTCTTCTCTAGTATTATCTATCCCTCCTAGCTTTGTGTCTCCTGCAACTAGAAGAAGGAGGATAGAAAGAGTGGGCAGATGGCTAAGTGATTTGTGAGAGCGTCTCTTGTGTTGGATGGTGCGAGTGAAGGGATCAGTGCAGGTTTAGCAATGTGAAAAGAGCGTGAGTGCTATACAGAGGAGAGGAAAGGAGTGAGGGGCCAATATGTTTGAATTATAGAGAGTTAATGCAAGGGCAGTGGGTGTGAGTGAATGCAACAGCCAGGATATAAGTTTTATACAAATACATGTATATATTTGTGGTAGTCCAAATGTACAGGGAATAGATTTATTTGTCTTACCTGTCTCCTGCCCTGTCTAACTGCCATGTTATAACTGGCAGCGTACTTTGATACATGTACTTCGATTACATGTACATAAATGCCCCCCTGCATAAATGCCTTTCCCAGGCTAGCTCTGAATTTATAGAAGGCCAGTTCTAAGATCTTCCTTTTTTTTTCCTCTCCTTACTCGTTAGCAATCAATCAAACTAAGTTAAGACAGCAGGACACAATAAATGTATTTAGCAGATGAACAATTGTCCAGGCCTAAATGGATCATACACCACTTTGTAAAGTTACTTGACCTCAATAGCATAAGGGGACAAGCAGGGTAAGTTGAAATAACTATATTCCATTATATATGCTGCAAAGATGAATGATATAGGTTGGACATATGCAGGACTCAGTGAAGTTGCTGGAAATAGTTAAATACCATTATATATGCTGCAAAGATGAATGATATAGGTTGGACACATGCAGGACTCAGTTAAGGAATTATACACCACCATCGAGCGGAAGGACAGCATGGGCGTGGGACCCATCGACATCACCCTTCGCGACCTGTTAGTGACCTGATTACGAGACCCTCTGACTAAGCAGGCATTCTGAGAACAAGTCCAGGTAAATCCGAGTATGGCTTTCTCCAAGCCACGTTCACGGAGGTCTCCGTGAACACCATTGGAGAACCCCAGTGGGTGGAAGAAATGAAGCAGGAGCTGAAGAGCATCAGGGGAGAGCTAGCCGAGGTGAACAGAAGGGCCGAGGCCACCAGTGACCGGTCTGCTGGCCCGGGGCCCTGGGGGCCCCGCAATCCCAGGGGCGGTTGACCATCACGACCATGGGAGTGTTATGAATGCGGAGTACTCGGCCACTTCGCCCGGGAGTGTCCACGGCATGGGAGATACCCACCCCGGCAGCCATTAAACTAGAGGGCTCTGAGCTGGGGGGATGCCGCTCGGAGCCAAAAACCATGACATGGGGTGGTGGAAGTCCCGATGATCTGATCGCGAAGTGTCCAGAGGTATGGGCAGAGGTCGAAGGCCGTGCAGTACAATGCCTAATAGATACTGGGTCGCAAGTAACGACCATGCCAGAGACTTATCTTTTACAGCATTTTCCCGAGGCCGTGAGACCTCAGTGGAGGTCTGTGATAAAATTAGTAGCCGCCAACCAGCTACAGGTTCCTGTCGTTGGTGTAGTCTGAATGCAGATTTCGCTATGTGGCAAATCCCTCGGCCATCGGGGAGTGATCCTGACCCAGGGAGACACAAACAACAAACATCTGGTCACCCTGGGTATGAACATACTGCGGGAGTTCGGCAATCTACTCCTCAACAAGCCCACGCAAGAGACTTTGAACCAGTGGGGCTCCTGCATGCCCCAACGACGGGTCTTCCAGCAGTTGGTGCGGGGGGGCGTGAGTCCTCCAGGACTGCCAGGAGGGTGAGGTACTGGGGAAGGTGATTACGCCGGCAGCTCCTCCACTTGTGCTGCCACCTGGGCAGACCGTAGAGGCCTTACCTGTTCGGCCCCGGTGCCTTTGGAGGGAATGAAGATGCAGGTGGAGCCGTGCTTCTTGGAGCGCCTGCCCCCTGGAGTTCTGGTGGCCCGCACCCTGGCCACTGTGCAGAGGGGGACCATCCTGGTGCGATGCGTCAATCTAGATAACCACAATATCGTCCTGAAGCCTCGGGCTGAAATGGCGAAGCTAGTGAGGCCTTCGGAAGAAGTGCTACCAACTCCTGCGTTCCACTAAAAGTGCAGGCAGGGGACCATTGGGCGGTGTCTATCCAGTCTCTTCAGTCCACCGGGTCATCGACCGAAGAAAAGGGGCGAGCCATCCTGGAAAGAAAGGGAGCCGAACTCTCTGGCCTTACCCCGACCCAAATCCTTCAAGTAGAAACGCTGCTGGGACAGTACCAGGAGGTAGAGATGAGTGACTTTGCTTCCGGGAGGGTCGAGTCGGGTTTCGGACCACCCGACTTTACGAAAAGTCGAGTCGAACGAAATCGGCCGAAGTTGGAGTTCCGACCGAAACCCGACCCCAATGCAAGTCAATGGGGAATAAAAGTCGGCAGTGAGTGGAGGACAGGAAACACACCTACGGTGCCCATTTCAATGGCAACAACATCAATTCTTATTACTTAAGCTTGTCAACCTTAATTTACTTTATAATAATAGTAACGCATTGAAAACTGGGGGTTATTTGGCTAAAGTTGTGGGGGGGGGGTTACAGCCCAGTTAGGGAGGTAGAAAAACTGGCATATGTTGAGGTGTAGGCTGGACGTTCAGTAGCTGCAAATGGAGGAATTGGAGAAGTCGGAGGAAGAGGAGGACAAAGCGAGACATATTGCTGGCAACCTATGTGTCATCAGGGGAAGGTGGTACAAAATCTTTTGAAACCCAGGCATGGTTAATTTTAATGAAGGTGAGTTCTACATTTTGGGTCAACAGCCGGGTCCTTCTTTCTGTCAGGATTGATCCAGCAGCACTGAAGACTCTTTCTGATAGCACACTACCAGCAGGGCAAGCGAGCTCCTGTGAGGCATATTGTGCCAATTCAGGCCAGGTGTCCAGTTTACAGGCCCAGTAGTCAAAGGGGAATGAACTGTGAGGGAGAACATCGATAGGGGAGAAGTAATTTTGAACCATAGTTGACAACTGCTGTCTCCTGTCTGTTGCAATCGATTCTGTATTACCAGTCATGTGAGCGTTACTCGAGAAATCAGTCTACAACATGGTCATGAAACCCCTGTCTCCAAAGCCACTTCGGCTGTGTGCACCACGAACACCTCTTCCATGTTTCCCAGTATGGCTCGTGGTAGAACCTGTACCGCTGCTGTGTGCTGGGAATGCAAACGGTTTAGCAGAGTTGCTTGTTTGTTCGCCAATATTAGCTCTAGGTTCTCCTGTGGCATGATGTTCTGTAATTTGCCTTTATAGCGTGGATTGAGGATGCTGGCCAACCAGTAGTCATCATCCTTCATAATTTTGGCAATGCGGGGCTCCCTTTTTAGGATCCGCAAGAGATAATCACACATGTGGGCCAGTGTTCCAGGTGTCAATGATGCACTGCCAGTGGTGGGTGGAGGAGCACTTTCTGCCAAATCCACATCCCTCCGGTCACGCACAAACCCTGTACCTGACCTTGGCAAGCCAACATTTTCTCTTGCCCCCTGAGAAGCATCCTCCTCCCCAAAATAATCATCCCCCTCATCCTCCTCCTCTTCCTCCTCCACCTCATCCAGGACAGTTCCCTGAGCAGACAATGCCTGACTGTCATCAAGGTTTCCCTCCTCTTACCAGCCATGTGCATTCCTCAAAACACTGAAGTACTTTACAGAGGTCTTTCAGCTTTGACCACTGCACACCAGACAACTCGATGTCTGCCCTCAAACTGCCTGCCCGTGTATCCTCCCACAAATGCATTACAGCCTGCCTCTGTTCGCACAGCCTCTCAACCACGTGCATGGTGGAGTTCCACCTTGTTGCAACGTCTATGATTAGGCCGTGCTTGGGGAAGTGGAGCGATCGCTGCAGCCTCTGCATACGACTGGAGTCTACAGGCGAGCGACGGATGTGCGAGCACAGTCTTCGCACGTTATAGAGCAGGGCTGGTAACTCCGGATAATTATTTATGAAGCACTGCACCACCAGGTTCAAGGTGTGAGCCAAGCAAGGTATGTCTGAGTTTTGCCAGGGCTATGGCCGCCACAAAATTACGTCCATTATTACGGACTACCTTGCCTGGCTCAAGATGTCCATGCCCAGCCATGACTCAGCAAGTAGTCGGCAAGTACCTCCGCGGTGTGTCTGTTGTCGCCCAAAGACATCATCTTTAAAACAGTCTGCTGACGCTTACCACTAGCTGTTCGACAGTGGGACACCTCGTGTGCAACACTGGCAGCTGCGGATGGAGTGCTCATGCGACTGTCAACGAGCTTTCGCTTCTGAAAGAGGAGGTGGTGGAGGGTTGAATGCCTACAGCCAACTGTTGCCTATACCGTGGGCTAGGCAGCACTGTCCCACCGCCGCTGTCCCCTGTGACATAGCGCTCTGATATTCAGTGGGCCTCACACAATCCAAAAGTGTCCAGTGTCCACTAGTGTGTGCAGAAATTCAAAATGTCTGTGATCCTGTAGTCACTTTTTTCACACCTGTGCCATCGAGCCTGTGACATAGCGCTCTAATATTCAGTGGGCCTCACACAATCCATAAGTGTCCAGTGTCCACTAGTGTGTGCAGAAATTCAAAATGTCTGTGATCCTGTAGTCACTTTTTTCACACCTGTGCCATCGAGCCTGTGACAGCGCTCTAATATTCAGTGGGCCTCATACAATCCATAAGTGTCCAGTGTCCACTAGTGTGTGCAGAAATTCAAAATCTCTGTGATACTGTAGTCACTTTTTTCACACCTGTGCCATCGAGCCTGTGACATAGCGCTCTAATATTCAGTGGGCCTCACACAATCCATAAGTGTCCAGTGTCCACTAGTGTGTGCAGAAATTAAAAATGTCTGTGATCCTGTAGTCACTTTTTTCACACCTGTGCCATCGAGCCTGTGACAGCGCTCTAATAATCAGTGGGCCTCACACAATCCATAAGTGTCCAGTGTCCAGTGTGTGCAGAAATTCAAAATCTCTGTGATCCTGTAGTCACTTTTTTCACACCTGTGCCATCAAGCCTGTGACATAGCGCTCTAATATTCAGTGGGCCTCACACAATCCATGAGTGTCCAGTGTCCACTAGTGTGTGCAGAAATTCAAAATCTCTGTGATCCTGTAGTCACTTTTTTCACACCTGTGCCATCGAGCCTGTGACATAGCGCTCTAATATTCAGTGGGCCTCACACAATCCATAAGTGTCCAGTATCCACTAGTGTGTGCAGAAATTCAAAATCTCTGTGATCCTGTAGTCACTTTTTTCACACCTGTGCCATCGAGCCTGTGACATAGTGCTCTGATATTCAGTGGGCCTCACACAATCCAAAAGTGTCCAGTGTCCACTAGTGTGTGCAGAAATTCAAAATCTCCCTTATCCTGTAGTGACTTTTTTCACACCTGTGCCATCGAGCCTGTGACATAGTGCTCTGATATTCAGTGGACCTCACACAATCCAAAAGTGTCCAGTGTCCACTAGTGTGTGCAGAAATTCAAAATCTCCCTTATCCTGTAGTCACTTTATTCACACCTGTGCCAACGAGCCTGTGACATAGCGCTCTAATATTCAGTGGGCCTCACACAATCCATAAGTGTCCAGTGTCCACTAGTGTGTGCAGAAATTCAAAATCTCTGTGATCCTGTAGTCACTTTTTTCACACCTGTGCCATCGAGCCTGTGACATAGTGCTCTGATATTCAGTGGGCCTCACACAATCCAAAAGTGTCCAGTGTCCACTAGTGTGTGCAGAAATTCAAAATCTCCCTTATCCTGTAGTCACTTTTTTCACACCTGTGCCATCGAGCCTGTGACATAGTGCTCTGATATTCAGTGGGCCTCACACAATCCAAAAGTGTCCAGTGTCCACTAGTGTGTGCAGAAATTCAAAATCTCCCTTATCCTGTAGTCACTTTTTTCACATCTGTGCCATCGAGCCTGTGACATAGCGCTCTGATATTCAGTGGGCCTCACACAATCCATAAGTGTCCAGTGTCCACAAGTGTGTGCAGAAATTGAAAATCTCCCCTGTCCTATAGACACCTTGTACCTTGTTTTACATTACTATATAGTTTGTTGGATTTTGTCTACATTTCTACAAAAAATGAGGAAGGCTGGTGGAAGAGGTCGTGGAATTAGGCAGGGGTTGGCAGCTGGTAATGATGGTGTTGGTGGTGGATCTGATGGTAGTGGCAAGATCCAAATAGGACCGAATGCAGGAGGTGTTGAGCCTGCGTCATCGTCTGGCTCCACAAGGCCTCGAAGGCTTAGTTTTCTAGGAGTTGGCAAACCGCTTTTAAAGCCAGAGCTTCAGGAAAAAGTTTTGTCTTACATTGCTGACTCAGCCTCCAGCTCTATCGCCTCCTCTTCTGAAGTTGTAAAAAGTAAAAGCACTGAGTCGTCATTGGAGGCTCATGTTCATGAACCACACCTTTCCTTGTGTCCTTCACCCCAACCAAGATTGAAGGATGACGCAGGCCATACTACTGATTACTCCATGGAGCTGTTTTCACATACCATGCCTGGATTATCAAGTGAAATGGTGAATTACCCAGGCCAAGATGAATCTGACATGGAGTGCACTGATGCACAGCCGCTGATAGATGATTCTGCTGGTACATTCACTCAGAGCACTACATTGTCCTCGCAGTGTACAGAGCCAGATTCTGACCCTGATGAGACTCAGGTGCCCCTTCCCGCACACTATACCACCATACACGGTGACACAGAGGAAGGTGCACATGACATAGAAGAGGAGGTGATGGATGACCCAGTTGTTGACCCAGATTGGCATCCATTGGGGGAAGAGGGTGCTGCTTCCAATAGCTCAGATGAGGAGCATCCACAGCAGACATCGACATCGCCACAGCTGTTATCTGGCAGGCCCGGAGCACTCCAAAGACAGGTTCCAAAAATCAAAAGAGTTGCTGGACAGCTTGTCCAGAGGGTCAAAAGATCACAGCGTGCTAGGCCGCAAAATGTCTGCCAAAGTAGGAAGAGTGCAGTGTGGCACTTTTTTGAACAAAATCCTCATGATCAGGCCAAGGTTATCTGTAAGAAGTGCGCAAAGACCTTTAGCCGAGGGAAAAATCTGAAAAATTTGAATACCAGTTGCATGCTTAGACATTTAACCACCATGCACTTGCAAGCGTGGACACAACACCAAACCTCAAGTGCCACATGTGCAACTGATCACAAAGAAGGTAGTCAGCAACGCTACATTGTTTCCCCCACTGTAAGCCCACCGGTTAGCACAGCAGCAAATGTTGAGGTGTCGTTGCAAGGCCACAGCAGTCAGGGAATCCCACTGTTATATCAACGAAAGACTGATTCTAGGCCATCAGAAAGAACACCAACTCCATCACCATCATCAATCCTCTCTCAGTCCGCCCTGTCCACCGCTACTTCCACCATATGCAGCTCTCAAGTCCAGCTCACCCTCCCAGACACTATTAGTAGGTCAAAAAAGTACTCAGTCTCTCATCCGCGTACACTGGGTTTGAACGCCCACATTGCCAAACTAATCTCGTTTGAGATGATGCCCTATCGGTTGGTGAAAAGCGTTGCTTTTCGCGAACTCATGGCCTATGCAGTACCACGCTATGACCTACCCAGTCGCCACTTCTTCTCTCGCAAAGCCATCCCAGCCCTCCACCATCATGTGAAAGACCGCATTGTCCATGCACTCAAGCAGTCAGTGAGTGGAAAGGTGCACCTCACAACTGATGCATGGTCCAGTCGGCATGGCCAGGGCCGTTACGTGTCCATCACTGCGCACTGGGTTAATGTGGTGGATGCAGGGTCCACAGGGGACAGCGGTGGTGGGACAGTGCTGCCTAGCCCACGGTATAGGAAACAGTTGGCTGTAGGCGTTCGACCCTCCTCCTCCTCCTGAAGTGAAAGCTCGTCCACAGAGCGCAGTCGTACGAGCACTCCATCTGCAGCTGCCACTGTTGCACACGAGGTGTCCCCCTATCGAGCAGCTAGTGGAAAGCATCAGCAGGCTGTGTTGCAGATGATGTGTTTGGGCGACAGACACACCGCCGAGGTGCTGGCCGAGTACTTGAAGAGACAAACTGAGTCATGGCTGGGCAGTGTACATCTTGAGGCAGGCAAGGTAGTTAGTGATAACGGCCGTAATTTTGTGGCAGCCATAGCCCTTTCAAAACTTAGCCACATACCTTGCTTGGCTCACACCTTGAACCTGGTGGTGCAGTGCTTCCTCAAAAATTATCCGGAGTTAACAGCCCTGCTCCAGAACGTGCAAAGACTGTGCGCGCACATCCGCCGGTCGCCTGTACACTCCATTCGTATGCAGAAGCTGCAGCGATTGCTCCACCTTCCCAACCACCGCCTCATTATTGACATTGCAACAAGGTGGAACTCCACCCTGCACATGGTTGAGCGTCTGTGCGAGCAGAGGCAGGCCATAATGCATTTGTGGGAGGATACACGGCCAGGCACTTTGAGAGCAGACATGGAGTTGACAGGTGTGCAGTGGTCGAAGCTGAAAGACCTCTGTAAAGTCCTTCAGTGTTTTGAGGAATGCACACGGCTGGTAAGCGCAGACGACGCCATCCTAAGCATGAGCATCCCACTTATGCGTCTGCTCATGCAAACTTTGACGCACCTTAAGGAGCAGGCGTCTGCAGCCAATGTTGACGAGGAGGGAATCCTTGATGACATTCAGCCATTGTCTGCTCAGGGACCTCTCCTGGACGAGGTGGAGGAAGAAGAGGAGGAGGAGGATGATGGGGATGATTACTTAGGGGAGAAGGATGCATCTCGTGGGGCAAGTGAAAATGTTGGCGTGGCAAGGTCTGGTACAGGGTTTGTGCGTGACTGGAGGGATGTGGATTTGCCAGAAAGTGCTCCTCCAACCAGCACTCGCAGTGCATCATTGACACCGGGAACATTGGCCCACATGTCAGATTATGCCTTGCAGATCCTAAAAAGGGACCCCCGCATTGCCAAAATGATGAAGGATGACGACTACTGGTTGGCCAGCATCCTGGATCCACGCTATAAAGGCAAATTACAAAACATCATGCCACACGAGAACCTTGACCTAATATTGGCTAATAAACAAGCAACTCTGGTAAATCGGTTGCTTGAGGCATTCCCAGCACACAGCAGCGGTGATGGTTCTCACACGAGCCGTACGGGCCGGGGGCAGCTTGGCAGAGGTGTTCGTGGTGCACACAGCAGAAGTGGCGTTGGAGACAGGGGTTTCATGACAATGTTGTGGACTGATTTTTCAAGTAGCACTCACACAACTGGTAATACTGCATCGATGGAAAGTGACAGGAGACAGCAGTTGTCAACTATGGTTACAAACTACTTTTCCTCCCATATCGATGTTCTCCCACACAGGTCATTCCCCTTTGACTATTGGGCCGCTAAACTGGACACCTGGCCTGAATTGGCACAATATTCCTTACAGGAGCTCGCTTGCCCAGCTGCAAGTGTGCTATCGGAAAGAGTCTTCAGTGCAGCTGGATCAATCCTGACAGAAAAAAGGACCCGTCTGTCAACCCAAAATGTGGATGATCTAACCTTCATTAAAATGAACCATGCATGGGTTTCCAAGGATTTTGTCCCACCTTCCCCTGATGACACATAGGGTGACAGAAAAATGGCTTGCTTTGGTCCACCTCTTCCTGGGACTTGACCTATTTCGCCTTTTGCATCAGCTGAATGTCCAACATCAACATATGCCACTTTCAAAAACTCCCTAACTGTGCTGCCTCCCCCCCCATGGCCGTGGTCACCAACTAGCGCACGACACCGTGCGAGTGCCGTTGCCCTGGACAGGTGGGTAGGCCGACTCTTGGGCGCGGGCACTGGCACAGGGTCCCTCATAGTGCAATCAAGTGTCTCTGACGGTGGTGGTGCACACCCGCCGTCAGACACACCGCCATACTATGAGGGGCCCAGTGCCAGTACCGACGCCCACGAGTGGGCCCCCCTTGCTTGGGCAGGGCCCCAGCATTTGCAATCTTTACCTCTCCCTGCTCCTCCGCTGTGTAGTCTGGGCCGTCAAATCCATACTGTGCCTGACACCGTCTGAGCCTGCCTCCTGATGTATAGACATATATTTTGAATGTGTACGCTATCCATACATGTTATCTGGGGATACGGTACCCTTTCTCACCTTTGTGCAATCACGTGCAAGCCATACTGGGCCTAACACCGTCTGAGCCTGCCTCCTGATGTATAGACATATATTTTGAATGTGTACGCTATCCATACATGTTATCCGGGGATACGGTACCCTTTCTCACCTTTGTGCAATCACGTGCAAGCCATACTGGGCCTAACACCGTCTGAGCCTGCCTCCTGATGTATAGACATACACTCACTGGCCACTTTATTAGGTACACCATGCTAGTAACGGGTTGGACCCCCTTTTGCCTTCAGAACTGCCTCAATTCTTCGTGGCAGAGATTCAACAAGGTGCTGGAAGCATTCCTCAGAGATTTTGGACCATATTGACATGATGGCATCACACGGCGCAGATTTGTCGGCTGCACATCCCTGATGCGAATCTCCCGTTCCACCACATCCCAAAGATGCTCTATTGGATTGAGATCTGGTGACTGAGGAGGCCATTTGAGTACAGTGAACTCATTGTCATGTTCAAGAAACCAATCTGAGATGATTCGAGCTTTATGACATGGCGCATTATCCTGCTGAAAGTAGCCATCAGATGCCTGTTCTTAGCTGAGAGGAGTGGTACCCAGTGTGGTCTTCTGCTGCTGTAGCCCATCTGCCTCAAAGTTCGACGCACTGTGCGTTCAGAGATGCTCTTCTGCCTACCTTGGTTGTAACGGGTGGCAATTTGAGTCACTGTTGCCTTTCTATCAGCTCGAACCAGTATGCCCATTCTCCTCTGACCTCTGGCATCAACAAGGCATTTCCGGCCACAGAACTGCCGCTCACTGGATTTTTTTTGTTTTTCGGACCATTCTCTGTAAACCCTAGAGATGGTTGTGCGTGAAAATCCCAGTAGATCAGCAGTTTCTGAAATACTCAGACCAGCCCTTCTGGCACCAACAATCATGCCACGTTCAAAGGCACTCAAATCACCTTTCTTCCCCATACTGATGCTCGGTTTGAACTGCAGGAGATTGTCTTGACCATGTCTACATGCCTAAATGCACTGAGTTGCCGCCATGTGATTGGCTGATTAGAAATTAAGTCTTAACACACAGTTGGACAGGTGTACCTAATAAAGTGGCCAGTGAGTGTATATTTTGAATGTGTACGCTATCCATACATGTTATCCGGGGATACGGTACCCTTTCTCACCTTTGTGCAATCACGTGAAAGCCATACTGGGCCTAACACCATCTGAGCCTGCCTCCTGATGTATAGACATATATTTTGAATGTGTACACTATGCTATCCATACATGTTATCTGGGGATACGGTACCCTTTCTCACCTTTGTGCAATCACGTGTAATCCATACTGGGTGTGAGAACGGCTGGCGAGCTGTTAAGCAAGCTACAGCACCTGTGGTTTGCACACGTAAGTTTTTCATTTTTTCAGGAATGACGGTTAGGCCTAATTCCGGAACTGCGGTTGACCTGCACTTACTGGGAAATCATCGTTCGCGGGTAATAATTGTAATCACAGATCCCCATCACTAACGTTGTTCAGCGGGTTATCTGCACCTGTAAGCGACAAACGCTGGCCTTTTCAGTGTAGCGCACATGCAGCCACGGACATGTAAGGGCATGACACACCAGTTATTGGCCAATCTCATGTGCCAGAGCCTCACGTGTCCCTCTAGTAAGCCGGACTCGGACCGCGGGGCATGACGGAGTCTCGTTCGTTAACGGAATTAAGCTTGCAATGTGTGCATCTGTTCTGTAGCTGGCATGGTTGAGGTTTCCCAGGTGGAGTCGAATTTAACCGTAGGCTCCACTCCTGGTGGTGCCCTTCTGGACATTCCTTTAAGGTTCAGCTTTGCAACCATACTGCCCACGTAAAACAAACACTTTGCCTTCATGAACGCTGGTTGGAGGGTCATGACTCGTGGGAATTATGCCGCCCAATCAGTTAACCTGCTAGAGAGATCCTTCGTTGCTCCCAAGCATGACATCACAATCCCTAGGAGGAAGGTAATGCCACTGTGGCGACCGTACTCCTGGGGGCGACACAAGTGCACTGATGCCCAGCCATTGCTCGATGAATCTGCTGGTACATTGACCCAGACCACTACATTCCCCTCGCACGCTCCACGGCCTGAATCTGACCCTGATGAAACTCAGATTACCCTTCCCATATACAGTTCCATCTTACATGGTGAAAAAGAGGAAGCTGCAGATGAAAGTGCAGGTTCGGCCCACCCACCATCAGACACACCACCGTACTATCAGGGGCCCTGTGCCAGTGCTGTCGCCAACGAGTGGGCCCCCCCTGCTTGCTCAGGATCACAGCACTTGCAAGGTTGAAACACTGTGCAGTGAGATGGAAGATGGGGATGAGGAGGAGTCCAGACTAGTACAGGGATTCCCTAGCGAGGAGACTTATTTCATTGTTTTCAATGTTGGGACAGCAATTTTTGGGGAGCACTATACGCTGGAGAATGATAGATGGGGCCCACCATACACTGGAACATTCCAAAGGTGGACATCAGACACTGGAGCAGCATTTACAGGGCCCATTATACACTAGAGCATTAGAAATGGGGCCCATTATGTTTGGAGCATTATTTGGGCCCATAAGACAGTGGAGCTTCATCCATGGGGACCAACATATACTGTAGCATTATGTGGAGCTCATCATATACTGTTTCAAACATTATATGGGACCAATGATTCTGTATGGAGAAATAGATGGGCCTTGTCATGAGATGTAAAAAGTGAGGTATTTTTCATTGTACTATACCGCTATTTCTCTGCCGTATCGGAGCATGATGAGTTGTGGTATGTGTTAAAGGGGCACTCTTTCGCCCAGGGCACATGAAAACCTGGAGCCAGCCCTACCCCCCACAACTTTAGCCAAATAACCCCCATTTTTCAGTGCGTAACTTGTATTATGAAGATAATTAAGGTTGACAAGCTTAAGTAAGAAGAATTGATGCTTTTGGCATTCAAATGGGCACTGTAGGTGTGTTTCCTGTCCTCCTCTCACTGCCGACTTTTATTCCCCATTGACTTACATTGGGTTTCGTGTTTCAGGACGACCCCGATTTTTCCCTATAGTCGGCCGATCTTGCTTGACCCGACTTTTGGAAAAGTCGGGTTTCACAAAATGAAACTCGACCCTAACAAACCAAAAGTCGCTCAACTCTACTTATTAACTCATTTTTTGTCTACCAGGTCTTTTGTGTCTCTACATATGCATAGCATTCTCTGCATGGTGCTGTCAATAGCTACTTAGGTGTCAGGTGCAGGCCCTTTTTACTATTAACATGGATGCCATTGTATGGTAACTATATTTATTACTAACTCTTGCAGGTTGTCCTGTATTCACATTATCATTCTTATACAGGCTTTTCTGTGTGGGAGAGTCATTACATCATTATTTCATGACATCACTTGTTTGCTTTTCTTGCAGTTTTAATTGTTTTTAACTTGGATACTGTGTTTGTTCTATATATGTTACAGAACCCCCCAGCACACCGAATAGGAGATGTATGCCCTTAATGCAGCAACCGACCGGCTGCGACCCCCTGGGCAGAGGTAAACAAGATGTCCGACTTCTGACCTCCTCCCACCTTTGTAAATCCCACGGCTATTGTAAAGCGGGAGTCACACACAGCAATCGCGCTAGCAATATCACTGCTGAGTCACAACTTTTGTGACGTAACAGCGATCTCACCAGCGAGATCGCTGTGTGTGACAGCGATCAGCGACCGGCCCCCCTGCCGGTATCGCTGATCGCTGTAATAAACCTCTGGACATTTTTTTGGTCGCTGGTCTCCCGCTGGCCAGCACGCATCGCTGCGTGTGACAGGCGGGAGACCAGCGATCAGCTGTAAAAAATAGAATTAAAATAAAAAATATTGTTATTCTCACCTTCTGACGTCCCGCGCAGCATTCCCGCCTCTCTCCACGCTTAGTGCGAGAACACTGGTAAGGGGAGGGAACCAGAGAAGGGATACCTATTGTGCCCTATGTGCTGGAATTCCGGGACCGCCTACAGGAGCTGACTCAGGCTGTACGTGGGATGAAAACTTGAAAAAGAAGAAAAAATCCTCCAAAAAAATCAAGAGAAAACCAGACAGGCCTAAATACATCTGCACTCACCAGGGTGCAGCGGACCCAAGTAAAATGGCAACTGCACAGGTGCAATACCAAATGAAATAGCCAGCCTACAATCAGGGATTGGTCATGTGGTACACCGGTACAAAAAAATAATCCACTTGTGGCAGTTTTCACACAGGGAATGCAGAGCTTCTGGTTCACAGCCTCTTAGTAACACCATATAGGGGGGCTGCCCAGTGCCAACTAGAATGTATCCCGTGTGAAAAGAGGCCACAGTAAGCAGAACCATTTGGGCCCAACTGCACCCTGAAAAAATATACAGTGCACAAAAACATATCAATATATATAAGGTATTGGTTGATATTATGGCCATAATACGGAAGCTGGCAAACTGCGTCAAAGTTCCTTACACTTGCCAGTCCTACTATAACATGAAAACCTCAAAAAGAGGAAAAAATCCTCCAAAAAAATCAAGAGAAAACCAGACAGGCCTAAATACATCTGCACTCACCAGGGTGCAGCAGACCCAAGTAAAATGGCAACTGCACAGGTGCAATAATACCAATTGAAATAGCCAGCCTACAATCAGGGATTGGCCATGTCTATTTTTTCCTCTTTTTCTCTGGGGCCGTAGGAGGATTTTTTCTCTAATGGAGATTAAGCAATTGCCTGATCATGTGGAGCAGCTCGCTGCTGAAGTGCGGGGAATTTCCACCTATCTCACTCAGTCACATGCTGTTGAACCAAAAATCCCTACTCCTGATGTGTTTACTGGGGATCGGTCTAAATTATTGAATTTTAAGAATAATTGTAAATTATTTCTTGCCTTAAAGCCTAACTCATCGGGGAGCTCTGTGCAGCAGGTTAAAATTGTCATCTCCTCACGGTGCGGCGATCCCCAGGATTGGGCTTTTTCTCTGACACCTGAAAATCCTATTCTGACTAATGTGGACACATTTTTTCAAGCCTTGGGGTTGTTGTATGATGAACCTAATGCTATTGATCAAGCTGAAAAAACCCTATTGTCATTGAACCAGGGTCAGGATTCTGCAGAGTTATACTGTCAAAAATTCCGAAAGTGGCCGATCCTTACTACATGCAATGATGGTGCATTGGCAGCTCTCTTTCGGAAGGGTTTATCAGAAACCGTAAAACATGTTATGGTGGGATTTCCTGTTCCCTCTGATCTTGATGAGTCTATGTCATTAGCCATTCAAGTTGATTGGCATTTATGTGAACGTAAAACTACACGGGAGGCGCTGCCACCTTTTGAACAAACGTCTGAACCTATGCAATGTGATAGGGCTTTGTCTAGGGCGCAACGTCAGGAGTTTAGAAGGCGTAATAAGCTGTGTTTTTTCTGTGGAGACGCCTCTCATACTATTTCTGTCTGCCCTAAACGAGAGAAACGTTTTGCACACACATTTTCTGTGGGCGGTGTACAACCTAAGTTTCTTTTGGCAATTACTCTGATCTGCTCCTTATCCACATTTTCCGCTAAGGCTTTTGTAGATTCAGGAGCAGCTTTGAATCTGATGGTTTTGGACTTTGCTAAACGTTGTGGTTTTCCCATGATACCTCTGTGGATGCCTATTCCTTTGAGGGGTATTGATGCTACTCCTTTGGCGGAAAATAAACCCCAGTTCTGGACCCAGGTGATAATGCTAGTTGCCCAAGACCACCAAGAAAATTGTAAATTTTTGGTGCTGCACAACTTGCATGATACTATTGTTCTGGGTTTTCCCTGGTGGCAAACTCATAATCCAGTTTTGGATTGGAAATCTGTGTCTGTGGTGAGTTGGGGTTGTCAGTGTGTTCTTAGGGACACTCCTGTTTTCTCCACCTCTCCTCAGTCTCATGATATTCCTGATTATTTGGCTGATTTTTCTGATGTATTTAGTGAGAGTAAGTCTGCGTCTTTGCCTCCTCATAGGAGTTATGACTGTGCAATTGAGTTGATGCCTGGGTGTAAATTTCCCAAGGGTCAGCTTTTCAACTTATCAGTACCCGAACATGATGCTATGCGATCCTATATTAAGGAGTCGTTGGAGAAGGGTCATATTAGACCATCCTCTTCACCCTTAGGTGCTGGTTTTTTTTGTGGCCAAGAAAGATGGTTCATTAAGACCTTGTATTGACTATCGTTCCCTTAACAAGATGATGGTTAAATATCAGTATCCGTTACCCCTGATTTCTGATTTATTCTCCAGAGTTAAAAGTGCCTGCTGGTTTACTAAGCTTGACCTCAGGGGGGCGTATAATCTTATTCGCATCAAGCATGGGGATGAATGGAAGACGGCGTTTAATACTCCGGAGGGACATTTTGAGTACCTAGTGATTCCTTTTGGGCTCACTAGTGCCCCTTCTGTCTTCCAATCCTTTATGAATGATATTTTCCGTGACTTTGTGGATAAGTTTTTGATCATCTATCTGGATATTTTGATCTTTTCCAGTGATTGGGATTCTCATGTGGAACATGTCAGGACTGTGTTCCGGATTTTGAGGGAGAATTCCCTGCTTGTTAAGGGATCGAAATGCCTCTTTGGTGTACAGAGGATTTCATTATTGGGATTTATGTTGTCTCCGCCGACTATTGAAATGGACCCGGCAAAGGTACAGGCCGTTTATGATTGGGTTCAGCCCACTTCTTTGAAGGCTCTCCAGAAGTTTTTGGGTTTTGCTAATTTCTATCGTAAATTTATAGCTAATTTTTCTGGTATTGTCAAACCACTGACTGATTTGACCAAGAAAGGCGCTGATGTGCTGAATTGGTCTCCAGAGGCCGTCTCGGCATTTCAGGAGCCTAAGCGGAGATTCACTTCTGCTCCGGTTTTACGGCAACCTGATGTCTCACTTCCATTTCAGGTGGAGGTAGATGCTTCTGAGATTGTTGCAGGAGCCGTTTTGTCCCCAAAAGATCCTGTGACTTCTAAAATGAATCCCTGTGCCTTCTTTTCTCAAAAGTTCTCCCCATCTGAACGTAACTATGATGTGGGGAATCGGGAATTGTTGGCCATGAAATCGACATTTGAAGAGTGGAGACATTGGTTGGAGGGAGCTAGACATCAAGTTGTGGTCCTCACTGACCACAAGAATTTGATTTATCTGGTGTCGGCCAAACGCTTGAATCCTAGACAGGCTAGGTGGGCCTTGTTTTTCGCTCGTTTTAATTTTGTGGTCTCTTTTCTTCCGGGCACTAAGAATATTAAGGCAGACGCCCTTTCTAGGAGTTTCTTTGTTGATTCTCTTATTGTGACCGAGCCTACTACTATACTAGGTGAGGGGGTACTTTCTGCCATTTTGCCCGATTTGAGATGCGCCCTGGAGGAATTTCAGGAGGATAAACCTGAGCATTGTCCAATGGGAAAATTGTATGTTCCTGACCAGTGGAGGAAGAGAGTGATGTCTGAAGTTCATTGCTCCGCATTGGCTGGTCATCCAGGTATTTTTGGTACCAGAGATTTGGTGATTCGGTCTTTTTGATGGCCTGCCTTATCTCGTGATGTCAGGAATTTTGTGCAGTCCTGTGGGACTTGTTCTCGGTCTAAACCGTGTTCTCGTTCTAGTGGGTTGTTGATGCCCCTGCCGGTGCCCAAGAGGCCATGGACCCATATCTCAATGGATTTTATTTCTGATCTTCCTGTCTCTCACAGAATGACTTATCTGGGTGATTTGTGATAGATTTTTAAAGATGGTCCATCTTGTATCACCCCCAAAGTTGCCATCTTCCTCAGAGTTGGTGCCCTTGTTTTTACAACAGGTGGTTCGGTTGCATGGGATTCCTGAGAACATTGTGTCGGATAGGAGTCCAGTTTGTTTCCAGATTCTGGAAAGCCTTTTGTTCCAATCTGGGAATTCAGTTATCTTTCTCCTCTGCATTTCATCCTCAGACCAATGGGCAGACTGAGAGAACAAACCAGACTTTGGAGTCCTAATTGAGATGTTTGATATCTGCTGATCAGGATAACTGGGTCTCATTTTTGCCCTTGGCCGAATTTGGGCTAAACAATAGAGCTAGTTCTGCCACTTTGATGTCGCCCTTTTTCTGTAACTTTGGGTTTCATCCTCGATTTTCTTCAGGGCAAGTGGAATCTTCAACCTGCCCAGGTGTGGACACTGTGGTAGAGTAGAGAGAATGTAGCAGATTTTGGACCAAGTGGTGGATAAGTTGTCACTCTCTCAGGAAAAGGCCCAGCGGTTTTCCAACCGGCATAGGACCATTGGTCCCCGGTTTAAAGTGGGTGATATGGTTTGGTTGTCGTCAAAGAATATCTCTATGAAGGTTGCGACTCCAAAGTTCAAGCCAAGATTTATTGAACCTTATAAGATCTTGGAGATTCTTAATCCTGTTTCTTTTCGATTGGCTCTTCCAGTTACGTTTAAAATCCATAACGTGTTTCATAAGTCTCTGTTGAAGAGGTTTGTTGAGCCAGTATTTCCTATGGCGGCACCTCCTGACCCTGTATTGATTAAAGGCAATGTGGAAAATGAGGTAGAGAAAATATTGGATTCTCGTTTGGTTAGACAGAGACTCCAGTATTTGGTCAAATGGAAGGGTTATGGCCAGGAGGATAATTCTTGGGTCTCTGCCTCTGACATTCATGCCATTAGATTGGTTCGTGCTTTTCACCGGCCCATCCTGAACGGTCTGGTGGCGTCGATGAGGGTTCGGTGACCTCTCCTCAAGGGGGGGTACTGTTGCGAACTCATTTTCTGGTCTGCCTCTGGTTTCTGGTGAGGGAGCTGGTTGTGCTGACAGAGGAGTTGTGAGTTCTCTTTCCAGGCTCCCTCTGGTGGTGGCAGGAGGTAATGAAGCTGATATAATTAAGAGACCTGCCATCTGATGAGATTGGACATCTGGAGTCTCAGACTGGATTTAAGACAGCCGACTCCCTATTCCCATGCTGGTGATTTTTTCCTGCCTCCTGAGGTCTTGGTTTCCAGTTCAGTTCCTGCCTTCTCAAGCTAAGTGTTCTCTGCTAATGTTCACATTTGTTTTGGTTTGGTCTATTCAGTTTTTTGTGTGGTCAGCCAGCCCCGGCTGCGGCTGTGCTGAAGTTCCATTCTTATGTCACTGTATGTGCCAGCCGCTTTGTCCCTTATTAGATTGGCCTCTTTTTGCTCTGTTTTCAGAATATGCCAGAGTGCTGATATAGTGGGAGAAGTCTAGTGACTTCAGGGTATTTTTTGTTATCAGAAGTATTGGACATTTTTGCAGGTTTTTTTTTTGGCGTGAATGTATCTTTCCTTTCCTGTCCTTTCTAGTTAGTGTGGGCCCCATCGTTTGCTCAGCCTATTTTCCTACCTGTTTGTGCTTTCATCTTGTCTCACTGTCAATACATGTGTGGGGGCTGTCTATTCATTTGGGGTCTGCTCTGGGGCAGTTTAGATTCCCCCTTTCCTTGCTTTTGGCTTACTTAGTCCTCCGGCTGTGACGAGGCATCTTGAATCATCGTAGGTACGCTCCACGGCTGCTGTTAGTTGTGTAGTTAGGATCAGGGTTCTGCAATCCACGTAGTTAACAACCTCTCTGGGTTTCTGTGACTTAGCTTGGTCTTGTTTTCCTCCTCGGTGACCCATTCATAACAGGTACATTCTGTCTCCCATGCAAAAGATTGTGTGTGCTGTTCTGCCAGCACTGGAGAGGGGAGGGCTGTTTTCCTGCACGTGTGCTGAGCTGAAGCTGCTGCAGGAAGCTGGCGTGCCTGGCTGTGTGAAAAGAAGACGCGCAGCCTGTGTCTGACTAAACTTATGATTGTGTGGACTCTTCTGGGGATAACAAAGGTGGCTGTCCTGTGTTATTGTGAGGAGCCACGAAGAAACACAAGAAAGGAATCTGCCATTTTCAAGGAGCATCTCCAGGACCCTCAAGCAAGTAGACCACGTTTCAGAGTTTCCAGAAAGACGTGCGCACCATCTTACAGTACTGCTGGGGGACCCCGAGACTAGACTGAGACTTCAATGTTACTGCGAGTTTTAACCCCTTGTGTGTATGTTAGGGCTTAGGATAGGCTGCAATAGACAAAGCACGGCAGCTGTGTGGCCTGCGTAGCAGAGGCCAGTGAGGCTATAGTTAAAGTAGCATCATACTGCGTTTACTGTGTTGTTTTGCCTGATGGAAAATATATTGTTCTGTAATAGTTGGAGCACCATGCTATTTGATGGCCCAGCTAAAAAATATCACTCTTGTAAACTGTCTTGTGTCATTGCATACCTCTGCTTACACCTATCACTTCATTCCTTGCCTGTCCATAAATTAACCATGTTGTTTGCACATCATCTTGTGTACCGTAGTCTCCCCAGCCATTGCTTCACATACACAACCTCGATATGCCAGCTCACCCCTGTATATGCCACGCACAGCCTCCATATGCCAGCTCATCCCTGTATATGCCACACACAACCTCCATATACCAGCTCACCCCTGTATATGCCACGCACAACCTCCATATACCAGCTCACCCCTGTATATGCCACGCACAACCTCCATATGCCAGCTCTCCTTGTATGTCATACACAACCTCCATATGCCAGCTCACCCCTGTATATGCCACACACAACCTCCATATGCCAGATCACTCCTATATATGCCATGCACAACCTCCATATGCCAGCTCCCCCTGTATATGTCAAGCACAACCTCCATATGCCAGCTCACCCCTGTACAGTCATATGTAAAAGTTTGGGCACCCCTATTAATGTTAACCTTTTTTCTTTATAACAATTTTGGTTTTTGCAACAGCTATTTCAGTTTCATATATCTAATAACTGATTTACTCAGTTATATTTCTGGATTCAAATGAGGTTTATTGTACTAACAGAAAATGTGCAATCCGCATTTAAACAAAATTTGACCAGTGCAAAAGTATGGGCACCCTTATCATTTTCTTGATTTGAACACTCCCAACTATTTTTTACTGACTTCCTGAAGCACTAAATTGGTTTTGTAACCTCATTGAGCTTTGAACTTCATAGCCAGGTGTATCAAATCATGAGAAAAGGTATTTCAAGTGGCCACTTGCAAGTAGTTCTCCTATTTGATTCTCCTATGAAGAGTGGCATCATGGGCTCCTCAAAACAACTCTCAAATGATCTGAAAACAAAGATTATTCAACATAGCTTTTCAGGGGAAGGATACAAAAAGTTGTCTCAGAGATTTAACCTGTCAGTTTCCACTGTGAGGAATATAGTAAGGAAATGGAAGAACACAGGTACAGTTCTTGTTAAGCCCAGAAGTGGCAGGCCAAGAAAAATATCAGAAAGGCAGAGAAGAAGAATGGTGAGAACAGTCAAGGACAATCCACAGACCATCTCCAAAGACCTGCAGCATCATCTTGCTGCAGATGGTGTCACTGTGCATCGGTCAACAATACAGCGCATGCATAACGCCTTTTTGTATGACCAAACAACTCAATCTTTGTTTCATCAGTCCACAGGACCTTCTTCCAAAATGTAACTGGCTTGTCCAAATGTGCTTTTGCATACCTCAGGCGACTCTGTGGCGTGCTTGCAGAAACGGCTTCTTTCGCATCACTCTCCCATACAGCTTCTCCTTGTGCAAAGTGCGCTGTATTGTTGACCGATGCACAGTGACACCATCTGCAGCAAGATGATGCTGCAGGTCTTTGGAGGTGGTCTGTGGATTGTCCTTGACTGTTCTCACCATTCTTCTTCTCTGCCTTTCTGATATTTTTCTTGGCCTGCCACTTCTGGGCTTAACAAGAACTGTACCTGTGTTCTTCCATTTCCTTACTATGTTCCTCACAGTGGAAACTGACAGGTTAAATCTCTGAGACAACTTTTTGTATCCTTCCCCTGAAAAGCTATGTTGAATAATCTTTGTTTTCAGATCATTTGAGAGTTGTTTTGAGGACTTGCAAGTGGCCACTTGAAATACCTTTTCTCATGATTTGATACACCTGGCTATGAAGTTCAAAGCTCAATGAGATTACAAAACCAATTTAGTGCTTCAGGAAGTCAGTAAAAAGTAGTTAGGAGTGTTCAAATCAAGAAAATGATAAGGGTGCCCATACTTTTGCACCGGTCAAATTTTGTTTAAATGCAGATTGCACATTTTCTGTTAGTACAATAAACCTCATTTGAATCCAGAAATATAACTGAGTCCATCAGTTATTAGATATATGAAACTGAAATAGCTGTTGCAAAAACCAAAATTGTTATAAAGAAAAAAGGTTAACATTAATAGGGGTGCCCAAACTTTTACATATGACTGTATATGCAATGCGCAACTTCCATATGCTACTTCCCCGACTCATACCATCAATCACCTCTCATATTTTTACCTCTGTACAAAAAGCAGTATTCCTGGCCCTTCACCTCTGCAGATCTGATAGTTACCAATGGATGATGTCGCCACCCACTCCTGTCTTCGCTGAAGCACCCCTGGTATACAGCAGGTCATCATCAGCAGACAGCAGCTCGTTCGTCGGGTCTCCAGGAGCTTGTCCGGTATCCTGTCCTGATCTCCTGCAGCTCCTCTTGTATGCACAGTGTGACCATCTGAGACCTGTTATGCCGGAAGTGAACAGTACAGCATCCGGCATAATAGAGCTAGCGATAGAGTAAAGGGAGCTTAGCGGAAAACATCTTTTCACATAATTTTCATTTTTATAATAAATTATCAAAAATCACGGCACCTGCCCATTAATCTCATTTCAACGTTGACAGTGAAACTCTCTTAGGATACATTTTACTCTATGATGGCACTTTTGCACAGTCACTAGATGGAGCTCCATTTGCCTGTATTTTTATATCTACACATGATTTACACAAATTATATTTTCTTGTCTTAACTATATCCTATTTAACATTAGAAGCTGTGTTTTGTAATTATTTGTAAGTATACATGATTACCAATTCTGTCTCTGTAAAAACAACCACCTTTAACCCCTCTCTGACATCAGGTGTAAATGTACGCCATTGTCAAACTCCCTCCTTTTGATGTGGGCTCCAGCGCTGAGCCCACATCTTTTCTGGCAAGTCAGCAAGCGTGCCGGAAATCACACCCTTCAGTGACCCCGTCATGATTGTGGGTCACCGATGCGTTGGCCTCCAGCAGAAGTCTATGGTTGTCACTGCCGAATTGCTATGAGCGCCGCCCACTAGCCAAAAACGCATGGACCATGGAATGTCCTGCCGAACTCCCATTCTCCTTATAACATGGGCAAAATGTTATTCAGGCAACACAGGGTGAGGGTAAAACAGTGGCAATGCTTTATTGTACCACAAAACAGGCAGATAAAACATAGAACAGTCCCAGCACAGTACTCAAGATGGTGCACATTACTGAGTCTCACCCTTCCACTGACTCGCCGAGGTGATAGCAGCTGTGACTACAGATCTTCCAGGGTCGCTACCTCACCTGTGGCACGCACACAAAGAGGAGGTAATGACAAGCGTAGGAAGATGACAGTCCATACAAGGCCAGTTGATTTGAAGATCACAATCTGGCTTCTCCAAATGTATCCATGGTTCAGTGATGGTCAATGGAGTAGATCTGTATTCTTCCAACCGAGGCTGAAAACCCCTAGGTTGTTTCCTATAGAATGATACATCCGTGTCCCTCGTAATGGAGTCATGCTGTAAAATGGCTGCTGTCCTGTCTCTGGTCCTTTTAAGATGTATGGATGTCTTGGCAGAATCTCTGCCTGTTTCGCTCTCTGTCTCTTTCTACAGAGAAAGAGAAACCAATCACAAACTAAAATGCTTCTATACTAATGCACAAAGCATGGGCAACAAACAAGGAGAATTGGAACTACTAACACAGGAAAAGAAATATGATGTCATTGGAATCACTGAAACTTGGTGGGACAATACACATGATTGGAATACAAGACTAGAAGGATACAACTTATTTGCAAGAAACAGACTTGATAAACGAGGAGGGGGTGTCGCATTGTATGTTAGAAACACGTATATCTGCACAGAGATTGAAGCTTCAGAGACTGGGAGTTCTGTGGAAACTGTTTGGGTAAGAATACAAGGACAGAACAATGGAAAGGACACCATTGTAGGCATTTACTACAGGCCGCCTGTGCAAGCTGAAGATATGGATGAACTCTTTATGCATCAAATGGCCAAGTTCTCCAAAAAAAATATGACATAGTTGTCATGGGAGATTTCAACTATCCAGACATTTGTTGGGAATCTCTCTCAGGCAAAACTAACAGGTCAAGGAAATTCTTATCCTCTCTTGCTGACAACTTTATCTTCCAAAAGGTAAGGGAGAAAACAAGGGGAACTGCTACCTTGGATCTAATCCTTATAAACAGGGAGGAAATGGTTGAGGAGGTAAAAGTGGCTGGGACCCTAGGAGGTAGTGACCATGCTATTTTAGAATTTTGGATAACTAGAGGCGGAAGACCTGTGAAGACTCAGACGTCAAGTTTAGATTTCAGAAAGGCAGATTTTAAGGGATTCAGAAAGATTATTGGAGGGATCCAATGGCTGGATATCCTGAAAGACAAAAATGTCCAGGAGGGATGGGAAATCTTGAAAAATGAAATTCTCAAAGCACAGTTGTTAACAATTCCGAAAAGAGGGAAGAATAGGAAGCATTTAAGGAAACCAGGATGGATGAACACAGAACTTAAGCACATGCTAAAAAGGAAGAAAAAATGTTTATAAAATGGAAAGAGGGAGGCATATCTAAAGAAGAATATAATGCTGTCTGCAGAACCTGCAGGGCACAAATCAGATTAGCTAAAGCTGAAAATGAATTGAGGCTTGCAAGAAATGTCAAAAACAATAACAAAGGATTTTGGGGATATGTCAAAAGTAAAAGAAAAGTCAAAGATGCTATAGGATTTTTACAGGATGAAAATGATGAAATGGTAAGACAGGATGTTGAGAAGGCTGAACTTTTAAATTCCTATTTTGCATCTGTTTTCTCTCAGAAAGGAAATGTAACATCAACTGTTATTCACTGTTCTATTAAGGGAATAGAAGAATCCAGGATATCTATAAACAGAAAGATAGTGAGGAAACACTTAGCTAACCTAAATGAATTCAAGTCTCCAGGTCCAGATGAATTACACCCGAGTACTGAAGGAGATAGCAGAAGAAATTTTTGAACCCCTCTCCATAATCTTTGAAAATTCTTGGAGAACAGGAGAAGTGCCAGAAGACTGGAGAAGAGCAAATGTTGTTCCTATTTTCAAAAAGGGGAAGAAGGTGGACCCAGGGAACTATAGGCCGGTGAGTCTGACTTCTATACCAGGAAAGATCTTTGAACAAATTATTAAACAACATGTATGTCAATACCTGGATAAGAATGAAGTGATTAAACAGAGTCAGCATGGGTTTGTAACTAATAAGTCATGTCAGACTAACTTAATTTCCTTCTATGATGGTATCACTGATTGGGTGGATCAAGGAAATGCTGTAGATATAGTATATCTTGACTTCAGCAAAGCATTTGACAAAGTCTCTCATACAATCCTTATTGAAAAAAATGACTAAGTATGGAATGGACAAGGCAACTGTTAGGTGGATTCATAACTGGCTTAGTGATCGGACCCAAAGAGTGGTCGTAAATGGCTGCACATCCAGTTGGAAGAATGTCTCAAGTGGGGTACCGCAGGGCTCTGTCCTGGGCCCTGTATTGTTCAACATCTTTATCAACGATTTAGATGAAGGAATTGAGGGTAAACTGATTAAATTTGCTGATGACACAAAGCTAGGAGGGATAGCTAATACTAGAGAAGAGAGAGAGAGGATTCAAAAAGATTTAAATAAACTGGAGAAGTGGGCAGCAACTAACAGAATGGTTTTTAACAGGGAGAAATGCAAAGTACTACATCTGGGCAATAAAAATGAAAAAAGCATATATAGAATGGGAGGAATAGGGCTAAGTGACAGCACATGTGAAAAAGACTTGGGTATACTAATAGATCACAGACTGAATATGAGTCAACAGTGTGATGCAGCAGCAAAAAAGGCAAGTGAAGTCTCTGATGTTTATTAACAGTTGATTTCCAAGTAAAACATTTCCCACATTATGAAAATGAAAAAGGTTTCTCCTCTGTGTGACTGCTCTGATGTCTAACAAGAAGCGCTCTCTGGTTAAAATATTTTCCACATTAACAGGAAAAAGGCTTCTCTCCTGTGTGAGTTCCATGGTGATTAACCAATAGTGATTTTCGGATAAAACATTTCCCACATTCTGAACATGAATTTGGCTTCTCTGCTGTGTGGGTTTTTTGGTGTGCATCAAGATTGCCTTTCTGGTTAAAACATTTCCCACATTCTGAACAGGAAAAAGGCTTCTCTCCTGTGTGGGTTTTTTGGTGCTTAACACAATCTGATTTATTGTTAAAACATTTCCCACATTCTGAACAGGAAAAAGGCTTCTCCCCTGTGTGAATTCTCTCATGTGTAACAAGACTTGAATTCTGAGTAAAACATTTCCCACATTCTGAACATGAATATGGCTTCTCTGCTGTGTGGGTTTTTTGGTGTGCATCAAGATTCCCTTTCTGGCTAAAACATTTCCCACATTCTGAACAGGAAAAAGGCTTCTCTCCTGTGTGGATTCTCTGGTGCTTAACACAAGCTGATTTATTGTTAAAACATTTCCCACATTCTAAACATGAAAAAGGCTTCTCTCCTTTGTGAGTTCTTTGGTGTTCATCAAGATTCCCTTTCTGGTTAAAACATTTCCCACATTCTGAACAGGAAAAAGGCTTCTCCCCTGTGTGAGTTCTATGGTGACTAATAAGAGTCCCTTTGTGGTTAAAACATTTCCCACATTCTGAACAGGAAAAAGGCTCCTTCCCTGTGTGAGTTCTATGGTGATTAACCAATTGTGATTTCCATTTAAAACATTTCCCACATTCTGAACATGAATATGGCTTCTCTTCTCTGTGAATTCTCTGATGTGCAATAAGAGTTGAATTCTGAGTAAAACATTTCCCACATTCTGAACATGAATATGGCTTCTCACCTGTGTGAGTTCTATGGTGATCAACCAATTGTGATTTCCACTTAAAATATTTCCCACATTCTGAACATGAAAACGGCTTCTCCCCTGTGTGAGTTCTATGGTGATTAACCAATTGTGATTTCTGGTTAAAACATTTCCCACATTCTGAACATGAATATGGCTTCTCTTCTCTGTGAATTCTCTGATGTGTAACAAGACTTGAATTCTGAGTAAAACATTTCCCACATTCTGAACATGAAAAAGGCTTCTCTCCTGTGTGGGTTTTTTGGTGTGCATCAAGATGCCCTTTCTGGTTAAAACATTTCCCACATTCTGAACAGGAAAAAGGCTTCTCCCCTGTGTGAGTTCTATGGTGACTAATAAGATTCCCTTTGTGGTTAAAACATTTCCCACATTGTGAACATGAGAATGGCTTCTTTGCTTTAGGAGCAGTGTGTTTTTTAATGCCTCTTTTGTGACTTTGATTTTCCTTAGTAGTCAGTAATGAATCAGAAGATGGGACCTGTTTCATAGGATCAGATGACAGATCTTTGCTGTGAATGGATGATGATATATCTGGAGTAATGGCATTCACTTCATCTGTCAATGGAAAAACAGATAAGGCAGGTTACAGTTATTGCAAAAGTTAGGGTTACTGTTAGGCAAAAGTAAGGGTTATTGTTAGGGTTACTGTTAGGCTAAAGTTAGAGTTAAATGGTTAAAATGGTCCGTCAGTATTATAGTGCAGAGGAGGCTTATGCACTTTTAATGTTCTAACAGTGAAGAAAGTGCAGGGTCAGATGGCGATGTGGATTTTGAGGGCTTTAGTAGCAGCGACAGTAATAGATCAGAAATGAGCAGTGATTCTGGTCCATCCTCACACACAAGGACCAGTACAACAAGAAGGACAAAGAGCGCTTCTGGAGAAATGTCTCCAACTCAGGGAACAATGCCCAGTACTAGCGCTGTCCCTAGTGCTCTTGAATTGGCGCACACCAATGACAAATTGCACTACAACTTTTGGGGTCCAATTTCTCCTGTTACCCTTTGGAAAAAAAAAATGGAGGGCGAAAAGATCATTTTTTTGTGGAAAAAAAAAGACTTTATTTTCACGGCTCTACGTAATTAACTTCTAAGAATCACTTGGAAGCTCAAAACGCCCATCACACATTTCCTTGGGGGGGTCTAGTTTCCAAAATGGGGTCACTTGTTGTGGGTTTCCACTGTTTAGGCACATCAGGGGCTCTACAAACACGACATGGCAACCACTAATTATTCCAGCATATTTTACATTCAAAAAGTTAAATGGCGCTCTTTCCCTTCTCAGCCCTGCAGTGTGCCCAAACAGTAGATTTCCCCCACATATGGGGTATCATCGGCATGCTCAGGAGAAATTGAAAAACAAAATGTATAATCCATTTTCTCCTGTTACCCTTGCGAAAGAAAAAAAAATTAGGTCTAAAGGAAATTTCTTGTTATAGAAATGTTTATTTTTTCCTTCCACATTCCATTCATTCCTGTGAAGCACCTGAAGGGTTAATAACCTTCTTGAATGTGGTTTTGAGCACCTTGAGGGGTGCAGTTTTTTGAATGGTGACACTTTTGGGTATTTTCTGTCATATTGACCCCCCAAACTCACTTCAAATGTGAGGTGGTCCCTAAAAAAATGGTTTTGTAAATTTTGTTGTAAAAATGAGATCGCTGGTCAACTTTTAACTCTTATAACTTCCTAACAAAAAAAAATTGTTTCCAAAATTGTGGTGATGTAAAGTAAACATGTGGGAAATGTTATTTATTAACTATTTTGTGCGATATGACTGATTTAAGAGCATTCAAAAATGTGAAAAATTTTTGAAATTTCCTTTTTTAACAAATAAACGCAAGTCATATCAGATAAATGTTACCACTATCATAAAGTACAATATGTCACAAGAAAACAGTCTCACAATCACCAGGATTCGTTGAAGCATTTTAGAGTTATGACCTCATAGAGTGACACTGGTCAGAGCTGAAAAAATTGGTCACAAAGGCAAAAACAGGCTCTGGCGTGAAAGGGTTAATATTTTGTTGCACAACCTTTTGAGGCAATCACTGCGATCAAACGCTTCCTGTAACTGTCAATGAGACTTATGTGGTGCTCTGATTACATATTCATCTGTATTGGCTTATGACAGGTCGCTGATCCCTCACTGACCTGCCCCCATTATTACATAATGCATATAATAGCATTGATATTATTGGTGATAATGCCTATAATATTGTGGCTATTGTGAGGCTTAGAAAAAAAATTACATCCAGCAAATTGTCACCGGCGATGGCGGCGCCTGCGTAGTAGCGTCTATAAGAGACTACACCCATCACTGTCCCCAATCTCCTCTTTTTCTGTACTGATCTGGCTGTTCATCACTACAACGACATTCTTAGAAGCACCCTTGACCAAGTAGCGCCCCTCACCCTCAGAACTTCCAAACACAGAGTAAAACAACCCTGGCTCACATCGCAAACTCAACTTCTCCAGCGATGCTCTAGGTGTGCTGAACGCCTATGGAAAGAAACCTGCACACCAGAAGACTTCATCCACTTCAAATTTATGTTAAGAACCTATAACGCTGCCCTTCACCTCGCCAAACAGAACTACTTCACCACCCTGATCTCTTCACTAGCCAACAACCCCAAGAAACTTTTTGACACCTTTCACTCCCTCCTCAGGCCAAAAGCACAAGCCCCTATCACAGACATTTGTACTGATCACCAGGCCTCCTGTTATGATTGAGTCACCGTAGGAGGCAAAAACAGAAATGCTCGCTAAGTCCAGAAAACCAGAGAAGTTGGCAGCTAACGGATTGCAGACCCCTGAACTTAACAACACAACTAGCAGTAGCCGTGGGGGGTTCCTACGGTGCCCTAGACCCTTCGATCACAGCCGGAGAAATAAATAGGCCTAAAGAAAGAAAGGGGAAATCTAAACTGCCCCAGAGCAGACCCCAAAGCAATAGGCAGCCCCCCACAAATAATGACGGTGAAGCAAGATGAAAACACTAACACAGACAGAAAGATAGGCTGAGCAAAGACGGGGCCCAAACTAACTACATAGGAAAGGACAGGAAGGCTGCTGTCTGCAATCCGTGAAAAACCCTATGAAAATAAGAGCCAACAGACTGACAGTGAAAAAGGCCCTGAAGACGCTAGGCTTCAAAAAGCTATGTCAGCACTCAGGCATATACTGAAGACAGAGCTATAGGCACAAGGGGAATCAGCTCACCCCAGCAGGGAATGGCAGAATCCAGAAAAGCAAGGAAAACAAAAACAAAACACAGATGCAACAGGCAAAGCAAAAAACTTAGCTTTAGGAGAGCAGGAATCAGACTAGTGTCCTAGAAGTCCACAGAGAAATCACCCGCAGGGCAGAAGGGCGTTGTCCGCCTTATATCCAGTCAGAGACTCCACTCAGCCAGTCATCATCATTAGTCTCAGATGCCTGATAATCAAGCTCACTACCATTCCTTACCAGAAGAGGGAGTTCCTCGGGCCTCAGTGTTGAAGGGAAAAATGAACTCACAACAGTACCTCCCCCTTGAGGAGGGGTCACCGAACCCTCAACCACGCCACCAGGGCGATCAGGGTGAGCCCGATGAAAGGCACACACCAATCTTATGGCATGAATATCAGAGGCAGAGACCCAGGAATTATCCTCCTGACCATAACCCTTCCACTTAACCAAATACTGGAGTCTCCGTCTAGCCAGACGGGAATCCAGTACTTTCTCTACCTCATATTCCATGTTACCTTCAACCAATACAGGATCTGGAGGTGCCACCCCCGGAACAACAGGTTCAACAAACCTCTTCAACAAAGACTTATGGAACACATTATGGATTTTAAATGTGACAGGAAGAGCCAAACGAAAAGAGACCGGATTAATAATCTCCAAAATCTTGTAAGGTCCAATAAATCTAGGCTTAAACTTAGGAGAAGCCACCTTCATAGCAATATTTTTTGATGATAACCACACCATATCACCAACCTTAAACTGGGGACCAATGGTCCTATGTCGGTTGGAAAACCGCTGGGCCTTTTCCTGGGAGAGAGATAACTTATCCACCACTTGGTCCCAGATCTGGTGCATTCTCTCCACCACAGTGTCAACACCTGGGCAGGCAGAGGGGCTCCACCTGCCCTGAAGAAAATAGAGGATGAAACCCAAAGTTACAAAAAAAAGGTGACATCAAAGTGGCAGAACTAGCTCTATTATTTAAAGCAAATTTGGCCAAGGGCAAAAATGAAACCCAATCATCCTGATCAGCGGAAATAAAACATCTCAAATATGACTCCAAGGTCTGGTTTGATCTCTCTGTCTGCCCATTGGTCTGAGGGTGAAACACAGAGGAGAAGGACAACTGAATACCCAGCTTGGAACAGAAAGTCCTCCAAAATCTAGAAACAAACTGAACTCCTCTGTCAGACACAATGTTCTCAGGAATCTCATGCAAGCGAACCACCTGTTGCAAAAACAAGGGCACCAACTCAGAAGAGGACGGCAACTTCGGGAGTGGTACAAGATGAACCATCTTAGAGAACCTATCACAAATCACCCAAATAACAGTCATCCTTTGAGAGACAGGCATATCAGAGATGAAATCCATTGAAATATGGGTCCATGGCCTCTTGGGGACAGGCAAAGGCATCAACAACCCACTAGAGCGAGAACACGATTTAAACCGGGAGCACGTCCCACAGGACTGCACAAAATTCCTGACATCACGAGACAAGGAGGGCCACCAAAGGGACCGACTCACCAGATCTCTAGTACCAAAAATACCTGGATGACCAGCCAAAGCAGAGCAATGAACTTCAGACATCACTCTCTTCTTCCACTGGTCAGGAACATACAACTTTCCACTGGGACAACGCTCAGGTTTGTCCTCCTGGAACTCTTTCAGAGCAAGTCTCAAATCGGGCGAGATGGCAGAAAAAACCACCCCTTCGCCTAAGATGGTAGCAGGCTTGGTCACCACAGGAGAATCAGCAAAGAAGCTCCTAGAGAGGGCGTCAGCCTTGACATTCTTAGTTCCAGGAAGAAAAGAAACCACAAAATCAAAACGTGTAAAAAACAAGGCCCACCTAGCCTGTCTAGGGTTCAAGCGCTTAGCCGACTCTAGGTAAATCAAATTCTTGTGGTCAGTGAGGACCACGACTTGATGCTTAGCTCCCTCCAACCAATGTCTCCACTCCTCAAATGCCCATTTCATGGCCAGCAGTTCCCGATTCCCCACATCATAGTTACGTTCAGATGGAGAGAACTTTCAGGAAAAGAAAGCACAGGGGATTCATTTTAGATGTTACAGGATCCTTTTGGGACAAAACAGCTCCTGCATCAATCTCAGAAGCATCCACCTCTACCTGGAACGGAAACGAGATATCAGGCTGCCGCAAAACCGGGGCGGAGGTGAATCTTCGCTTCAGCTCCTGAAAGGAAGAAACAGCCTCTGGAGACCAATTTAACACATCAGCACCCTTCTTAGTCAAATCAGTCAATGGCTTGGCAATACTAGAAAATTTTGGTAGAAATTTCCGATAAAAATTAGCAAAACCCAAAAACTTCTGGAGGGCCTTCAAAGAAGTGGGCTGAACCCAATCGTAAATGGCCTGTACCTTGGCCGGGTCCATTTCAATAGTTGACGGAGACAAAATAAATCCCAAAAAAGAAATCCTCTGTACTCCAAAAAGGCATTTAGATCCTTTGACATACAGGGAATTCTCCCTCAAGATCCGGAACACAGTCCGAATATGTTCCACATGAGAATCCCAATCCTTGGAGAAAATCAAAATATCATCCAGATAGATAATCAAAAATTTATCGACAAAATCTCGGAAAATATCGTTCATGAAACACTGGAAGACAGAAGGGGCATTAGTGAGCCCAAAAGGCATCACCAGGTAATCAAAATGTCCCTCCGGAGTATTAAACGCCGTCTTCCATTCATCCCCATGCTTAATGCGAATAAGATTATACGCCCCCCTGAGGTCAAGCTTGGTAAACCAGCAAGCACCTTTAACTCTGGAGAATAGATCCGAAATCAAGGGTAACGGATACTGATATTTAACAGTAATCTTGTTGAGGGGACGATAATCAATACAAGGTCTTAATGATCCATCCTTTTTGGCTACAAAAAAAAAAAAAAACCGGCACCTAAGGGTGATGAGGATGGTCTAATGTGACCCTTCTCCAACGCCTCCTTAATATAGGATCGCATAGCCTCGTGCTCGGGTACAGATAAATTGAAGAGCCGACCCTTGGGAAATTTACACCCCGGGCTCAGCTCAATTGCACAGTCATAACTCCTATGAGGAGGCAGAGACGCAGACTCTTTCTCACTAAATACATCCTAAAAGTCCTCCAAATAATCAGGAACATCATGTGACTGAGGAGAGGTGGAAAACACCGGAGCCTCATAAAAGGCACACCGACAACCCCAACTCACCACAGACACAGATTTCCAATCCAAAACTGGATTATGAATTTGTAACCAGGGAAACCCCAGAACAATGGTATCATGCAGATTATGCAACACCAAAAACCTGCAATTTTCTTGATGGTCTGGGGCAACCCGCATTACCACCTGGGTCCAAAACTGAGGTTTATTTTTAGCCAAAGGAATAGCATCAATCCCCCTCAAAGGGATAGGAGTCTGCAGAGGTGTCATCGGAAATCCACAACGTTTAGCAAAATCCAAGTCCATTAGATTTAGGGCTGCCCCCGAATCCACAAAAGCCTTGGCGGAAAATGTGGACAGGGAGCAGATCAGAGTAATAGCAAGAAGAAACTTAGGTTGAACACCACCAACAGAAAACGTGTGTGCAAAGCATTTCTCTCGTTTAGGACAGACAGAAATAATATGCGAGGCATCTCCACAGAAAAAACACAACTTATTACGCCTTCTGAACTCCTGACGCTGCTCTCTGGACAAAACTCTATCACATTGCATAGGTTCAGACATTTGTTCAACAGTTGGCAACACCTCTCGTGCAGTTTTGCGTTCACGCAAACGCCGATCAACCTGAATGGCTAATGACAGAATCGTCAAGACCAGAGGGAACAGGAAATCCCACCATAGTATCTTTTACGGCTTCTGACAAACCCTTCCGAAAGAGAGCAGCCAAGGCATTATCATTCCAGGTAGTAAGTACCGCCCACTTTCGGAATTTTTGACAGTACAATTCTGCAGAATCTCGACCCTGGTTCAATGCCAGCAGAGTCTTTTCAGCCTGATCAATGGCATTAGGTTCGTCATACAACAACCCCAAGGCTTGAAAGAATGCATTCACATGTCAGAATAGGATCATCTGGTTTCAAAGAAAATGCCCAATCCTGGGGATCGCCACGCCGCAAAGAGATGACAATTTTAACCTGCTGCGCGGAGCTCCCTGACGAATTGGACTTCAAGGCAAAAAATAGTTTACAATTATTTTTGAAATTCAAAAATTTAGATCGATCCCCAAAAAATACATCAGGTGTAGGAATCTTTGGTTCAGCAGAATGTGAATGAGCAAGGTAGGCGGAAATTCCCCACACTTCCGCAGCGAGCTGCTCCACACGATCAGACAATTGCTTTATCTCCATCGAGAGAAAAAAAAATTCCCCCTACGGCCTCAGAGATATAGAGGAAAAAATATACACACTTTTTTTTTTTTTTTACAATTCTTTCCTGCTATTGAGTACCCTAGGATCTGCGGTACGGCGGGTGATTCTGTTATGATTGAGTCACCGTAGGAGGCAAAAACAGAAATGCTTGCTAAGTCCAGAAAACCAGAGAAGTTGGCAGCTAACGGATTGCAGACCCCTGAACTTAACAACACAACTAGCAGTAGCCGTGGGGGGTTCCTACGGTGCCCTAGACCCCTCGATCACAGCCGGAGAAATAAATAGGCCTAAAGAAAGAAAGGGGAAATCTAAACTGCCCCAGAGCAGACCCCAGAGCAATAGGCAGCCCCACACAAATAATGACGGTGAAGCAAGATGAAAACACTAACACAGACAGAAAGATAGGCTGAGCAAAGACAGGGCCCAAACTAACTACATAGGAAAGGACAGGAGGCTGCTGTCTGCAATCCGTGAAAAACCCTATGAAAATAAGAGCCAACAGACTGACAGTGAAAAAGGCCCTGAAGACGCTAGGCTTCAAAAAGCTATGTCAGCACTCAGGCATATACTGAAGACAGAGCTATAGGCACAAGGGGAATCAGCTCACCCCAGCAGGGAATGGCAGAATCCAGAAAAGCAAGGAAAACAAAAACAAAACACAGAAGCAACAGGCAAAGCAAAAAACTTAGCTTTAGGAGAGCAGGAATCAGACTGGTGTCCTAGAAGTCCACAGAGAAATCACCCGCAGGGCAGAAAGGCGTTGTCCGCCTTATATCCAGTCAGAGACTCCACTCAGCCAGTCATCATCATTAGTCTCAGATGCCTGATAATCAAGCTCACTACCATTCCTTACCAGAAGAGGGAGTTCCTCGGGCCTCAGTGTTGAAGGGAAAAATGAACTCACAACAGCCTCCCACTTTACAGAAAAAATAGATAATATCCGTCAGGAAATCTGCACCCAACCACCAAGTGCTGTGATTCCCATGGCTCACTTTCCACATTTGATCCCATCACAGAAGAAGTCTCCAGACTCCTGTCTTCTTCTCGTCCGACTACATGCACGACCGACCCCATTCCCTCACATCTCCTCCAGTCTCTCTCTCCAGTCATCATAGCTCACCTAACTACAATCTTTAACCTCTCCTCGGGCATTTTCCCATCCTCCTTCAAACAAGCCATCGTTACTCCATTACTAAAGAAACCCGCTATCAACCCATCCTGCACTAACTACAGACCAGTCTCCAATCTCCCCTTCATCTCTAGACTTTTGCAGCGCCTAGTCTACTCCCGGCTTACCCATTACCTCTCCACTCACTTCCTCCTAGACTCTTCACAGTCCGGCTTCCGCCCCTACATTTGACTTAAACTGCACTCAAAGTGACCAATGACCTTCTGACAGCAAAACGTAATGGTCACCACTCTCTGCTCATTCTTCTTGACCTTTCTGCATCTTTCGACACTGCTGACCACCGTCTCCTACAGTCTAGGCTCCAATCACTGGGCATTAAGGACACTGCTCTCTCCTGGTTCTCTTCCTATCTTTCCGACTGCTCCTTCAGAGTTTTGTTCTCTGGCTCCACGTCATCTCCTATTCCTCTCAATGTCGGGTACCTCAGGGCTCAGTCCTTGGCCCTCTTCTCTCTCTACACCGCCCCAATTGGACAAACCATCAGCAGATTTCTCTTTCAGTAACATCTTTATGCTGATGACACACAATTATACACCTCATCCCCCCACCTTACCCCCGCTGTACTACAGAACGCCAGTGACTGTCTGCCCGCAGTCTCCAACATCATGTCTGCTCTCTATCTGAAACTCAACCTCTCAAAAACTGAAATTCTTCTGCTCCTGCCATCTACTAACCTCCCTATATCTGACATTTCCCTCTCCGTGGGTGGCACCATAATAATGCCCTGGCAGCAGGCGCGCTGTCTGGGTGTTATGTTTGACACCAATCTCTCCTTCACATCCCATATACAATCTCATGCCCGCTATTGCCGCTTACACCTAAAGAACATCTCTAGAATCCGCCTTATCACCATGGAAACAACAAAAACCCTCACTGTAGCATTGATCCACTCCCGCCTGGATTATGGGCAGCATGGTGGCTCAGTGGATAGCACTGCAGCCTTGCAGCCGCTGTAGTCCTGGGTTCAAATCCCACCAAGGACAACATCTGCAAGGAGTTTGTATGTTCTCCCAGTGTTTGCGTGGGTTTCCTCCAGGTACTCCGGTTTCCTCCGACATTCCAAAGACATACTGATAGGGAATTTAGATTGTGAGCCCCATTGGGGACAGTGATGATAATGTGTGCAAACTGTAAAGCGCTGCGGAATATGTTAGCGCTATATAAAAATAAAGATTATTACTGCAATGCTCTATTAATTGGCCTCCCCATTACTCTACTATCCCCTCTCCAGTCCATCCTTAATGCAGCAGCCAGGGACATCTATCTGACTAATCGGCACTCGGACATGTCCGCTCTTTGCCAATCCTTACATTGGCTGCCCATTCATTATAGGATCCAATTCAAAGTACTTGTTCTCAACCACAAAGCTCTCCACAGTGCGGCACTCCCCTACATCTCCTCCCTCATTTCTATCGGACTGACTGTTGCGCTCTGCAAACGACTTTCGACTAGCATCTGCACTAAGTACCTCCCACTCCTGACTCCAAGACTTCTCCTGCGCTGCGCCAATCTTTTGGAATGCTCTACCCCAAGAAATGACTATCCACAATTTGCATAGTCTCAGGCGTTCCTTTAAAACACATTTGTTCAGAGCGGCCTATCACGTTCACTAATCAAAGTCACTGTATGTGTAAGTGCGCGTGTGTGGCCCATTCACTATCTCCATCCATCCCTCACTCCCACAAGATGGTTGGACCATCATTGTAAATACACACCTGTACTCTGTATCTCCCCCACCTCATTGTAGATTGTAAGCTCTCACCAGCAAGGGCGGCTGATTTTGCTTTAATTATTGTATTGTTAACATTGTTACTTATGACTTGTGTTTTGAAACTGTTAAACTGTAAAGCGCTGAGGAATATGCTGGCGCTATATAAAGATTATTATTATTATATAAAAATGGGGGGCAGGTTAGTGAGGGATCAGTGACCTGTCATAAGCCAATACAGATGAATATGTAATCAGAGCACCACATAAAGCCCCGCCCACAGCCCCACCCACAGGCACGCCCACAGCCCCGCCCCAGAGCACGAGAATCTCATTAACTGAAAGCTACAAATACAGATTACACAACAGTAAACCAGAGTTGCCCTAATTTATGGTAGAACATTGGAGCTACTATGAATCCTGAGCAGAAGATTAGAGAAAATAATATTGCTCCCCATTTCAGGAGAGATTGTGCAGTAATCTGAATTCCTTAGGATCAAAAACAATGTAATTTATGACGTGGAGTGAATCCATGACACCAGGGCTGGAGCCAACACATCTCCTGCAGGCGGGAATAAATGTATATTACAGCCCTCAGCCACGCACAGCTTAGAGATATATCATGGCACAGGCGGAATGTTTGTCCTGGAGATTATCACAATCCTCCTTGAAGTTAGTTGGTTTTAATACAAATGGAAAAGTCAGGATAAAGGGAAACTCTGCTGTTATTGGACAGAAATTCACACTTGGCCTCACTGCACATTTACTGTTGTCGCTCATAAAAGGGAAGTTTGGCCAGAAAGACTGGACCTGGTCTTGTAGGGACCATGAGACATTCAGCAGCACAGAAGGGAGAGAAGATTCATCCGAAAAGATCTCAGGGATCTAGGAAGCCAACAGCATCATTACCCTCCGCTTTCTCTTACAGGCCCAGCATAAGATTTTTCTTCAAGTGATTTTCTATCTTGTCAGCATATTCTACGTACGCTGTCATTTGGCTTTATAGTTACAGATCTGAGCAGGTAACGGTCAGCGTCTCCTAATGTGAAGGAGAGAATGGCTAATGAAATCAATTATTAACCCTTATATAAGTCAGTTCAGATATGGTGTACCAAGATGGCGTCTGTGTCTTCAGACAACACCCTGGAAGAATCCTTGGAATGCAGAAGCTGAGATACTGGATACCATATATGGAAGTGAAGATGAAATGGACCTATCATAGACTGACACTGGCTCCTCAGAAGATTGTGTGACACCCATTTCCTGTCTCTCTGTCATAAGAATAAACTTCAGTTGTGTGCAAGCCTTTGCTGAGAAAGGAGTAGACATCTAACTCTGTGTTCGGTGTGACTCTTGAAGCGTGCACTCGGCCTATATTGGGTGAGGTACAAGCAATCATATAGATCTCGCTTTAAGGGATCACCCTCACACTAATCCCAGGGGTTGTGTGGATCCTCCAGGTGGGAAGTTCTATAGAAAAGGGCTTTCACTGCCCAAAGCCATTTGAACAGTTTTGGGTGGAGGAGAATGTTGTGGTCTAGAGGCAAAATGGTGATCATGGTAATACGGCCGGACTACACCACCGATAAAGCAGCCACAGCCGGTGACTGAGAGGAATCTGTGACTTCTCTGCATTCAGTGGTTACTACTCACCTGGGTAGTCATATGTGGGAATCTCCTCTTTACACCGCTCATCATCTCTCACATATGTCTCTGTAGTATTAATATGGGTCAGATCTTCACCCTGAAACAAATATTGTAAAAGTCACAGACAGATGGAGACATCCCATCTATGATCAGCTCTAATCCTGCCATCTCCACCGTTCTCATTACACAAGTACAAAACATATAATACTGGTGGGTAAAACAAGACTGAGCACAAGACCTTCACAGCCGCCTACACATCATAGGGGAGATCTCCTGACACCTTCTCTCCATCTACCTGATGATCCTGAGGAGCACTGGGATCTTCTTGGTTACAGTCCTGTGGAAGAAGAGGACGGGGACATCTCTCTGGTGTTGTCCTCTTACTGGATAGATCTGGAGGAAACACATACAGGGACTGAATTCATTCTCTACATACAGATAATTATAGGCCGTGTGTATTTAGTCCTGTCTATTACCTGGTGATGTGAGGGGCTGGGGAACCTCCATTATGACGTTCTTGTACAGATCGCTGTGTCCTTCTAAATACTCCCACTCCTCCATGGAGAAATAGACAGCGACATCCTGACACCTTATAGGAACCTGACACATACAATGATACCGTCATCCCCCGATCCCTTCATAGTGTTACTGTATAATGTCCCAGCATTCCCAGCAGTGTCACCTCTCCAGTCAGCAGCTCAATCATCTTGTAGGTGAGTTCTAGGATCTTCTGGTCATTGATGTCCTCATGGATCAGGGGGTGAGGTGGAGGCCCCGTGATTGGGCTCAGGGGTCTTCCCCATCCCTCAGACACAGGGTCCTGACAGCGATCACTAGAGGTCTTCTTCACCACTGTGTAATCCTGGTTATGGAGAGACGCATGAATAAATCTCACTACAGACATTCCCAGAGTCCTCACCTCTCCAGTTCTGTCCACCTGTTATTCCCATAGATAAGAATGATGTAATGTGACGTCATCAGAATCTCTCACCTCTCCAGTGAGACGGAAGAGGATCTCTAGGGTGAGGTGTAATATCCTCTCCGCCATCTTGTCTCTGTCCATATCCATCCTTGATGGGTAAACCAGGAAAATTCTCTTTTGTAGAAGATCTTCACTGAGAGGATCCGATATTGAAGAGACCTGAATGAGAAGAAGATGATCCGATGTAACATCATAAGAATCCTGTGTAATAATACAATTACTGGAGATAATAAGGGAAACATATGAGGAGATTTATTATTTTACAGGGTTGTTTTCTTCCCTGACATCTACTAATAAAACCTATATATTTAGGCCAAAGACAACAAGCAGTTTCCTCCTCGGAGTCGGCAGCTGAACACGTTCCTCATAGACTCATCTTCCATAACGCTAATTCTCATCTCATTACCGACACTGGAATCGGCATTAGCAATACTGCAGGAGAGATTCATTACACGCGACATGAGAAATAACTCCTTCATGATGAGGACGACATCTTCATCTTCTACTGCGGCTCTAGAGACAGATTTGGCCAGAGTCGGTCACTGCCTCCATCCCCACCGGCCGTCTATATGAAGGTTTCCCGTCTTCCCCGCACTGGAATCTTCTCTCACGTTAGATCTCAGCTCTGAGTCACACACAGAAGTTTGAGGCTTTTAGAAAAGATTTTTTGTTTCCACAAACACAACGGACAGAAATGATCTGATCCCAAAGTCTCCATGTACAGTGATTTATGGGGATTATTTCTGGCCTTAGGCTTTCCTATATTACAAGAAAAACTCCAGAAAAATCTGATATTAAAACGTTTCTAATGAAAAATTGGCTCCAACAATTCTTGTAAAAAGAAAAACAAAGCAGAAGACACATTTTACTATTTTTTAACAAGCGAAACTTTTTTTTGTTTTTTTTTACAAATTAACTCTTTTTGGAACCATAACATAGATGAACACCGCAGGGACGGCACAGGAGCGGCTGCAACAAAAAACATGGCAGTTTAAAGGGAAGAAGCCATCAAAGCCGGATGTGGCCTTGGCGTGCGTTCCACATGCCGCATGTGGCATTGGCGTGCGTTCCACATGCCGATTGTGGCATTGGCGTGCGTTCCACATGCCGATTGTGGCATTGGCGTGCGTTCCACATGCCGATTGTGGCATTGGCGTGCGTTCCACATGCCGATTGTGGCATTGGCGTGCGTTCCACATGCCGATTGTGGCATTGGCGTGCGTTCCACATGCCGATTGTGGCATTGACGTGCGTTCCACATGCCGATTGTGGCATTGGCGTGCGTTCCACATGCCGGACATAAATGGCTGTGGACCGCGCGTCATCAAGCCAAATCTGTTGCATATTCTACTTCTATGTGGTTCAAGAAACCACAAGTTATTTTGGCGTGCGTTCCACTTAATGGAAACACTAGGTTGTGGAGTGCACGCCTCTGCCTCATGGGACACAATTAGTTCGCCTTTGAGTGTCGCAGATTTTTTCCTTGCAGCTCACGCACCTTTATGGCACCCTGGCGTGTGTTTCAACCACCGGAAGTACCATGGTATGTATTTCATACTCCCAACCCCCCCCCCCCTTTAGCTCAGCACTATGGCCCCTCACCTCCTATCACAAGGATAAGTCCCCTGATGACTCAGCATGGAAGAAACGCGTTGGGCCCTTCCATGGGGGTGTGCAGGGCTTGTTTAGCACAGGGGGAGCTGTGGACGGTCAGGGGGAATCTTGGGGATAGACTACTGTTAGCCCTTTAGGGTCTTGTAGGGCATTTTCTTCCCCTTGTCCTATATGGATCATCCTGGACCCAAGATCTCCTTTTCCTCCCGCACCCCCTTCATAAATTGCTGAGCTTGTGCCTTTCCTCACTTATTGCTCTGGCATATTTCGGGTGGTAACTCTATTAATGTCATCCAGATTCCAGTCATTACTGTTATATGCAGCCAGAACCTGTCAGTCGTTGTTTGCGGGGTTCTGTGGGATTCTCCCAGATCCATAATGTGAGATTCTGGGACTTGCTGGTTGCAGTTCGGCCATTGCAAGTGGGAATCATTCCTCCTGATCGGGCTGTGCTCCTCACGCCCCTTTGTGACTTCACCCAAACATGTATATTCATTCACTCTGGGGGACACAAAATTGTTTTTATCCTACTATCTTACTAAAGGTTATGTTTTATCTCCCGTCCACCACACTCCAGCTGTGATGGAAATATATACATTTCATACAGATCTCACTTGCATATATCCTTATATACTGATAGACACATTTTCATAGCCATCTTGAACCTTATAATCAATTGCTGAAAATGACCTACTAACCCCATGAGCCAGTCTGGAGAACCAGCATAGTCTCGTGGTAGCATTGTCTTGTGATATATCAGCCAGCCATGGGAAAGGAGGAAGTTGGACCAGATGCACTAGCTGATATCGGAGGTTTGCTGACATTGCAAGACAATGCATAAGAGTAAATCAAATGATGCTAAATCACCATCATGTCGGACACTGCCATATAAGTTCATTTACTCAAATAGCCAATAGCATTAAAACACAAGCCTTATGTTAATTGACTAACCACTCCTTTCTGTATGTAATGATAAAACCATATATGTGCAATAAACCAGCAGAGTCCTGCTGGAAAGAGAAACTGCTAACAATGTGTTTAGGGTGTCTTTTCTGTTGAGCGCTCAATGAGACTGTTCTAATTAGGACAGGCCGCAGCACACAGAGATATATCTATCTAAATTTCCATATCATCTGGCGCAGAGACGCGTGGCTGTGGACGAAACGCACGGGGACCCTGCTGACCAGAGAGACGGAGGTGCCGACTAAGGCCTTGGCTCGTGGGGACGGAGATTTGCGCAACTCCATAAGTAAGGTAAGAAAATCTGGTTATCTTACCTGAATGTCCCCTGTGCCCAGTCCGGGTCTGTACCTCTAGCCGGCCAGGTGTGGTCACCACCGCATTCCCAGGTAGTGTAAAAGTCCACACCCATAACCAAACCCTGGGATAAGCCAAGGTGTCTGCTTTGTGTCCTGTTTGTGTCTAGATCCGGGAGAGAGCTGGTGGAACGGTGATTGATTGTGCATGTGGTTGCTGGGAAACCGATATCTGAGAGATTCAACTTCCCCTGCTAAGTCCTCACAAATAAACCTGTACACAGGGAGGACAGGAGAGGCCTATCCAGGTATGGGTTGTGGGGGCTTAGAGAGATATCACTAGTCTAGTCTCCTATCAAGCTATCACATATACACCCATGCATCGGAAGGGACAGGAGCACCCAGATCGCCAGGTACGTGGTGGTGTTTAGCTTGGGGGAGATATCGCAAGCCAAATCACTTGACAGGTTGCCACCGATTCACCTGTACATCGGAAGGACAGGAGAGGCCGGCCAGGTACAGATGGTGGCAATTTTGTGGGAGTTAAAACGGATTCCTGCTACCGGCGGGACGACCGGTACAGTGTGTTAACATTCCCGGGTGACCGAGTGCAGTACACCCAGTGTGATTGGCAGTTGTTGGTTACCAGAGCTGCTTGTGCTACGTGTCACTAAAGAGGGCCTCGATTTCTCCCCGGACCTCTATATGTGCATCAACCTGTAAATTCACTGCTGTTCTCCATGAAGATCTGAAGCAGAAAGTTTTTTTCCTTTCCTTTTACACTTCCTCTTTTGCCCGTGGGGTGCGTCTGATATTTTTCATATTGTCACATTTGTTCTGTACTCTGCTTTTCCCTTGTTTTATCTTGCATTTGGTGGAAGTTTTTTACTGTAGTGTGAGAATTTTTGGGAATGCTGGGTTGTTGAATATATACCATTGTCTCAGTTTGCTCTTTTGTTTCCATTGTTCTCAGAAGATTTTACTGAGAGACGCAGGCAGAGGAAAGGGGAAGTGTGTATCCTCCATTTGTGCACGGACATTTTATTGTTGGAAGTTTTACTGAATTTTGGATTTTTGATTTCTTTTTGGAGGTGTTCTTTCCAAGTTTTTCCAACTTCCTGATTATTCTGTTTTCTTTTTTCTCCATTTTCTGAGTTTTTATTAGTTTTCCATTTTCTTTTGAAGCTTTTATAAATAGTTTTTTTTTTTGCTTTTTTCTTTCCTTTTTAAGCAAGTTTAAAAAAGGGTTGTGAAGTTTTAATCACTTTTTTTTGAAGTTTTTGGAATAGACATAGTACGTGTTATTCAGAAAGTTAAGTATGTAGATTTACAGGGGCAGCTTTTAAGCTGCAGCATGGCATAATGTATTGAGAAGAAAAAAGGGAAGTTATTTAGTTGAGCTGAATTGAAGTCCGCGTTTTATAAAGTGGCAGCGGATTTACAGCATAGAAGTACTGAGAGTTAGGTGAACAGGAAAGGATTATTTTTACGTGTACAAGAGAGAAAAAGGTGTTTTCAGCGGAATCCTAAGCTGTGCCGTCTGTGAGGCACCCCGCCCCCGCCCCCCCCCCCCCCGGGAGAAGGCACAAGTCCAAGCATGCCTTCTCTGACTGCAGAAAAAGTGAAGGAGTCCGCTCCTCCCATCTCTCTCCTCCCTCCATCTCCACTCATCTATATTTCCTCCTCCCTCATCTTTTCCCTCTGTCTTTCCTCCTCCTTCATCCCCCTCCTCTTCTATCACCTTCCTCCTCCCTCTTTCTTTTTTCATCTCCCCACCTTTCCACTCTCTCCTTTACCCCTCCCTGCTCCTCGCCCTCTCCGTTCATTGTCCCCAGCTGGGCCAGTGCCAAATCCAGAAAATGAGGTGTCCTTATCTCCACAGGGCACCCTCTCTAAAGAGCCAGCTATGATACCAGGAGAAGAAAGTGAAACACTCCCTACACATAACACCACAGGTGCCCCCCCAATACAACAGCTAGCAGAAGGGAGGTGTGAGTCATCAGCGTCTGCTGCTGCTGGGTCTTACAATGAGGATCCTAAGTGCCAGGCAGACCTGCAACCTCAGAAGGGGGGAGCACCCACACAATGTCACAGTTTCTCCTCTGATGAATATGAAGAGGGGACATCATACATGCTGCCCAGTACTAGGTGAAGAAACCCACAGACACCAAGTAGGCAGGGGCAGATAGAGCCAGAACTCTTACACTATGTGCCATTCACCCCTCTGAAAAATCTGCCAGACCCAGATATGGACCCCATGCCATTTTACCGAAGAATGTAGCAGAGCCAGCAAACATCTGCAATCTGGATTGATCTGTGGTCCATAATGGAATTAAAAGCAGGTGAAACACTCTGGCCAATCATGAAGGAACACTTCAAGCTTCCATCAGAATTAGATGTGCACTCCTGGGAGTCAGGATCAAAGCTAATTGAGCAGCTCAGAGAGTGGGCCGAAGCCAGACAAGCACTCAGCCTACATAACATGAGCCAAGCCGAGACAGAGTCTGTAGACAAGTTTCATGGCAGAGTGAGGCAAATATTCCAAGACTTAGGCTTCACTATTCATGATCAGATACACAGACAAATGTTGGCAGAGGCCTTTAGGCATGGACTAAGAGAACCAATCAAGAAGCTGCTGACAGTGACCAGGCCTGAGTACAGGTCAATAGCCGTAGATGCCCTGCTCGCAGTATCCAGAAGAATTCAGTCCCACCCAGGAGTGCGCAAGATAGCCCCTCCTATGGTGGCCACCGATGTGGAAGAGCACCCACCCTGCAGGGATGGGAGACCCATCAGGTGTTACAACTGAGGCAACCTTGGTCATGTCCAGAACCAGTGCACAGCACCCCTGGCAGCCCAGGACATCACGCAGGGGAATAGGCCAAGCAAGAAACACAGGAAACAGTGAAGAACCCTGTCTATAGGACAGAGGCAAGCCAGGTCCGCAAGACATCACGCCCCTGACATGTAAAACTCCATCAGCGGACCCAATACCTCAAATCTCCGGGGGTTTTCATATCTTTCCTTGTGGACACTGGTGCAGTCAGAAGTGTGATGAGGCATGTGACACATAGCGACTCACCAGCGATCCCGACAACGATATCACCTTGTCAGGATCGCTGGTGTGTCGCTACATGATCGCCGGTGAGCTGTCAAACAGGCAGCTTCACCAGCGATCAGTACCAGCGACACGCGGGTAACAAGCGACGCACGTCGCTTAGTTACCCGCATTGTATTTTAGTTACCAGCGTGCTGATGCAGGGAGCTGGTAACCAAGGTACACATCGGGTTTCTAAGGGGGGCGCGCCCCTTAGAAACCCGATGTGTACCTTGGTTACCAGCTCCAGCTCGCTGGTCTCCCGCCTGTCACACGCAGCAATGCGTGCTGGCCAGCGGGAGACCAGCGACCCCAAAAATGTCCAGATGTTTCAACAACGATCAGCGATACCCGGCAGAGGGGCCGGTCGCTGATAGCTGTCACACACAATGATCTCGCTGGTGAGATGGCTGTTGCGTCACAAAACTTGTGACTCAGCAGCGATCTCGCTAGCGAGATCGCTATGTGTGATGGGGGCTTTACAAGCCCCTGAGCGTGTGGACACAGCCAGGACACTCCATCCTGTTTCAGTTTATGGTGAAGACCAGCCCACCCCACCTGATGAGAGACATTGACATGACAATTTCTCCACCTCTGACCCAAGAAGAATCCATCATGCTGGTTGCCCTACAAGAGCCTCGAACAACCGGTGCAAGCCTACTCAAGGAGGTGCTGGATATAGTACCCAATAGCCTGTGGCCCAAGGGAGACTTCAAGTTGCGCCAGGGTGGGTGTCACTAAAGTCTGGAACTCCGTACCCTCACAATGCCCAGCATCCCCTGTCCACCACCCAGAGTCAAACTGTCTCTGACCAACTGGAGGTCTGAGTGGAATCGCTGTTCAACAAACGGCCTAAGAACTTTGGTATGGGCCAGGAAATTTTCAACCCAAAGGGACCTTACACGCTTCATGAAATGGCTGCACTGTTTCCGGCTCCAGAGGATCATCTTGGACAAGATTCTGAAGGTGCTCCCTGAAGTTTATCCAGGCCCTTGACCAGAAGAAGGCCACTCAGCTCCTCAAACTGGTTAACAAATTCTGACCTGAGATCAAGCTGGGTGAAAGGAACGGCTGCTGGCTGGTAAAGAATGTGAAAAATGAGGATGAATGAACTCATGAAGATCAACATCCAACACTGCGGAGACACCATCACGTTTCTCAACGCAGTGATTCTAGAGCAATGCCCCCCATCCCTTATGGGAAATTATGTAAAAACATGCAAAACAAGCCGCGGAGACACCATCACGTTTCTCAACGCAAGCAATAACTAGCCAGGTCTTTCCCCGGGAAGGAACAACCACGGGAAGCGCAGTCTCCAATGAAGGAAACCACCTATGCCAAAACATGGTATCCATCCACAGACAGCTGTTTCGGGGTATTGCCCCTCATCAGTGTGGAGTAGGAAAATGGCCAGTAGGAGCAATATCTAGAGGCATAGGTGGTTTCCTTCATTGGAGACTGCCCTTCCCGTGGTTGTTCCTTCCCAGGGAAAGTCCTGGCTAGTCATTGCTTGCGTTGAGAAACATGTGATGGTGTATCCGCGGCTTGTGTTTTGCATGTTTTTACATATTTCCCATAAGGGATGGGGGCATTGCTCTAGAATCACTGCGTTGAGAAACATATGATGGTGTCTCCGCAGTGTTGGATGTTAATCTCCATGAGTTCATTCATCCTCATTTTTCACAGTCTTCTACTAGACATTGCTCCTACTGGCCAGTTTCCTACTCCACACTGATGAGGGGCAATACCCCGAAACAGCTGTCTGTGGATGGATACCATGTTTTGGCATAGGTGGTTTCCTTCACTGGAGACTGCCCTTCCCGTGGTTGTTCCTTCCCGGGGAAAGACCTGGCTAGTCATTGCTTGCATTGAGAAACGTGATGGTGTCTCCTCGGCTTGTGTTTTGGCTGGTAAAGAAGACGTCCCAGCAAAAAGACCCCCTGTGATCTGAGCAGGGGTTACCACAATGACCGCCTTGGTGGAGAGCAAGAAAGCTCAGCTGGACGTCATCTCTGATGAAGAGGACCCCAGTAAACGGCTTGTTTCCCTGCCGGCTCTGTGCCAGAAGATGGTAGTCCCTCACGGAATTGTGAAGAGCAAGGCCAGATTGAGCCGCCTCGTCCATAGGAATCATCGTGCAGTCCCAGCTTTTCCCGATCAGGAGGAAACCTGTGAAAGGAGAAGCAGCCAGGTTCAGAATGGTGCATGACCTGAGGGCTGTGAACAAAGCAACCATGTTTGAAACCCCAGTTGTGCCAGATCTGCACACTCTGCAGTCAAACATGCCAGTCACAGCAACAGTGCTCACGGTGATGGATCTGTCCAATGCTTCCTTCAATGTTCACCTAGACGACCTGAAAACGCATAAGGGGGGTGCAGAACACATGGACAGTGATGCCCAAGAGGGCCCAGAACAGCCTTTCACAGCTCACCAAAGCATTGTCCTTCATCCTCGTCAACTGGATTGCAGAACATGCAGAAGTCATCGACATCTCTACCTGCATAGCCCTTTCGTCTCCTCTACTCTATCTGGTGGAGCAGCAACGCAAGTTCTGGAAAAACAGAGTCCAGGTGTCAAAAGCAAGTTACGTTCCTGAAGACACCGTATTGCCGGCCAGACAAACCGCTTGACAGATGACCGGAAGACCGCTGAGGAGAAGATGGCTGATGCAGGCCTTCCTTGGTCTAGTCTCGTACTGCAGAACTTGGATCCCTGGTGCTCCAGTCTTAATGCAGCCTCTGTACAATTGCATCAACGCATTGCAGCCTTCATCTCGTACAGGAAACTGAAAGACTCCATAGTCTCTGTGCCAGCTCCAGGCCTCCCTGACTACGAGAAGCCATTCCATCTTTACCGAATGGAAAAAGAAGGTCATGCCTCTGAGGAAAACCAGAGGCCTCTAGACTAACTCTCCGCTGGCCTGGATCCAGTTGCAAGGGGGGGGGTCCCTCCTGCATGAAAACAATATTTGCAGCACACGCCCTCCTGGACAAGGCTGCTGATGTCATTATTGGACAACCAATGGAGATTCTCTCTCCACCACTCTTCAGTGCTCTCAGCCGTTGCCTGACTCTACTCCCACTCCCAAGGGGGGGGGATGCAGATACGTCTTCCACCGCCATTCTACTCCCACTCCCAAGAGGGGAATGCGGATAAGGACTCTTCAGAGAAAAATCTGCAGGATACCGTAGATCTGCAGTAACCAGCAATCAAGACATCCTATGGTCCAGAAGTCTGTCAGCCCAAGAAGCAGAACTGATAGCGCTGATGAAAGTACTCGCTTGGCATGGCACACGACTTCGGACCCATCTGGGCTGCAAGAGACTTCATCATAGCAAGCGGGTCAACCGTGAAGCATCATGGTGCAATCAGAGACCTGCTGGATGCTCTTCAACTTCTAAAAGTGGTGGCAGTGTTAAAGGTCAAGGCACACGGAAAACTGAACACAGTAGAGGCATGGGGTATCGACATGGCAGCCAAAGGAAGACCATATTGAAAAGTGGGAGAGTTCATAGAGCCCGGACGGCAACTACATAACGACTGAAGACGAGAAAACCTGACAAAAAATGACGTTCTGGGATCTGTTCAAGAAGTAGTAGGACCAGACCCCAAAGGAAAGCTGGATGCTGAAGGGAAAAAGCACTGAAGTCCAAAACCCTGTCTACCTCAAGGCACACCCAGTCTACCTCAAAGTATGTACCCTATGGTGGTTCAATGGATACATCGCCCCCGCACAGAATTGAAGACACAGATGAATGACCTGATTGGTCTGGACTCCCACCTTAACAGCCAAATTTCCAGCAGATGTCTAGCACCTGACAAATGCAACATTGGGCGAGTGGAAAAAGTTCTCCCACATCATCTGGCCTGAAGCTTTCCCAGTAAGAAACCAGTTGGTGAAGACTACTGCAAAGAAGCTACAGTCATGGCCAAAAGTTTTGAGAATGACACAAATATTATATTTTCACATGATCTGCTGGCCTCTGGTTTTTATGTGTGTTTGTCAGATGTTTTTATCACATACAGAAATATAATTGCAATCATATTATGAGTAGCAAAAGGTTATATTGACAGTTAGAATGAGTTAATGCAGCAAGTCAATATTTGCAGTGTTGACCCTTCTTCTTCAGGACCTCTGCAATTCTCCCTGGCATGCTCTCAATCAACTTCTGTATCAAATCCTGACTGATAGTCCATTCTTGCAAAATCAATGCTTTTATTTTGTCTGAATTTGAAGCTTTTTGTTTGTCCACCCGTCTCTTGATGATTGACCACAAGTTCTCAATGGGATTAAGATCTGGGGAGTTTCCAGGCCATGGTCCCAAAATCTCTATGTTTTGTTCCCTGAGCCATTTAGTTATCACCTTTGCTTTATGGCAAGGTGCTCCATCATGTTGAAAAAGGCATTGTTGATCGCCAAACTGCTCTTGGACAGTTGGGAGAAGTTGCTCTTGGAGGACATTCTGGTACCATTCTTTATTCATGGCTGTGGTTTTAGGCAAGACTGAGAGAGAGCCCATTCCCTTGGCTGAGAAGCAACCCCACACATGAATGGTTTCAGGATGCTTGACAGTTGGCATGAGACAAGACTGGTGGTAGCGCTCACCTGGTCTTCTCTGAATAAGCCGTTTTCCAGATATCCCAAACAATCGAAAAGGGGATTCATCAGAGAAAATGACTTTACCCCAGTCCTCAGCAGTCCACTCCCTGTACCTCTTGCAGAATATCAGTCTGTCCATGATGTTTTTCCTGGAGAGAAGTGGCTTCTTTGCTGCCCTCCTTGAGACCAGGCCTTGCTTCAAGAGTCTCCGCCTCACAGTGCGTGCAGATGCACTCACACCTGCCTGCTGCCATTCCTGAGCAAGCTCTGCACTGCTGGTAGCCCGATCCCGCAGCTGAAACACTTTTAAGAGACGGTCCTGGCACTTGCTGGTCTTTCTTGGGCGCCCTGGAGCCTTTTTGGCAACAAGGGAACCTCTTCTCCTTGAAGTTCTTGATGATGCGATAGATTGTTGACTGAGGTGCAATCTTTCTAGCTGCGATACTCTTCCCTTTTAGGCCATTTTTGTGCAGTGCAATCATGACTGCACGTGTTTCTTTAGAGATAACCATGGTTAACAGAAGAGAAACAATGATGCCAAGCACCAGCCTCCTTTTAAAGTGTCCAGTGGTGCCATTCTTACTTAATCATGACAGATTGATCTCCAGCCCTGTCCTCATCAACACCCACACCTGTGTTAATGGAGCAATCACTGAAATGATGTTAGCTGGTCCTTTTAGGGCAGGGCTGCAATGATGTTGAAATGTGTTTTGGGGGATAAAGTTCATTTTCTAGGCAAATATTGACTTTGCAAGTAATTGCTGTTAAGCTGATCACTCTTTATAACATTCTGGAGTATATGCAAATTGCCATTAGAAAAAATGAAGCAGTAGACTTTGTAAAAATTAATATTTGTGTCATTCTCAAAACTTTTGGCCATGATTGTACTCTCAAAAATAGTGTGCAGATATGGGGTTCCAGAAGTAATAGCAAGTGATCAAGGACCCACATTCACAGCAAACCTGACACAAGAGATCCGATCAGCAGTAGGGTCAGACTTAGGCCTACACATTTCCCACCATCCCGCACCATAGACTAAGTGGGACACTTAAGAGCAGCATGCTAAAAAATTGCCCAAGAGACAAACCATGGCATTAGACACTCCCATAGGCTCAGTAAAAGCTGTCACCAATATTACATTTTATTTGGGTCTAAACTCAGGTTAGGGGTATTCTTCCCAGCAGTTGACTATGCAAAGTGATACTTTGCTTGTGTAATTGAATTTATCAAGAATCTTGCTAATGTCCACTCTCGAGTTTCTTCTTCATGGCCAGGTCCAGATTCGGTGCCTGGTATGCACGCCCTGAAGTCAGGAGACGGAGTGTTGGTGGAAAAAGTTTGTAAGGAGAGCACTCGATTCCAGATTTGATGGCGCTTCTCCAAGTGCTGACGCCACAAACCTGGAGGGAGAACCCCCACCTGGATCCACGCATCGCATTGCAAGAAAGCTCTCATACCAAGAGATACACCTGAGCTGGAATGATGCTGTGGAAGCCCTACCTGACTGAATTACCTACCCGCTAGAGAATACACACCACTGACTGCATAGACTGCTATCTAAGAGACTTTACAATGCAATGAACCCCCGCTAGGGACAGACCTCCTGACCGCCCATTTACAAAAGTCTGTATGGAGGGGGGGGCGTATGCATCAGGCATGCGACAACCCACTGGCAGCATAGAAGAGCTGCAGCGCTTGTGACAGGAGCAGGATTCTTAGGGCAAGTGATATCTAAGGGGGGATTGTGATGGAAATATATTTCATATAGATCTCACTTGCATATATCCTTATATACATATATATACACATACATATATATATACACATACATATACACACACAACATACAACAGCTCTGGCTCCGCCCCTGTCCGCCACGTGCCAGCTCCGCCCCCGTCCGCCAAATGCCAGCTCCGCCCCCGTCCGCCACGTGCCAGCTCTGCCCTTGTCCGCCACGTGCCAGCTCTGCCCCCGTCCGCCACGTGCCAGCTCAGGCTCCACCCCGTCCGCCACGTGCCAGCTCAGGCTCCACCCCGTCCGCCACGCCCCAGCTCCGCCCCCGTTCGCCACGTGCCAGCTCAGGCTCCACCCCGTCCGCCACGCCCCAGCTCAGGCTCCGCCCCGTCCGCCAGCTCCGCCCCCGTTCGCCACGCGCCAGCTCCGCTCCCGTCCGCCACGCGCCAGCTCAGGCTCCGCCCCGTCCACCAGGCACCAGCTCCGCCCCCGTCCGCCAAGCGCCAGCTCAGGCTCCGCCCCGTCCCAGCTCAGGCTCTGCCCCGTCCGCCAAGCGCCAGCTCAGGCTTCGCCCCTTCCGCCATGCGCCAGCTCAGGCTTCGCCCCTTCCGCCATGCGCCAGCTCCGCCCCCGTTCGCCACGCGCCAGCTCAGGCTCCGCCCTGTCCGCCACGCGCCAGCTCAGGCTCCGCCTCGTCCACCAGGCGCCAGCTCCGCCCCCGTCCGCCAAGCGCCAGCTCAGGCTCCGCCCCGTCCGCCATGCCCCAGCTCAGGCTTCGCCCCGTCCGCCATGCGCCAGCTCAGGCTTCGCCCCGTCCGCCATGCGCCAGCTCAGGCTCCGCCCCGTCCACAAAGCGCCAGCTCAGGCTTCGCCCCCGTCCGCCGCCTAAGGCTCCGCCCCGTCCCAGCTCCGCCCCCGTCCGCCAAGCGCCAGCTCAGGCTCCGCCCCGTCCACAAAGCGCCAGCTCAGGCTTCGCCCCCGTCCGCCGCCTAAGGCTCCGCCCCGTCCCAGCTCCGCCCCCGTCCGCCAAGCGCCAGCTCAGGCTCCGCCCCGTCCACAAAGCGCCAGCTCAGGCTTCGCCCCCGTCCGCCGCCTAAGGCTCCGCCCCCGTCCGCCAAGCGCCAGCTCAGGCTCCGCCCCGTCCGCCATGCCCCAGCTCAGGCTTCGCCCCGTCCGCCATGCCCCAGCTCAGGCTTCGCCCCGTGCGCCATCTCAGGCTCCGCCCCGTCCGCCAAGCGCCAGCTCAGGCTCCGCCCCGTCCGCCATGCGCCAGCTCAGGCTTCGCCCCGTCCGCCATGCCCCAGCTCAGGCTCCGCCCCGTCCGCCATGCCCCAGCTCAGGCTCCGCCCCGTCCGCCAAGCGCCAGCTCAGGCTTCGCCCCGTCCGCCAAGCGCCAGCTCAGGCTCCGCCCCGTCCGCCATGCCCCAGCTCAGGCTCCGCCCCGTCCACAAAGCGCCAGCTCAGGCTTCGCCCCGTCCGCCATGCGCCAGCTCAGGCTCCGCCCCGTCCACAAAGCGCCAGCTCAGGCTTCGCCCCCTCCGCCAAGCACCAGCTCCGCCCCCGTCCGACGCCTAAGGCTCCGCCCCGTCCCAGCTCCGCCCCCGTCTGCCACGCTCCGGCTCCGCCCCCGTCCGCCACGCGCCAGCTCTCCCTCCCCCCTCCACACACCGTCTCCCTTCTGTCCTCTGCGGGGTGTCGCCGCTCCCTCCTCCGCGCTCTTCCCCGCTGACTGCTCCGCTCCTGTGCTGCGCGCTCTCCACACTGCTCTCCTGTCGCTCCACACAAGAGCGATGTGATACCGGAAGTGAGCCGCTTCTACTTCCGGTTACAGCTGTTAAAAAAAAAAAAAGTAGAGGCTAAATCCAAGTCGGCTTGGAGCTGTGCTGACGTCGTGCCCATGTGACCAGAAGGGGCGGGGCCTCCTCCTCCATGGAGCAGAGCAGCACACAGGAAGCTGCCGGTGTCATGGCAGGTAAGTGGATGTTCATGCACGAGCTGGGAGGGGGTGATGTTGCTTGCATGGGGCTGCATGCTGGAGGAGGGTCTGCCTGGGGAGAAAGGGGTGATGTTGCTTACATGGGGCTGCATGTGCATGCTGGAGGGGGGTCTGCCTGGGAAGAAGGGGGTGATGCTTACATGGGGCTGCATGCTGGAGTTGGGTCTGCCTGGGGAGAAGGGGGCTTACATGGGGCTGCATGCTGGAGGAGGGTCTGCCTGGGGAGAAGGGGGTGATGCTTACATGGGGCTGCATGCTGGAGGAGGGTCTGCCTGGGAGAAGGGGGTGATGTTGCTTACATGGGGCTGCATGCTGGAGGAGGGTCTGCCTGGGGAGAAGGGGGTGATGTTGCTTACATGGGGCTGCATGCTGGAGGAGGGTCTGCATGGGGAGAAGGGGGTAATGTTGCTTGCATGGGGCTGCATGCTGGAGGGGGGTCTGCCTGGGATGAAGGGGGTAATGTTGCTTGCATGGGGCTGCATGCTTTAGGGGGGTCTGCCTGGGATGAAGGGGGTGATGCTTACATGGGGCTGCATGCTGGAGGAGGGTCTGCCTGGGGAGAATGGGGTGATGCTTACATGGGGCTGCATGCTGGAGGAGGGTCTGCCTGGGGAGAAGGGGGTGATGTTGCTTGCATGGGGCTGTGTGTGAATGCTGGAGGAGGGTCTGCCTGGGGAGAAGGGGGTGATGTTGCTTACATGGGGCTGCATGCTGGAGGAGGGTCTGCCTGGGGAGAAGGGGGTGATGTTGCTTACATGGGGCTGCATGCTGGAGGAGGGTCTGCCTGGGGAGAAGGGGGTAATGTTGCTTGCATGGGGCTGCATGCTGGAGGAGGGTCTGCCTGGGATGAAGGGGTGATGCTTACATGGGGCTGCATGCTGGAGGAGGGTCTGCCTGGGGAGAATGGGGTGATGCTTACATGGGGCTGCATGCTGGAGGAGGGTCTGCCTGGGGAGAAGGGGGTGATGTTGCTTGCATGGGGCTGTGTGCATGCTGGAAGAGGGTCTGCCTGGGGAGAAGGGGGTGATGCTTACATGGGGCTGCATGCTGGAGGAGGGTCTGCCTGGGGAGAAGGGGGTGATGTTGCTTACATGGGGCTGCATGCTGGAGGAGGGTCTGCCTGGGGAGAAGGGGGTGATGTTGCTTACATGGGGCTGCATGCTGGAGGAGGGTCTGCCTGGGGAGAAGGGGGTGATGTTGCTTGCGTGGGGCTGCATGTTCATGCTGGAGGGGGGCTGCTTGGGGAGAAGGGGGTAATGTTGCTTGCGTGGGGCTGCATGTTCATGCTGGAGGGGGGTCTGCCTAGGGAGAAGGGGGTGATGTTGCTTGCATGGGGCTGCGTGCTGGAGGGGGGGTCTGCCTGGGGAGAAGGGGGTGATGTTCCTTACCTGGGGCTGCATGTTCATGCTGGAGGGTGGTCTGCCTGGGGAGAAGGGGGTGATGCTTGCATGGGGCTGCGTGCGCATGCTGGAGGGGTGGACTGCCTAGGGAGAAGGGGGTGATGTTGCTTGCATGGGGCTGCATGTTCATGCTGGAGGGTGGTCTGCCTGGGAAGAAGGGGGTGATGTTGTTTGCATGGGGCTGCATGCTGGAGGAGGGTCTGCCTGGGATGAAGGGGGTGATGCTTACATGGGGCTGCATGCTGGAAGAGGGTCTGCCTGGGAAGAAGGGGGTGATGTTGCTTACATGGGGCTGCATGCTGGAGGAGGGTCTGCCTGGGAAGAAGGGGGTGATGTTGCTTACATGGGGCTGCATGCTGGAGGAGGGTCTGCCTGGGAAGAAGGGGGTGATGTTGCTTGCATGGGGCCGCATGCTGGAGGGGGGGGTCTAGGGAGAAGGGGGTGATGTTGCTTGCATGGGGCTGCATGCTGGAGGGGGGGTCTGCCTGGGGAGAAGGGGTTGATGTTTGCATGGGGCTGCATGCTGGAGGAGGGTCTGCCTGGGAAGAAGGGGGTGATGTTGCTTGCATGGGGCTGTGTGTGCATGCTGGAGGGGGGGGTCTGCCTGGGAAGAAGAGGGTGATGTTGCTTGCATGGGGCTGCATGCTGGAGGAGGGTCTGCCTGGGGAGAAGGGGGTGATGTTGCTTACATGGGGCTGCATGCTGGAGGAGGGTCTGCCTGGGGAGAAGGGGGTAATGTTGCTTACATGGGGCTGCATGCTGGAGGAGGGTCTGCCTGGGGAGAAGGGGGTAATGTTGCGTGCATGGGGCTGCATGTTCATGCTGGAGGAGGGGTCTGCCTGGGGAGAAGGGGGTGATGCTTGCATGGGGCTGCATGCTGGAGGGGGGGTCTGCCTGGGGAGAAGGGGGTGATGTTGTTTGCATGGGGCTGCATGCTGGAGGAGGGTCTGCCTGGGAAGAAGGGGGTCATGTTGCTTGCATGGGGCTGTGTGTGCATGCTGGAGGGGGGGTCTGCCTGGGAAGAAGAGGGTGATGTTGCTTGCATGGGGCTGCATGCTGGAGGAGGGTCTGCCTGGGGAGAAGGGGGTGATGCTTACATGGGGCTGCATGCTGGAGGAGGGTCTGCCTGGGAAGAAGGCGGTGATGTTGCTTGCATGGGGCTGCATGTGTATGCTGGAGGGTGGTCTGCCTGGGAAGAAGGGGGTGATGTTGCTTGCATGGGGCTGCATGCTGGAGGAGGGTCTGCCTGGGGAGCAGGGTGGATTGATTTAAATCACGCCGATTTAAATCATGATTTAAATCACGATTTAAATCAAAAGATTTTTTTCTATTTAAATCGGATCGATTTAAATCATGATTTTAATCATGATTTAAATCACTGATTTAAATCAAAAGGTTTTTTTTTAATATAAATCACGATTAAAATGAGAAGTGAGAGCAGTGTGCATGTGCGCCCATAGTTACACGGACGAAACTAGGGGCAACGATCTAACGCCAGGGTGAGGGGGGACCCCAAAGTAAGTAAAAATCTTTTTTGTTTTACTATATGGCAATAGGTAGGTGTTTAAAAGCAGCATGTCTTAATTGTATAAACTATTAATAGCCTCCACATTTTGTTCATACTGCCCCTTTAATTCCACACTTCTAGCTTGGTTTCAGTTTTGGTTTAGTTTCTTTTTCCCTGCATTCAGTTGACATGCCCAAACTTGTTGGATAGTCAGCAGTACTTGGCTCAGGCTGTAGTAACATCAGCAGTGCTTGGCTCAGGCTGTAGTAACAATCAAACTTCATAAGTGATCTGTGTGAGCCATGGCAGCAGGTCGTAAGAGAGACCCTATTTGGGTTCATTTTGTTGAGATGCCAGCAGCAGATCTTGGAAAGAAAGGTGCAAGAGTAAAGTGCAAATACTGTCAAAAGGATATCCAAGGACTTGTTTGCCGTTTGAAATCACATTATGAAAACTGCAACCAGAAGGGAAATGAAGATGTTGATAGTGATACAACTAATGTCAATGAACCCCCACAGCTTCTTATGCACCAGGAGCCTAGTACTAGTGGTAAGTCTGGCAATTAATTTACAACCTATTTTTTTAACAGACATTTTACTGGGATGGTTAAAGTCTATGAAAAGAAAAATGATTTAAATCAAAAAAATCTGATTTAAATCAAAAAAATCTGATTTTTTTGATTTTTTTAAAAAAATCAAAATTTTTATCCACCCTGCTGGGGAGAAGGGGTTGATGTTGCTTGCATGGGGCTGCATGCTGGAGGAGGGTCTGCCTGGGGAGAAGGGGGTGATGTTGCTTACATGGGGCTGCATGCTGGAGGAGGGTCTGCCTTGGGAGAAGGGGGTGATGTTGCTTACATGGGGCTGCGTGTGCTTGCTGGAGGGGGTTGTCTGCCTGGGAAGAAGGGGTGATGTTGCATGGGGCTGCGTGTGCATGCTGGAGGGGGGGTCTGCCTGGGAAGAAGGGGTGATGTTGCTTGCATGGGGCTGCATGTTCATGCTGGAGGGGGGGTCTGCCTGGGGAGAAGGGGTTGATGTTGCTTGCATGGGTCTGCGTGTGCATGCTGGAGGGGGGGTCTGCCTGGGGAGAAGGGGGTGATGTTGCTTGCATGGGGCTGCATGTTCATGCTGGAGGGGGGGTCTGCCTGGGGAGAAGGGGTTGATGTTGCTTGCATGGGGCTGCGTGTGCATGCTGGAGGGGGGGTCTGCCTGGGGAGAAGGGGGTGATGTTGCTTGCATGGGGCTGCATGTGCATGCTGGAGGGGGGGTCTGCCTGGGGAGAAGGGGGTGATGTTGCTTGCATGGGGCTGCGTGGCACAGTCACACGAAGGTCACCATGAGTTGATGGTCTAGTGGGATGGTGAATATTGGAGGCCGACGGACCAGGGGCCGCCAGCGTTGGGGGGCTGGTAGTTTTTTTTTTTTCTCACTGAGTAGTAGTTTTTTCCACTGAGGCTTGATGGTGAGAGCCTCATCAGCTAGTGCTGCAGCTTCCTCCACAGTGGCTGGTCTCCTTTCATGCACCCATTCCCGCATCTCAGCGGGGCACTTGAAGTAAAACTGCTCTTTTAGGATGACTTGGAGGAAGGTCTCCCAAGTTAAGGCCTCCTCTCCCTCCAGCCAGCGATGACATATTTGTTTGAGTCTGTGGGCATACATCTTGAAGGACACTTCCTCATTACAGGCTAAAGTACGAAACTGGGTCCTGTAAGTGTCTGGGTCACAGCATAATGTTCTAGAATAGTCTGTTTAATCTCCGCATACTCAGTTCCACCGAGGGTCCATAGCTCTATAGGCTCCGGCAGCTCCACCCTCTAAGAGCCCCACCAGATGTCGGACTCGCTCCCTTTCCGGGACTTCCATTAATCGACACTGATGCTCAATGTCACCTGAAGCCTCATTAAACGGCTTGAAGTTTTTTCGGGACACTCTGGAGAGTTCCCTCATGGTGGGTGCTGGGGTTGCAGTCTGTCTGGAGCTTCTAGCTGCTTCCACAGCGAGCTGCCTCTCCAGCAATGCCCTCTCTTGAGCTCTATGAATGGCCTCCCTCTTATCTTCTATGGTAGCCTCTTCTCCCAGCAATGCCGACTCCTCCTCGTACCACACAACCCACTGACTTTTTTGGGTATTTACCTCCGGCTGCAGCCTTTCCTCCGTTTGCTGTGGAGATCCTTCCTCAGCGTCATCTTGCAGGCGATCTCCTTCCAAAGCCTCAATCAGCTGCTCCTCGGAGAGTCCCTTGTAGCTGACTCCCAGTTCACGGGCCTTTGTTTGTAGGTTCACCGCAGTCCAGTTCTTGTACTCTGCGGTGCTGGTTCCAGATGTTGATGGGCCGTTGTCCTCCATTCCTTCTGCTCTGATCCCAGCGCTGCCAACCAATTTGTGATGGGGTATACGACAGAGCAAGAAGGGACAACTGGCGAGGGACGATCCAATGAGATTTATTAAGGCAGGGAGCATACAACATCAAATATCCATAATGTCCTTGGAGTCCATGAGAAGACCACAATAAGTCCACACAATGGAAACAAATCCGGGCACCTCACGATAGTCCTTGTGCCGGATACGATAACAATAATCCTTGCAATAGTCCACAGGATTCCACACAATCCCACGGACGTCACGAGCTGGCCTCAACTCAGTTCGTGACTCCTTCCACGTCCGCACTCAAATCACAACTGAACTTAAAACAAGAATGTATTGTCAGGGCTCCTGGGATCAGCCCATCTGAAGGGGGTAGGGGTCACACCTACTATTCAATGGTTTGGTTCATCAGAAGATTCTAGAAATGTAAGGGCTCCACTGAGTCTACAGGATGTGTATTGTAGGTTATCTTCTGCTTAGGAAAACAATAGCCAAAGTTCCACTAGCTGTTGACACAAGCCTAAATTAGATTATGGTCCAGGTACATCACAAGACATTGCAAAGTATTGGGGGAAGGAAACATGGTTAACCAGAGAAACGTTAAATGACATATTATACAAAATACAGGACAGGGCAAAACTACAAATCATGACAATATTATTGCAGATACAGACTGTACGGGCTCCTGTCAGGTATATATTATTGTAGATACAGACTGTACGGGCTCCTGTCAGGTATATATTATTGTAGATATATACTGTATGGGCTCCTGTCAGGTATATATTACACAGGTCAACGAAAAAAAATTTTTTTTCTGGTGTCCAAAATATTTTAATGAATTTGGGGTATTTTTGGGGTGCTGATTCTGAATATGTCATCAGTTTTGCCAGATTGGCTCAAGTTTTTGAGATTTTTGGTATCTTATTTATAGCACTTGTTGGTAAATGCGACGCATCATCTCATTAATTTCTTTGGATTAGTACTTGAACTGAGCAGTTCTCAATATAGTTTTGTGTTAATTAGTGTTCTAAAAGTTTGTTCATAGCTTGATTTTTGCACTAACTTTATGTTGTTGTCTGTTTTCCAGTGAAAAGCATGAACTCATCATGAAGAAGTTGTCTTAACGATCCAGACTCATTCTGTTACATTTGTGGTGAATATACACTGCCAAAACATAGAAGAAACATAACACACTTCGTAAAAAAAGTGTATTTTGCCTATTTTGGGGTTATGCTTGGGGACCAAGACAAGTTTTGGGCACCACACATAGTGTGCAAAGCATGTATCGAATTATTACGAAAATGGAGCAAAGGACAAAGAAAAAGCTTCAAATTTGGTGTTCCAATGGTGTGGAGAGAGCCAAAAAATCATCATGATGACTGTTATTTCTGTGCAGTGCAAGTGCAAGGATTCAATAAGCATAAGAAACGAAAATGGGAGTAACATGGAATCTGCAAGAAGGCCTGTCCCTCATTGTGAAGATGTGCCTGTACCTGTGTTTACCATAAATAACAGTCATCATGATGATTTTTTGGCTCTCTCCACACCATTGGAACACCAAATTTGAAGCTTTTTCTTTGTCCTTTGCTCCATTTTCGTAATAATTCGATACATGCTTTGCACACTATGTGTGGTGCCCAAAACTTGTCTTGGTCCCCAAGCATAACCCCAAAATAGGCAAAATACACTTTTTTTACGAAGTCTGTTATGTTTCTTCTATGTTTTGGCAGTGTGTATTCACCACAAATGTAACAGAATGAGTCTGGATCGTTAAGACAACTTCTTCTTGATGAGTTCATGCTTTTCACTGGAAAACAGACAACAACATAAAGTTAGTGCAAAAATCAAGCTATGAACAAACTTTTAGAACACTAATTAACACAAAACTATATTGAGAACTGCTCAGTTCAAGTACTAATCCAAAGAAATTAATGAGATGATGCGTCGCATTTACCAACAAGTGCTATAAATAAGATACCAAAAATCTCAAAAACTTGAGCCAATCTGGCAAAACTGATGACATATTCAGAATCAGCACCCCAAAAATACCCTAAATTCGATGAAATATCTTTGGCACCAAAAATGCTGTTGACCAGTGTTATTGTAGATATAGACTGTACGGGCTCCTGTCAGGTATATATTATTGTAGATACAGACTGTACGGGCTCCTGTCAGGTATATATTATTGTAGATATAGACTGTATGGGCTCCTGTCAGGTATATATTATTGTAGATATAGACTGTACGGGCTCCTGTCAGGTATATATTATTGTAGATATAGACTGTATGGGCTCCTGTCAGGTATATATTATTGTAGATACAGACTGTATGGCTCCTGTCAGGTATATATTATTGTAGATACAGACTGTACGGACTCCTGTCAGGTATATATTATTGTAGCTACAGACTGTATGGCTCCTGTCAGGTATATATTATTGTAGATACAGACTGTATGGCTCCTGTCAGGTATATATTATTGTAGATACAGACTGTATGGGCTCCTGTCAGGTATATATTATTGTAGATATAGACTGTACGGGCTCCTGTCAGGTATATATTATTGTAGATACAGACTGTATGGCTCCTGTCAGGTATATATTATTGTAGATACAGACTGTACGGGCTCCTGTCAGGTATATATTATTGTAGATACAGACTGTATGGGCTCCTGTCAGGTATATATTATTGTAGATATAGACTGTATGGGCTCCTGTCAGGTATATATTATTGTAGATATAGACTGTACGGGCTCCTGTCAGGTATATATTATTGTAGATATAGACTGTACGGGCTCCTGTCAGGTATATATTATTGTAGATATAGACTGTACGGGCTCCTGTCAGGCATATATTAGTGATGATTAGTGTTGAGCATTCCGATACCGCAAGTATCGGGTATCGGCCGATATTAGCGGTATCGGAATTCCGATACTTAATTCCGATACTTTTGTCATATCGGATTCCGGAATCGGAATCGGAATAGGAAGTTCCCATCATGCTATGAGCCTGCTTGCTTTGATTAAGCCAATGGGAATCCTCCGAAGTGTGGGCACATCCTGTTAGGCATGTAGGCATGTTAACTATTGGCATGGCTGTGATTGGCTGCCGAAATGATGTCATGATGCACTATAAAAGCCACCGCAGCCGCCATTTCTGGTCACTCTGCTGTGAATTCAGTTAGGGACAGGCTGCTGTAGAAGACTGTGAGGGACAGTTAGAAATAGCGATTCCACCAAACATCTAGTGCTTTACCCAGGCTACATAAACCACCACTGTAGCCTTCTTTGCCCTAGCAGCAGTGTTCACAGCTGTCTGCAAGGGCTGTGTGAGTGCAGCTCACGCTGTGGAGTGGGTCCTGCAGCCACGTCAGGCTGTAGGCCACCCAGTGTGATCACTGCTGCCTCATACATCTTTTATTTTTTGAGCTGCATTTTTTACATAATTTCAATCTAGTGTGCTTCCATCCGTATCCATATACGTTGGTTGCAGACACTAGTAGTAGACAGCGGAGCCTTTCTGCAGCCTTTCAGTGCTAGTGTCCACTTTGCTGCACTGTTCACGGCTGTCTGAGAGGTCTCTGACTGTGTGTGAGTGCAGCTCACGCTGAGTAGTGTGTCCTGCAGCTACGTCTGGCTGTAGGACGCTCAGCGTGCGTCAGTGCCTCACACATATTTGTCTTTGAGTGCAGCTCATTTTTTCTTCTATTAGTGTGCATCCATCCGTCTCCATCTACGGTGGTTGCAAACACTATAAAGGAGTACACAGCGGAGCCTTTCTGCAGCCTGTCAGTGCCAGTGCCCACTTAGCTGCACTGTTGACGGCTGTCTGAGAGGCCTCTGACTGTGTGTGAGTGCAGCTCACGCTGAGTAGAGTGTCCTGCAGCTACGTCTGGTTGTAGGACGCTCAACGTGCGTCACTGCCTCACACATATTTGTCTTTGAGTGCAGCTCATTTTTTCTTCTCCTATTAGTGTGCATCCATCCGTATCCATCAACATTGGTTGGTTGCAAACACTATATAGGAGTAGATAGAGGAGCCTTTTTTTCTGGCTTGTGCCCAACCAGCTGTTCAGGAATAAGCACACTAAGGCCCCCCTTTGTACTTTTTTGCCTATCTTAAGCAGTCTTGCAAGATGAAGAAGGCAGGGAGTAAGGCGCATGGGCGTGGGGATTCTGCAGGGAGAGGACGTGGGGATTCTGCAGGGAGAGGACGTGGGGATTCTACAGGTAGAGGACGTGGGGATTCTGGGCCTGCTGCGGGCACCAGTGGATCAGCATCCCCCAGTTTTAGCAGGCAACAGTCCTTTATGCGCAGCTTTGTAGGACCTCAACGTACCCCACTGCTGCGGGAGGAACAAATTGAAGCCGTTGTCGGATGGATGGCAGCTAACGCATCGACTTCAATTACTTCCGCATCCTCTCAGGGTCAGAGCACCGAAGAGCAACCATCTGTCTCTTCACCACCTGCCAAAGTGCCCAGGCAGTCAGAGAGACATGGACAGGAGCCATCACAGTCTCTACTTCTGTTCTCGGAATCTGTTGGCTTGGAAAGAGGGGGCCAGCCAAGCAGCATTCCTGAATGTGAAGAAGAGGGAGTATGCAGTGATGCGCAACTTCTTTGTCCCTCTGAATCTGAAGAGGCGAGTGTGCCAGTGCCTATGGTCAGCACACCTCAGTACGCATCAGATGATGACGAGACTCAGTTGCCACTTTCTGGTGCGTACGGTGCTGGCGAGACAACCCCGGAGAAGCAGCTGTTTGAAGAGGGGAGGGAAGATGATGAGGTCCTTGACCCATCATGGCGTGAGCAACAGGAAGGTGGTGGGAGCAGCTCGGAGGAAGAGATTCCCCTACCGGCCAAAACAGGAGGCAGAGGGAGGGGGAAGACTTGGTTGCCTGTACCCTCCACTTCGGCACCCGTTAGGAGCATTCCTCCTTCCAAAGGCAAACCGGGCGCTCACAAGAGTTGCAGTGCGTGGTCCTTTTTTGACACAGTTGCAGATGACATTTGCTTTGTCAAATGCAAGCTGTGTCATCAGAGAGTCAAAAGAGGGAGAAATGTCAGCAACCTCAATACCACAAATATGTGGAAACATGTGCGCACCAAGCACGAGTTGGAGTTGCAGAGACACCCTGAAGACGTAGGCCAACGTACAGCACCACCTACCACCTCTTCAGTTCGTGTTGGGCCCTCTTCCTCCAGCTCACACACTGCTGGTTCGGCTTCCTCACAGGATCGCCAAGGAAGAACCTCTGCCACTGTTGTCCGGAGACCCTGTCAGATTCCACCCATAGCAGCACGTTCCCATCCATCACAGCCATCGGTAGCACAGGCATGGGATAAAAGGCGCCCTTACTCGGCAAACCATCCCCGAGCACAGTCTCTGAATGCTGGCATTGCCAAACTTCTGGCAGTTGAAATGCTGTCATTCAGGCTGGTGGACACTGACACCTTCCGGGACTTAATGGCATTGGCAGTCCCCCAATACAACGTGCCCAGCCGCTTTTATTTCAGCAGGCGAGCCGTCCCTGCCCTGCAGAAACATGTTGAGGGCAAAATAAAACATGCGCTACTAAACGCCGTTAGTAGCAAGGTCCACCTGACCACCGATGCGTGGACCAGTAACCATGGACAGGGACGATACCTTTCCCTCACTGCCCACTGGGTCAATGTTGTGGAGCCGGGTACGGATCTGGAGAGTGGAGCTGTACTTGTTCTTCCAACGCCACGGATTGCAGGACTCCAGTCTGTACACATAGACTCCTCCTCCTACTCAAGTTCCTCAGAAACAGCAGAGCAGGAGCCTGTTACGACCGATATGAGCACAGCCGTGGCCAAACGTCAACAGGCTGTACTCAAATTAATTTCTTTGGGGAATCGAAGCCACACAGCGCAGGAGCTCTGGAATGCTATCAAGCTGGAGAGCGATGTGTGGTTTGGGCCAGCGAATCTCCAGCCGGGCTTGGTAGTGTGTGACAATGGCCGAAATCTGGTGGCAGCTCTTGGCCTAGGCAACCTCACACACATCCCATGTCTGGCACATGTTCTTAACTTGGTCGTGCAGAGCTTTCTGAGGGACTATCCGGATCTTGCTGCACTGTTGCACAAGGTCCGCATAGAGTGCGCTCACTTGCGACGTTCCAGCACGGCAAGATCGCGCCTCGCTGCTCTGCAGCGACGATTTGGCATTCCGGAACATCGCATCATATGTGACCTACCCACCCGGTGGAATTCAACGTTACATATGTTGGAGCGGTTGTGTGAGCAGCAGGCAGCAGTCATGGAGTACCAGCTGCATCAGGCGCAAACAAGTCGCACTGTGCGCCGTTCACACTTCAGCACCATTGAGTGGGCCTCTATGAAGGACATCTGCCTCGTTTTGCGTGCCTTCGATGAATCCACGCGGATGGCGAGTGCAGATGATGCACTAGTCAGCATGACTGTCCCCCTTATCTGCCTGCTTCAACAAACACTGCAAGCACTAAGGGATGAGGTTTCAGAAGAGGTGGAGGATGAGGAGTCCCAAATGCCATCTGCTTCTGGACAGTCTGCGCTACGTGTTTCCTCACAAAGGCCTAGGCAGGGGACACTTTGTGAGGAGGATGAGGAGGAGTCGATGGAGGAGGAAGACATCTCTCCAGAGGAGGGAGGTACACAAACCTCTACTCAGTATGTACAGCGAGGGTGGGGTGATGCAGAGCAGGCCGAGGTCACGCCTCAAACAGGGGACAGCGGTTCTTTGGCAGTTGGGAGTCTGCAGCACATGGTTGATTTCATGCTGCAGTGCCTGAGAAACGACCGCCGCATCGCCCACATTCTCGTCTCGGCTGATTATTGGGTGTACACCCTCCTAGATCCTCGCTACCGGGACAGCGTACAAAGGCTCATACCAACGTTGAACCGGGAGCGTAAAATGCGGGAGTACGAAGAGTCACTGGTGCAGTCCATAATGTTTTCCATTACACCCGACAGCATTGTTGCTAGTGCTTTACAAAGCAGCTCTGTGCGTCGAGGCAGTGGAGGAAACTGCACAAAGAGGGAGCAGAGGCAGCGCCGCAGCACAAGGCAAGACCACTATGGCCCAAATGTGGCAAAGTTTTGTGTCCACCACAATTGTCTACACCATCAGCGACGCCTCGAGTCAGCAGGAGGCAACGCTTCCGTCAGATGGTGTCAGACTACATGTCTTGCCCTGTCGCTGTACTCCCAGATGGCTCTTCCCCCTTCAAGTTTTGGGTCTCTAAGCTGGATACATGGCCAGAGCTTAGCCAGTATGCATTGGAGGTGCTGGCTTGCCCTGCTGCCAGTGTATTATCGGAACGTGTCTTTAGTGCCGCAGGTGGTGTACTAACAGACCGTCGCACGCGACTATCTTCCGATAATGTTGACCGGCTGACTTTTCTGAAAATGAACAAGGCCTGGATCTCCAAAGACTTTGCCATTCCTCTTACAGACTAAATTAGTGGTTGGCAACTGTATCCAGGTCTGCTGGTGTGTTCATTTTTCTACCACCTGAACTATAATCCCTTTGCTTCAACACAGCCAGTTGTCGCTCAGATGTGTCGTCTGCACAGAGAAACACACTAGCTCCTGTGTTAGTGGGGTTCAGTAATGCCAGCTGATCCCCTGCTGTGTGGACGGCAAAGTCACCAGCTCCATCAACATTCAAACCACTACTGATTTTTAACCGTGCCCAACTTGGGTCTCTGGCTCCACTGTCTCTACTATTTCCCCTGACCTCCAACCCCGCCATCTACATCTCTGAAGTGGCGTCAGCACAATCTACACTTGTTCCTGTGTTCCTGTGGCTCAGTCCCATCAGTTTATCCCCTGATGTGTGTCCGGCAAGGTCTCCTGCTCTGTCCACATTCCCATAACCAGTAGTGGGAATGAGGACAGAGCTGGCGAACTTGCCGGACAAACATCAGGGGATCAACTGACGGGACTGAGCACCAGTAACACAGGAACAAGTGTAGATTGTGCTGACGCCACTTCAGAGATGTAGCTGGCGGGGTTGGAGGCCAGGGTAAATAGTAGAGACAGTGGAGCCAGAGGCCTAAGTGGAGCATGGTTAGAATCAGTAGTAGTCCACAACCTCCACAAAAACCGCTGCCCATTGGCCTCTGCATGCGGCATGCGTAATCCTGGGCTCCAACAGCTTCAGTTGGTGTTCAGAAGTGTCGTCTCCACAGAGCCAAACACCTTCGTTAGAGTGTTAGTGGGGTTCAGCACTGCCAGCTGTTCCCCTGCTGTGGAGATGGCAAGTCTCCTGCTGCCTTCACCTGCCAAAATCCAGTAGGCCCCAGCCTGCTCCTCGCCTAATCCTGGGCTCCAACAGCGTCAGTTGGTGTTCAGAAGTGTCGTCTCCACAGAGCCAAACACCTTCGTTAGAGTGTTAGTGGGGTTCAGCACTGCCAGCTGTTCCCCTGCTGTGGAGATGGCAAGTCTCCTGCTGCCTTCACCTGCCAAAATCCAGTAGGCCCCAGCCTGCTCCTCGCCTAATCCTGGGCTCCAACAGCGTCAGTTGGTGTTCAGAAGTGTCGTCTCCACAGAGCCAAACACCTTCGTTAGAGTGTTAGTGGGGTTCAGCACTGCCAGCTGTTCCCCTGCTGTGGAGATGGCAAGTCTCCTGCTGCCTTCACCTGCCAAAATCCAGTAGGCCCCAGCCTGCTCCTCGCCTAATCCTGGGCTCCAACAGCGTCAGTTGGTGTTCAGAAGTGTCGTCTCCACAGAGCCAAACACCTTCGTTAGAGTGTTAGTGGGGTTCAGCACTGCCAGCTGTTCCCCTGCTGTGGAGATGGCAAGTCTCCTGCTGCCTTCACGTGCCAAAATCCAGTAGGCCACAGCCTGCTCCTCGCCTAATCCTGGGCTCCAACAGCGTCAGTTGGTGTTCAGAAGTGTCGTCTCCACAGAGCCAAACACATTCGTTCAAGTGTTAGTGGGGTTCATCATTGCCAGCTGATCCCCTGCTGTGGAGATGGCAGTCTCTCCTGCTGTCTCCGCATTACAAAGACAGTAGGCCTCTGCCTACACCCTCCTATTTTCTGGGCTTCAACACAGCCAGTTGTAGTTCGGAAGTGCCGTCCACACGGAAAGAGATACTTGCTCCCGTGTCTCAGTGGGGTTCAGTAACGTCAGCTGATCCCCTGCTGTGTGGATGGCAGTCTCTCCTGCTGTAAACTCATTCAAAATACAGTAGGCCTCTGCCTACACCCTCCTATTTCCTGGGCTTCAACACAGCCAGTTGTAGTTCGGAAGTGCCGTCCACACGGAAAGAGATACTTGCTCCCGTGTCTCAGTGGGGTTCAGTAACGTCAGCTGATCCCCTGCTGTGTGGATGGCAGTCTCTCCTGCTGTAAACTCATTCAAAATACAGTAGGCCTCTGCCTACACCCTCCTATTTCCTGGGCTTCAACACAGCCAGTTGTAGTTCGGAAGTGCCGTCCACACGGAAAGAGATACTTGCTCCCGTGTCTCAGTGGGGTTCAGTAACGTCAGCTGATCCCCTGCTGTGTGGATGGCAGTCTCTCCTGCTGTCACCTCAATCAAAATACAGTAGGCCTCTGCCTACACCCTCCTATTTCCTGGGCTTCAACACAGCCAGTTGTAGTTCGGAAGTGCCGTCCACACGGAAAGAGATACTTGCTCCCGTGTCTCAGTGGGGTTCAGTAACGTCAGCTGATCCCCTGCTGTGTGGATGGCAGTCTCTCCTGCTGTCACCTCAATCAAAAGACAGTAGGCCTCTGCCTACACCCTCCTATTTCCTGGGCTTCAACACAGCCAGTTGTAGTTCGGAAGTGCCGTCCACACGGAAAGAGATACTTGCTCCCGTGTCTCAGTGGGGTTCAGTAATGTCAGCTGATCCCCTGCTGTGTGGATGGCAAAGTCTCCTGCTGCCTACACAGTCGTACCACTACTGATTTTTAACCGTGCTCCAATTAGGCCTGTGGCTCCACTGTCTCTCGTATTTCCCCTGTCCTCCAACCCTGCCAGTTACAGCTCCGAAGTGGCGTCTGCACAATCCACACTTGTTCCTGTGTTACAGGTGTTCAGTCCGGTCAGTTAATCCCCTGATGTGTGTCCGGCAATGTCGCCTTCTCTGTCCACATTCCCATTATGGGAATGTGGACAGAGCAGGCGACATTGCCGGACACACATCAGGGGATTAACTGACCGGACTGAACACCTGTAACACAGGAACAAGTGTGGATTGTGCAGACGCCACTTCGGAGCTGTAACTGGCAGGGTTGGAGGACAGGGGAAATACGAAAATCAGTGAAGCCACAGGCCTAAGTGGAGCTTGGTTCAAATTAGTAGTCTACAACCGATCTTAAAATTTCTTCAATGCAGCCTAAGCCTGCTCCGTGCTTGTCCCTGGGCTTCAACACAGCCAGTTGTTGCTCGGAAGTGCCGTCTTCACAGAGTAAAACACTAGCTCCTGTGTTTGTGGGGTTCAGTAACGTCAGCTGTTCCCCTGCTGTTTTGATGGCAATCTGTCCTGCTGCCTCCCAATTGACAGCACATCAGGCCTCAGCCTGCTAAGTGCTTGTCCTGGGCTCCAACATCGCCAGTTGCTGCTCATAACTGACTTTGGCACGGGTACTCCCTCCTGCCCAGCTTGGTTCCAGCCCTGCCTGCTGTTTCCGGGAAGTGTCAATGTCAGTTTGCCACCCCAAGTTGCCATGTCGTGTTGCGGTTGGGTTAGCCGAGGCTAGGGTGCCAGCAGTTTAGGTGCTTCCTATGTGGACTGCGGGTTCTGGTAAGAAAGGTTTGTTCCATAGTGCCAGTAGGACAAGCACCCCCTGTAGGACTGTGTGATTCGGTAACTGCGGCCAGCTTGCGGCATGCCAACTTTGCTTTTCAGGGGTAACTTCTGATACCCCTCCGGGTGCCAGTACCGTCAGCTGGTTCAAGAGGACAAAGAACAGGAAGACAACCACCAAGATGCAGAACAACAAGAGAGAGAAGACAAAGAAGCATAAAAAAAACAAAGCAGAAGAACATTAAGCATAAGACTAATACTCTGAGCAAATGATATTATCTTATTTATAAGCAGAAGAAGACTAAGCAGTGTATGGGGGTGAGTCCGTTCCTCCTCGTGGTGCCCCTGGAAAAGGCCTGCTGCTGCAGGCCAAACTGAACGCGGACAAATCCTGTTGTAAATCTTTTGTGACAGGCAGAACGGAAGGTGTAAACTTCTAACTTTTCTAGATAACAACTACAGGAATGCCTGACACAAACAAGAATATGATGAAGAAGAATAGGAAGAAGATGAATAAGCTGAATATGTAGAATAATAATTGTTGAATATGAAGAATATGAAGAATGGAAGAATAAGAATAAGAAGAATAAGAAGAATAAGAATAAGAAGAATAAGATCTTTGTAACTCCTAACATCTTTAAAAAAAAAAGTTTAATTCCTGCTATTCCATTTGATTGGGCTAAACCTCTATGGCTTTAATGTCTCCTCCACCTCCCACAATACATTCTACATTATTCTTAGTTGTTTTTCTTCATGTAGAATTAACCTACAAGGAAAGAAAGGGTTTTTTTTAATTCCGATATTTTGGCCCCATTGACTTGCATTGGTTCCCGGTATCGGAATCGGCGATACCGATACTTTTTTTTAAAGATCGGCCGATCCATTCCGATCCGATATTTTCAAGTATCGGCTGGTATCGCTCAACTCTAGTGATGATATCAGACTGTGTGGGCTCCTGTCAGGTATATATTATTGTAGATATAGACTGTATGGGCTCCTGTCAGGTATATATTATTGTAGATACAGACTGTACGGGCTCCTGTCAGGTATATATTATTGTAGATACAGACTGTATGGGCTCCTGTCAGGTATATATTATTGTAGATACAGACTGTACGGGCTCCTGTCAGGTATATATTATTGTAGATATAGACTGTACGGGCTCCTGTCAGGTATATATTATTGTAGATATAGACTGTACGGGCTCCTGTCAGGTATATATTATTGTAGATATAGACTGTATGGGCTCCTGTCAGGTATATATTATTGTAGATATAGACTGTACGGGCTCCTGTCAGGTATATATTATTGTAGATATAGACTGTACGGGCTCCTGTCAGGTATATATTATTGTAGATATAGACTGTACGGGCTCCTGTCAGGTATATATTATTGTAGATACAGACTGTATGGCTCCTGTCAGGTATATATTATTGTAGATATAGACTGTATGGGCTCCTGTCAGGTATATATTAGTGATGATATCAGAATGTATGGGCCTGTCAGGTGTATAGTTGTGCTCAAAAGTTTACATAGCCTGGCAGAATTATTGCTTTCTTGGCCTTTTTTCAGAGAATATGAATGATAAAGTCTTGATGTTTTCTCCACTCATGGTTAGTGTTTGGGTGAAGCCATTTATTGTCATACTACTGTGTTTTCTCTTTTTTTAAGTATGACAACCCAAAACATCCAAATCACCCTGATCATAGTTTACATACCGCATTTTTTGTAATACCATGTATAGCCCCCTCTAATATCAATTGACTGCTTGAAGTCGTTTGTGGTAGTTATGGATAAGGTTCTTTATTTTCTCAGATGGTAAAGCTGACCACCAAAAGGTTTTGATGTTATCATTCATATTCTCTGAAAAAAGGCCAAGAAAGCAAAAGTTCTACGGCGGTATGTAAACTTTTGAGCACAATTGTATCAGTGATGACATCGGAATGGAGTATAAAGAGAGAAAAAAAACTCTGCATCACCATTAAAAAATAGAAATAAACGAAAAACTTTATTCAAAACATTAAAATAGAGAGAAAGAGAGAGAGATCCGGCACCCAGAAAGAATTTCGGGTTAAATCAGTGTCTGGAGGATCCGCCAGAGAAAAAAAACGTTGCAAGCTCCGTTTTGAAATCTTTGAGGATGGTGACGGACAGCAACTTTTGGCGGATCCGCAAAAAAAACGGATGCAACGGACGCCAATCCGTCAATAATGGAAGTCAATGGTGAAAAAAACGGATCCTCAAAAGAAAATTGCGGATCCGTTTTTTTCAAAACCTGGCGGATTGTGACTGATTGTAAAAAACTGAAGTGTGAAAGAGGCCTAACAGCTCTGTCAGTGATCTCCCGCCCACACTGAAAAAATATTGGAACATTTGTTAATAGTGAGCTGTACTGCAGGTTGTGAGTTCAGAAGCAGAGGATATAAGTACAGAGATGCATTGCTATGTACTATGTATCTCTATGTTCCTATATTGTACAGTTGAAGAAAATATTTTTTTCATATAAAATAAACTTTAAAAAATGCCAATTTCAATAACCTTTTCATCCCCCCAGTATTTTTTATCTTTAATGACCAGACCACTCCTGGGAAGTTTCACCACTGTACCATGTTTTCTCCATTTGTGGATAATGGGTCTCAAGGTGGTTCGCTGGAATATCAAAGCTTTAGAAATGGCTTTATAACCTTCTCCAGACTGATAGATCTGAATTACTTTCCATCTCATTTGTTCATGCATTTCTTCGGATCGCAGCATGATGTCTACTTTTTGAGGATCTTTTTGTCTACTTCACTTTGTCAGGCAGGTCCTATTTAAGTGATTTTTTGATTGAGGATAGGTGTGGCAGTAATCAGGCCTGGGTAGGGCTACGGAAACTGAACTTTGCTTTTCGAAGATGTGACAAACCACAGTTAAAAAAAAAAAAAAAAAAAAAAAAAAAAAAAAGTAGGGGGCAATAACTTTCACACAGGGCCCTGTATTTTCTTCCCAATAAATAATAAAGACCTTCATTTACAAATTGAATTTTGTTTACTTGTGCTGTCAAATATTTTAATTTGTTTGTTACTCTGAAACATTTAAGTATGACAAACATGCAAGAGAGTAAAAAACCAGGAGGGGTGGGCAAAAAGTATTTCACATCACTGTACACTACCGGGCCACACAGATCTTTATATGAAGATCTCCTGTATATACAGTAATGACCACCTACAAGTAATGACTTAACCCCTTCCCGACCAGTGGCAGCGTATGCGTCATGAAAGTCGGTGCCAATCCGACCAATGACGCATATGCTGTGTCATGGATTTAAAGTCCCCCTGCGGGTCGGGTGCCCGGGGTCAATGAAAGGTCACCCAACCCGCAGATACAGGGGGCTTTGTACTTCACCGGGGGGGTGGCTTCGCCCCCACGTGGCTACGATCGCTCTGATTGGCTGTTAAAAGTGAAACAGCCAATCAGCGATAGTAATATTTCATCAATGAAATTTGATGAAATATTACAAACCAGCCATGGCCGATGCTGCAGTAGCATCGAACATGGCTGAAGACACCAATCTGACCCCCCCACACGGTTAACGGGGTTGATCTGCCCCCCGCCGCTGAATGACAGTAGCGATCGGCTGCCGCTGTCATCATCTGCTCCCCCCACCTTCCGATCACCTCCCCTCCCACCCCCTGGTACCTTTCCAAGTGCTGCTCCCGGTGTCCCGCGGTCCCAGATCATGGGCACTGCCATCTTAGAAAATGGCAGGCGCATGCGCAGTGCGCCCACCAGAATCTGTGGCTGCAGATTTCATTCATTCATTTTGATCACTGTGACAAACTTTAACAGCGATCAAAGTAAATAAACCCCCCCTTTATCACCCCCATAGGTAGCCACATATAATGAAATAAAGAACATATTTTTATTTTTCCATTATGGTTAGGGTTGAAATTAGGGTTAGGGTGCAACTAGAGTTTCAGATGGAATTTGTGTTAGAATTAGGGTTAGGGGTGTTTTGGGGTTAGGGTTGGGATTAGGGGTGTGTTGGGGTTAGGGTTGTGGTTAGGGGTGTATTGGGATTAGGGTTGGAGTTAGAATTGAGTGGTTTCCACTATTTAGGCACATCACAGGGGGTCTCCAAACACGTCATGGTGCCACCATTGATTCCAGCCAATTTTGCTTTCCAAAAGTCAAACGGTGCTCACCCCCTTCCAGGCCCCGACGTGTGTCCAAACAGTGGTTTACCCCAACATATGGGGTATCAGCGTACTCAGGACAAATTGCACAACAACTTTGGGGGGCTAATTTCTCCTATTACCCTTAGGAAAATAAAAAGTAGCGTGCTAAAAAATCATTTTTGATTAAAAAAAGATTATTTTCACTGCTGTTATAAACTTTTGTAAAGCACTTGGGGTTTCAAAGTGATCACTAGACATCTAGATACGTTCTTTAAGGGGTCTAGTTTCCAAAATGGTGTTACTTGTAGGGGGTTTTCACTGTTTAGGCACACAGGGGCTCTCCAAACGTGACATGGCGTCCAATAACGATTGGAGCTACCGTAATTTTCCATTCAAAAAGTCAAATGGAGCTCCTTCCCTTCTATGCACCGAAACAGTGGTTTATGACCACATATGAGGTATCCGTGCACTCAGGAGAAATTGCCCAACAAATTTTAGGATCCATTTTATCCTGTTGCCCATGTGAAAATGAAAAAACTGAGGCTAAAGGAAAATTTTTGTGAAAAAAAGTAATTTTTTTTAAGGATCAATTTGTGAAGCACCTGGGGGTTCAAAGTGGTCACTATGCATCTAGATAAGTTCCTTGGGGGGGTCTAGTTTCCAAAATGGGGTCAGTTGTGGGGAGCTCCAATGTTTAGGCACACAGGGGCTCTCCAAACACGACATGGCAACCGCTAAATATTCCAGCATATTTTCCATTCAAAAAGTCAAATGGCGCTCCATCCCTTCTGAGCCCTGCTGTGCACCCAAAAAAGTATCCATGTACTCAGGAGATATTGCCCAACAAATTTTAGGATCCATTTTATCCTGTTGCCCATGTGAAAATAAAAAAAAAAAAAATTGATGCTAAAATTTTTGTTGGAAAAATTAAAATGTCCATTTTTTCCTTCCACGTTGGTTTAGTTCCTGTGACGCACCTGAAGGGTTACTAATCTTCCTGAATGTAGTTTTGAGTAGCTTGAGGGGTGCAGTTTTTAGAATGGTGTCACTTTTGGGTGTTTTCTGCCATATAGACCCCTCAAAGTGACTTCAAATGTGAGGTGGTCCCTAAAAAAATTTTTTTTTTTTTTTGTAAATTTTGTTGTAAAAATGAGAAATCACTGGTCAACTTTTAACCCTTTTAACTTCCTAACAAAAAAAAAATTTGTTTCCAAAATTGTGCTGATGTAAAGTAGACATGTGGGAAATGTTATAGTCTCTGGTTTAACAGAATAAAAATTCAAAATTTGAAAATTGCAAAATTTGCCAAATTTCTGATTTTATCACAAATAAACGCAAAAATTATCGACCTAAATTTACCACTAACATGAAGCTAAATATGTCACGAAAAAATAATCTCAGAATCGCTAGGATCTGTTGGAAGTGTTCCAGAGTTATTACCTCATAAAGGGACACTGGTCATAATTGCAAAAAATGGCCTGGTCATTAAGGTCAAAATAGGCTTGGTCATGAAGGGGTTAAAATACAATGACCAACTTTCTACTCTGCTTTCTGTGCCACTTTGAGGCATGGCAGGCACAACGTAGGAATGTTCTCCCATGTGGTCTGATGTCTGGCGGGTACAGTCTCGAAACGTCCTCACGTGTTGTCTGAGGCACGGTCTCAAAACGTCCTCACTAGAGTTGAGCGAAACGGGTCGAAAAAATTCAAAAGTCGCCGACTTTTGGCAAAGTCGGGTTTCATGAAACGAAACCCGACCCTAGGATGAGGTCGGCCACGAGGTCGGCGACTTACGCGCCAAAGTCGCGTTTCAAAAGTTTGTTTTGCGCTCTTTTTCAGCCAATCAGGATCCACGGACACTGTGGGCAACGTGATGACCTAGGCACGGGTCACCACCATCTTTCAGAAGGGCATGCAAGTGATTGGCTTGCTTTGGTGGGCGTCACAGGGGGTATAAAAGGGCGTGCACGCCGACCGCCATCTTACTTCTGCCGATCTTAGTATAGGGAGAGGTTGCTGCTGATTCTGTAGGGAGAGCGTTAGGCAGGGAAGAAGACAAAAAAACTGCTTCTGCTGCTAGCGATTTGGCCTGCACAACACACAAGTCACTGTGTGTGCAGTGCAAGGGGAGGCTATATAGTGGTGTATCAGTGGTGTTGGTTGTTGGGCTGCCTTTTAAGGCTTCCTGACACGCTGGCATTGCTGTTTACCCACTGCTCCGCAAACTGCTTTTTTAAAAGCAATCCAATCTCCCTTATCCTCTAGTCACTTTTGTCACAGCTGTGCCATCGAGCGTGTCACATAGCGCTCAGATATCAGTGGGCCTCACACAATCCACAAGTGTCCAGTGTCCAAAAGTGTGCGCAGAGATTCAAAATCTCCATTATCCTCTCGTCACTTTGGTCACAGACAGCTGTGCCATCGAGCGTGTCACATAGCGCTCAGATATCAGTGGGCCTCACACAATCCACAAGTGTCCAGTGTCCAAAAGTGTGCGCAGAGATTCAAAATCTCCATTATCCTCTCGTCACTTTGGTCACAGACAGCTGTGCCATCGAGCGTGTCACATAGCGCTCAGATATCAGTGGGCCTCACACAATCCACAAGTGTCCAGTGTCCAAAAGTGTGCGCAGAGATTCAAAATCTCCATTATCCTCTCGTCACTTTGGTCACAGGCAGCTGTGCCATCGAGCATGTCACATAGCGCTCAGATATCAGTGGGCCTCACACAATCCAAAAGTGTCCACTGTCCACAAGTGTGTGCAGAAATTCTAAATCTCCCCTGTCCTATAGACACCTTGTACCTTGTTTTACATTACTATATAGTTTGTTGGATTTTGTCTACATTTCTACCAAAAATGAGGAAGGCTGGTGGAAGAGGCCGTGGAATTGGGCGGGGGTTGGCAACTGGTAATGATGGTGTTGGTGGTGGATCTGATGGTAGTGGCAAGAGCAAAATAGGACCGAATGCAGGAGGTGCTGACCCTGTGTCATCGTCTGTCTACATAAGGCCTCGAACGCTTAGTTTTCTAGGAGTTGGCAAACCGCTTTTAAAGGCAGAGCATCAGGAAAAAGTTTTGTCTTACATTGCTGACTCAGCCTCCAGCTCTATCGCCTCCTCTTCTTCAGTTGTAAAAAGTAAAAGCACTGAGTCGTCATTGGAGGCTCATGTTCATGAACCACACCTTTCCTTGTGTCCTTCACCCCAACCAAGATTGAAGGATGACGCAGGCCATACTGCTGTTTTCACATACCATGCCTGGATTATCAAGTCAAATGGTGAATTACCCAGGCCAAGATGAATCTGACATGGAGTGCACTGATGCACAGCCGCTGATGGATGATTCTGCTGGTACATTCACTCAGAGCACTACATTGTCCTCGCAGTGTACAGAGCCAGATTTTGACCCTGATGAGACTCAGGTGCCCCTTCCCGCACACTATACCACCATACACGGTGACACAGAGAAAGGTGCACATGACATAGAAGAGGAGGTGATGGATGACCCAGTTGTTGACCCAGATTGGCATCCATTGGGGGAAGAGAGTGCTGCCTCCAATAGCTCAGATGAGGAGCATCCACAGCAGACATCGACATCACAACAGCTGTTATCTGGCAGGCCTGGAGCACTCCAAAGACAGGTTCCAAACATCAAAAGAGTTGCTGGACAGCTTGTCCAGAGGGTCAAAAGATCACAGCGTGCTAGGCCGCAAAATGTCTGCCAAAGTAGGAAGAGTGCAGTGTGGCACTTTTTTGAACAAAATCCTCATGATCAGGCCAAGGTTAACTGTATGAAGTGCGCAAAGACCTTTAGCCAAGGGAAAAATCTGAAAAATTTGAATACCAGTTGCATGCTTAGACATTTAACCAGCATGCACTTGCAAGCGTGGACACAACACCAAACCTCAACTGCCACATGTGCAACTGATCACAACGAAGGTAGTCAGCAACGCTACATTGTTTCCCCCACTGTAAGCCCACCGGTTAGCACAGCAGCAAATGTTGAGGTGTCGTTGCAAGGCCACAGCAGTCAGGGAATCCCACTGTTATATCAACGAAAGACTGATTCTAGGCCATCAGAAAGAACACCAACTCCATCACCATCATCAACCCTCTCTCAGTCCGCCCTGTCCACCGCTACTTCCACCATATGCAGCTCTCAAGTCCAGCTCACCCTCCCAGACACTATGAGTAGGTCAAGAAAGTACTCAGTCTCTCATCCGCGTACACTGGGTTTGAACGCCCACATTGCCAAACTAATCTCGTTTGAGATGATGCCCTTTCGGTTGGTGGAAAGCACAGCTTTCCGCGAACTCATGGCCTATGGAGTACCACGCTATGACCTACCCAGTCGCCACTTCTCTCGCAAAGCCATCCCAGCCCTCCACCATCATGTGAAAGACCGCATTGTCCATGCACTCAAGCAGTCAGTGAGCGGAAAGGTGCACCTCACAACTGATGCATGGTCCAGTCGGCATGGCCAGGGCCGTTACGTGTCCATCACTGCACACTGGGTTAATGTGGTGGATGCAGGGTCCACAGGGGACAGCGGTGGTGTGACATTGCTGCCTAGCCCACGGTATAGGAAACAGTTGGCTGTAGGCGTTCGACCCTCCTCCTCCTCCTCCAGAAGCGAAAGCTCGTCCACAGAGCGCAGTCGTACGAGCACTCCATCTGCAGCTGCCACTGTTGCACACGATGTGTCCCCCTATCGAGCAGCTAGTGGAAAGCGTCAGCAGGTTGTGTTGCAGATGATGTGTGTCTGTCGCCCAAACACCGCCGAGGTGCTGGCCGAGTACTTGAAGCGACAAACTGAGTCATGGCTGGGTAGTGTACATCTTGAGGCAGGCAAGGTAGTTAGTGATAACGGGCGTAATTTTGTGGCAGCCATAGACCTTTCAAAACTCAGCCACATACCTTGCTTGGCTCACACCTTGAACCTGGTGGTGCAGTGCTTCCTCAAAAATTATCCGGAGTTAACAGCCCTGCTCCAGAAGGTGCGAAGACTGTGCGCACATCCGCCGGTCGCCTGTACACTCCGTTCGTATGCAGAAGCTGCAGCGATTGCTCCACCTTCCCAACCACCGCCTCATTATCGACATTGCAACAAGGTGGAACTCCACCCTGCACATGGTGGAGCGGCTGTGCGAGCAGAGGCAGGCCATAATGCATTTGTGGGAGGATACACGGCCAGGCACTTTGAGAGCAGACATGGAGTTGACAGGTGTGCAGTGGTCGAAGCTGAAAGACCTTTGTAAAGTCCTTCAGTGTTTTGAGGAATGCACACGGCTGGTAAGCGCAGATGACGCCATCCTAAGCATGAGCATCCCACTTATGCGTCTGCTCATGCAAACTTTGACGCACCTTAAGGAGCAGGCGTCTGCAGCCAATGTTGATGAGGAGGAAGAGGAGGAGGGAATCCTTGATGACATTCAGCCATTGTCTGCTCAGGGACCTCTCCTGGACGAGGTGGAGGAAGAAGAGGAGGAGGAGGAGGATGGGGATGATTACTTAGGGGAGGAGGATGCATCTCGTGGGGCAAGTGAAAATGTTGGCGTGGCAAGGTCTGGTACAGGGTTTGTGCGTGACTGGAGGGATGTGGATTTGCCAGAAAGTGCTCCTCCACCCAGCACTCGCAGTGCATCATTGACACCGGGAACATTGGCCCACATGTCAGATTATGCCTTGCGGATCCTAAAAAGGGACCCCCGCATTGCCAAAATGATGAACGATGACGACTACTGGTTGGCCAGCATCCTGGATCCACGCTATAAAGGCAAATTACAAAACATCATGCCACAGGAGAACCTTGACCTAATATTGGCTAATAAACAAGCAACTCTGGTAAATCGGTTGCTTGAGGCATTCCCAGCACACAGCAGCGGTGATGGTTCTCACACGAGCCGTACGGGCCGGGGGCAGCTTGGCAGAGGTGTTCGTGGTGCACACAGCAGAAGTGGCGTTGGAGACAGGGGTTTCATGACAATGTTGTGGACTGATTTTTCAAATACCGCTCACACAACTGGTAATACTGCATCGATGGAAAGTGACAGGAGACAGCAGTTGTCAACTATGGTTACAAACTACTTTTCCTCCCATATCGATGTTCTCCCACACAGGTCATTCCCCTTTGACTATTGGGCCGCTAAACTGGACACCTGGCCTGAATTGGCCCAATATGCCTTACAGGAGCTCGCTTGCCCAGCTGCAAGTGTGCTATCGGAAAGAGTCTTCAGTGCAGCTGGATCAATCCTGACAGAAAAAAGGACCCGTCTTGTCAACCCAAAATGTGGATGATCTAACCTTCATTAAAATGAACCACGCATGGGTTTCCAAGGATTTTGTCCCACCTTCCCCTGATGACACATAGGGTGACAGAAAAATGGCTTGCTTTGGTCCACCTCTTCCTGGTACTTCACCTATTTCGCCTTTTGCATCAGCTGAATGTCCAACATCAACATATGCCACTTTCTAAAACTCCCTAACTGTGCTGCCTCCCCCCCCCCCATGGCCGGGGTCACCACCTAGCGCACGACACCGTGCGAGTGCCGTTGCCCTGGACAGGTGGGTAGGCCGACTCTTAGGCGCGGGCACTGGCACAGGGTCCCTCATAGTGCAATCAAGTGTCTCTGACGGTGGTGGTGCACACCCGCCGTCAGACACACCGCTGTACTATGAGGGGCCCAGTGCCAGTACCGACGCCCACGAGTGGGCCCGCCTTGCTTGGGCAGGGCCCCAGCATTTGCAATCTTTACCTCTCCCTGCTCCTCCGCTGTGTAATCTGGGCCGTCAAATCCATACTGTGCCTGACACCGTCTGAGCCTGCCTCCTGAGACATATATTTTGAATGTGTACGCTATCCATACATGTTATCCAGGGATACGGTACCCTTTCTAACCTTTGTGCAATCACGTGCAATCCATACTGGGCCTAACACCGTCTGAGCCTGCCTCCTGAGACATATATTTTGAATGTGTACGCTATCCATACATGTTATCCGGGGATACGGTACCCTTTCTAACCTTTGTGCAATCACGTGCAATCCATACTGGGCCTAACACCGTCTGAGCCTGCCTCCTGAGACATATATTTTGAATGTGTACGCTATCCATACATGTTATCCGGGGATACGGTACCCTTTCTAACCTTTGTGCAATCATGTGCAATCCATACTGGGCCTAACACCGTCTGAGCCTGCCTCCTGAGACATATATTTTGAATGTGTACGCTATCCATACATGTTATCCGGGGATACGGTACCCTTTCTAACCTTTGTGCAATCACGTGCAATCCATACTGGGGCTAACACCGTCTGAGCCTGCCTCCTGAGACATATATTTTGAATGTGTACGCTATCCATACATGTTATCCAGGGATACGGTACCCTTTCTAACCTTTGTGCAATCACGTGCAATCCATACTGGGCGTGAGAACGGCTGGCGAGCTGTTAAGCAAGCTACAGCACCTGTCCAGACAAGTACAGGGATTCCCTAGCGAGGAGACTTATTTGATTGTTTTCAATGTTGGGACAGCAATTTTTGGGGAGCACTATACTCTGGAGAATGATAGATGGGGCCCACCATACACTGGAACATTCCAAAGGTGGACATCAGACACTGGAGCAGCATTTACAGGGCCCATTATACACTAGAGCATTAGAAATGGGGCCCATTATGTTTGGAGCATTATTTGGGCCCATAAGACAGTGGAGCTTCATCCATGGGGACCAACATATACTGTAGCATTATGTGGAGCTCATCATATACTGTTTCAAACATTATATGGGACCAATGATTCTGTATGGAGAAATAGATGGGCCTCGTCATGAGATGTAAAAAGTGAGGTATTTTTCATTGTACCATACAGCTATTTATCTGCCGTATCGGAGCATGATGAGTTGTGGTATGTGTTAAAGGGGCGCTCTTTCGCCCAGGGCACATGAAAACCTGCAGCCAGCCCTCCCCCCCCCCCCCCCCCCCCACAACTTTAGCCAAATAACCCCCATTTTTCAGTGCGTAACTTATATTATGAAGTTAATTAAGGTTGACAAGCTTAAGTAAGAAGAATTGATGCTTTTGGCATTCAAATGGGCACTGTAGGTGTGTTTCCTGTCCTCTCACTGCCGACTTTTATTCCCCATTGACTTACATTGGGTTTCGTGTTTCGGGACGACCCCGACTTTTCCCTATAATCAGACGATCTTGCTCGACCCGACTTTTGGAAAAGTCGGGTTTCACGAAACGAAACGCGACCCTAAAAAACCAAAAGTCGCTCAGCTCTAGTCCTCACGTGTGGTCTGAGGCACGGTCTCGAAACGTCCTCACGTGTGGTCTGAGGCACGGTCTCGAAACGTTCTCACGTGTGGTCTGAGGCACGGTCTCGAAACGTCCTCACGTGTGGTCTGAGGCACGGTCTCGAAACGTCCTCACGTGTGGTCTGAGGCACGGTCTCGAAACGTCCTCACGTGTGGTCTGAGGCACGGTCTCGAAACGTCCTCACGTGTGGTCTGAGGCACGGTCTCGAAACGTCCTCGCGTGTGGTCTGAGGCACGGTCTCGAAACGTCCTCGCGTGTGGTCTGAGGCACGGTCTCGAAACGTCCTCGCGTGTGGTCTGAGGCACGGTCTCGAAACGTCCTCGCGTGTGGTCTGAGGCACGGTCTCGAAACGTCCTCGCGTGTGGTCTGAGGCACGGTCTCGAAACGTCCTCGCGTGTGGTCTGAGGCACGGTCTCGAAACGTCCTCGCGTGTGGTCTGAGGCACGGTCTCGAAACGTCCTCGCGTGTGGTCTGAGGCACGGTCTCGAAACGTCCTCGCGTGTGGTCTGAGGCACGGTCTCGAAACGTCCTCGCGTGTGGTCTGAGGCACGGTCTCGAAACGTCCTCGCGTGTGGTCTGAGGCACGGTCTCGAAACGTCCTCGCGTGTGGTCTGAGGCACGGTCTCGAAACGTCCTCACGTGTGGTCTGAGGCACGGTCTCGAAACGTCCTCACGTGTGGTCTGAGGCACGGTCTCGAAACGTCCTCACGTGTGGTCTGAGGCACGGTCTCGAAACGTCCTCACGTGTGGTCTGAGGCAAATGTGAACATCTTATACTCACCTACAGGGCGGTCTGGTATTGTGTTTGTCACTGTTCTTCTTCCAGTACAGTCCTCCTTCCCGTGGATGATGCGTCCTACATCATCCACACAACCTCCCCCATGATGCTTCGGTGCAGGAACACGTCTCTGCCCTGCCGATCACAAAGCAAAGTACTGCAAAGCACAAAGAGAAGTCTGCACCGAAGCGCGATGTAAGACACTGTGTGGATGCACTTAGGACGCGTCGTCGACTCAAAGAAGGATAGGAGGAGGCACCGGATTAAGACAAGCGAAGCCCATTGGATGGGGGTGCCCCAAGGGCAAATCTAATAAAAAAAAACAAAAAAAAAAAAAACAAAGTTATGCAGATTGGCATTCTAGAATGTTGTGTGTATATATAAGGGCATTCAGATAGTGGACGTGCTTTATAAAATGCTGTATATAGAGGGTATACAGGTAGTGGTCGTACTATATACACAGCATTCTAGAATGCTGTATATGGCGACATACAGGTAGTGGTAGTACTTTATACGGGGGGGGGCATAAAAATGATTGAATACCCTGTAGTAAACAGCAATAATGCATGAAAATATAAGGTACTTGGGTAACACGCTCGATTTAAAAAAAATGCAGAAGCCATAAGCCATCTACCACTTCACAGTGACCCTAATTGGGACAGTGATAACTAATATTAAAACCCTTTATATATTGATGTGGTTTCCCATTCCTGTGTCCACTATTTGGGCCTAATCCTTCTCAGTCCTTATCCACAAGCACGTCACAGGACAAAGCGGTAAGGTTTTTAATATTAGTTAGGACTGTCCCAATTACGTCACCGTGAAGTGGTGGGATGGCTTTGGCTTTTTTAATAAAGAACATGTTAACTAAATCTCCTATATTATTTTCACGCACTGTGCCATTTACTGCAGGGTATTCAATCATGTTTGTGTTTTTTTTCTGTTCAGTGGCCAGTGTGAACGCGCGCTTACACGCTCCATGCACACCAGATTGTATCTTTTTTATGGGGAATCCTGGTGACATGTTCCCTTTAGGCAGGCTTACATCTATGCAGATTGTACAAGTGAACTTCACTGTCTCAAAAGTGGTTTACCTGTTTAAGGCTAGTTTCACACTAGTGTATCTACATGCAGCGCACGGCGCCACTAAGCCCCTCCTCCTCCGGTCATCTCCTACTATCGCACATCACTGCATGCGATCTGCGCACCCTACCTTTAGCATAGGGTGCGCAGACTGTGTGCTAGTAGGATTTTGCGTGTGCTGCGCCCTTTTGACGGTGCGCCGAGCGCACCATGTTGCATTTTGGGGCGCTTGGCGCACAGTCAAAAAGAGCGCAGCGCACGCAAAATCCTACTAGCGCAGTCTGCGCACCCTATGCTCAAGATAGGGGGCGCAGATGGCATGCAGCGATGTGCGATAGTAGATGACCAGAGGGGGCGCCGTGCACTGCGTGTAGATACGCTAGTGTGAAACTAGCCTAACCCAGTTATTACAGTACCTTCCATGTGTTACACAGATGCATCATGGGCTTGTCCATGCATGAAATAAAAGGCTAAATTACAACATGGAGATCAGAGCAGTGTTTTATTTACATTCAGAACCAGTTTAAGAGGAACAAATTAAGATTTCCCACAGAAATCTCAGACTTTTACTTACAGAAATATTGGCTAAATAACATTCTTACATATATAGAAACCTTTAATTTTATAAAAGTGCATTTTTTTGCATTGAAAAATTTTGCTTGTTTCATGCAATGCATTTCTTATGTATTGTACAACTGTAATATGCTGTTGGTGCATGCGGGCAGGACTGATGGATCTGTGGCTCGGCCCCCCATGGCCTGTTTCCGGTGTCTAGGACCAGATACCATAATACCAGCCTTGAATAGAAGGAGACAGCAACCAACCCTGAGAGACATCCAAGGTGGGAACGCCCCGTCATGCCAAAGGGAGTCTGCTAGATCCAGGCGTAGTAGACCAGCGCTGATGGGTTTGTGGACGCCAGGAGGGGGTTGGGCCTGAAGGAAGGTTTCTTTTCCTGGCGGGTAGGAGAGTTGTCCTGTTGGTTGCTTTTTTGGACTGAACATTTCCGAAACCACAATTGGACTGTGCACCTCTTGGGAAGCAGGAGTTTAGGCTTCTGTTGCCGAAGAAAAGTACTCTTACCCTGATAGGTAGAGGGCAGGAAGCACTAGAAAGTTGGCGTGCATGATTGTTCAGGGCGCAGGTGGTGTGGCCCGGCCACCAGAGGCTAGACGAGAGCCTGGATTTTTAAGAGTAGGGTCGCAGGAGCCTCTGTCAAACGTGGAGGCCGCATGAATAGGAAGGTTTCCCCAGGAGATGTCCATATTGCTCAGGGGAAAACTAGGACATATTTGTCTTGTCCCTTCATTTTTTTTAATGGAGCCCCCTCACTGCCTGGTAGGATATACCTGTCCTGAAGATTTCAAATCCTAACCTTTACACAGACTTTCAGGCGACTGGCAGGTAACGGGATTTGTCTTCCCTCCCTACTCTATCTGGATATGGGGGGGCGAGAGGGTAGGGGGATTAGTGGCAAGGACTGTCCGCCGGAAAACCGCAAACACTCTTGATGTGTTAGGGCCCTGCCTCGTAGACCACAGATGATATGGTAGTGACAATTCTAGGTGGGAGATCAGAGTGATAACTCCACTCTGTCGCCCTTAAACGCCATATCTGAAAGAAAAAGGGAAATCATTAATAAAAAAAATCAAGACCTAAGGCAGAAACCAGCCTGGGTGGTCCGGACCCATGTCTGCCTCCTACTGACACTAAGCGAAAACGGATTAGCTTCATGCCAGTTGGTGGTGTACCCTCCAAGCATAAGCAGCATACAAACATAGCTTTTTGTGTGCCCAAATGAAGCATTAACCACCCCGCACACCAACCAGAAGGCCACACAGGGTAACCCCCCCCCTGTCCAATCATAAACCTCCACCTCACACTAATCAGTGGACCCCACAGGATAAACCCATCAAAGCCCAAATGCTCCCTTCCCCCAAGCATAAATCCCCATCAGATGCCCGCTCAAGCATAAATCCCCAGCATGCACCCTCCACCCCCAAGCAAAACCCCTCATCGGACGTCCACACACCCCCAAGCGCGCAAGCCCCCATCGGACGTCCCCACGCCCCCACCGGACGTCCCCACGCCCCCACCGGACGTCCCCACGCCCCCACCGGACGTCCCCACGCCCCCACCGGACGTCCCCACGCCCCCACCGGATGTCCCCACGCCCCCATGCGCACAAGCCCCCATCGGACGTCCCCACGCCCCCAAGCCCCCATCGGACGTCCACACGCCCCCAAGCGCACAAGCCCCCATCGGACGTCCACACGCCCCCAAGCGCACAAGCCCCCATCGGACGTCCACACGCCCCCAAGCGCACAAGCCCCCATCGGACGTCCACACGCCCCCAAGCGCACAAGCCCCCATCGGACGTCCACACGCCCCCAAGCGCACAAGCCCCCATCGGACGTCCACACGCCCCCAAGCATAAGCCCCCATCGGACGTCCACACGCCCCCAAGCATAAGCCCCCATCGGACGTCCACACGCCCCCAAGCATAAACCCCCATCGGACGTCCACACGCCTCCAAGCATAAGCCCCCATCGGACGTCCACACGCCCCCAAGCATAAGCCCCCATCGGACGTCCACACGCCCCCAAGCATAAGCCCCCATCGGACGTCCACACGCCCCCAAGCATAAGCCCCCATCGGACGTCCACACGCCCCCAAGCATAAGCCCCCATCGGACGTCCACACGCCCCCAAGCATAAGCCCCCATCGGACGTCCACACGCCCCCAAGCATAAGCCCCCATCGGACGTCCACACGCCCCCAAGCATAAGCCCCCATCGGACGTCCACACGCCCCCAAGCATAAGCCCCCATCGGACGTCCACACGCCCCCAAGCATAAGCCCCCATCGGACGTCCACACGCCCCCAAGCATAAGCCCCCATCGGACGTCCACACGCCCCCAAGCATAAGCCCCCATCGGACGTCCACACGCCCCCAAGCATAAGCCCCCATCGGACGTCCACACGCCCCCAAGCATAAGCCCCCATCGGACGTCCACACGCCCCCAAGCATAAGCCCCCATCGGACGTCCACACGCCCCCAAGCATAAGCCCCCATCGGACGTCCACACGCCCCCAAGCATAAGCCCCCATCGGACGTCCACCCCCCCCGGCATAAACCCCTATCGGACGTCCACCCCCTTAAGCCTAAGCCCCTATCGGACGTCCACCCCCCTTAAGCCCCTATTGGATGCCATTCCCAGCATAAAACCATCATTGGACATTCACCCCCCCGCATAAAACCTCATCGAACGTCGACCCCTGACCCCTCCCCAGCATAAACCTCATCGGACGTCCACCCCCTCCCAGCATAAGTCCCATCGGATGTCCAGCTTCCCCATCATAAACCCCCATCGGATGTCCATCCCCCGTCGGATGTCCATCCCCCGAAAGTATAAACCCCCACCAGATGGCACCTCTTCCCCAAACAAAAAGCCCTACCAGTCGAGCGCCTACCCCAAAATAAATCCACCCCTTTCAAGTCACAACAGATGCAGACAGGCCCCTTCGCCCTAGCATCAAGTCCCCAAGACACCACAATTGCGCATTAAATCCCCCCCCGTCCCAAGATCCCAACCAGACCAGGAGGCGTTAATGCACGCTTGTGGGGTCTGTTTGTCCCCGGGGGGCCCTACTGGGGATAATGCACGCTCGTGGGGTCTGGTTGGGCTTCTGGGGGTCGATTAACGCATGCTTGTGGGGTCTGGTAGGGCCCCGGGGAAGGGTTGATGCATGCTTGAGAGGTCTGGTTGGGCCCTGCATTAGACCCCCAAGGAGCCCACCAGACCACAAACGCATGCATTAACCCCCTCCCCGTGAGCCCAACCAGACACACAAGTGTGAATTAAACCCTCCGCGCTTGTGGGATCTGGTGGGCTTCTGGGGTGGGTTAATGCAGGGTCCACTCAGACCCCGCAAACGTGCATTAACCCCCCCAGGGCCCAACTAGACCCCAAAAGCATGCATTAACCACCCCTGGAGCCCAACCAAACCACAAAAACGTGCAATAATCCCCCCCACAGTAAGGAGCCCACCCAGACCCCACAAGCATGCATTAATCCCGCCAGAAACCCAAACAGAACCCACAAGCGTACATTAAAAACCCCTGAGATCCAACCAGAACCCATAAGCGTGCATTAATCCCCCGGGAGCCCAACCAGACCTCACAAACGTGCATTAACCCCCCCCCCCCGGGACTACCCAACCCTGCGTGTGCATTAACCTCCCCCCCGGGACCCAACCAAACACGGCAAGCGTGCATTAACCCCCCCCCCCCCCCGGGACCCAACCAAACACGGCAAGCGCGCATTAAACCCCCCCCCCCCGGGACCCAACCAAACACGGCAAGCGTGCATTAACCCCCCCCCCGGGACCCAACCAAACACGGCAAGAGTGAATTAACCCCCCCCGGGACCCAATTAACCCCCCCCCGGGACCCAACCAAACACAGCAAGCGTGCATTAACCCCCCCGGGACCCAACCAAACACGGCAAGCGTGCATTAACCCCCCCGGGACCCAACCAAACACGGCAAGCGTGCATTAACCCCCCGGGGCCCAACCAAACACGGCAAGCGTGCATTAACCCCCCCCGGGGCCCAACCAGACACGGCAAGCGTGCATTAACCCTCCTGGGAGCCCAAGCAGACCCCACAAGCATGCATTAGTACCCCCCGAAGTACAACCAGAGCCCACAAGCGTGCATTAACCCCCAACCAGACCCCACAAGCATGCATCATTAACCCCCCTCTCCCGGGACTGCCAGACACCCCAAGCGTGCATCATTAACCCTCTCTCCCGGGATTGCCAGACACCCCAAGCATGCATCATTAACTCCCCTCTCCCGGGACTGCCAGACACCCCAAGCGTGCATCATTAAACCCCCTCTCCCGGGACTACCAGACACCACAAGCGTGCATCATCAACCCTCCTCTCCCGGGACTACCAGACACCACAAGCGTGCATCATCAACCCTCCTCTCCCGGGACTACCAGACGCCACAAGCGTGCATCATCAACCTTCCTCTCCCGGGACTACCAGACACCACAAGCGTGCATCATCAACCCTCCTCTCCCGGGACTACCAGACACCACAAGCGTGCATCATCAACCCTCCTCTCCCAGGACTACCAGACACCACAAGCGTGCATCATCAACCCTCCTCTCCCGGGACTACCAGACACCACAAGCGTGCATTAACCCCCCTCTCCCAGGACTACCAGACACCACAAGCGTGCATTAACCCCCCTCTCCCGGGACTACCAGACACCACAAGCGTGCATTAACCCCTCTCTCCCGGGACCAGCAGACACCAGAAACGTGCACTAACACACCCTGTACCCAGCCAGACCACGGGAGCATGCATTAACACCCCCCCCCCCCCCCCCCCCCCGGAGACCCAACCAGACCCCTCAGACGTGCATTAACCCCCCCCAGGACAAACAGACCCCACAAGCCAGCCTTAGCCCCCCTGGGAGCCCAAGCGGACCCCACAAGTGTGCATTAACCCCCACCCCCCTGACAAAACAGACCCTGCAAGCATGCATTAACCCCCCCTGGGAGCCAAAAGCAGACCTCACATGCATGCATTAGTACCCCCAGAAGTACAACCAGATCCCACAAGCGTGCATTAACCCCCACCCCCAACCAGACCCCACAAACATGCATTAGTAACCCCCCCAAGTACAACCAGACCCCCACAAGCGTGCATTAACCCCCACCCCCTGCCCCAAACAGACCCCAGAAGCATGCATTAGTACCCCCCGAAGTACAACCAGACCCCACAAGCATGCATTAACCCACCAGACCCGTAAGCGTGCATTAACCCCCACCCCCCAAACAGACCCCACAAGCATATATTAGAACCCCCCCAAAGTACAACCAGACCCCACAAGCATGCATTAACCCCCCACCCCGACCCCACAAGCATGCATTAGAACCCCCCAAAGTACAACCAGACCCCACAAGCGTGCATTAACACCAGGGCTGTGGAGTCGGAGTCGTGGAGTCAGTCGGTGCTCATTTTGGTGGAGTCGGAGTCGGAGTTGGAGTCGGTATAAAATGGACCGACTCCTAAAATATATAATAAATTGGGTACAGTAATTCAATGCAGGATGTGCTGAATATTTTTTCATAGGATTTTAGGAAAGTTATGAAATGTCCTATAAATGGCTGTTATATTCCTGATCTAAGGCTACATTCACACACAGCGTTTTCCCTGTGTTTTTTGAGGATACGTTTTTCAGTTGCAAAAGCTGATCATCTTTTTAAAAAACCGCATCACCTGAAAGGTTTTTGAGCTCATAGATAATGTTTTCAATAGCAAAAGCAGATTAGAAATCTGCTCTATCTATCCATTTATCCATATCTGTCTATCCATATCATATCTGTACCAAAAAGAATGAAAACCGGGTAGTACACCAATATATATTCTGTTCTATCTAAATATCTTGATTATTGGATCATAAAAATGATTAAATGTCTGAGGTTCACATTGTACTACAATAAATTTTTCACTTAAATATAAGCAATATGTGTGGGAGTCGGAGTCGTGGAGTCGGAGTTGGTGTAAGGGAAATTGAGGAGTCGGAGTCGCAGATTTGGCTTACCGACTCCACAGCCCTGATTAACACCCCACCCCCCTTCCCCAACCAGATCCCACAAGCATGCATTAGTACCCCCCAAAGTACAACCAGACCCCACAAGTGTGCATTATATACCCCAAGCCCCCTGCCCCAAACAGACCCCACAAGCATGCATGAACCCCTCTGGGAGCCCAAGCAGACCCCACAAGCATTAACCCTTCCAGACCCTAAACAGACCCCGTAAGCGTGCATTAACCCCCCCAGACCCCACCAGCGTGCATTAATCCCCCCCTCCCCTCCGGGAGCCCAACAGCTCCCAGGTAAGCCCCCAAATCCCACTAGTTAGCCCCAAGTATCAGCCCCATCAACCAAACATCTAAGAAGACACCAACCTGTTACTAAACCCTCCTGTCTGTCACCGACGCGGCTGACCTAACTCCACACTGCTCACAGACGCCGGCATCAGAGAGACAGCCAAGACAGTATGTAATGTAGGCTTCTCTCTCTGCACCAGAAGGTACAGACACGTGTAATGGCGTCTTCTCTTCCTGCCTTTGCTGTCAGAACACGCCCCCCTGGTATGACACGCCCCCAGAGCTGACATCACACCTGGAAGGAGCCCATACAGTCTAGCATTTACCATAAAGCCTGGGCCTCATTACACAGCTGTACAGGGGTCTAGTGAAGGCTTTTTAGCCCTTTCCTCAGACTGTAGCTCCTGGGAACAGGCCCTCACTCCTGTCCCCTCACTATAAAGCCTGGGCCTCATTATACAGCTGTACAGGGGTCTAGTGAAGGCTTTTTAGCCCTTTCCTCAGACTGTAGCTCCTGGGAACAGGCCCTCACTCCTGTCCCTTCACTATAAAGCCTGGGCCTCATTATACAGCTGTACAGGGGTCTAGTGAAGGCTTTTTAGCCCTTTCCTCAGACTGTAGCTCCTGGGCACAGGCCCTCACTCCTGTCCCTTCACTATAAAGCCTGGACCTCATTATACAGCTGTACAGGGGTCTAGTGAAGGCTTTTTAGCCCTTTCCTCAGACTGTAGCTCCTGGGAACAGGCCCTCACTCCTGTCCCTTCACTATAAAGCCTGGGCCTCATTATACAGCTGTACAGGGGTCTAGTGAAGGCTTTTTAGCCCTTTCCTCAGACTGTAGCTCCTGGGCACAGACCTTCACTCCTGTCCCTTCACTATAAAGCCTGGGCCTCATTATACAGCTGTACAGGGGTCTAGTGAAGGCTTTTTAGCCCTTTCCTCAGACTGTAGCTCCTGGGCACAGGCCCTCACTCCTGTCCCTTCACTATAAAGCCTGGACCTCATTATACAGCTGTACAGGGGTCTAGTGAAGGCTTTTTAGCCCTTTCCTCAGACTGTAGCTCCTGGGAACAGGCCCTCACTCCTGTCCCTTCACTATAAAGCCTGGGCCTCATTATTCAGCTGTACAGGGGTCTAGTGAAGGCTTTTTAGCCCTTTCCTCAGAATGTAGCTCCTGGGCACAGGCCCTCACTCCTGTCCCTTCACTATAAAGCCTGGGCCTCATTATACAGCTGTACAGGGGTCTAGTGAAGGCTTTTTAGCCCTTTCCTCAGACTGTAGCTCCTGGGAACAGGCCCTCACTCCTGACCCCTCACTATAAAGCCTGGGCCTCATTATACAGCTGTACAGGGGTCTAGTGAAGGCTTTTTAGCCCTTTCCTCAGACTGTAGCTCCTGGGAACAGGCCCTCACTCCTGTCCCTTCACTATAAAGCCTGGGCCTCATTATACAGCTGTACAGGGGTCTAGTGAAGGCTTTTTAGCCCTTTCCTCAGAATGTAGCTCCTGGGCACAGGCCCTCACTCCTGTCCCTTCACTATAAAGCCTGGGCCTCATTATACAGCTGTACAGGGGTCTAGTGAAGGCTTTTTAGCCCTTTCCTCAGACTGTAGCTCCTGGGAACAGGCCCTCACTCCTGACCCCTCACTATAAAGCCTGGGCCTCATTATACAGCTGTACAGGGGTCTAGTGAAGGCTTTTTAGCCCTTTCCTCAGACTGTAGCTCCTGGGAACAGGCCCTCACTCCTGTTCCTTCACTATAAAGCCTGGGCCTCATTATACAGCTGTACAGGGGTCTAGTGAAGGCTTTTTAGCCCTTTCCTCAGACTGTAGCTCCTGGGCACAGACCCTCACTCCTGTCCCTTCACTATAAAGCCTGGGCCTCATTATACAGCTGTACAGGGGTCTAGTGAAGGCTTTTTAGCCCTTTCCTCAGACTGTAGCTCCTGGGCACAGGCCCTCACTCCAGTCCCTTCACTATAAAGCCTGGGCCTCATTGTACAGCTGTACAGGGGTCTAGTGAAGGCTTTTTAGCCCTTTCCTCAGACTGTAGCTCCTGGGCACAGGCCCTCACTCCTGTCCCTTCACTATAAAGCCTGGGCCTCATTATACAGCTGTACAGGGGTCTAGTGAAGGCTTTTTATCCCTTTCCTCAGTCTGTAGGTCCTGGGAACAGGCCCTCACTCCTGTCCCTTCACTATAAAGCCTGGGCCTCATTATACAGCTGTAATTATGAAATTGTAATAAATGTGTCTCTCTATATATATTTTTATTCTTATTATTATTTTTGCCTAAAATACAAAGGCCATGTGTCATCTTAGAGGTTCGGCCTTTTAGAGATCATTTCATCTTCATCTTACTACTCACAATAACGGTCATTTTGACCAGGGGCGCCCACACTTTTACATGCCGCTGTCAATGCTTCATCCCGCTGGTGCTCAATATTTAATAGCGTCTTACTAAACTTAATGAAAAGTTTGGTGAATTTCTTTGAGCTGTTATTACTAGAGATGAGCAAATATCGTCGGAGAAGTTGTTATTGGCTAATATCACTTACCGAATAGCTGCATCGGGACCCCGGATCCCTGGAGCGCTCCCGATAATCAGCTGCATGTGTCGCCCTCCATGCAGGTGCTGTGACTATCACACAGCGTGACACACGCAGCTGATTATCGGGAGCGCTCCAGCACACTGAGTCCTGCACACACTGAGGCCCCTGATCATGTGACCCCTGACTCCTCCCCTCCTGTGACCTCATCACAGGTCCTGTGTGCACAGAGCAGTCATATATGTGGCGGACACTCCTGGATCTTCTGGTTTCTGGGCCGGTTCCTCCTGTGAGTCCTATTAACCCTTTCGCTCCCTGTTTTCTCCTTTCTGACAGGACAATTTCTGAATTCGGACAGTGTGACAGGAATTTAAGCAATGTGGAAGGAAAAAATGACAATTTTACTATTTTTCCTCACAAAAATGTGACTTTACCCCAAAATTGGCAGCGTAACAAATCCTTATTTTCCCCACTGTAGTTTGTAGACTCCATATACAGATCCCTTAACCCCTTTCTGACATGAGACGTACTATCCCGTCCAGCGTCGGACTGGAACACCTTGGGCCCACCAGAGAAAATCATTCTTGGGGCCCACTATGTAGCTACATAGAAAGAAATACAAGACCACCAATTGTGCGGTAAAACGCGCTAATATCAGGGTATATATAAGGCAGTACAGGTCTTAGTTATGTAGCAGGAGTTGGGGTAGCCTCCCTAATAGAATATAATGCAGCCATCTCATAGAATATAATGCTGCCTCCTCATAGGGTATAATGCTGCCCCCCTCTTAGGGTATAATGCTGCCCCCCTCATAGGGTATAATGCTGCCCCCCTCATAGGGTATAATGCTTCCCCTACTCATAGGGTATAATGCTGCCCCCCTCATAGGGTATAATGCTGCCCCCCTCATAGGGTATAATGCTGCCCCCCTCATAGGGTATAATGCTGCCCCCCTCATAGGGTATAATGCACCCCCTCATAGGGTATAATGCTTCCCCTACTCATAGGGTATAATGCTGCCCCCTCATAGGGTATAATACTGCCCCCCTCATAGGGTATAATGCTTCCCCTACTCATAGGGTATAATGCACCCCCTCATAGGGTATAATGCTTCCCCTACTCATAGGGTATAATGCTGCCCCCCTCATAGGGTATAATGTACCTCCTCATAGAATATAATGCTGCCCCCTCATAGGGTATAACACTAGATAAATAGATAGATAGAAGATAGATAATGGATAAATAGATACTGTAGATATAGAGATAGATATATAGAAATAGATAGAGAGAGAGATAGGTAGATAGATAGGTAGGGGATAAATAGATAGATCGATGGATAGATAGATATGAAGATAATAGATATAGAGATAGATGGATAGATAGATAGATAAAGGATAAATAGATCTATGGATAGATGATAGATGGATAGATATAAAGATAATATACATATAGATAGCTATAGATAGGTATAGAGATAGATAGAGATAGATAGAGATAGATAGATAGAGATAGATATAGATAGATAGATACAGAGATAGATATAGAGATAGATATAGATAGTCTATCTCTATATCTATCTATCTCTGTATCTATCTCTTTATCTATCTATCTATATCTATCTAAATCTATCTCTATATCTATCTCTATATGTAAGATAGAGACAGATATAGAAATAGAGATAGATAGATATACAGATAGAAATAGATAGATATAGAGAGAGATATAGATAGCTAGAGATAGAAATAGAGATAGATAGATATAGAGAGAGATATATAGAGAGATATAGATAGCTAGAGATAGAAATAGAGAGATTAATAGATATGGGGATATAGATAGATATACAGATAGAGATGGATAGAGAGATATAGATAGAGATAGATAGAGAGATTGCTATAGGGATAGATATAGAGATAGACAGACAGATAGATATAGAGATAGATAGATATAGATAGATATACAGATAGAGATAGATAGATATAGAGAGAGATATAGATAGAGATAGATATACAGATAGAAATAGATAGAGAGATATAGAGAGATAGATAGATATAGAGATACTGTAGATAGATATAGAGATAGATAGATGGATAAGATAGATAGATGAATATAGAGATAGATGGATATAGAGATAGATAAAAAAAAACCACAATACTCACCTCTCCTCCTCGCTCCCACGCTGATGCCGGCTTCAGACTCAGGAGCTGTCCCATCTGCCAGACACACAGCGGGTGCACGATGGTGACGTCATCGCGCATCGGCTGTGAGTCAGGAGCAGAGGGGACTGATGGGAGAGAGACGCTCTCTCTTCCACTGCAATTGAGGGCGGGGCCGGCTGCCTAGGCTGGGGGCGGGGCCCCGGGGAGTGGAGACCGAGAGTGAAATGATATTCACTGCTTCGCAGTGAATATTCATTTCTCTTTAGTAGCTGGGACAGGGGCTCCTGACACCCGCTGCTGCTCCGCTGGCAGGGCCCCCATAGCAGCTGTGTGGCACTGGCTGGGAGCCCCTGGAGCAGTGGGGGCCCAAGGCAACTGCTGGCCCTGTATGCCAGCAGGGGCCAGGGCCCACCGGAGAATCCTCCGGCTCCCCGGTGGGCCAGTCCGACGCTGATCCCGTTCCTGGGACCCGGGCCCCTATGCCCATGGACGGGATAGTACGTCTACAGCGATCAGCGGCGCCCACGGGGTGAGCGCCGCTGATCGCGGCCGGGTGTCAGCTGATTATCACAGCTGACACCCGGCACAATGTGTCAGGGGCGGTCACGGACCGCCCCCGACACGTTAACCCCTTGCACACCGTGATCAAACATGATCGCGGTGTACCGGGGGTTAAAGGGAAGCATCGGCAGGGAGGGGGCTCCCTCCATGCTTCCCTGAGCCCCCCACGGCAGCGCAATGTGCAGCGCTGCTGCGGGGGGCTCCTTCCCTGCAGGCCCCCGAATCCAAGATGGCGTCGGGGGCCTGCAGGGAGCCGGCTTCCTCAGTGCCTGCAAAGCGCAGGCATGAGGAAACCTGTGTAGTGTCTGTGACAGATTGGTGATCTGTGATGTGACAGATCAGCGATCTGTCACAGCACAGTGATGTCCCACCTGGGACAATATAATAAAGTGAAAAAAAAAAAAAAAAGTGTAAGAATAATTTTAAAAAAATCGCCAAATAAATTAGAAAAAAAAAAAAATATTCCCCCAATAAATTCATTTTTTGGAAATAAAAAAAACCCAAAACAATAAAAGTTCACATATTAAGTATCGCCGCGTCCGTAACGACCTGCCCTATAAAACTGTCCCATTTGTTAACCCCTTTAGTGAACCCCTTAAAAAATAAAAATAAAAAACAAAGCAAAAAAAAATGATTTATCATCATACCGCCAAACAAAAAGTGCAATAACGCACGATCAAAAAGATGCATATAAATATCCATGGTACCGCTGAAAACGTCATCTTGTCCCGCAAAAAACGATCCGCCACACAGCATCATCAGCGAAAAAATAAAAAAGTTTTAGCTCGCAGAATAAAGCGATGGAAAAATAATTATTTTTTATATAAAATAGTCTTCATTGCATAAAACCGACAAAACATAAAAAAACGACCTAAATGAGGTATCGCTGTAACCGTACTGACCCGAAGAATAAAACCGCTTTATCAATTTTACCGCACGCAGAACGGTGTAAACGCACCCCCCAAAAGAAATTCATGAAACGCTGGTTTTTGTTCATTCTGCGTCCCAAAAATCAGAATAAAAAGCGATCAAAAAATGTCACGTGCCCGAAAATGGTACCAATAAAAATGTCAACTCGTCCCGCAAAGAATAAGACCACACATGACTCGGTGGGTCAAAATACGGAAAAATTATAGCTCTCAGTATGTGGTGATGCAAAAACTATTTTTACAATAAAAAGCGTCTTTTAGCGTATGACAGCTGCCAAACATAAAAACCGCCATAAATAGTAAGTCAAACCCCCCGTTATCACCCCCTTAGGGAAAAATAATAAAATAAAAAGAAAATGTATTTATTTCCCTTTTCCCATTAGGGTTAGGGCTAGGGTTAGGGTTAGGGCTGAGATTAGGGTTAGGGGTGTGTTGGGGTTAGGGATGGAGTTAGAATTGGGGCTTTCCACTGTTTGGGCACATCAGGTGCTCTCCAAATGCAACATGGCGTCTGATCTCAATTCCAGCCAATTCTGCGTTGAAAAAGTTAAATGGTGCTCCTTCCCTTCCAAGCTATTCCATGCGCCCAAACAGTGTTTTACCCCCACATATAGGGTATCAGCCTCCTCAGGACAAATTGCAAAACATCTTTTGGGGTCCAATTTCTCCTGTTACCATTAGGAAAATAAAAAATTGGGGGCAAAAATATCATTTTTGTGGAAAAATATAATTTTTTTATTTTCACGCCCTGGCGTTATAAACTTCTGTGAAGCACTTGGGGGTTCAAAGTGCTCACCACACATCTAGATAAGTTCCGTGGGGGGTCTAGTGTCCAAAGTGGGGACACTTGTGGGGAGTTTCAATAGTTTAGGTACCTCAGGGGCTCTCCAAACGCACATGACACCCGCAGACCATTCCATCAGTCTGCATTCGAAAACGTCACTACTTCCCTTCCGAGCCCCAACGTGTGCCCATACAATAGTTTTCTCCCACATATGGGGTATCAGCGTACTCAGGACAAATTGGACAACAACTTTTAGGGTCCAATTTCTCTTGTTACCCTTGGGAAAATACAAAAATTGGGGACTAATTGATCATGTTTGTGGAAAAAATACAATTTTTTTTATTTTCATGCCCAGGCATTATAAACTTCTGTGAAGCCCTTGGGGGTTCAAAGTGCTCACCACACATCTAGATAAGTTCCTTGGGGGGTCTAGTTTCAAAAATGGTGTCATTTGTGGGGGGGTTTCCACTGTTTTGGTACATCAGGGGTTTTCTACTCACGACATGGTGTCCGATCTCAATTCCAGCCAAAAACGTCAAATGGCGCTGCTTCCCTTCCAAGCTCTGCCATGCGCCCAAATAGTGGTTTACCCTCACATGTGGGGTATCAGCGTACTCAGGACAAATTGCACAATAACTTTTAGGGTCCTGTTACCCTTGGGAAAATAAAAATTGGGGGTGAAAAGATCATTTTTGTGGAAAAAATATGATTTTTTAATTGTACCGCTGTACGTTATAAACTTCTGTGAAACCCTTGTGGGTTCAAAGTTCTCACCACATATCTAGATAAGTTCCTTAGGGGGTCTAGTTTCCAAAATGGTGTCATTTGTGGGGGGTTTCTACTGTTTTGGTACATCAGGGGTTTTCCAATCGTGACATGGTGTCCAATCTCAATTCCAGCCAAAAACGTCAAATGGCGCTGCTTCACTTCTGAGCTCTGCCATGCCCCCAAATAGTGGTTTACCCCCACATGTGGGGTATCAGCGTACTCAGGACAAATTGCCCAATAACTTTTAGGGTCCTGTTACCCTTGGGAAAATAAAAATTGGGGGTGAAAAGATCATTTTTGTGGAAAAAATATGATTTTTTAATTGTACCGCTGTACGTTATAAACTTCTGTGAAGCCTTTGTGGGTTCAAAGTTTTCACCACATATCTAGATAAGTTCCTTGGGGGGTCTAGTTTCCAAAATGGGGTCACTTGTGGGGGGTTTCCACTGTTTAGGTACATCAGGGGCTCTCCAAACGTGACATGGCGTCCGATCTGAATTCCAGCCAATTTTGCATTGAAAAAGTCAAACGGCGCTCCTTCCATTCTGAGCTCTGCCATGCACCGAAACAGTGGTTCCCCCCCACATATCAGGTATCAGCGTACTCAGGATAAATTGCACAATAAGTTTTGCAGTCCAATTTCTCCTGTTACCCTTGGTAAAATAAAAAAAATTGAACCTGAAGTATTTTTTTTGTGGAAAAAAGTTAGAGGTTCATTTTTTTTTTTTTTTTAAATATTCAAAAAATTCCTGTGACGCACCTAAAGGGTTAATAAACTTCTTGAATGTGGTTTTGAGCACCTTAAGGGGTGCAGTTTTTAGAATGGTGTCACTTTTGGGTATTTTCTATCATATAGACCCCTCAAAGTGGCTTCAAATGTGATGTGGTCCCTAAAAATAAAATGGTGTGAAATGAGAAATCGCTGGTCAATTTTTAACCCTTATAACTTCCTAACAAAAAAAAATTTTGGTTCCAAAATTGTGCTGATGTAGAGTAAACATGTGGGAAATGTTACTTATCAAGTTTTTTGTGTGCCGTATCTCTGTGATTTAAGGACATAAAAATTCAAAGTTGAAAAATTGCGAAATATTCAAAATTTTCTCCAAATTTCTGTTTTTTTTACAAATAAACGCAAGTTATTTGAATGAAATTTTACCACTATCATGAAGTACAATATGTCACGAGAAAACAATGTCAGAATCACCGGGATCCATAGAAGCGTTCCAGAGTTATGACCTCATAAAGGGACAGTGGTCAGAATTGTAAAAATTGGCCCGGTCATGAACGTGCAAACCACCCTTGGGGGTGAAGGGGTTAATATCGGCTTTTTCTAGAATTTTCCTTGTAATATAGGAAAGCCCAAGGCCAGAAATAATCCCCATAAATCACTGTACATGGAGACTTTGGGATCAGATCATTTCTGTCCGCGTTGATTGTGGAAACAAAAAATCTTTTCTAAAAAGCCTCAAACTTCTGTGTGTGACTCAGAGCTGAGATCTACAGTGATAGAAGATTCCAGTGCGGGGAAGACGGGAAACCTTCATATAGACGGCCGGTGGGGATGGAGGCAGTGACCGACTCTGGCCAAATATGTTTCTAGAGCTGTAGTAGAAAATGAAGATGTCGTCCTCATCATGAAGTAGTTATTTCTCATGTCAATGTAAGGGGGTGAAGCACCGAAGGAGCCGAGGGGGAATTTCCTTCCTAGCTCCGTGCCCGGAACCATCGAGCAGGGCATTAGGTTCCCCGGGGGATGCTTTAAGGGACTGCGCGAGTACCAGGAACAGGAAGAGGGCATGACAGAGAGCGGGAGAATTGGGCACGCTTTCAGCAGAGCAGCGCAGGGACGGGAGCAGAGAGGATGCTGACAGAGGAGAGGACAGGAGACAGGCACAGCGACTGAACACTGAGGGACCGCAGACACAGGCGCTGAGCACTGAGTACGAGAAGCCTGTCCCTGCACCTCTTGGAGGGCTGGTTGCTCCCCTCCTGTTAGAGACTATCTCACACCGACAGACTGTGCGCCCTGACAAGACGCTTCCCTGCAGTGAGGCGCTGCTTCATCCTGAGACGCTTCCCTGTGATCGAGGAACATACGGTAACGTGACACTGACCTGCCAAGAGAGACTGTCGCAGGCAGAGCCCCTGACCCTGGTGAGGGAACGTCGCTGCCGCAGCAGAGGGAAGAACCTTGCATACAGGGGGATACCGCCATCTGCATACCCCTTGAGTTCTCACGTTAACCTCCCATATGCCAGTTGGACTATACCTAGGACCCCAGAGACAGATGACATAAAGCACCCCTGGTGCCTGGGTGCCTACGTGGGAGAAGAGTGATCTCTATAAGCAAGATCTCCAGGAACTGATAAGTTTCATCCCCATAAGAGAATAACTGTCTGTTGTTTTACACTTCTGCTATTTCTTCAGTCTCTTATATCACCTGTTACAGCATTTTCTCTGTTACATTATATGTTCACTAGATATTCTCCCTGTAAATAAACCTCCCCTTTTACTGTTGGTCTGCCTGCTCCATGGTGACATATATTCCTCCTGCACGTTATTACATTTGGTGTAGTCGGCAGGATGTCACACGAAGACACGGACAGAGCGGACCAAGCAGTCAGAGAAGGCCCCAAGACCAGCATCTGGGTCCCCCTCCCAGGGCCGTGGGGTACTCGGTACCGGGTCGGTGTCGGCGGGATGTGTCACAGCAGCGTTGATCCGGTCCGTGGCCCTGGGCGCCCAAGTAATGGGGAATGCAATTGTGGAATGTAGTTAGATGAATAGTTTGTGACGCCACCTGTGGTGTTCGGCAAGTGAGATGTTAGGCCAACGCTGCATGCAGATCCTCTGGGGCTAGTGGTGTGTTGCAGCCAAGATGGTGAAGCTCCCCACAGTCCTCTCTGAGTGACTTCCTCCCTCAGACTCCCCGTCTGACTGACCTCTAATCCTAAACCTCCCCGCTCTTTTATATATTCTAATTCCACCCGCCTCCCAGCACGTTTAGTGTTCCAAGCAGGGAGCCACCAAAGGTGCTCTGCTACACTCTAAGCAAGGAGCCGCATTGTGGCTTTGCTGAACTACTCTGTTGTGTGGGATGCGAGTGTTGGAGTGTGGTCGGGAGCCTCCAACTTACCTGGATGGTGGGGCACCACACCTCAGGAGGAGGTGCAGTACCTCTGTGGCGGCTGAGCCTCAGGGGCGCCACACATCTCCTTGGGGGCCATGTTGAATAACCTGCCGAGGTTTACAGGGAATAATGTTTTGTTATGGAACTGGACAGAGAGAATTCAGGGGTTACTGAGGATGCACCCCTTGGCACCAGCCCTAGAGGCAGAAATAGCCTTGATGGCCCTAGAGGGGGAGGCACGGGACTCTGTCATGCACAGACCCCCCTAGAAAGAAATACTCTGCAGAAAGTGTTACGTATCTTAGAGGAGACACATGGGGACCCCACTGACGTAGGGGAACTACGGATGTGACTGTTCCATCGGGTGCAAAGAGAAGGGGAGACAGTGACACAGTTTATGAACTCCCTACAAGAGCTTCACACTGCTATCAAAAGAAAGGACGGGGTAGGTGTAGGGGCAGTAGACATGGTGCTCAGAGACCAGATGGTGACAGGGTTACGTGACGGAATGCTGAAGGAGGCTATGCGAGAACGCCTGCGGGTGAAGCCAGGCATGTCCTTTTCTGAAGTAGGTAGCGAGGCGCGCACGCGTGAGCAAGAGCAGGATGTGACAGGCTCGGTGGGAAAGGTGCAGAGTGGGGAGGCAGCTAGCACTGAAGACAAAGTCCCCCGATGGGTGGAAGACCTGAGGATGGAGATCAGTCAGTTCCGAGAGGAAATGGTGACTACCAGGAGGGCCCAGGCAGAGGGGCCCGAATCACGGATGCGGGGAAGAGGAGCTGTTCCCCGAAGAGAAGCTACAGCTACCCCGAGAAGATGCCCTCTCACATGCTATACTTGTGGAGAGCCCGGTCATATTGCCCGGTGGTGTCCCCAGCGGAGCCGACCATCCCCGCGGCTCCCGTTAAACTAGGGGGCTCCGAGCGCGAGGGACACCGCGAGAAGAGCAGAGGAAGAGTGAAAACAGTCCCACTAACCTTGTTTCCATGTGCCCCTTGGTTTGGGCCGAAATCAACGGGAGAGCTGTGCGATGCCTGGTAGATACCAGGTCACAAGTGACAACCATGCCTGAAAAATTTTTTTGTAGACACTTCACGGAGGCACTGCGACCTGAGTGGGGCCCAGTCATTAGACTTACGGCAGCCAATCACCTACCCATCCCGGTCGCAGGGGTGGTGTGGCTGAACATAGAAGTCCGTGGAAAAGATGTGGGAAGAAAAGGAGCAGTATTGGTAGATGGAGAAGCCGCTCGGGACCATACTGTGACCCTGGGCATGAACGTTCTTAAAGACCTCAGAAGCTTACTACTCAACAAGACCCCAGATCAATTCTTACGACAGTGGAGTGATCAGACCCCACAGAAGAAGGTCTTTCAACAACTGATCCGGGCAGCACGGGTCCGGGAAATCTGCAGCGGTGGAAAGGAACTAGGCAAAGTCTTCATCCCTGCTTCTGTGAATCGAGTGCTACCCCCTGGACAGACCGTGCTTCCCCTGCCAGTGCGAGCAGGAGTCCCACTAGAAGGAGCGGAGGTGCAGGTGGAGCCTAGCCCAGCCGACCAATTGACGTCAGGGGTACTAGTCGCACGGACCCTCGCCACTGTGCGAAACGGCACCGTCCTCGTGCGCTGTGTGAACTTGGGAGAGACTGATGTGACCCTGGCTCCCAGAGCAGAATTGGCCCACATTCTAGGTGTACCAGACGAGCTGGTGCCCTCCGAAACAGCGCAGTTGACCACCAAAGCGGAAGACCCATGGTTGGTGGTGGAGGTTGCCCCAGATCCCTAGATGTTACAAGAAGGCCGCCGGATACTAGAGCAAATGCGGGCAGAACTCTCAGAAATGCCCTCTCACCAGATTCCCCAGGTGGAGGCCTTGCTGGGGAAGTTCCAGGAGGTGTTCGCAAAGGATGACGATGATTTTGGACGCACGACGGCCATTACCCATGAGATACCCACTGGGGACCCGGCACCGATACGGGAGAGATATCGCCAGATACCCCCACAAATGTATCAGGAGGTTAAGGGAATGCTGTCACAGATGCTGAAGAAGGGAGTAATCCATGAGAGCCAGAGCCCGTGGGCTGCCCCCATCGTCTTGGTGTGGAAAAAAGATGGAACTCTACGTTTCTGTGTGGATTACCGCCGGCTCAACGCTTGCACAGTGCGAGATTCATATCCACTGCCACGGATAGAGGAGTCCCTGTCAGCACTGGGAAACGCCTGATATTTTTCCACACTAGACCTGGCCAGCGGGTACTGGCAAGTACCCATGTCTGATCAAGACCAAGCCAAGACGGCCTTCATTCTCCCAATGGGACTATTTGAGTTCGCCCGCATGCCCTTTGGGCTGGCCAACGCCCCGGGAACATTTCAGCGTCTCATGGAGCGGTGTCTGGGGGACCTGAACTTCGAAGCCACCCTGATTTACCTTGATGATATAAACATCTTTGCCCCCACCGTTGAAGAACACCTCCGGAGACTGGAGCAAGTTCTGAGTCGGCTACAAAAATTTGGTTTGAAGGTGAAACCCCAGAAATGCCACCTCTACTGAACACAAATTGACTGTCTGGGGCATGTGGTCTCCGCTGAGGGAGTGAAGTCCTCGCAGGAGAAGATCGCTGCGGTGCAAGAGTGGCCGACCCCAAAAACCGTGAAGGATGTACGAGCGTTCCTAGGACTCACAGGATACTTCCGGCGCTTTGTAAACGATTTCGCCCGCATCGCAAACCCCCTCCTCGAATTGCTGAAAGGAGTACCCTCATGTGCGAAGAACAGGAATGTGCCTTGGGGAGAACAACAAGAGAAGGCATTCCAAGCCCTGAAGAAGGCCCTGACTGAGGCCCCGGTGTTGGCCTATGCTGATTTCACCCAGCCGTTCGTCTTGCACACTGATGGAAGTCTACTAGGACTCGGGGCAGTACTCTCACAGATGCAGGACGGGAAGGAGCGTGTCATCACGTACGCCAGTAGCTCCTTACATGATTCCAAAAGAAATCCGGAAAATTACAGCTCGTTCAAGCTGGAGCTGATGGCACTGGTGTGGGCGATGACTGAAAAGTTTGCAGAGTATCCGGCTGGCTCGGAAGTACACATGCGTAAGGGTAACAATCCGTTGGCCCACCTCGAAACAGCCAAGCTTGGGGCCTTAGAACAAAGGTGGGTGGCACGAATGGCAAAATTCCGGTACAGGATCTCCTACAGAAGAGGAGTGGAAAATACTCATGCTGATGCCCTTTCGCGAGTAAACTACCAGCCACAAGCGCCCAGCCGGGATGAAGAGTTGGAGGCTATTGAGGTTCCAGAATTTGGAGGGGCTGCCAGGACGGTGGCAGCGATGCGGGAAACAGCTCAGGAGAGTACACCCGAGAATTTGTTGGAACAACCCCGTGATGAGTGGGTCTGGATGCAGCAAGAAGATCGAGAGATAGCCCAGCTGAGGCGGTGGCTCGTAGCCGAACAGATGCCCGTCCAGAGTGAGCGAGCAGACATGCCCCCTGAGATGTTGAAAATGGTGCGCCAGTGGGAACAGCTACAGTTATGGGATGGAAACTTGCACAGGAAAGTGTACCTACAATCTGAACTGGGCTTCGTTTGGCAAACGACCATCCCCTTGTCCCTGGTTGAGCCGGTGGCTAAGGAAGCACACGAGAAGGGAGCACACTTCGGGACGGAAAAAACATTTCAGTGGCTGCAACGGTTGTTCTATCACCCCCACATGAGGACCGTCATGGAGAAAGTATGTCAGCAGTGCCGAAATTGTGAACTAGTTAAGCCACCAGAACAGCGAGCCCCCACAGAAACGGTGAGGTCCTCTGCACCCATGGAGCTACTGGCCGTAGACTACTTGATGATTGGCCCAGCACACCAGGGCTATGAACATTGCCTGGTGATGATCGATCACTGCTCCAAATTTGCTGTGGTCCCACCCACTCGGGACCAGACTGCCGAATCTGCGGCCCATGCTATCTGTAAATACTTCATTCAAGTATACGGGTGTCCCAAGCGAATCCATTCGGATCAAGGGGCCTGCTTTCTGAGGAAGGTGATGGAAGAGTTGCATCACTTGTACAAAATCGATAAGTCTCGGACCACCCCTTACCATCCACAGGGGAACGGAGATTGTGAGAGGTTCAACCGCACCCTGATCCAAATGCTGAGGAAACTTGAAGATCAGAAAGCACTCTGGACTGAGTCTGTCCCCGAATTGGTGTGGGCATACAATAACCGTCAACACAGTACCACAGGGTTCACACCCTATTCACTGTTCTTCGGCCGACCCGGGAAGGGACTGATTGAATTGGCGTTAGAGCACGAGGAGGACTACCCGCGGACGGGGGTGTACTCCTGGGTTCGAGAGCATCGTCGCCGGTAGCCGGACGGCCATTCAACGGTTGGTGCAGAATCGGCTCCGGGGGTTGGAACACCCGCAGGTCCCTCCCCAGAAAGGGACAGCCCTACGTCCAGGGGATTGAGTCTTAATCAGAGAGAAGCGCCCTAACAGCAAATTGGGGTGTCGGTGGGAGAAGAGCCCGTATAGGGGGAAGCGACGGCTCGGGAGGCGAGGACTCTTCTACGAAGTTCAGCCTGAAGCAGGTGAAGAACTCCCCACTCATACATTACATCGGAATATGCTGCGTCTCTGTTTGTCTCAAGATCCTCCAGTGGTGCCAGCTGTCCCAGCGCCCCCGGTGGCTGAACCCGTGTTCGTTCCTGAAGCAAAGAAGACGGAGACTCTCTACTCCTTCACGGAGATGCAGAAACTGGGCTGGTGCCTGAAGCGACGGAAGTAACTGAGGAGGCTCCAACTTCCACTTTTCCGGTGGCTGATTCCACTACCTCCACTGATCTGAGACGTTCTGAGGAATCAACAGCAGGTGTGCCCCCCAGACGCTACAATCAGGACGAATTCATTTGGCAGCAAATTGTGCGAGGTCTGGACGATTGTCAGCAAAAACTCCAGAAACTGTCGCCCGTGGAATGGCGAGCTCACAGAGAGGGGGAATGTAAGGGGGTGAAGCACCGAAGGAGCCGAGGGGGAGTTGCCTTCCTAGCTCCGTGCCCGGGACCATCGAGCAGGGCATTAGGCTCCCCGGGGGATGCTTTGGGGGACTGCGTGAGTACCAGGAACAGGAAGAGGGCAGGACGGAGATCGGGAGAATTGGGCGCGCTTTCAGCAGAGCAGCGCATGGACGGGAGCAGAGAGGATGCTGACAGAGGAGAGGACAGGAGACAGGCGCAGCGACTGAACACTGAGGAACCGCAGACACAGGCGCTGAGCATTGAGTACGAGAAGCCTGTCCCTGCACCTCTTGGAGGGCTGGTCGCTCCCCTCCTGTTAGAGACTATCTCACACCGACAGACTGCACGCACTGACAAGACGCTCCCCTGCAGTGAGGCGCTGCTTAATTCTGAGATGCTTCCCTGTGACCGAGGAACATACGGTAACGTGACTCTGACCTGCCAAGAGAGACTGTCGCAGGCAGAGCCCCTGACCCTGGTGAGGGAACGCCGTTGCCGCAGCAGAGGGAGGAACCTTGCATACAGGGGGATACCGCCATCCGCATACCCCTTGAGCTCTCACGTTAACCCCCCCATACGCCAGTTGGACTATACCTAGGACCCCAGAGACAGATGACATCAAGCACCCCTGGTGCCTGGGTGCCTACGTGGGACAAGAGTGATCTCTACAAGCAAGATCTCCAGGAACTGATACGTTTCATCCCCATAAGAGAATATCTGTCTGTTATTTTACACTTGTTATTTCTTCAGTCTCTGTTATCACCTGTTATAGCATTTTCTCTGTTACATTATATGTTCACCAGATATTCTCCCTGTAAATAAACCTCCCCTTTTACTGTTGGTCTGCCTGCTCTGTGGTGACATATATTCCTCCTGCGCGTTATTACATCACGTGTAATGAATATCTCCTGCAGTATTGGTAATGCCGATTCCAGAGTCGGTAATGAGACGAGAATTAGCGTTATGGAAGATGAGTCTATGAGGAACGTGTTCAACTGCCGACTCCGAGGAGGAAACTGCTTGTTGTCTGTGGCCTAAATATATAGGTTTTATTAGTAGATGTCAGGGAAGAAAACTAAACCCTGTAAAATAATAAATCTCCTCATATGTTTCCCTTATTATCTCCAGTAATTGTATTATTACACAGGATTCTTATGATGTTACATCGGATCATCTTCTCATTCAGGTCTCTACAATATCGGATCCTCTCAGTGAAGATCTTCTACAAAAGAGAATTTTCGTGATTTACCCATCAAGAATGGATATGGACAGAGACAAGATGGCGGAGAGGATGTTACACCTCACCCTAGAGATCCTCTTCCGTCTCACTGGAGAGGTGAGAGATTCTGATGACGTCACATTACATCATTCTTATCTATGGGAATAACAGATGGACAGAACTGGAGAGGTGAGGACTCCGGAAATGTCTGTTGTGAGATTTATTAATGTGTCTCTCCATAACCAGGATTACACAGTGGTGAAGAAGACCTCTACTGATCGCTGTCAGGACCCTGTGTCTGAGGGATGGGGAAGACCCCTGAGCCTAATCACGGGACCTCCACCTCACCCCCTGATCCATGAGGACATCAATGACCAGAAGAACCTAGAACTCACCTACAAGATGATTGAGCTGCTGACTGGAGAGGTGACACTGCTGGGAATGCTGGGACATTATACAGTAACACTAGGAAGGGATCGGGGGGATGATGGTATCATTGGTATCATTGTATGTGTTAGGTTCCTATAAGGTGTCAGGATGTCGCTGTCTATTTCTCCATGGAGGAGTGGGAGTATTTAGAAGGACACAAAGATCTGTACAAGAACGTCATAATGGAGGTGCCCCAGCCCCTCACATCACCAGGTAATAGACAGGACTAAATACACACGGCCTATAATTATCTGTATGTAGAGAATGAATTCAGTCCCTGTATGTGTTTCCTCCAGATCTATCCAGTAAGAGGACAACACCAGAGAGATGTCCCCGTCCTCTTCTTCCACAGGACTGTAACCAAGAAGATCCCAATGTTCCTCAGGATCATCAGGTAGATGGAGAGAAGGTGTCAGGAGATCTCCCCTATGATGTGTGGACGGCTGTGAAGGTCTTGTGCTCAGTCTTGTTTTATCCACTAGTATTATATGTTTTATACTTGTGTAATGAGAACGGTGGAGATGGCAGGATTAGAGCTGATCATAGATGGGACTTCTCCATCTGTCTGTGACTCTTACAATATTTATTTCAGGGTGAAGATCTGACCCATATTAATACTACAGAGACATATGTGAGGGGTGATGAGTGGTGTAAAGAGGAGATTCCCACATATGACTACCCAGGTGAGTAGTGACCACTGAATGCAGAGAAGTCACAGATTCTTCTCGGTCACCGGCTGTGGCTGCTTTATCGGTGGTGTAGTCCGGCCGTATTATCATGATCACCATTTTCCCTCTAGGCCACAACATTCTCCTCCACCCAAAACTGTTCAAATGACTTTGGGCATAGAAAACCCTTTTCTATAGAACTTACGACCTGGAGTATCCACCTATCCCCTGGGATTAGGAGACGCTGACCGTTACCTGCCCAGATCTGTAACTATAAAGCCAAATGACAGCGTACGTAGAATGTGCTGACAGGTTAGGATATCACTTGAAGAAAAATATTATGATGGGTCTGTAAGAGAAAGTGGAGGGTAATGATGCTGTTGGCTTCCTAGATCCCTGAGATCTTATCGGATGAATCTTCTCTCCCTTCTGTGCTGCTGAATGTCTCATGGTCCCACAAATAACCCGATGGCTTCAGGTCTCGTCATCCTGTTCGTGACGCCAAGATTGGAGCACCCTCACTCACCAGGGCCATGGGGTACTCGGTACCGGGCCGGTTGATCTTCTCAACGGGGTGTCGTCACGGCAGCAGTGACCCGGTCCGTGGCCCTGGGGCTCCATTACAAAGGGGGGTTGTTTCAGTGTGCTTATGGTGGTGAAAGTTTATAAGTGATTCGTGACGCCACCTGTGGTGTTCGGCAATAGAGATGTAAGCCGACGCTGCAGACAGATCCTCTGGGACAGATGGTGTGGTGCAGCAATGATGTTATAGCCCTCCACAGGCAGGGCTGTAGTCCCAAGGCAGTGTGGGTGAAGTGACACTTAGATGGTGTAGTGTCAGGCGCAAGAGATGTAGTCATGCTGGGCAGGTTGGCGCAGGAATAAGCGGAGGACACCAGGCATGCAGTTCCAAAGCTTTACTCAGTCTGTTGCAGGTACAGGTGCCCGCATCCGTGCCGTGTCCTCTGGGTCAGGAGCTCAGCCAACATCCAGGCAAGATGAAGTACTCCCTTCCAACACTCCGCCAACATATGTGCTTTTTCTGAACGTCTCCTCTTATAGCGCCTAAGAATGAAGTACTCCTAGTACTGAGTTACACTGGAGTTCCTCCTGTCAAATGTTCCTATGAACTCTACTTGTACGGCAGACAGCTGTAGCCTGCTTCGGGGACACCTTGCTACTGAGTCCCGGCTCACTAATATGTTGCTGTTGTGCCCCCAAGTCTTGTGTGGGAATAAAGTGGTCACTACTTCTATTCCTCTGGTGTCTGCTGCAGGACCATTAGTATCCGTACCACCTCGGGGACCGGACCCCGGACTTGCGCTTAGAACTTGAAAAGGGTTCTCCTCTAACCCTGGTCCTTGTTCTCTTATTCTCCTCATGTTCCATGCTAATCCTTCTTCCCAATGGAGAATCAAGCTTCCTTTCTCTCTCTCTTTCCTGTGCCAGCAGACCCAGATCACTGTGGCCTGCTGCAGCACTTCCTTCTTCCATCCCTCTCCCGGGGATCTTCTCTGTCTCACACTCTGTCCGTCTACATCCTCACTCTCTGACTGAGTGCAAGGACTGACTGCCTGAACTCAGCTCTTCCCGCTCTTTTAGGTGAACTAAACTCCACCCACCTCCCAGCACGTTTCGTGTTCCAAGCAGGGAGCCACCAAGGGGTGCTATGCTACACTCCAAGCAGGGAGCCGCCGAAGGTGCTTTGCTACACTACTTTGTGGTGTGGGGTGCAGGTGTTGGAGCATGGTCAGGTGTCTCCACCTTACCTGGATGGTGGGGTACCACACCTCAGGAGGAGGTGCAGTACCTCTGTGGCGACTGAACCCACAGGGGCGCCGCACTTACCTACCCCGCACTCCCTCGCAGCGTCCTGCTCCGTTGCCAGCAACTGCTATATGCTTGTAAGCAGCGCATGGCATGGACATCACAAGCAGAGCACAGCTGCCAGGACTATGCACGCAAAGGGCAGTGAGTATTCATTTCTCTTCAGTAGTGCACAGTGTCAGCCTCCGGCTCCCTGCTGCTACCGGCGGTCACATGTGCCGCTACTTAAGATAAATGAATATTCATGAATTCTCACTGTTCTCAGCGCTGCTTACAAGCATAAAGCAGTTGCTGGCACCGGAGCAGTACGCTGTAAGGGAGCCACCGGGTAGGTAAGTGTAATGGTTTGTTTTTTTAATGTTTTGTGATGGGGCCATGTATACCAGGATAGGAATCTGGGGTGGAGGCCACTTATAAGGATGGGGCCCTGCATACCAGGACGAGCTGGGGCCCTGCATACCAGGACGAGATGGGGCCATGCATACCAGGATGAGATGGGGCCCTGCATACCAGGATAGGGATGGGACCATGCATACTAGGACGAGATGGGGGCCCTGTATATCAGGACGACATGCGGCTATGCATGCCAGGACGAGATAAGGCGGCATGCATACTAGGATGAGATGGGGGCCCTGCATACCAGGACAGGATGGGGGCCATGTATACCAGGATAGCGATGAGGGGGCAATGTGTATCAGAATGGGGGTGAGGGGACCATATATGCCAGGATAAGGGATATTAAGTACAGAATTGACCACATTTTTTGCTTCAATTTTTTTCCTAATTTCTTCCTCTAAAACCTAGGTGCGTCTTATGGTCCAAAAAATACGGTAACTTCAAGGAGGATTGTGATAAACTACAGGACAAACATTACACCTGTGCCATGATATATCTCTATGCTGTGCATGGCTGATGGCTGTAATATACATTTATTCCCGCCTGCAGGACATGTGTTGGCTCCAGCCCTGGTTTCATAGATTTACTAAATGTCATGAATTACATTATATTTTCCATCCTAAGGAATTCAGATTACTGCACAATCTCTCCTGAAATGGGGGCGCTAATACTTTCTCTACTCTTCTGATCAGGATTCATAGTGGCTCCAATGGTCCACCATAAACGAGTGCAACTCCGGTTTAGTGTTCTCCCCTCGTACATACGTTGTTGTTGGGCATGTAACATATTTTTTATTCTATGTCATTTTTTTAACCTGTTCCTTCTGTATGATAGTTTGATTGTGGTGGGATCGGCCTTCCTGCCTAATGTGAGTCTGTAACTCCCTGATAGTCTTGAAAAAAGCTCTCCATTGCCTCTTCCAAATGCCTAAGATCTAAATTTAAAGTGCCCCTGTCTGCAGGATTGTGCTCAGTAACCTACAGACACTGTCAGGTCAGCGCCGTTATACTGATTACAGTGATACCTGGTGATGAAATCCGTCTTGTGGTTGTTGTTTAATCTTTATTTGTAGTTTTCAGTTAATGAGATTCTCGTGCTCTGGGGCGGGGCTGTGGGTTGGGCTGTGGGCGTGGCTTTATGTGGTGTGAGGATTACATATTCATCTGTCCAAAAAATAAGGAAAAGAGCAGCACGAAAAGGCCATAGTCCTGTTTCTTGCCTGCATTTATCCTGCCCTCACAAACCTTGTCCATGTATGCTTTTCTGAAATAAGGGACTTAGGTTTTCTTATGATGCTGTAAACGGAGTGTGCTGCTTTTTTCCTTATTTTTTGGATTGTCTCGTGTGCTTCTTCAAGCAAGCACCTTTACTACCGTGCTTTCACCCTGCAAAGTGTTTCTGATTCAGAGTCCACCCACTCCACCAGTAAGTTGACTGTTTCTTATTGCCATTCTATTTTTTTCTTTTTGATTTACATATTTATCTGTATTGGCTTATGACAGGTCGCTGACCCCTCACTGACCTGCCCCCATTATTACATAATGCATATAATAGTGTTGATATTATTGTTGATAATGCCTATAATACTGTGGCTATTGGGAGGCTTAGAAAAAAAAATTTACAAATGACACTGGCGGCGCCTGTCCAGTAGCCTCTATCGCTTACTTATAGATGCTACTGCGCAAGTGCCGCCATCGCCAGTGACATTTTTCTGGATGTAATTTTTTATGTAAAATAGGGGGCAGGTCACTGAAGGATCAGTGTCATAAGCCAATACAGATGAATATTTACGCAGAGCAACACATAAGGCCCCGCCCACAGCCCAACCCACAGCCACTCCCACAACCCACCCCGAAGCACGAGAATCTCATTAACTGAAAACTACAAATACAGATTAAACAATAACCAGCCCCCAGATGCCCAGAAAAGGCATATCTATTAGATGCGCCAATTCTGATGCTTTGCCCGGCTCTTCCCACTTGCCCTGTAGCGGTGGCAAGTGGGGTTCATATTTGTGGGGTTGATGTCACCCTTGTAATGTCAGGTGACATCAAGCCCATGGCTTAGTAATGGAAAGGTGTCTATCCATTACTAACCCCATAGCTACATGGTAAATAAAGACACAGTCAGAATAAAGTCTTTTATTAGAAATAAAACAAAACGTTTTTTTCTTTTTTAATTAAAAATAACAAACAGTTATACTCACCTAACGGCTATTTCCACCAAAGACCTCGTTCTGTAATAAAAGTAAAATAAAAAAACAACAATATACCATACCTGTCTGTCGCTCTGTCCCACGCCGTAATCCATGTCTGGAGGATAATTAGTTTTCAACCTGGACGGTGCCAAGATGCGACCGTCCAGGCTAAGAACCACTGGTGAATGAGCTGCTGTAAGCGCAGTATCATTGACCAGCAGTGACATCATCAAGGTTTCCATCCAGGCTAAACCGCAGTGGCCACAGGACCAAGGGAAAAAGTCAGTGATGAAGTCACCACAGTTCAAGCTAAGTGACTTCACAGCAGATCACCGTGAGAATTCTCTGTTAGCTTTAAATAAAAAAACAAAAACTGTGTTTTGTTTTATTTCTAATAAAAGACTTTATTCTGGCTGTGTCTTTATTCACCATATAACTATAATATTAGTAATGGATAGGTGTCTTATAGACACCTCTCCATTACTATGTCGTGGGCTTGATGTCACCTGACAATACAAGGGTGACATAAACCCCACAAATATCAACCCCACTCTCCACCACTACAGGGCAAGTGGGAAGAGCCGGGCAAAGCGCCAGAATTGGCGCATCTAATAGATATGCCTTTTCTGGGCAGCTGTGGGCTGCTATTTTTAGGCTAGGGGTCAATATCCATGGCCCCTTACTAGCATGAGAATACCAGCCCCCAGTTGTCATCTTTAGCAAGGCTGTTTATCAAAAATGATGAGGACCCCACGCCGTTTTTTTTAAATTATTTCTTTAATAAAAAAAACAGTGTGGGGACCCCTCTATTCTTGATAACCAGCCTTGCTGAAGCTGACAGCAGAGGGTTGCAGCCCCCAGTTGTGAGTTTTCCAGACTGGTTATAGAAAATACAAGGGAACCCACGCCGTTTTTTCATTCATTTATTTAGTTATAGCGCAGGCGGTGAGTGAGGAATACTCCCATCATCCGCTCCTGCTGTCACTGTTCTTAGCAGCAGCAGGTGCAGGTTGATGGGAGTAATAGTCCCAAAAGCCCCCACCTGCTGTCATCATTCTGACTTTTATATAACTCTCATTATTCTCCCCGCTGGCAGAGCAGGGGAGAATGATGAGAGCGTCTTCAGCACCCGCCGGGGAACAGCGCTTACGGTAGCGCTTCTTCCCTGTCGGCCATCCTTGTGGTACTGATGCTGCAAACGGGCGGCACATAGGTGTCACACGTGTGCCACAAGTATTACACACATGGACATCTCCGGTACCAGAAATATCAGGACGTGTGAAACCGGCCTTATACACAGTTCTCTTTAAATCCCTAATATTTCTTCTTGAATCTCATCTGACAGAAAATATTGGAGCTTACGATAGTATAGATTGTGAAGTCTCTGAGACCCATACTCTAATTACACCAGAGAGGTTTCACCACTAGCTACTCATTTATTACTGATGGAGACTGTGGAGTTTGATCATTTCAGTAGTTCCTAATCAGGCCCCATTATTAATATCTGACGTGTGTTACTTTATGTGGTGGTAAGTTTGGAATTCTTCACAAAGAATAATAGAAAACAAATGGATCTTACAAATTATTCTCCAGCTTCGCACTATACCCTACATACGGTTGTACACTACTGTCTGGGCACATGGCAGTGTTCAGAAGGGAAGGAGCGCCATTTAGCTATATGAATGCAGATCTTGCTGGAATAATTTGTAGACACAATGTATTGGGAGCACTGTTCATGGTCAACTGGCAGCTCAAAAGATGTCCACCATGAACATGCTTGGCTCTATCTTCTCTGCTTGCCATATCCCAAGGATTGCCTTGCTCATCGCCCTTTAACACCCTCACATGGAATCTGGACTTATACAGGGACCCCTAGGCTTGGACCATGGTGTTACCTGCTATTCTGTGGTGTTAGATGGCAAGTGGAATAGTCAGGTAGCTGGGTCAGAATCAGAAGGACAGAATACAGAATCAGAAGACGCAAGAGTAGTCAGTAAACGGGCCACGGTCACAACATGAAACAAATACACAAGCCACAAGCTGAGCACAGAGGACTGAACCAGAGGAGAACAGCGCTGTATCTGGCAGATTCCGGCCATGTGCTTTGCGCTTTAGTAGGGTGTGGTACTTTCCAATTGGCTGAAGTAGGGAGCAGATTACTCCAGCTGGACAGCAGGAACAGATCCCAGATGAGATTGGACACACCATATGCAGAAGCCCTAATATAACTAAATGACAGAAAACCAGAATAGTAGAAATCCCCATAAAGTGATTCCATTTTATAAATCAATTCACTGAGGGTTATAATCCTTAGGAGGAGTGAATATTTTGACTCCACAGCCACTTTCTGGAAATTAACACGCAGTTGATGCTGGAGAGTGAAAATTACACATCTGCCATTTTATTACCCAGCACATAGTGCCCAGATTGTGCTCCAGGAGACACCGCAAATTAAGTGGATTCTTCTCAATATAATATTGCTAAATACAGGTGTAACACCCCTTTATGGCTACCACTGTACCCTGGGTGTTATGGGGGGTCTCACCTCTTCTGTACACAGTATTGTGAGGAAAGAGGGAGACACAAGCGCAATATAGGGTCTTATCCCACAAATAAAGTAAGCGGTTTGACAAAAAACTGCTCACCTGGTAGTAGGTATTGAAAGCATGTATAGATAAGGGCTGCTGCAGATCCAAAAGTCGGTCACCGACTATCTGAAACAAAACTCTGCAAAGGAATATGTGGATTTCGTCCGCGCTGCCCAAATGATGAAATTCCAGAGGTTGATAAAGTTTGACAGTGGTTTATTCTACGCGTTTCAAGGTTTTTTGCAACCTCTTCTTCAGGAAATGCCACCTCTTCTGTACACAGTGCCTCCCCCCGAATCTTGATTGGAGCTCTGTCTCTGGGCTGCAGAAGGACAGTTATCTTCTGCCAGGGGCTGATTCGGGAAACCCCTGCCACAGCTCGGAACACACTCAGGAAGCAGGAGTAAAACAGTTTAACAAATTTATTGTTATGAAGCAGAATTAAAATGGATTTACAGGAATAAACATACAATGTGATTTACTGTGCTCTATAAAAGTCATATACCCATCACAGACTAATTAAACCCCAACCCTGCAGATATAACGTGGCCAATTCCCCCTCTTTTGCATTTACTTAGTTCGACCATTGGGGCCCAGTTGCCGCGGATGTTGGCGCGCAAAGGAAGGTTGGCGCGCAAAGTAGAAAACGTAGGTGCACTTAAATGAATGTTGCTGTCAATTGTCTCGGTCGCAGTGTACTCACTGTAAGTCGCGCTGATAGTATCACAAGTCTCAGCAGAACACTCACTGTGTCTCCAAAAATCAGAGGATTCTTTAGATTCCAGCTGAGGGCTGCAGGATTTAGACCTTTATCCGATGGGAGTGCTGGCAGAACTCTCTGGATCTTTGCTCTCTCCGGCAACACTGGTATCTCCGCGGGGTCCCCCACACTCTGCAACTTAGGGGAATCAAGATCCACACTGCTCTGTTTCTCATAACCAGCAGCAGCAGCCACGTTTTCTCTCCTCTCCCTCTTTACTTTCACTTTCTCCTCAGCGTCCTCCCCCAAGTCCCTCCTCCCTTCTATCATCTCACTGGAACAAGGATCCTTGGGAGTTGTAGTCTTCTGCCACTCAGGAGAAAAACGATTAGTGTCTGTAGGTCTCTGTTTAACAGCCACTGCAAAACTCTTCTTAGAGTCTGTAAGCTCCAGCATGCCGGTAGATGCTCTGACAGTTCCCTGTGCATGTGTTACACAGGGATCCTAAATGTTGTTTGCGCACACTGCAAGACTCCGAACTGAGAGCGGATTTTGCTGGATTAGTTTATAGAAACCTTGTTGCTTTTCAACAGCCTTTGAGCCACTAATAGTGTGGGAACCTCTGGTTTTTCCATTGACAGATGATCGACTTGAGTGGGGACTTGTTTTTTGTGAGATGAGAATAGGTATTATTTTCGCCTAGGTAACATTGATTGGTTTCTTTTTAATTGATATTTGGGAGGCAGAATGAACAAACAGTTGAACACCGCACACTACTGGCTCATCCAACAAGGTTTTCTATTACACTGTGAACTGTCATTGTCTTGGTCAATAAAGTTTTTTACATAGCTTGCCATTATTATGGACAGTTTAAGTAGAAATGTTCAAAAATATAAAACTCAAGGATATTTTAATAAAAAATAATTGTTTTTTTTTTATCTTAGCAGATGACTGTACCAGGAGATCAGAGGGACAGCTGACATCTTCATTTTTTAAATCTGATGATCTTCAGATCCTAGAAGATACAACTGAAGTGATTGCTGTTACTCCAGATATACCATCATCCATTCACAGCAAAGATCTGTCATCTGATCCTATGAAACAGGTCCCATCTTCTGATTCATTACTGACTACTAAGGGAAATCAAAGTCACAAAAGAGGCAATAAAAAACAAACTGCTCCTAAAGCAAAGAAGCCATTTTCCTGTTCAGAATGTGGGAAATATTTTGCACAAAAATCAAATTTTGTTACCCACCAGAGAACTCACACAGGGGAGAAGCCTTTTTCTTGTTCAGAATGTGGGAAATGTTTTAACAATAAATCAGATTGTATTAAGCACCAGAGAATTCACACAGGGGAGAAACCATTTTCATGTTCAGAATGTGGGAAATGTTTTGCACATAAATCAAATTTTGTTACCCACCAGAGAACTCACACAGGGGAGAAGCCCTTTTCATGTTTAGAATGTGGGAAATGTTTTGCACAGAAATCAAGTTTTGTTACCCACCAGAGAACTCACATAGGGGAGAAGCCTTTTTCATGTTCAGAATGTGGGAAATGTTTAAGCAATAAATCAGTTTGTGTTAAGCACCAGAGAACTCACACAGGGGAGAAGCCTTTTTCCTGTTAATGTGGGAAATATTTTACCCAGAAAGCGCTTCTTGATCGCCATCAGAGCAGTCACGCAGAGGAGAAGCCTTTTTCATTTTCTTAATATTTTACTTGGAAATCAACTGTTAATAAACATCAGAGATGTCACATAGGGGAGAATACTTTTTTATATTCATAATGTTGGAATAGTTTTAAACAAAATTGAATCTTCTTAACCCTGCTGTTCTGTTCGCATTTGCTATACACTTGTACTGTTCCCGGGTCAATATGACCCGACCTATTAATTCTTGATTTTTCGCTACTCTAATTGTTTTATTTGAATACTTTTTTCATTGAAATACTGTATGTGAACATGGTTGATCATAAGCAAATGAAAATTTTAAATTCAAACTTAATTTTTTTTTTTTTTTTCATAAAAAGGTTACATAGGCTTTTTGCAATTATCTTCGATTGTTGACATTCTGCACACAAATAATAAAGAAGCTTTGCATTACTATTACTAAAACATGAAATTTAACTTTTTGAAAACAAATTTTATAAATCAACAAATGAAAAATCATAAAAACTTCAACCATTTTAGAAAGAAAAAAGAAAAAACTGAACATGTTCATGCGTTTTTACACAATAATAAGACACATGTCCTTTACACAGATATTTTGAACATCCAGCACATGTCAGATTAGTCTTATTGTCACAGGAAGATGGACAGAAGCTACATCTCTTCCTTTTTTTGCTGGTAGCTGTGCTGGTGGAGGCCGTGGATGTGGAGTGTCTTTCTTGAGCATGCTGGACACTTTTTACAATGGCTGTTGCTCCATCACTTCTGGGGGTCACTTTTCTGCTCTCAATATATGGCCTCACCAGGGTTTTTCCCAATTCCTCAAGAAATAATCTTCTTTTATACAGCTTATTCCGGTTCCAATCGGGGTCGATTTCTCTCCATAAGACAAATGCATTGTATGCAGAAACGTCCAGTATGTTATAAAATAAAATCATTGGCCACCGATTGGTTTTGCGTTTGCATGTATATGTTGATATTGCTTGGTCTAAAGTATCAACTGCTCCCTTTGTGGCATTATAATCCAAAATAATGTCAGGCTTTCTGTCTTCTCTATCACTTACGGCATTGTCATGGTGCATTGTGCTCATTAGAATTACCTGTTTGTTTGTTTTTGGAACATAAGAAACAACAGTTGTATTTCCAGAAAAATAAAAAGTAGAACTGTACACCTCTCTCTTGCTAAGGATACCTTGCGGTAGTTCAGGTTTGTTTTTTCTCATAGTACCCAGCATGGTAAGTTGTTTTTTCTTCAACATCTGGCCTAGTTGATAGGATGTAAAAAAGTTGTCACATGTGACATTTTGTCCTTTTAGTCCATGAGTCAAATCTAGAACAACTCGCATACCCTGATTTTTTTCAGGTCTTTCATCAGGGGTTTTTCCTGTATACACTTGAACATTTAGAGCATATGAACTTTTGCTGTCACAAAAGTACACATAAAAAAACATAACTTTTGCAGTCAGAAATAATCAGAGACCTGTAGAACAGTATAAAATGCTATCGGGTCATATTGACCCGAACAGTACAAGTGTAACAATCAGTGTGTAGCAAAAAGTAAACAAAAAAACAAAAATGTAGAGCTCCACAAATGAGGAGAAGTCAAGGAACCACTAGTTTCAAATCCTCATTAAAAAAAATCTGCAGGGTCTCAAAAATCATTTCGGGTCATATTGACCCGAACAGTACAGCAGGGTTAAATGGGTTGTCTCTTGTCATTCCTCATGATTGCAGACAAAAGGATAAAACTAAACTTTATTAAGTCCAAATGTAAAACTATACCCATAATTCACCCCTGAAGGTTAGTCAATAGGTGACATATACCCCACATCTCAGTATATAGGGTGAGGTGACATATACACTCACTCTCCAAGCCTCTTATTTCTACGGGTTTCATCGTCCTCACCAAAGACGACTCATCAAGAGACTATTTAATATTGACCTGCAGTTAGGTCCATATATATTTGGACAGAGACAACATTTTTCTAATTTTGGTTCTAGACATTACCACAATGAATTTTAAACAAAACAATTCAGATGCAGTTGAAGTTCAGACTTTCAGCTTTTGTTTGAGGGTATCCACATTAAAACTGGATGAAGGGTTTAGGAGTTTCAGCTCCTTAACATGTGCCACCCTGTTTTTAAAGGGACCAAAAGTAATTGGACAGATTAAATAATTGTAAATAAAATGTTCATTTCTAGTACTTGGTTGAAGACCCTTTGTTGGCAATGACTGCCTGAAGTCTTGGACTCATGGACATCACCAGACGCTGTGTTTCCTCCTTTTTGATGCTCGGCCGGGCCTTCACTGAGGTGGTTTTCAGTTGCTGTTTGTTTGTGGGCCTTTGTCTGAAGTTTAGTCTTTAACAAGTGAAATACATGCTCAATTGGGTTGAGATCCGGTGACTGACTTGGCCATTCCAGAATATTCCACTTCTTTGCTTTAATAAACTCCTGGGTTGCTTTGGCTTTATGTTTTGGGTCATTGCCCATCTGTAGTATGAAACGACGAGCAATCAGTTTGGCTGCATTTGGCTGGATCTGAGCACACAGTATGGCTCTGAATACCTCAGAATTCATTCGGCTGCTTCTGTCCTGTGTCACATCATCAATAAACACTAGTGACCCAGTGCCACTGGCAGCCATGCATGCCCAAGTCACCACACTGCCTCCGCCGTGTTTTACAGATGATGTGGTATGCTTTGGATCATGAGCTGTACCACGCCTTCGCCATACTTTTCTCTTTCCATCATTCTGGTAGAGGTTGATCTTGGTGTCATCTGTCCAAAGAATGTTCTTCCAGAACTGTGCTGGCTTTTTTAGATGTTTTTTTAGCAAAGTCCAGTCTAGCCTTTTTATTCTTGATGCTTATGAGTGGCGTTCACCATGCAGTGAACCCTCTGTATTCACTTTCATGCAGTCTTCTCTTTATGGTAGATTTGGATATTGATTCGCCGACCTCCTGGAGAGTGTTGGTCACTTGGTTGGCTGTTGTGAAGGGGTTTCTCTTCACCATGGAGACTATTCTGCGATAATCCACCACTGTTGTCTTCCGTGGGCCCCAGGTCTTTTTGCATTGATGAGTTCACCAGTGCTTTCTTTCTTTCTCAGGATTTACCAAACTGTAGATTTTGCCACTCCTAATGTTGTAGCAATTTCTCGGATGGGTTTTTTCTGTTTTTGCAGCTTAAAGATGGCTTGTTTCACCTGCATGGAGAGCTCCTTTGACCGCTTGTTTCCTTCACAGCAAAACCTTCGAAATGCAAGCATCACACCTCAGATCAACTCCAGGCCTTTTATCTGCTTAATTGAGAATAACACAATGAATGGATTGCCCACACCTGTCCATGAAATAGCCTTGGAGTCAATTGTCCAATTACTTTTGGTCCCTTTAAAAACAGGGTCGCACGCGTTAAGGAGCTGAAACTCCTAAACCCTTCATCCAATGTTAATGTGGATAGCCTCAAATGAAAGCTGAAAGTCTGAACTTCAACTGCATCTGAATTGTTTTGCTTAAAATTCATTGTGGTAATGTCTAGAACCAAAATTAGAAAAATGTTGTCTCAGTTCAAATATATATAGACCTAACTGTATATTCAAGCGAAACTAAACGAAAAAATGAAGACTAAAATCATGTATCATGTTATCTGAAACAGTCAGAAAACTAGCCACATATTGGCAGATCCCAGACCTCAGACTATATACTTCGGAAGTTTATAAGCCACTCCAGTGTCAGGAATAGATAGTATGAATTTGAATTTACCAAGTGGCTGCAATGAAACAAAGAGTGAAAAATATAAAGGGGTCTGAATACTTTCCATACCCACTGTATCAGTAAAAATAACTCCTCTTTATTAGGTAAAGTTTAAAAGAATTGCACCATTTTCCGATACCCGTCGCGTCTCCATTTTTCATGACCTCGGGTTGGGTGAAGGCTTATTTTCTGTGTGCCGAGCTGACGTTATTAATGGAGACCATTTTGGTGCAGATATGATCTTTTGGTCATCCTTTATTGCATTTTAATGCAATGTTGCGGCAACCAAAAAAAAGTAATTCTGGCGTTTTGACATTTTTTCTTGTTACGCCATTTCACGATCGGGTTAGTTATTTTTTATAGTGATAGATCGGGCGATTCTGAACCCTTCTATAACAAATATGTATATGTTTGATTTTGTTATTGTTTTATTTTGAAAGTGGCGAAAGGGGGGTGATTTGAACTTTTATTTTTTTTATATTTTTAAAAATATTTTTTTTACTTTTGGCATTGTCATACACACAGAACAAAAAGAACGATCCCAAAGTCCAGCAATTGATGTGAAAAATTCATAAAAAGTTCTTTATTATAATAGGATCTTGATCACTGCTATACTGTCTTAAAAGGGGCCTACAGGGCAGTGAGGAGAGCAGCAGTGGGCTTTTCAGATCATTGTCTAATTCATTTAATTCCAGCCTACAGGCAAAGGTTGAAAACATCCAAACCTACAGTTTATACAAAGAAGACATGGTCTGAGGAGGCAAAATTGCAACTACAAGCATGCTTTGAATGCACGGACTGGGTGGTATTCCAGGAAACATGCTCGGGTCTGGATGAATGGGTTGATGCAGTGTCCTCATATATCCGTTTTTGTGAAGACACGTTTATTCCATCCAAATCTGTCCACTTTCGGGGAAACAACAAGCCGTGGTTTACAAATAAAGTCAGGTTGATCCGTAAGAGAATAGAGGAGGCTTATAAAGCAGGCGATATTACTGAATTCAAGAAACTTAGGAACTCGCTATCTAAAGAGATCAAGTTAGCCAAACACGAGTATGCAAAGATTCTGGAGGAAAGGTTCTCATCAAAAGATACTAGATCTGCATGGAGAGGATTAAGAGAGGTCACCAATTATAAAAGCCACCCCACTATAGTGAACCCCAGCAGAAGTCTGGCAGCAGAGTTAAATGAATTCTACTGCAGATTTGAGGCAAGCTCTACACACAGTGGCAATTCATCTCTAAGCTCCTCAGTCTGTTCATATAAAGATCATTCATTGTGCAACACCCAAGTAGTGATCTCCGAGGCAGAGGTGATACGCATCCTGAAGGGACTTAAGGTCAAAAAGGCACCTGGCCCTGATGGTGTATCTCCAATGTGTCTGAAAGTATGTGCTACCCAGCTTGCCCCTATACTGACAAATATATACAATGTGTCACTGAAAGAGTGCGTTGTACCTCAGTGTTGGAAAAATTCCACAATTATCCCTGTCCCCAAGAAAGTGGGATCCTCTGAGTTGAACGACTATAGACCAGTAGCACTCACATCTGTAGCTATGAAAGTCTTCGAAAGAATTATGATGTCCCACCTGATAAAATTCACGCAGAAGCTATGGGACCCGCTTCAGTTTGCCTATAAGGAGAATCGTTCGGCAAACAACACTGTCAATCTGGCACTGAAGTACATTTTGGATCATACATGCTAAAAAGGAAGAAAAAAATGTTTATAAAATGGAAAGAGGGAGGCATATCTAAAGAAGAATATAATGCTGTCTGCAGAACCTGCAGGGCACAAATCAGATTAGCTAAAGCTGAAAATGAACTGAGGCTTGCAAGAGATGTCAAAAGCAATAATAAAGGATTTTGGGGATATGTCAAAAGTAAAAGAAAAGTCAAAGATGCTGTAGGATTTTTACAGGATGAAAATGATGAAATGGTAAGACAGGATGTTGAGAAGGCTGAACTTTTAAATTCCTATTTTGCATCTGTTTTCTCTCAGAAAGGAAATGCAACATCAACTGTTATTCACTGTCCTATTAAGGGAATAGAAGAATCCAGGATATCTATAAACAGAAAGATAGTGAGGAAACACTTAGCTAACCTAAATGAATTCAAGTCTCCAGGTCCAGATGAATTACACCCCAGAGTACTGAAGGAGATAGCAGAAGAAATTTTTGAACCCCTCTCCATAATCTTTGAAAATTCTTGGAGAACAGGAGAAGTGCCAGAAGACTGGAGAAGAGCAAATGTTGTTCCTATCTTCAAAAAGGGGAAGAAGGTGGACCCAGGCAACTATAGGCCGGTGAGTCTGACTTCTATACCAGGAAAGATCTTTGAACAAATTATTAAACAACATGTATGTCAATACCTGGATAAGAATGAAGTGATTAAACAGAGTCAGCATGGGTTTGTAACTAATAAGTCATGTCAGACTAACTTAATTTCCTTCTATGACGGTATCACTGATTGGGTGGATCAAGGAAATGCTGTAGATATAGTATATCTTGACTTCAGCAAAGCATTTGACAAAGTCTCTCATACAATCCTTATTGAAAAAATGACTAAGTATGGAATGGACAAGGCAACTGTTAGGTGGATTCATAACTGGCTTAGTGATCGGACCCAAAGAGTGGTCGTAAATGGCTGCACATCCAGTTGGAAGAATGTCTCAAGTGGGGTACCACAGGGCTCTGTCCTGGGCCCTGTATTGTTCAACATCTTTATCAACGATTTAGATGAAGGAATTGAGGGTAAACTGATTAAATTTGCTGATGACACAAAGCTAGGAGGGATAGCTAATACTAGAGAAGAGAGAGAGAGGATTCAAAAAGATTTAAATAAACTGGAGAAGTGGGCAGCAACTAACAGAATGGTTTTTAACAGGGAGAAATGCAAAGTACTACATCTGGGCAATAAAAATGAAAAAAGCATATATAGAATGGGAGGAATAGGGCTAAGTGACAGCACATGTGAAAAAGACTTGGGTATACTAATAGATCACAGACTGAATATGAGTCAACAGTGTGATGCAGCAGCAAAAAAGGCAAATGCAATTCTAGGATGTATTAACAGAAGCATACAGTCTAGATCACGTGAAGTCATTATTTCCCTCTACTCCTCTTTGGTCAGACCTCATCTGGAATATTGTGTCCAGTTTTGGACACCACATTTTAAAAAAGACATCAACAAACTGGAGCAAGTTCAGAAAAGAGCGACCAGAATGGTGACCGGTCTGCAAACCCTGTCTTATGAGGAAAGGTTGCAGGATTTGGGAATGTTTAGTTTGCAAAAGAGAAGACTGAGAGGAGACTTAATAGCTGTCTACAAATATCTAAAGGGATGTCACATTGTAGAAGGATCAACTTTATTCTCATTTGCACAAGGAAAGACTAGAAGCAATGGGATGAAACTGAATGGGAAGAGACACAGATTAGATATTAGAAAAAACTTTTTGACAGTTAGAGTGATCAATGAGTGGAACAGGCTGCCACGAGAAGTGGTGAGTTCTCCTTCAATGGAAGTCTTCAAACAGAGGCTGGACAGACATCTGACTGGGATGATTTAGCGAATCCTGCTTTGAGCAGGGGGTTGGACCAGATGGCCCAGGAGGTCCCTTCCAACTCTACGATTCTATGATTCTATGATTCTATGATTCTATGATCATACAGATGAACGGCACTCATATGTCCGGATTCTTTTCATGGACTTTAGCTCAGCGTTCAATACCATTGATCCGAATTTACTTCATAAGAAAATGGTAGCTCTTGGAGTCCCTCTCAACTTATGCTTGTGGATTTATAACTTCCTGACAGCCAGGATACAGAGTGTAAAAGTTGGACCATTCACTTCGGACACCTTGGTCACAAACATCGGGGCACCTCAGGGGTGTGTTTTGTCCCCGTTACTGTTTTCTCTCTATACGAATGATTGCATCTCTTCAGCAGACTCAGTAAAAATCTTGAAATTTGCCGATGATATGACACTGATTGGTCTCATCAGGGGAAATGCTGAAGACTTGTATCGGAGTGAGGTGGAAAGAATATGTGACTGGTGTAAAGCCAATAATCTTGTACTCAACACTAAAAAAACTGCTGAGATGGTTGTGGATTTTAGGAAAGATCAACATGAGATACTTCCAATCTACATCCATGACGAAGTGGTTCTTAGGGTCACAGAGACCAAATTCCTTGGTGTTATCATCTCTCATGATCTTAAATGGGGGAAAAACGTGGATGCTGTTATAAGAAAAGCACAACAGAGGATGTTCTTCCTGCGTCAGCTGAAAAGATATGGTTTGTCTTAAGAATCTGCTGATCTTATTCTTTAATGCTGTCATCAGATCTGTGATTTGTTCCTCTCTGATAGTCTGGTATGGGGGAGCCACTGCGCATGACAAACTCCGCTTACAAAGGACTTTCAGAACAGCAGAGAGAATTATAGGCTCCCCCCTGCCTAAAATCCAGGATCTTTATGATAAGAGTATTTGATCCCACGCATTGAAAATTTCATTCGATCCCTCTCACCCGGGACACTCCTCATTCCAACTACTCCCTTCAGGACGTCGCTTCAGAGTCCCCAAATGCAGCACCAACCGCCATATGAACAGCTTCTATCCACTCTCTGTTCAACAATTAAATCGTCATGTGTAGACTATATACTGTATCTGTCTTGTTAGATGTTACTTGTTGTATCTGTTGTTATATATTATGTTGCCTCTTTGCCACAAAGAATTCCTTGTATATATGTAATATGTACTTGGCGATAATAAATTTGATTGATTGATTGATTGGAACATGAAAGAAGGCTAAAACACCACAACGTGATTATAGCTTACAAAACTAATGACGCTGACTCATCACACAAATATCCCATATATAAGACCAATAAGAGTCTAATAGCTTTGCATATAAAGACAAGGTAATCTCTCCTGAGCCTATTGACATATCATGTACCATAGTGTATGTGCCTAAAACAAAGGGCACTCATATTAGCATAGAAAGTTAACAATCAATGAGATAAACATACCTAAGGAATCCACTTATTGCAAGAGCAGGCAGCAGGAGAGGAGAGATAGAAGCGGTCAGAGTACAGGCGTCTCCCCGATGCGCGTTTCGGAGCGCTATGCTCCTTCAGGGGGCATTGTGAAGACATACAGCATTGTATCTTAATTAACCAGATGACTTTTTTAGCAATGAAGAATAATAGAATGTTATCTGTATGTTGGCTTTCAAATCTAAGTGTTGATTTCTAATTGGTCAAGAAAACAGACTTTTGTTTGTGTAAGCCTGAAATATTGACTTTTATTGTGCGCTTATCCTTTAATAGGTTATAGGAAGTTTCGCCCCCAGCAGCTCGCCCCCAGGTACATTTCACCCCCTCACATTTCACCCCTATCATTTCACCCCCAGGAAGATTCGCCCCCAGCATTTCGCCCCTGGATGTTTCGCCCCCAGCATTTCACCCCTGGATGTTTCTCCCCCAGCATTTCGCCCCTGGATGTTTCGCCCCCAGCAGTTTGCCCCCGGATGTTTCGTCCCCAACAGCAGTTTGCCCCCGGATGTTTCTCCCCCAGAAGTTTGCCCCCGGATGTTTCGCCCCAGCAGTTCGCCCCCGGATGTTTTGCCCCCGTATTTTTTCGTTCCGGCAGTTCGATCCCAAATGTTTCGCCCCCAGCAGTTTGCCCCCAGATGTTTCGCCCCCCGATTTTTCACCCCTGGATGTTTCGCCCCCAGCAGTTTGCCCCCGGATGCTTCGCCCTCGGATGTTTGTACCGTTTTGCCCCCACAATTTTGCATTTGGATGTTTCACAAGTTTGTCCTTGTGGTTCATAAATTCCCGTCCGTCATCAATCCACATGTCACAAAAGTACTGTACAGAGTGCTGCACTTTTGTGACTTGTTAAATCTGTAAACCTCACAACTGATTGAATTATAGTGTCAGAGCATTTTGCCCGCACTTTTAACAAGCCATTTTCCAAAACGTTTCAGGTCATTCTCCGCAAGGAGAAACAGTACTTCTTGGATATCGGTCAGACGCCTCTAACCCAGCCAAACCAGATCTCACACTTTGCACTGACGAGGGGCAGTACCCCGAAACACAGTGTTTGCAAATTGAGATTCTCATTTTGGCTTTTATCCTAAGTCATGTAACAAGGCTCGTTAAAGGGTCGACATTGACTTTTAGGATTGCTACTTCCAATAGGTGGCACTAGAGTTCTAGCCCTCTTCCTCTCTGAAGAGACAATTTACATATTTCCCAGAGGAGCATTGCGGCTTTAAGTCTCCTCATCTCGGCATGTTTAGCATGTCATTCTCCGCAAGGAGAAACAATACTTCTTGGATATAAAACATTTTTGTGTTGCAAAAACATAACACGAAAAAAATAAACAGATTCAAAAAATGTAGTGTGAATGAGGCCTGATTTAGGTGGGGAATGTAAACCACTCAAAAATCCAAACATTTTGTGACCTTTTTCCTGACCCAGCCCTGACCTGCTTTTTTGCAAGTTTTGTTGCAGATGTAACAATTTTCATGTCGGGTGTCCTGCAAGTTACATTAGACGAGCTCTTATTCCATCGTTACATCAGAATACAGCAGTGTCAATGATCTCTACAAAGCTTCCACAGCAAGTCACTGTCTACAAGTATGAAGTCAGTTCTATCCAAACGTGGGAAGAAGTTGGTCTACGAGAATCACATTTACGTATGTTCCAAACGGACGGCTGACGATGTCCATTCCATCTGGGTCTGTGAAAAACGGTCGACTTGCAAGTAACCAATCCCCACAACCACGCAGCACAAGCAGCAGGACCTGACGCAATCCGACTCGTCAATGAGGCGGTCACCAGGGCAAGGACCACACCGGAGACACCACCACAGATTCTCACAGAAGGCATCTCAGGAGCCCATGCTAATGTTGTAGCACTTCTCCCAAAGAAAGCATCACTGAAGAGAACAATGCAATGATCAAGGCGACTTGGCAATATTCCAAGGTTGCCCCAAACCCTTGATCCACTTGTTATTCCCCAGGAGTTCCAGGAGATCAGTATTGATGGTATCCAGCAGCAGTTCCTTCTGCTTGACTCTGGTGAGCATTTAACATTTCCATAAAGCAGAATCATTGCAAAGTTTATGTTGCACAAATGTGAAAAATTATATATTACACAGTGCTGATATAGAACACTATGTGATTTTTTTTTGTCTTAACCCCTTCATGACCCAGCCTATTTTGACCTTAATGACCTGGCCATTTTTTACACTTCTGACCAATTTCCCTTTATGAGGTAATAACTCAGGAACGCTTCAACGCATCCTAGCGATTCTGAGATTGTTTTTTCGTGACATATTGGGCTTCATGTTAGTGGTAAATTTAGGTCGATAATTTTTGCCTTTATTTGTGAAAAAAACGGAAATTTGGCAAAAATGTTGCAATTTTCAAATTTTTTAATTTTATTTTGTTAAACCAGACAGTTATGTGACACAAAATAGTTAATAAATAACATTTCCCACATGTCTACTGTACATTAGCACAATTTTGGAGACAAATTTTTTTTTGTTAGGACGTTATAAGGGTTGACCAGCGATTTCTCATTTTTACAAACAAATTTACAAAACCATTTTTTTTAGGGACCACCTCACATTTGAAGTCACTTTGAGAGGTGTGTATGGCAGAAAATACCCAAAAGTGACACCATTCTTAAAACTGCAGCCCTCAGCCTACTCAAAACTACATTCAAGAAGGTTACAGGTGCTTCACAGGAGCTAAAGCAACGTGGAAGGAAAAAATGGACATTTTAATTTTTCCAACAAAAATTTTCTTTTAGCATCAATTTTTTCATTTTCTCATGGGTAACAGGATAAAATGGATCCTAAAATTTGTTGGGCAATTTCTCCTGAGTACACCAATACCTATGTGGTCATAAACCACTGTTTGGGCACACGGCAGGGCTCAGAAGGGAAGGAGTGCCATTTGACTTTTTGAATGGAAAATATGCTGGAATATTTAGCGGTTGCCATGTCACTGTCCCTGTGTGCCTAAACATTGGAGCTCCCCCACAAGTGACCCCATTTTGGAACTAGACCCTCCAAGGAATTTATCTAGATGCATAGTGAGAACTTTGAACCCCCAGGTGCTTTACAAATTGATCCGTAAAAAATAAAGGACCTTTTTTTCACAAAAAACTTCTTTTAGCCTCAGTTTTTTCATTTTCACATGGGCAACATCATAAAATGGATCCTAAAATTTGTTGGGCAATTTCTCCTGGTTACACCGATACCTCATATGTGTCATAAACCACTGTTTGGGCGCACGGCAGGGCCTGGAAGGGAAGGAGCACCATTTGACTTTTATGTAAAATTAGCTCCAATCATTAGCGGACACCATGTCGTGTTTGGAGAGCCCCTGTGTGCCTAAACTTTGGAGCTCCTCCACAAATGACCCTATTTTGGAAACTAGACCCACTAAGGAACTTATCTAGATGTGTTGTGAGCACTTTGAACCCCCACTTTTAGCCCACTATTTTTTATTTTCACAATGGTAACAGGAGAAATTGGACCACAAAAGTTGTTGTCCAGTTTGTCCGGAGTATGCTGGTACCCCATATTTGGGGGGACCACTGTTTGGGCACACGTCGGAAGTAGTGACGTTTTGAAATGCCGACTTGATGGAATGGTTTGCGGGTGTCATGTTAAGTTTGCAGAGCCTCTGATGTGCCTAAACAGTGGAAACCCCTGACAAGTGACCCCATTTTGGAAACTAGACCACCCAGGGAACTTATCTAGATGTGTGGTGAGCACTTTAAACTCCCAAGTGCTTCACAGTTTATAAAGTAGAGCCATGAAAATAAAAAATCTTTTTTTCCTCAAAAAATGATATTTTAATCCACAATTTTTTATCTTCACAAGGGTAACAGGAGAAATTGGACCCCAAAAGTTGTTGTATAGTTTGTCCTGCGTACACTGGTACCCAATATGTGGGGGGGAACCACTGTTCGGGCACACGTCGGGGCTCGGAACGGAAGTAGTGATGTTTTGAAATGTCAACTTTGATGGAATGGTCTGCAGGCATCATGTACGTTTGCAGAGCCCCTGATGTGCCTAAACAGAGGAAACTCCACAAGTGACCCAATTTTGGAAACTAGACCCCCCAAGGAACTTATCTATATGTGTGGTGAGCATTTTGACCCCCAAGTGCTTAACAGAAGTTTATAACGCAGAGCTGTGAAAATAAAAAATCATTTTTTTCCTCAAAAAATGATTTTTAGCCCACAATTTTTTATTTTCACAAGGGTAACAGGAGAAATTGGACCCCAAAATTTGTTGTCCAGTTTGTCCTGAGTACGCCGATACCCCATATGTGGGGGAGGACCACTGTTTGGGCACACATCGGGACTCGGAAGGGAAGTAGTGACGTTTTGAAATACCGACTTGATGGAATGGTCTGCGGGCGTCATGTTACGTTTGCAGAGCCTCTGATGTGCCTAATCTGTGGAAACCCCCCCCACAAGTGACCCCATTTTGGAAATTAGACCACCTAAGGAACTTATCTAGATGTGTGGTGAGCGCTTTGAACCCCCAAGTGCTTCACAGAAGTTTATAACACAGAGCCGTGAAAATAAAAAATCATTTTTTTTCCACAAAAATAATTTTTTTTAGCCCTCAATTTTTTATTTTCCCAAGGGTAACAGGAGAAATTAGACCCCCAAAGTTGTGCAATTTTTCCTGAGTACGCTTATACCCCATATGTGAGGGTAAATCACTGTTTGGGTACACGTCGGGGCTCGGAATGGACGGAGTAATGTTTGACTTTTTGAACGTAAAATTGGCTGGAATAAATGGTGGCGCCATGTCACGTTTGGAGACCCTGTGATGTGCCTAAACAGTGGAACCCCTCAATTCTAACTCTAACCCCAACACACCCTTAACCCTAATCGCAACCCTAATCATAACCCTAACCCCAACACACCCCTAACCCTAATCCCAACTCTAACCCTAACCACAAGCCTAGCCCTAATCCCAACCCCAAGCCACCCCTAACTCCACCCCTAACCCTAATTCTAACCCTATCCCTAATTCCAACCCTAACCCTATTTCTAACCCTATTTCTAACCCTAACCCTATCTCTAACCCTAATTCCAACCCTAACCTTAATTACAACCCTAACCCTAATTCTAACTGTAATGGAAAAATAAAAATTTTTTTTTATATTATTATATGTCCCTACCTATGGGGGTGATAAAGGGTGGGTGTATTTACTTTTTTTTATTTTGATCACTGTGAGAGTTTATCACAGTGATCAAAATGAAAAAATGAATCTGCAGCATTGCAGATTCGACAGGCGCACTGCGCATGTGACAGCTGTTTTCCAAGATGGCGGCGCCCATGATCCGAGACGGCGGGACACCGGGACGGCCAGAGGGACTTTGTAAGTACTGTGGGGGGTGAGGGGGGGATCGGAAGGTGAGGGGGAGCGGAGGGAAGGGGGGCAGATGATGACTGCGGCGACCGATCGCAGCCGTCTGTCGGTGGCGGGGGCCGATCGCCCCCACCAGTCGGTGTGGGGGGGTCGGGTCTCAGTCTCCAGCCATGGCAGATACTATTGCAGTATCGGCCATGGCTGGATTGTAATCTTTCACCAAATTTCATTGGTGAAATATTACAAATCGCTCTGATTGGCTGTTTCACTTTTACCAGCCAATCTGAGCGATCGTAGGCATGTGGGGGCTAAGCCATGCCCCCTGAGGTTAACTATAAAGTGTCCTCTGTGTGCGGGTCGGGTGACCTTTCAGTGACCCCGGTCACCCGACCCACAGGGGGGCAATCAATTCATGACGCCACATAGGCATGATGGGTCATATTGGCACGACTTTTCATGACGCCTATGTGGCGTCAAAGGTCGGAAGGGGGTAAAGGGAAACTTTGAGGATAGTATAATGTAGGATGAGGCCTAATAATTCCAACTATGCCTCACTTGTTTATTTGCAGTCTGAGTCTCTGCTCAGCTTCAAAGTAGAAGTCCTGCCTTTGAGATACAGTGGTCTGCCATGTTCATAAGCAGAGTGGCAACCTTGTCCACCAACCATGATTTGCAGGTATCCAGCCATTGTCAATCACAGCCAGAGGACAAGGTTGTCGCATCAGACCAGCACCAATAGATGTCAATTTTAGTGTAGAATTTTCTGCTTTAAATTAGCTGCAGATTATCTATTGCAACTCCTTAGTGCATGTGAATGGACCTTAAGGATTCATTAACATGTCTCCTAACCTCTGTGGATTGTCCATGACTGTAGATCTACAGCTACTCTGGTGGAGATAATTCTACACCAAAATCTCTATTTAGCTCTATGGATTTAGGTGCAGGTTTTAGTGCAGGATTTTAGCCCCTTGTCTGAATGGCTGGAATCTTCTTTGCATACTGGCAGCATACATTCACATGCAGGGACATAAGTAGCTTGGCCCTGGCCCCATAACAAAGTTATGCCTCCTGACTAAGCTGTTTAGGGCGAAACGTACGTTGAGGTTGCAGGGTGGGACTCCTGCAGGGGCACCTACCTTTTGCTGTCGGCACCATGACTTCAGGTATAATATTTCACCCTCATTAGTGGGTATGCTTAGATAATTCATTTGGGCTCTTTGTTAGGCTAGTTTCACACTTGCGTTTTTTTGCTGCACGTTTTTTGCGCAAAAAAACGCATGAAAAAAACGCATACAAACGCATACAAATGCTGCGTTTTTTCCAGCATTTTTATGCGCATGCTGGAAAAAAATGCAGCGTTTTTATGTGTTTGTATGCGTTTTTAGTGCGTTTGCGTTTTTTCTACATTTTTTTTCCTCAACCAAAAAAATCAAGATAACAATTATTAGGGTTGGGGTTATGGTTAGGTTAAGGGTTAGGTTAAGGGTTAGTATGGTCAGGGTTTAGGGTTAAGGGTTAGGGTTAGGTTAAGGGTTAGGTTAAGGGTTAGGGTTGGGTTAAGGGTTAGGGTAAGGGTTAGTTAGGGTTAGTAGTACTATCCCAAACCTTAACCCAACCCTAACCCTTAACCTAACCCTAACCCCTAACCTTTAACCTAACCCTACAAACCCTAACCCTAAATCCTGACCATACTAACCCTAACTAACCCTAACCCTTAACCTAACCCTAAACCTTGACTTTACTAACCCTAACTCATCCTAACCTTTACCATAACCATTGTACAAAAAAAAACGCATGCACAAAAAAACGCATAAAAAACGCATGTATATGCGCAATATGCGCACCCATAGACTTATAATGGGTTTCTTGCTGTAAAAAAACGCAATGCGTGCGCATGCGTTTTTTTGGGGCAAGTTGGACGCTCAAAAAATGCAACAAGATGCAGTTTGTGCGCCCGAGCGCACAGTAAAAAAACGCATGCGCGCAAAAACGCATAAAAAAACGCATTCACATAAGCGCATCCCATGCAAAATATAGGGAAAAAAAACGCATGCGTTTTTCAGCGCTATAAAAGTGTGCAAAAAAACGCAAGTGTGAAACCAGCCTTAGACATGTGTCTGGACTGATTATTAGCCATTCAGTGGTAGTGTTATTTATACTGTTATTCTATTACTATTTTATACAGACTATGCAGTCCAGACATGTGTATATCTACTTATGACTAAGGTTCCTTGTAACTGGAATAGAGGTGGTATATTTAGATACTTACATTGTTAAAGCGCCTTCCATAATATATAGTCAGTTGCTGACTTATTTGAACCTTCAGCCATTTCTAGGTGTTCATTGTTCAGTGAGTCCTTTATGGGTTCTGTGATGAGGGTTCACGCTGTGTATCAATTCTCACAAAAAAAAAATATGTATTTTTTTTGTTATGACTTGTTATCATAGACATTGTTAGTATTTTACTAAATAAATTTTGTACTGAATTAAAAAATCCTTTTATGGTGATCTCATTTCTATATAGTTATATCTATTTAATAGAATATGTGCTCACATTTTGGTTATATGTTATACCCATGATTGTGTTTATGAAGCTACAGCTTCAAATTTAGAGGATTAGCTTGTTGGTGCAAAAAGTTTTGAAGGGGCCTGGGCCCCCCTTCCTCCGCGATGCCCTGCCCCTGTAGCCACGCCCCCTGCCAACAGCCTGAAATGAAGTTCCAATGCTGAATTAGTGCTGGGAAGAGGGTACACCGTGCTCCGGTAGGTGCCGGTCACCTACCGGAGCATGGCAGGGGGTGAATTAATATTCACCACCTGCTGCCACACGCTGCGTTCCTCTGCATTGATACAGGACCTGGAACGATGTATGCAATCATGTGATCGCTCACATCTCAGGATCTGCATCTAACCCTAACCCTGCAGCAGCAGGCAGTATTAATTTATCCTTGCCAGGCTCCAGTAGGTGACAGGCACCTACCAGAGGATGGTAGATACAGGGGGCATTACAACCCTCGGCGGCAGGCCCCTGACAGCCCGAGGGCAGTGGCGTCCCCTGCCTACATGGTAGGCACGCCACTGCTGCACTGCATCCATGTGGATGGGATTTAGACCTTTATGCTGCATATGACCCCAACCTAATGAACCGTTGAGTTAGCATGCTTTTTCTTCACAAATACTTCTTACATGTTTGCTTGTTTTTCCTGATGTAAACCTTTTATTTTCATGGAATTCTGCATTTTGCTAGTTTCTGCTGCCGTTAATCCTTTCACGACTTTGAAAATGTGACATTTTTGAAGCTTGGAAGCATTTTTAAACAGGAATATATCACAGTTATTCACCAAGGGCCACACCAATTTATGGTTGTCCCCGAAGGGCCGTTTGTTACTCTGCAGGTTCTGTAGAAGCTGGTTAACCACCACTTTAGTTCAGCAAAGCCAATATCTCAGTTCTGCAGCGATCGTTGGTGGGATTAACCCTGTAGTCAGTCAACAGTCCCCCTGCTTAAATACATAGCCTGCATTAAAGGGGTATTCTCATGCCGAACAGCAAAATAAGGCAGCATGCTTTCAGCAATCATGGGAAGGAGAAACAGATGCTATAATTACTTACTAAATGGGAAACTGCTGGGGAAATCAGACATGGAAAAAGACTTAGTCATCTTAGTCAATAAGAAGCTAAATTGGAGTGCCCAGTGTCAGGCAGCTGCCACCAAAGCAAATCCGGTCATGGGATGCATTAGAAGAGGTCTGGGGACACGAGATGAAAACATAATTCTCCCTCTGTACAAATCACTCGTCAGACCACACTTGGAGTATTGTGTGTAATTTTGGACGCCGGTGCTCAAGAAATACATTACTGAACTTGAAAGGGTTCAAAGGCGGGCTACTAAAATGATAAATGGAGTTGGTTCACTACAATACCCCGAAAGGTTATCAAAATTAGGTCTATTTACTCTAGAAAAGAGAAGACTTAGGGGAGACCTAATATATATGTACAAGTATATCAGAGGGCAATACAGAGATCTCTCCAATGCACTGTTTGTACCAAGGACTGTGACAAGAACACGGGGGCATTCTCTTCGTTTGGAGGAAAGACAATTTCTGCACCAGCATAGAAGAGGGTTCTTCACGGTAAGAGCAGTGAGGCTCTGGAATTCTCTTCCTGAGGAAGTGGTGATGGCCAACTCACTGAATGAATTTAAGAAAGGAATGGATGCTTTTCTTGTGAGTAACAGTATAGAAGGTTACGAATAACAGAATATTATAGGTAGATGGTTGACCCAGCTTAGGGGAAGGAATTTTTTTCCCTATGGAGAAAATTGGCTTCTACTCTGTGCGTTTTTTTGCCTTCCCCAGGATCAACAATGCAGAACAGCTGCACTAAAAATAGGCTGAACTAGATGGACATAAGGTCTTCCTTCAGCCTTCAAAACTATGTTACTATGATCTTCTCCTCCTAGTACTTAACTAGAGGTCTTCTGCTCATCTTTGCCTGATCTCCTGGCTGTGTGGGCTGGCGATCGCCATGCTGGATCTGGAGGCCACGAGTCCTCTTCTTCTTTCCAGCATCCTCTTCTTCTGCCTGATCTCATTGCAGCACTGCGCATGCGCAGCAGTGTCATGGTGACAGGAGAGGCATCCTGCCCCCTGGATTGACTGATGAATGGGACAGGAGTGACGTCATGTCAGTGAGTGGCCAGGAGACATTTGGCCTCACTTCCACGACATTCTTCATGTTTCATGGATCAGTGATCCAGGCAAGATGAAAAGACAGCCGGAAGCAGGAGAAGAAGACACAGGGAACCGCTAGACTGTACTCCGGGACCCAAGGAGCTGCAGTTGCGACAGGGAAGTATGTGAGTTTTTTTGTGTTCTAGGGTGATAATACTCCTTTAAGGCCAGCCAGAAGAGCTACTGAAAAGGCAGCCACAAGAATCCCCAGCAATTGGAGTCCTGTATATTTTACCCCCAGGTATGTTCAGCTCTAGATGTTTTGTTCCCTGCATGTTGTTTTGTTCCCTGCAAGCTGAGGGTGAAACATCTGGGGTCAAAATGCTAGGGGCAAAACATCAGATGGCAAAACATCCAGGGACAAAATTCTGTAGGTGAAACATCCGGGGGAAAACTGCTGGGAGTGAAACATCCAGGGGTGAACTGAGGGGGGTGAAAAATCCTTGGGCGAACTGCTGGGGTGAAACATCCTTGGGCGAAACATCTAGGGGCGAACGGCTGTGCCCCCGCACATATCGCCCCCAGCAGTTTCTCGCCCAGCAGTTCCCCCCGGATGTTTCACCCCCAGCAGTTCGCCCCTGGATGTTTCGCCCCTGGGGAAACATCCTGGGGGCCAAATGCTGGGGACGAAATGTGGGGGGGGCGAAATGTACCCGGGGGCGAAACATCCAAATCCCCCGATACACATGGCCCCCCTCATCCCTATACTGGTATGCATGGATCCCTCATCCATATCCTGGTATGCATGGCCCTCATCCCTATCCTGGTATGCATGGATCCCTCATCCCTATCCTGGCAGGAATGATCACCCTCATCACTATCCTATCCTGGTATGCATGGTCCCCATCTTTAACCTGGTATGCATGGCCCCATCTCGCCCTGGTATATAGGTTGCCCATCTCGTCGTAGTATGCAGGGCCCCATCTCGTCCTGGTATGCAGCGCCCCATCCTTATTCTGGTATGATTGGCACCCATCCCGGTCCTGGTATGCATGGCCCCATCAGAAAACATAAAAAAAAAATTACAATTACCTACCCGGCGCTCCTTCATAGCATCCTGCTCCGATGTCAGCAACTGCTTTATGCTTATAAGCAGCACATGGCATGGATGTCATACGTTGCTCACAAGCAGAGCTCAGCTGCCGGAGTACTCACCGGGACTGTGCGCACAGAGAGCAGTGAGTATTCATTCCTCTTCAGTAGCGCGCAGTGTCAGCCACCGGCTTCCTGCTGCTGCCGGCGGTCACGTGTGCCGCTACTTAAGAGAAATGAATATTCATTGGATTCATCATTCATTCATTAGGAGACTATTTAATACTGAACCATATTCAAGCGGGACTAGACGAAGAAAACCCTAAAACCATGTATCATGTTATCTGAAACAGTCAGAAAACTAGCCACATATTGGCCGACCGCAGACCTCAAACTATATACTGTGTAAGTTTACGAGATGGACTAAATGTATAGACTTGTTAGGAGACTATGTAGAAAAATAAATTTTTTTTTTTTTACTATATTCATTGTGTTTATTATTCATTATCATTACTTTTGGATCGCCCCTCGTATAAGCCCCTCCAGTGTCAGGAATAGATAGTATGTGACAATCCCGTATATACCGCTCAGGGAACACTTACCTTTCAGAGATAATTTCCATATCCATACTAAGTAATGGCACAGATCTCCCAGACATTATGACTGCACATATCCCTAGTCTCTATAACGATATTGCACTCATTCCCTGACAGACCGCAGCATGGCCATTAGTTAGAAGCTGCTAATGATCTTTGGAGCAGGTAAGTTTTCCCTGAGTGGTACATATTGGGCCGTCTGAAGACTGCGTTTAGTCTAGGACAATTTGTCTGCACTACTAATTATCAGCAGTTACATTACCAAACTAGGGCAGTCCCTATAGGGGAAAAACACAAGAATTATACTGTATTATCACATACTATCTATTCCTGACACTGGAGGGGCTTATAAACTTACACAGTATATAGTCTGAGGTCTGGGATCTGCCAATATGGGGCTAGTTTTCTGACTGTTTCGGATAACATGATTTTAGTTTTTTTTGTCTAGTCTCGCTTGAATATAGGTCAATATTAAATAGTCTCCTGATGAGTCGCCTTTGAGGACGATGAAGCCCATAGAAATGAGAGGTTGGAGAGTGAGTGTGTATACGTCACCTCATCCTATGTACTGAACTGTGGGGTACATGTTTTTTCTATTAGTCACCTACTGACTAACCCTCAGGGGGTGAATTATGGGTATAGTTTTACATTTGGAATTAATAAAGTTTAGTTTTATCCTTTTGTCAGCAAACATGAGGAATGACAAGAGACAACCCATTTGAGAAGATTCAGTTTTGGTTAAAACTATTCCAACACTATGAACATAAAAAAGGCTTCTCCCCTATGTGACGTCTGTGATGTTTATTAACGGTTGATTTTCAAGTAAAATATTTCCCACATTAACAGGAAAAAGGCTTCTCCCCTGTGTCAGCTCTATGGTGATTAACTAAATCTGATTTCTGGTTAAAACATTTCCCACATTCTGAACAGGAAAAAAGCTTCTCTCCTGTGTGGGTTCTTTGGTGTTCATCAAGATTCCCTTTCTGGTTAAAACATTTCCCACATTCTGAACAGGAGAAAGGCCTCTCCCCTGTGTGAGATCTTTGGTGTCTAACAAAACGTGATTTCTCGTTAAAACATTTCCCACATTCTGAACAGGAAAAAGGCTTCTCCCCTGTGTGGGTTCTTTGATGGCGATCAAGACTTGTTTTCCATTTAAAACCTGTCCCACATTCTGAACATGAATATGGCTTCTCTGCTGTGTGAATTCTCTGATGTCTAACAAGACTTGAATTCTGAGTAAAACATTTCCCACATTCTGAACATGAAAAAGGCTTCTCTCCTGTGTGGGTTCTTTGGTGTTCATCAAGATTCCCTTTCTGGATAAAACATTTCCCACATTCTGAACAGGAAAAAGGCTTCTCCCCTGTGTGAGTTCTCTGGTGAGTAACAAAATGAGATTTCTTGTTAAAACAATGCCCACATTCTGAACATGAATATGGCTTCTCTGCTGTGTGAATTCTCTGATGTGTAACAAGACTTGAATTCCGGTTAAAACATTTTCCACATTCTGAACAGGAAAAAGGCTTTTCCCCTGTGTGAGTTCTATGGTGATTAACAAGCAGTGATTTATATGCAAAACATTTCCCACATTCTGAACATGAAAATGACTTCTTTGCTTTAGGAGCAGTTTGTTTTTTATTGCCTCTTTTTTGACTTTGATTTTCCTTAGTAGTCAGTAATGAATCAGAAGATGGGACCTGTTTCATAGGATCAGATGACAGAACTTTGCTGTGAATGGATGATGATATATCTGGAGTAATAGCAATCACTTCAGTTGTATCTTGTAGGATCTCAAGATCATCAGATTTGAAAATTGAAGATGTCAGCTGTCCCTCTGATCTCCTGGTACAGTCATCTGCTAAGATAAAAAACAATTTTTTTTTAATAAAATATCCTTGAGTTTTATATTTTTGAATGTTTCTACTTAGCTTGCCATTTTTATGGACAGTTTATGTAAAAAACTTTGATTATTTACCAAGACAATGACAGTTCACAGTCTAATAGAAAACCTTGTTGGATGAACCAGTAGTGTGCGGTGTTCAACTGTTTGTTCATTCTGCCTCCCAAATATCGAATAAAAAGAAACCAATCAATGTAGGCGAAAATAATACCAATTCTCATCTCACAAAAACAAGACCCCACTCAGGTCCATCATCTGTCAATAGAAAAACAGATAAGGCAGGTTACAGTCAATGCTATAGTTAGGGTTAGTGTTGGGGCTATAGTCAGGGTTTATTCTAAAGTTAGGGTTAGGCTAAAGAATTTTGCTTTTCTCAATTGTTTACCCAATAATTTAATCACATCAGTCACGTCAGAGTTTTGTTTCCGGAAAAAAAAATAAAAACAAATAAAATGGCCGGTCAGTATTATAGGGAGGCTTATGCACTTTTATGTTCTGACAGTGAAGAAAGTGCAGTGTCAGATGGCGATGTGGATTTCGAGGGTTTTAGTAGCAGTGACAGTGATAGCTCAGAAATGAGCAGTGATTCCGGTCCATCCTCACACACAAGGACCAGTACAACAAGAAGGACAAATAGCGCTTCTGGAGAAATGTCTCCAACTCAGGGAACAATGCCCAGTACTAGCGCTGTCCCTAGTGCTCGTGAATTGGCGCACACCAATGTCCAAGGGCCTTTGCCTCTTGATGTAGCATTTCCCAGATAGGAGGCTTCGGATTCGGCTACTCCATTCATCCCTAATTTTAATGCCATTCCTGGTATAAATGTGGAGGTGGAAAATTTTGGACCAATTATTTTTTTAAAAATACATAAAATTAATTTGCACTTACATGGAAAGCCGAGGGTATACTCAGTACATGTGCCTCTTATTCATATAAATTGATAGTAAGGTTTGGATAAATTAAAGTGATTAGTGACTACTAAAAATAATTTTTTATAAAAAATGGTGTTTTTGGTCCTAATTAGAAGTATTAAAGATAAAAAAGGCAACAGTCCAAGGAATCCTAAGCAGCTGAAAGATATCTGTCTTAATTGGTGACAGGACTGGTGGTTTTGGGAGCTAAATGTTCACATCAAAATGCAAATTAATGAATGCAAGCATAGAGCCATACCTGAGATCATGAATAGTAGCGGTTGGAAAGAGTGAGAAATGTAGGTAACTTGGTCCTTTTTTCAATGGTGATGATAGCGCTGAAAGTTCCCGTCCACAGACAGATGTCTGAGTCTCCAATCACATGTAGTTACTGCTGATGCCGTAAATCCTGAGATCAAGGCTGTCTTCCAGCGAAGAGTGCACGTGGACGTGCTGTCAGGAGCAAAGTCTGAAGAGCAACGATGGATAATCTGACACAGTGGGTTCTGTCACGGCCAATGACAGCCCACCCGCCGCGTAATCGTCGTTGCAAGACGGTAATTTAGGCAGCGTGTCTGGATCTTTGGGAAATTTCCACATTGGAAAAATATCTGACCTTTAACTGTGTACCAAAGGGACTGAGGGTACACAAAACACTAACAGGAGATATTGGAGACCCAGAAATCTTAATGGAATGGGATGCCATGTTTCACGATTTTTCGAAAAGAGCAGTCTCCTTTATTATAGAGAAAAGGAGGAAAGAATTAATGAGGGTGCGTAAAGAAATTATTGATCTGTTTGAGGAGATTAAGCCTTATGAATTTCATCCAGAAATCATACATCTTTCCGATAATATCAAAAAGAGGTTACGCAATAAGGAAAATGAAATTATGGAGAAAAAACGTAAAAAATTTGGGAGGGATTTTTCTACCACCATCATAGATAAAACTACATTAGTAACAGTATCGGAACATGGAAATGAACAAAGTATTAATCGGGATGGGGACTGCCAATCTTCCAAATTATTGACTTTGGATGAGATACAAGGAGGGGACACTACTCTCTTCACCTCCAGTGAGAGGTTCTCCATTCACCTGACCTCAGATATGGAAAACCCTACATGCAATGAAGTACCCATTGAAGAAGTATTGGCAACAATGCATATGGAAGAACCTCCTAATATATCAACACCAGTAACCTCTATAAGTTCTCAGGATAGATTTGCAGTTCTGGACAATTTAGATAATACCCCCTCTACATCTAGGGACAAGCAACCACGGAAAATCACTGATAAACCAGGTCCCAAATTACAGAGGAAACAACCAGTAAAAACAAAACAGAGCCACCTTCCTTTTTTTCAGGTGGGACTAAAACGAAACCCAAAAGGGGATGTAGGGGCGGGCAATTTACCAAAAAAAAGAATCAGTCAACATATTCAGCAAAAATCAACCAAACACTAATATCTGAACAGAAAATATTTAATTTAAGCCGACACCCTCTACAAGACAATGAACTTTGTTTACTAAAGAAAGGTTTGAAGTATGCTCCCAGTGCCAAGTTCAACAAATTTCAGGCATTTATTGGGATCAAATTATTTGAGGAAATTGGCTTTGAAAAAGCATTATATGAAAAAGAATAATATTGGAATTAATCCCAACATCTCCCCTTGCGTAACCGACCCCTATCAGCATACTGCTTTAAAGAAAAAAATCGAACTTTAACCCGCTTCAAGAATATTCAGAAGCCTTTGAAGCATTCCAAAGTAATGTTATACATGAGATCAGAAAAGTATCTGAAAAAAGATGCAATAAATTTAAACGCAATTTGTCTTATCAAGAAACCAAAGCTCTGAGACAATTACAGTGGAATAAGGAACTAACAATATGACCGGCAGACAAGGGCGGGGGTATAGTGATACTTAATACTTCAGACTATGAGAACGAATCTTCCCGCATTCTTGGTGATACAAATACCTATAAAGTATTACTTAACCCCTTCACCCCCAAGGGTGGTTTGCACGTTCATGACCGGGCCAATTTTTACAATTCTGACCACTGTACCTTTATGAGGTCATAACTCTCGAACGCTTCCATGGATCCCGGTGATTCTGACATTGTTTTCTCGTGACATATTGTACTTCATGATAGTGGTAAAATTTCATTCAAATAACTTGCGTTTATTTGTGAGAAAAACGGAAATTTGGCGAAAATTTTGAAAATTTCGCACTTTTCCAACTTTGAATTTTTATGCCCTTAAATCACAGAGATACGGCACACAAAAAACTTGATAACTAACATTTCCCACATGTTTACTTTACATCAGCACAATTTTGGAACCAAAATTTTTTTTTGTTAGGAAGTTATAAGGGTTAAAAGTTGACCAGCGATTTCTCATTTTTACAACACCATTTTATTTTTAGGACCACATCACATTTGAAGCCACTTTGAGGGGTCTATATGATAGAAAATACCCAAAAGTGACACCATTCTAAAAACTGCACCCCTTAAGGTGCTCAAAACCACATTCAAGAAGTTTATTAACCCTTTAGGTGCGTCACAGGAATTTTTTTGAATATTTAAAAAAAAATGAACATCTAACTTTTTTTCATAAAAAAAATACTTCAGGTTCAATTTTTTTTATTTTACCAAGGGTAACAGGCGAAATTGAACTGCAAAAGTTATTGTGCAATTTGTCCTGAGTACGCAGATACCTGATATGTGGGGGGGAACGACTGTTTCGGCGCATGGCAGAGCTCAGAATGGAAGGAGCGCCGTTTGACTTTTTCAATGCAAAATTGGCTGGAATTCAGATTGGACGCCATGTCACGTTTGGAGAGTCCCTGATGTACCTAAACAGTGGAAACCCCCTACAAGTGACCCCATTTTGGAAACTAGATCCCCCAAGGAACTTATCTAGATATGTGGTGAGAACTTTGAACCCACAAGGGCTTTACAGAAGTTTATAACGTACAGCGGTACAATTAAAAAATCATATTTTTTCCACAAAAATGATCTTTTCACTCCAATTTTTATTTTCCCAAGGGTAGCAGGACCCTAAAAGTTATTGTGCAATTTGTCCTGAGTACGCTGATACCCCACATGTGGGGGTAAACCACTATTTGGGCGCATGGCAGAGCTCGGAAGGGAAGCAGCACCATTTGACGTTTTTGGCTGGAATTGAGATCGGACACCATGTCGCGTTTGGAAAACCCCTGATGTATCAAAACAGTGGAAACCCCCCACAAATGACACCATTTTGGAAAATAGACCCCCTAAGGAACTTATCTAGATGTGTGGTGAGAACTTTGAACCCCTATGGGCTTCACAGAAGTTTATAACATAAAGCCATACAATTAAAAAATCATATTTTTTTCAACAAAAATGATCTTTTCACCCTCAATTCTTATTTTTCCAAGGGTAACAGGACCCTAAAAGTTATTGTGCAATTTGTCCTGAGTACGCCGATACCCCACATGTGGGGGTAAACCACTATTTGGGCGCATGGCAGAGCTCGGAAGGGAAGCAGCGCCATTTGACGTTTTTGGCTGGAATTGAGATCGGACACCATGTCGCGTTTGGGAAAACCCCTGATGTACCAAAACAGTGGAAACCCCCCACAAATGACACCATTTTGGAAACTAGACCCCCTAAGGAACTTATCTAGATGTGTGGTGAGAACTTTGAACCCCCATGGGCTTCACAGAAGTTTATAACATAAAGCCATACAATTAAAAAATCATATTTTTTCCACAAAAATGATCTTTTCACCCTCAATTCTTATTTTTCCAAGGGTAACAGGACCCTAAAAGTTATTGTGCAATTTGTCCTGAGTACGCTGATACCCCACATGTGGGGGTAAACCACTATTTGGGCGCATGGCAGAGCTCGGAAGGGAAGCAGCGCCATTTGACGTTTTTGGCTGGAATTGAGATCGGACACTATGTCGCGTTTGGAAAACTCCTGATGTACCAAAACAGTGGAACCCCCCCACAAATGACACCATTTTGGAAACTAGACCCCCTAAGGAACTTATCTAGATGTGTGGTGAGCACTTTGACCCCCCCCAGTGCTTCACAGAAGTTTACAACGCCCGGGCGTGAAAATAAAAAATTCGTATTTTTTCCACAAACATGATCTTTTAGTCACCATTTTTTTTATTTTCCCAAGGGTACCAGGATAAATTGGACCCCAAAAGTTGTTGTCCAATTTGTCCTGAGTATGCTGATACCCCATATGTGGGAGAAAACTACTGTATGGGCACACGTCGGGGGCTCGGAAGGGAAGTAGTGACGTTTTTGGAATGCAGACTTTGATGGAATGGTCTGCGGGTGTCATGTTGCCTTTGGAGAGCCCCTAATGTACCTAAACAGTGGAAACCCCCCACAAATGACACCATTTTGTAAACTAGACCCCCCAAGGAACTTATCTAGATGTGTGGTGAGCACTTTGACCCCCCCAGTGCTTCACAGAAGTTTACAACGCCCGGGCGTGAAAATAAAAAATTCGTATTTTTTCCACAAACATGATCTTTTAGTCACCATTTTTTTATTTTCCCAAGGGTACCAGGAGAAATTGGACCCCAAAAGTTGTTGTCCAATTTGTCCTGAGTACGCTGACACCCCATATGTGGGAGAAAACTACTGTATGGACACACGTCGGGGCTCGGAAGGGAAGCAGTGACGTTTTGGAATGCAGACTTTGATGGAATGGTCTGCGGGTGTCATGTGCGTTTGGAGAGCCCCGATGTACCTAAACTATTGAAACTCCCAAGTGACCCCATTTTGGACACTAGACCCCCCACGGAACTTATCTAGATGTGTGGTGAGCACTTTGAACCCCCAAGTGCTTCACAGAAGTTTATAACACTCGGATGTGAAAATAAAAAAATCATTTTTTTCCACAAAAATGATATTTTTGCCCCCAATTTTTTATTTTCCTAAGGGTAACAGGAGAAATTGGACCCCAAAAATTGTTTTGCAATTTGTCCTGAGTAGGCTGCTACCCTACATGTGGGGGTAAAACACTGTTTGGGCGCATAGCAGAGCTTGGAAGGGAAGGAGCACCATTTGACTTTTTCAACTCAGAATTGGCTGGAATTGAGATCAGACGCCATGTTGCATTTGGAGAGCCCCTGATGTGCCCAAACAGTGGAAACCCCCAATTCTAACTCCAACCCGAACCCCAACACGCCCCTAACCCTAGCCCTAACCCTAGCCCTAACCCTAGCCCTAACCCTAACCCTAGCCCTAACCCTACCCCAACCCTACCCCAACACACCCCTAGCCCTAACCCTAGCCCTAACCCTAATGGAAAAATGGAAATAAATACATTTTTTTTATTTTATTATTTTTCCCTAACTAAGGGGGTGATAACGGGGGGTTTGATTTTACTATTTATGGCGGTTTTTATATTTGGCAGCTGTCGCACGCTAAAAGACGCTTTTTATTGTAAAAATAGTTTTTGCATCACCACATATTGAGAGCTATAATTTTTCCGTATTTTCACCGAGTCATGTGAGGTCTTATTTTTTGCGGGACGAGTTGACGTTTTTATTGGTACCATTTTCGGGCACGTGAAATTTTTTGATCGCTTTTTATTCCGATTTTTGGGACGCAGAATGAACAAAAACCAGCGTTTCATGAATTTCTTTTGGGGGGGGTGCGTTTACACCGTTCCGCGTGCGGTAAAATTGATAAAGCGGTTTTATTCTTCGGGTCAGTACGGTTACAGCGATACCTCATTTAGGTCTTTTTTTTATGTTTTTGTCGGTTTTATGCAATGAAAACCATTTTATATAAAAAATAATTATTTTTGCATCGCTTTATTCTGCGAGTTATAACTTTTTTATTTTTTTGCTGATGATGCTGTGTGGCAGCTTGTTTTTTGCGGGACAAGATGACGTTTTCAGCGGTACCATGCATATTTATATGCGTCTTTTTGATCGCGCGTTATTGCACTTTTTGTTTGGCGGTATGATAATAAATCATTATTTTTTGCTTCGTTTTTTATTTTTATTTTTTAAGGGGTTCGCTAAAGGGGTTAACTAATGGGACAGTTTTATAGGGCAGGTCATTACGGACGCGGCGATACCTAATATGTGTACTTTTATTTATTTTTTTTTATTATTTTCAAAAAATGAATTTATTGGGGAATATTTTTTTTTTTTTACTAATTTATTTGGCGATTTTTTTAAATTTATTTTTACACTTTTTTTTAATTTTTTTTTTACTTTATTACATAGTCCCAGGTGGGACATCACTGTCCTGTGACAGATCGCTGATCTGTCACATCACAGATCACTGTGACAGATCAGCAATCTGTCACAGGCAGTGCACAAGGCTTCCTCATGCCTGCGCTTTGCAGGCACTGAGGAAGCCAGCTTCCCCAGGCCCCCGTCGCCATCTTGGATTCGGGGGCCTGGAGGAAAGGAGCCCCCCGCAGCAGCGCTGCACATTGCGCTGCCGTGGGGGGCTCAGGGAAGCACGGAGGGAGCCCCCTCCCTGCCGATGCTTCCCTTTAACTCCCGGTACACCGCGATCGCGTTTGATCGCGGTGTGCAAGGGGTTAACGTGTCGGGGGCGGTCCGTGACCGCCCCTGACACATTGTGCCGGGTGTCAGCTGTGATAATCAGCTGACACCCGGCCGCGATCAGCGGCGCTCACCACATGGGCGCCGCTGATCGCGGTAGACGTACTATCCCGTCCCCAGTCATACGGGCCCGGGTACCGTGGACGGGATAGTACGTCTCATGTCAGGAAGGGGTTAATGACCCCTCTGATATATATCTAATAGAAATGCGTGACTTGATTAAGAGGGGCCTTATGAATGGGCTCCTCAACAAGCAAGAATTTGATTTTATAGATACTCCATGTCCAAAAGTTCCCTATTTTTATTACTTACCAAAAGTGCACAAAGACCTAAAAAATCCACCCGGGAGACCAATTATTTCTGCTATTGGGGGTCTAACATCAAATTTATCTAAATTTGTGAACTGTCATTTACAACCATTGATACCGAAACTTCCAGCATATCTTAAAGACAGTACCCACATTTTAAATATTCTAATGGATGTAAAATGGCGTGAACATTACATTATAGGTACAATGGATATCACCTCTCTATATACTGTCATTCAGCACCAGAAAGGTTGTGAAGCGGTTAGGTACTTTTTGGGGATGGTAGACACATTACCCCATGACCAAATTGATTTTATTTTAGAATGTATTAATTTTATTTTAACTCATAATTATTTTAAATTCGGGATGCACTACTACTCCCAGCAGTGGGGTACAGCCATGGGTACCAGGTTCGCTCCTAGCTATGCAAATCTGTATGTCGGACGATGGGAACATGAAACCATCTATCCGGGAGGCAAGCTACGGGCGAACCTGGTACTTTGGCATCGTTTTATAGACGATATTATATTTATATGGTCTGGTGGTCCTGATTCACTGAAACAATTTTTTAATGAACTTAATAAAAATATGTATTTTTTAAAATTTTCTATGACCACCAGCACTAGTGAGATCAACTTTCTTGATTTAAAGATCTTTACAGAAGATAATAAAATAATGACACGAGTATACCATAAGCCCACTGATTCTAATGACTTTATATCATTGGATAGCTGCCATCTACCCAGCTGGCTATTGAACATCCCGAAAAGTCAGCTAATAAGAGCACATCGGAACTGCTCCAAAAAAGAGGACTTTAATCAAGAGGCAGTGGCTATGATAGATAGGTTTGCCAATAAGGGATAAGATCGAGAGTTTTTACAAAAAACGAAAGAAACAGAGAAAATACTGAGGGAACAGCTGTTACAACCATGCAAGCAGAAAAATGAATATGCAGCTGTAGAGGACATACCTATAATCATACAATACAATGCAAATAGTGCAATTCTCAAGAAAATTGTTAAGAGAAATTGGAATATTTTGAGAAATGATAGGATTATAGGAGAATCTTTACCACCATATCCTAAATTTATTTTTCGCAAAGCGCAAAACCTGGGCAATATGATAGCCCCCTCTATTTCTAAACCTTTCGAAACGGGCAGTAATAATGAGGTTACACTACCAGCCGGTTTTTTTCCCTGTAAAAAATGTGGACCTTGCAAAAAACTGGCCAATAAGAAACAAAAGTCAATTGCCAATAAATTTGCAGAGCTACACATAAAGGAGTTTATCACATGCAACACAACTGGTGTTATATATGGTATTACTTGCCCTTGTGGCAAGATATACATTGGCCGTACTATACGCCCGATGCATATTCGAATAGCTGAGCATTTGCGCAATATTACTAACAGATTTACTGGCCACCCACTCTCTCAGCATTTCCTTACCCACCATGGGGGTTCTATTAAGGGCATTATAACCACTGGTATATGAATAGTTAAAAGGAGCTGGAGGAAAGGGAACTTTATTCAGCAAATGTCCAGGGAGGAGAGTAAAATTATTTTTGAGATGAACACCTTGATCCCGAATGGCCTAAACAGTGAAATTGAGCTGTTCGCTTTTAATGTCTGAACTTAGTCATAGGAGAGCCGTGGATATATAAGCACTGATAGAACTCTAACGGACCTTCTCTGATGAAGGAATCCGCTGATTCTGAAACGCGTCAGAAATTTGTCAGGTCCAACCAGTGCCTGCTAACCATTCACGTGCCTAAATTACCGTCTTGCAACGACGATTACGCGGCGGGTGGGCTATCTGTCATTGGCCGTGACAGAACCCATTGTGTCAGATTATCCATCGTTGCTCTTCAGACTTTGCTCCTGACAGCACGTCCACGTGCACTCTTCGCTGGAAGACAGCCTTGATCTCAGGATTTACGGCATCAGAAGTAAATACATGTGATTGGAGACTCAGACATCTGTCTGTGGACGGGAACTTTCAGCGCTATCATCACCGTTGAAAAAAGGACCAAGTTACCTACATTTCTCACTCTTTCCAACCGCTACTATTCATGATCTCAGGTATGACTCTATGCTTGCATTCATTAATTTGCATTTTGATGTGAACATTTAGCTCCCAAAACCACCAGTCCTGTCACCAATTAAGACAGATATCTTTCAGCTGCTTAGGATTCCTTGGACTGTTGCCTTTTTTATCTTTAATACTTCTAATTAGGACCAAAAACACCATTTTTTATAAAAAATTATTTTTAGTAGTCACTAATCACTTTAATTTATCCAAACCTTACTATCAATTTATATGAATAAGAGGCACATGTACTGAGTATACCCTCGGCTTTCCACGTAAGCGCAAATGAATTTTATGTATTTTTGATTTTTACCCTGGGACTTTTTTAGTGGCACTGTCTACATTTTGCTGCTATTGGAGCCGGTATCCGAGTTGCATGCGCCTAATATTATTTTTATCTACCAATTATTTTTTTAATTTGTTTCTGACAGACAGCTTGCTAGAGCATATTGTCCTACAAATTTATAAGCGTCCCAATTCATCAGCCAGAATCCACAATCCTATTATGCTAGGTCACATTTATGGAACCAACTAATGTCCTAGAAATGAAAACATTTTTAGGACTTATATTCGCTATGGGGCTTGTTAAATAAACGAGCATTCAGTCCTATTGGTCCAACCGCCCTGTTCAAGCCACCCCTATGTTTTCTGCTGTTCTTCCTAGGACCCGTTATGAAATGCTCATGAGATTTTGGCATTTTAACGACAATAGTCAATGCCTGCCCAGAAATGCCCCAGAACATGACAGACTATTCAAAATCAGACCTATCATCGAAGACTTGACATAAAAGTTCTTAAAGCTCTACACCCCAACAGAAAACATTTCCATTGATGAGTCCCTTGTAAAATTCAAAGGAAGACTGCACCTCAAGCCATTTATTCCTTCTAAGAGGGCAAGGTTCGGAATAAAGCTCTATAAAATGTGCGAGAGTTCAACCGGATACACATCAGCTTTTCACATTTATGAGGGGAAAGACAGCGAACTAAACCCACCAGGAGGCCCTACTTATCTGGGGACATCTGGAAAAATCGTTTGGGAGCTGATAACTCCATTTTTACAAAAAGGCTACAATCTGTATGTTGACAACTACTACACCAGCATACCCCTATTTAAAAGTCTGGTTGAACAAAACAGAGACTTGTGGGACCATTCGCAAAAACCGTCAGGGGTTTCCACAATCATTGGTCAAAGAAAATTTCCGAAAGGGGCAGTCAGGGGCTTTACACAATGGAGAGCTGCTTGCGCTTAAGTATAAGGATAAAAAAAAGATATTTTTATCCTGAGCTCGATCCACACAGATGCCACAAGGGCCACTGCAGACCAACAGGGATCCACTACTCCAAAACCTGTGTCTGTCATTGACTACAACAAATATATGGGGTGTGGACCTTGCAGATCAGGTTCTACAGCCATACCAGGTATCAAGAAAATCATATATCTGGCATAAAAAGTTAGTCATGTATTTTTTTTCAGGTGGCCACATATAATTCTTTTGAGTTATACAAAAAAGCAGGAAATGCAGATACTTTCCTTGATTATCAGGAAAAGGTCACTGAAAATCTTGTTTTTGATAATTTTGTCCCCGCCAACCCTTTAGAATGTGAAGATGTCAGAAGACTCACTGAGCGACATTTTATTGTACTCATCCCAGGGACTGAAACAAGAAAGAACCCCCAGAGAAGATGTCGTGTATGTTCCAAGAGAGGAATGAGGCATGATACCCGCTATTATTACCCACAATGCCCATCATTGCCAGCCTTATGCCTCCATGTCTGCTTTAACCCCCAAGGGTGGTTTCCACGTTCATGACCGGGCCAATTTTTACAATTCTGACCACTGTCCCTTTATGAGTTAATAACTCTGAAACGCTTCCATGGATCCCGGTGATTCTGACAATGTTTTCTCATGACATATTGTACTTCATGTTAGTGGTAAAATTTTATTCAAATAACTTGTGTTTATTTGTGAAACAATGGAAATTTGGCAAAAATTTTGAAAATTTCGCAGTTTTCCAAATTTGAATTTTTATGCCTTTAAATCACAGAGATACGACACACAAAATACTTAATAAGTAACATTTCCCACATATTTACTTTACATCAGCACAATTTTGGAACCAAAATTTTTTTTTGTTAGGAAGTTATAAGGGTTAAAAGTTGACCAGCCATTTCTCATTTTTACAACACCATTTTATTTTTACGGACCACATCACATTTGAAGTCACTTTGAGGGGTCTACATGATAGAAAATGCCCAAAAGTGACACCATTCTAAAAACTGCACCCCTCAAGGTGTTCAAAACCACATTCATGAAGTTTATTAACCCTTCAGGTGCTTCACATGAATTTTTTTAATGTTTAAAAAAAAGAACATTTAACTTTTTTTCATAAAAAAATTACGTCAGGTTCAATTTTTTTTTATTTTACCAAGGGTAACAGGATAAATTGGACTGCAAAAGTTATTGTGCAATTTATCCTGAGTACACTGATACCTGATATGTGGGGGGGAACCACTGTTCGGGCACATGGCAGAGCTCAGAAGGGAAGGAGCGCCGTTTGACTTTTTCAATGTAAAATTGCCTGGAATTCAGATCGGACACCATTTCACGTTTGGAGAGCCCCTGATGAACCTAAACAGTGGAAACCCCCCACAAGTGACCCCATTTTGGAAACTAGACCCCCCAAGGAACTTATCTAGATATGTGGTGAGAACTTTGAACCCACAAGGGCTTCACAGAAGTTTATAATGTACAGCCGTACAATTAAAAAAATCATATTTTTTTCCACAAAAATGATCTTTTCACCCCCAATTTTTATTTTCCCAAGGGTAAGAGGACCCTAAAAGTTATTGTGCAATTTCTCCTGAGTACGCTGATACCCCATATGTGGGAGTAAACAACTATTTGGGCGCATGGCAGAGCTCAGAAGGGAAGCAGCGCCATTTGGCTTTTTTGGCTGGAATTGAGATCGGACACCATGTCGCATTTGGAAAGCCCCTGATGTGCCAAAACAGTGGAAACCCCCCACAAATGACACCAATTTTCCCCACAAATAACACCAATTTGGAAACTAGACCCCCCAAGGAACTTATCTAGATGTGTGGTGAGCACTTTGAAAGCCCAAGGGCTTCACAGAAGATTATAACGCCCGGGCGTGAAAATAAAAAAATCATATTTTTTCCACAAACATGATCTTTTAGTCCCCAATTTTTTTATTTTCCCAAGGGTAACAGGAGAAATTGGACCCCAAAAGTTGTTATCCAATTTTTCTTGAGTACGCTGATACCCAATATGTGGGCACACGTCGGGGCTCGGAAGGGAAGTAGTGACGTTTTGGAATGCAGACTTTGATGGAATGGTCTGCTGGTGTCATGTGCGTTTGGAGAGCCCCTGATGTACCTAAACTATTGAAACTCCCCACAAGTGACCCCATTTTGGAAACTAGACCCCCCACGGAACTTATTTAGATGTGTGGTGAGCACTTTGAACCCCCAAGAGATTCACAGAAGTTTATAACACCCAGGCGTGAAAATAAAAAAATCATTTTTTTCCACAAAAATTATGTTTTTGCCCCCAATTTTCTATCTTCCTAAGGGTAACAGGATAAATTGGACCCCAAAAGTTGTTTTGCAATTTGTCCTGAGTAGGCTGATATCCCATATGTGGGGGTAAAACACTGTTGGGGCGCATGGCAGAGCTTGGAAGGGAAGGAGCACCGTTGACTCTTTCAGCGCAGAATTGGCTGGAATTGAGATCAGATGCCAGGTTGCGTTTGGAGAGCCCCTGATGTGCCCAAACAGTGGAAACCCCCAATTTTAACTCCAACCCTAACCCCAACACACCCCTAACCCTAATCTCAGCCCAGACCCTAACCCTAATGGGAAAATGGAAATAAATACATTTTCTTTTAATTTTATTATTTTTCCCTAACTAAGGGGGTGATAGCGGGGGGTTTGATTTACTATTTATGGCAGTTTTTATGTTTGGCGGCTGTCGCACGCTAAAAGACGCTTTTTATTGTAAAAATAGTTTTTGTATCACCACATATTGAGAGCTATAACTTTTCCATATTTTGACCCACCCAGTCATGTGAGGTCTTATTTTTTGCGGTACGAGTTGACGGTTTTATTGGTACCATTTTCGGGCACGTGACATTTTTTGATCGCTTTTTATTCCGATTTTTGGGATGCAAAATGAACAAAAACCAGCATCTCAAGAATTTCTTTTGGGGGGGGGGGGGGCGTTTACAACGTTCCGCATGCGGTGAAATTGATAAGGCAGGTTTATTCTTCGGGTCTGTACGATTACAGCGATACCTCATTTATGTCTTTTTTTATGTTTTGTCGGTTTTATGCAATAAAAACAATTTTATATAAAAAATAATTATTCTTGCATCGCTTTTTTCTGCGAGCTATAACTTTTTTTTATTTTTTCGCTGATGATACTATGTGGTGGCTCGTTTTTTGCGGGACAAGATGACATTTTCATCGGTACCATGGATATTTATATCTGTCTTTTTGATTGCGCGTTATTGCACTTTTTGTTCGGCGGTATGATAATAAAGCATTGTTTTTTGCCTTGTTTGTTTTTTATAAGGAGTTCACTAAAGGGGTTAACTAGGGCGACAGTTTTATAGGACTGGTCGTTACGGACGCGGAGATATTAAATATGTGTACTTTTATTGTTTTGGGTTTTTTTTTATTTCCAAAAAATGAATTTATTAGGGAATATATATATTTTTTTTAATTTATTTAGTGATTTTTTTACAAATTATTTTTACACTTTTTTTTTTTTTTTTACTTTATTACATTGTCCCAGGGGGGACATAACTGTCACATCACAGATCGTTGTGACAGATCAGCGATCTGTCACAGTCAGTGCTGCAGGCTTCCTCATGCTGGCGCTTTGCAGGCTCTGAGGAAGTCAGCTCCCTGCAGGCCCCCGAAGGTCCCCGCCGCCATTTTGGATCCGGGGACGTGCAGGGAAGGAGGCCCCCGCAGCAGCACTGCACATTGCGCTGCTGCGGGGGTCTCAGGGAAGCACGGAGGGAGCCCCCTCCCTGCCGATGCTTCCCTAAACTCCTGGTCCACTGCGATCGTGTTTGATTGCAGTGTGCCAGGGGTTAACATGTCGGGGGTGGTCCGTGACCGCCCCTGACACGTAGTGCCGGGTGTCAGCTGTGATAATCAGCTGACACCCGGCCGCGATCAGCTGCACTCACCACGTAGTAACCCGTCCATGGGCAGAGGGGCCCGGGTCCCATGGATGGGATAGTACATCAGATGGCAGAAAGGGGTTAAAATCTTCCACACAGAACCACGTTTTTGAACTGTTTTGACATTCAAGCATTTGGATTATTTGGTAACAGACACATTTGAGTAGAGCTGACTTAACAATTTCCGGGGGTAGGTGGGGGGAGGTCTCCAGAGACACAAGTTGGGCACAATATATTGGGCACTACAATGACATTTTTGCAATTTTTGCTCTGAAACTTCTACTACGTGTTTCTGGAAATCATCCATGTAGTGAAAATAATAATAATAATCTTTATTTATATAGCGCCAACATATTCTGCAGCGCTTTACAGTTTAACAGTTTCAAAACACAAGTCATAAGTAACAACATTAACAATACAATAATTAAAGCAAAATAAGACGAAATAAGTCGCCCCTGCTGGTGAGAGCTTACACTCTACAATGAGGTGGGGGAGACACAGAGTACAGGGGTGTATTTACAATGGTGTATTTATAATGAAGGTCCAGCCATCTTGAAGGAGTGAAAGATGGATGGAGATAGTGAATGGGCTACACACGCACACTTACACAGAGAATGACTTTGATTAGTGAATGTGATAAGCCGCTCTGAACAAATGTGTTTTGAGGGAGCGCCTAAAACTGTGCAAATTGTGGTTAGTCCTAATTTCTTGGGGTAGAGTATTCCAGAGGATAGGAGCAGCACGGGAGAAGTCTTGGAGTCGGGAGTGGGAGGTACGGATTAGTGCAGAGATTAGTCGAAAGTCGCTTGCAGAGCGCAGCGATCGGCTGGGCCGATAGACAGAAATGAGGGAGGAGATGTAGGGGGGTGCCGCCCCGTGGAGAGCTTTGTGGGTGAGAACAAGCACTTTGAATTGGATCCTATAATGAATGGGCAGCCAATGTAAGGACTGGCGAAGAGAGGACACGTCCGAGTACCGATTAGCCAGATGGATGACCCTGGCTGCTGCATTAAGTATGGACTGGAGAGGGTATAGTCGAGTGACGGGGAGGCCAATTAATAGAGCATTGCAGTAATCCAGGCGGGAGTGGATCAATGCAACAGTGAGGGTTTTTGTCGTTCCCATGGTGAGAAAAGGGCGGATTCTAGAGATGTTCTTTAAGTGTAAGCGGCAAGAGCGGGCAAGAGATTGTATATGGAATGTGAAGGAGAGATTGGTGTCAAACATAACAGCGCGCCTGCTGCCGGGGTGTTATTGTGGTGCCACTGACGGAGAGGGAAATGTCAGATTTAGGGAGGTTTTTTTTTAATCAGATAAATTTTTATTAATATTACCAATTACATCATATGCATGACATCAAGCAATTTTTTTTAACATACAATCATGTTTATATTAACAAAACTTCCCCCTCCCTTTCCCCCCCCAACCCCCCCCTCCGAGATCCCTTCGGTGTCTTCCCCGATCCTCGTCCAGTACACTTTCCATCATCCATATATATAGTTATGCAATGTGCGTATCTTCCATAGCCAATGCCACCCTCCCACCCCTCTAACTCCAATCTACCCATGGCTGCCATATCTTGTGAAACACCTCAAGTTTATTTCTCTTAGTATAGATACTTTTTTCCAATGAAATTATATGCTCCGCCTGCACAAGAAATTCCCGTCTAGTCGGGGGCTCTTCCCTGATCCAAAACCGGGCAATCAATTTCCTTGCTATGAACAACAGTCTGGCAATCGCCAATTTGACCATAGCCGTCACTTCCAATTCTTCAACAAAACCTAGAATACAAATCAAAGGGTCCCTGGGGATTTCACATCTATATATCCATTTGATCCGATTCAGTACAACTGTCCAGTATGTAGACAATCTGGGGCAACACCACAGCATGTGCATCATATCTGACCGTTCCTGCGAACATCGTGGACAATCGGAATCAGACCTCAAACCCATCTTGAACAATCTATCAGGAGTTCTATAAGCTCTATGAATTACATACAGTTGAGACATCCTTCCAGGTTCGCTCATAGATATCTTAGGCACATATTCTAAAATAGATTCCCATCTATCATCCCCTATATCTCCCAGTTCAGCTTCCCACTTCGCTCTAGCCTTGATGGGATGACTAGCTAGAAAAGTAAAAAGTAAATCTCTGTACACCTCCGAGATTGCCCCCTTCGTCTCGCTGTTCCCCAAAATGGAGGCCAGCGCGACATCAGTCTGGATCTCAACAGGCCTCACCTGGCACTGTGACCGATATGCATGCTGAATTCTTTTATACTGATACAAATTAAAATGTGGAAGTTGGAACTCCGATTGTAGCTCTATGAATGATTTTAGTCTCCCCTGATCCACAAGCTGACTCATCCTTCTGATTCCTGCCTTTCTCCAAAGCCCAAATCCCTCCATTCGTTGGAACTCTTGCAAATTAATGTTATCCCATACTGGAGAGTATTTAGTAAGGCCCGTGACCCCCCTAATTTGTTTAACTTTCTCCCATACCTTATGAATAAGGAAAACCGTAGGAAACCTAGAGCCAAATTTAAGAAACCGCCCCCCTTCCAAGCTCTCTCCCAGAGGCCATTTCCCAAACAGCTTTCTCAAACTACTGGGCGATTGATCCTGTCCCGTCTCCTCCCCCCATCCTCCCATATGCTGACATTGTGCCGCTAGAAAATACACCCAGGGATTAGGAAGCGCCAACCCCCCGTCCTCTTTTGGCCTCTGCAACGTTTCTTGTTTAAACCGTGGGCTTTTTCCCCCACATATTAGGTCGCCCAACAACGATTTAATTTTACCGAACCTACTCTGTGGGATCCAAATTGGAGAATTATGCAATACATATAGCAGCTGCGGCATCACAATCATTTTAAGAAGATTCACCCTTCCAATCACCGAGAGATGTAATTTGTTCCACGCCGAGACCTTAGAGCGAATTTTTTGTTACAGAGGGCTTAAATTGAGTTCTTCAAAACTACTCAAAGGAAGGGCGATCTGTATCCCCAGATATTTAAATCTCGAAATTACTCTCAATTTCGGTGATATTTCAATCTCCCCAATATCTCCATCCACCGTATCAATGGGCATAATGCACGATTTATCCCAGTTAATTTTGAGTCCGGAAAATTCCCCAAATTCCTCAATTAATGTCATCACATTATCCAAATTCTCCCCAGAGTCCCCCAGGTATAACAGAATATCGTCAGCGTACAAAGACACCTTCTCCTCCTTCCCACCATAAACAAATCCCTTTATCTCTTGTGTATTCCTTATTTTAATGGCCAGAGGCTCCACGGCGAGGGCGAACAGCAACGGAGATAATGGGCATCCCTGTCTCGTACCCCTATGTAGTGAGAAACTGTCAGATAATTTATTGTTTACTCTGATTTTTGCCGTTGGAGAGGAGTAAAGCAACCCCACCCAAGACATAAACCTAGGCCCGAATCCAAAGCCCAACAAGACCGACCACAAGTACTTCCATTCTACGCAATCAAAAGCCTTATGTGCATCCAAAGACACCACCACTCTTTTTCCCGCATTATCGGCCGGAATTTGCATATTTAAATATAATCTTCTTAGATTGATTGCTGTAGATTTATTGGGCATAAAACCCGATTGATCTGGGTGAATTATTTTAGCCACCACACGGGTCAACCTGTTGGCCAAGGCCTTTGCCAAAATCTTTATATCTGCCGTAAGGAGTGAGATCGGTCTGTAGGACTCCGGATCCAAAGGGTCTCTATCGGCTTTGGGAATGACCACAACTATGGCCTCTCTCATAGAAGTAGGCAACAGTCCCCTCCCCAACGATTCATCAAATACCGTCACCAAATTATTTATTACTTCTTCATTAAGTATTTTATAGACCTCCGTCGGAATACCATCTGCCCCTGGGGCCTTATTACCCGCCATGTCCGCCAATGCCACCCTCAGCTCCTCCTCCGTAAGCGGCCTATCCATCCACTCTCTATCTTCATCCCCCAATCTAGGAAACTCAATCGCCCCCAAATAACTATCCATCTCCTCTTGACCTTTATGTACCTGTGAGGAATATAACTCACTGTAAAACTGTTTAAATACTTCCAAGATTTGATCCCCCTGTGAAACCACGATACCTTTCTTATTTTTAATTGCATATACATGGGAGGATTCCCGCTGTGCCGACGCCACCACCGAGAGCAGGTGCCCCACTTTTTCACCCTCCGCGTAGAATGCCTCATTCTGAAATGCCTGCCGTCTCTCTGCCTTACGGATATGAAGTTTATTAACTTCCGATTGGGCCACTTTCATACGGGTCTGCGTATCTGCATTACTCTGCGCACTCAATGCCTCCTCCGCTGCCCTTAGTTCCTCCATCACTGCTTTATCTTGATTTTGAGACTTGGTCTTATATCTAGATACTTCTCTGAATAAAATCCCTCTCAAAAAGGCCTTCATAGTATCCCAGACTATATGGCACTCGGCACTACCTTCATTTATCCTAAAAAATTCTCCCAATTCCTCTCCTACCTTTTCCATATCCAGCAACCGTAACCAAAAGGGGTGAATCTTCCATCCCATTCCTGTCAACCTTCCTCGTCCTCCCAATTGTAGAGACACCAACAGTGGGCAATGATCCGATAGGACCCTGGGCAGATATTCCACTTCCTGTACCAAATCATTCATTCCCTCATTTCCCAAAGCCACATCGATGCGAGACAATGATCCATATGTCGCCGAGTAACACGAATAAATATATTTCTCCATATTCCGAACTCTCCACAAGTCTAACCAACCAATTTCCCTCATGTAATGTCCAAAAGGTGTCACGTTCCCCCCTTCCCACCCCCCGTGTGTTTACCTTTATCCCAATGATCATTTGCAATATTATTCACATCACCTACTACGAGCAGCGGGACTCCCATCCATTTCCCAGATAAGTCCAGAATTTCCTGTATCTTTTTTCTAGAGAATGGTGGAGGGATATACAAGGACACAATACATAATAATCTATTCAAAATTTTACATACAATAAACACGTATTGCCCGTCCCTATCTATTATAGCCTCCACTTCTTCATATGGAGTAGAATTGTGGATTAACACCGACACTCCCCTTGCATAGGCCGAGTACGTCGAATGATACGCCTTCCTCACCCATCTTTTTTGTAACATAGCTACTTTATCATTTACCAGGTGCGTCTCTTAGAGGCAAATCACTGAGGGCCTCAGTTTCAGCATATATTGTAAAATTGCACCCCGTTTTGAAGCGTTAGCGAGACCCCTAACATTCCAGCTTAGAATCTTAATCTTATCCCCCATGATATGTTGCAATGCCAAACATTAGACACGTTATAACTAGAATCTCGGTCTTCCCCCCCACCTTCCCACCTCCAGCCCCTATCTCAACTTCCCAACTAGAATGAACTCCCCTCCCCCTCCCCCCCCCCTCCCAGATTTAGGGAGGTTAGTAGACGGCGGGAGCAGAAGAAGTTCAGTTTTGGAGAGGTTGAGTTTCAGATAGAGAGTGGACATGATGTTGGAGACTGCGGACAGACAGTCACTGGCGTTCTGTAGTACAGCGGGGGTAAGGTCGGGGAATGACGTGTATAGTTGTGTGTCATCAGCATAAAGATGGTACTGAAAGCCAAATCTGCTGATGGTCTGTCCAATTGGGGCTGTGTAGAGAGAGAAGAGAAGGGCCAAGGACTGAGCCCTGAGGTACCCCAACAGTGAGAGGAAGAGGAGATGAAGTGGAGCCAGAGAACAAAACACTGAAGGAGCGGTCAGAGAGATAGGAAGAGAACCAGGAGAGAGCAGTGTCCTTAATGCCTAGTGACTGGAGCCTATGGAGTAGGAGACGGTGGTCAACAGTATCGAAAGCTGCAGATAGGTCAAGAAGATTGAGCAGAGAGTGGTCACCATTACATTTTGCTGTCAGAAGGTCATTGGTCACTTTGATGAGTGCAGTTTCAGTCGAATGAAGGGGGCGGAAGCCGGACTGTGAAGGGTCTAGAAGGGAGTGAGTGGAGAGGTAACGGGTAAGGCGGGAGTAGACAAGGCGCTCCAAAAGTTTAGAGATGAAGGGGAGATTGGAGACTGGTCTGTAGTTGTATGTGCAGGATGGGTCGAGAGCAGGTTTCTTTAGTATTGGAGTAACGATGGCGTGTTTGAAGGAGGATGGGAAAATGCCCGAGGAGAGGGAGAGATTAAAGATTGTAGTTAGGTGGGTTGTGACGACTGGAGAGAGAGACTGGAGGAGATGTGAGGGCATGGGGTCGGTAGTGCATGTAGTCGGATGAGAAGAAGAGAGGAGTCTGGAGACTTCTTCTTCTGTGATGGGATCAAATGTGGAAAGTGAGCCAGGGGAGATGCAGGAAGGGATGGGAGTCACAGCACTTGGTGGTTGGGAGCAGATTTCTTGACGGATATTATCTATTTTTTCTGTAAAGTGGGAGGCCAGGTCATCAGCACAAATGTCTGTGATAGGGGCTTGTGCTTTTGGCCTGAGGAGGGAGTGAAAAGTGTCAAAAAGTTTCTTGGGGTTGTTGGCTAGTGAGGAGATCAGGGTGGTGAAGTAGGTCTGTTTGGCAAGGTGAAGGGCAGCGGTATAGGTTCTTAACATAAATTTGAAGTGGATGAAGTCTTCTGGTGTGCGGGTTTTTCTCCATAGGCGTTGAGCACTCCTAGAGCATCGCTGGAGAAGTTTAGTTTGCGATGTGAGCCAAGGCTGTTTTACTCTGTGCTTGGAGGTTCTGAGGGTGAGGGGCGCTACCTGGTCAAGGGTGCTTCTAAGAGTGTCATTGTAGTGATGAACAGCCAGATTAGGACAGGAAGAAGAGATTGGGGACAGTGATGAGTGTAGGGAGTCTGAAAGTGTCTGAGGGTTAATGGCTTGTAGATTTCTGGCTGTGTGGTAGGTAGGAGTGAGCTGGGGTGGGCGAGGATTTGTGAGCGTGAAGGAGAGAATGTTGTGGTCAGAGAGTGGAAGCGGTGAGTTATTTAGGTCACTATAATGACCTAAATGAAAATGGTCACTATATCCATACATGAATTCTCAGAGGGGTGTAATTTCTGGAAAGGGGTCACTTCAGAGAGGATTCTGTTGTTCTGGCACTTAGCGGCTCTCCAAAGTGCCACAACAGCAGAATCCCCCCTGAAGTGACCCCATTTTGGAAATGACACCCCTCTGGGAATTGGAAATGACACCCCTCTGTGAATTCATCTATGGTTGTAGTGACCATTTACCTATCTACCTAATTTCCAATGTAATATCTGGGGTTAAAACAACATTTTAGTCGTAAAAACGTACCATATTTTCCGGACTATAAGACGCACTTTTTCCCAAAAAATTTTGTGGGGAAATGGGGGTGTGTCTTATATTAGGAATATACTTACAAATGCTGTGGCGGCGGCACTCTGTGCTGCGTGGAGGGCTCCACCGGAATTTTGTCAAAGTCCAGAGATCCCCGCAGTTCCATTGCTGCGATGCGGTGGTCTCCAGAAAAATGGCCGCTGTGAACGGCGCATGCTCAGATTCAGAACTCGCCCCGAGATCTCGTTGCCAAGATCTGAATCTGAGCATGCGCCGCCCCCAGCTGCCATTCTCCCGGAGGCCACCGCATCGCAACAATGGAGCTGCAGCGGCCTCCGCCTTTGACAAAATGGCGGCGGAGCCACCCCACGCAGCACAGAGTGCCGCTGCCCCAGCACAGAGCGCTGCCGCCGCCACAGAACACAGTGCTGCCACCGCTCCAGCACAGAGCACTGCTGCCGCACCAGCTGGGATGGGATTTTCAGGGGCTCTGACAATGTGACATGTCACCCACAAACAATTCCAGCAAAATCTGCTCTCCAATATGGTGCTCATTCCCTTCTGAGTTCTGCCATGCACCCAAACAGTAGTATTCTCCCACACAAGGGGTACCGGCGAGCTCAGGAGAAACTGCACAACAAACTGTATGGAGCAATTTCTCCTGTTACCCTTATGAAAATGCAAAATATGGAGCTCAAAAGATTTGTGAAAAATCTTATTTTTTTATTGCCACGGCTCTACGATATAAACTTCTGTGAAGAACCTGTGGGTTCAAGGTGCTCAATACACATCTGGATAAGTTCCCTAGGGGGTCTAGTTTCCAAAATGGGGTCCCTTGTTGGGGGTCTCCACTGTTTAGGCACATCAGGGGCTCTCCAAACGTGACATGGCAACAGCTAATTATTCCAGCATATTTTACATTCAAAAAGTCAAATGGCGCTCCTTCCCTTCCGAGCCCTGCCGTGCACCCAGACAGTAGATTTCCCCCACTTATGGGGTATCGGCATGCTCAGGAGAAATTCTAAAACAAAATGTATAATCCATTTTCTCCTGTTACCCTTGCAAAAGTAAAAAAAAATTAGGTGCAAATGAAAATTTGTGTGAAAGTTTATTATTTCCTTCCACATTCCATTCATTCCTGTGAAGCACCTGAAGGGTTAATAAACTTCTTGAATGTGGTTTTGAGCACCTTGAGGGGTGCAGTCTTTAGAATGGGGTCACTTTTGGGTATTTTCTGTCATATTGACCCCCCAAACTCACTTAAAATGTGAAGTGGTCCCTAAAAAAATGGTTTTGTAAATTTTGTTGTAAAAATGAGAAATCGCTGTTTAACTTTTAACCCTTATAACTTACTAACCAAAAAATTTGATATAGTTGATATAGAGGCTACTGCGCAGGAACCGCCATCACCAGTGACATTTTGCTGGATGTAATTTTTTTCTAAGCCTCACAATAGTCACAATAGTATCAACAATAATATCAACACTATTATATGCATTATGTAAAAATGGGGGGCAGGTCAGTGAGGTGTCAGCGACCTGTCATAAGCCAATACAGATGAATATGTAATCAGAGCACCACATAAAGCCCTGCCCACAGCCCTACCCACAGCCCCGCCCACAGCCCCGCCCCAGAGCACGAGAATCTCATTACTGAAAACTACAAATACAGATTACACAACAGTAAACCAGAGTTGCCCTCATTTATGGTGGACCATTGGAGCTACTATGGATCCTGACCAGAAGATTAGAGAAAATAATATTGCTCCCCATTTCAGGAGAGATTGTGCAGTAATCTGAATTCCTTAGGATCAAAAACAATGTAATTGGCTGTAAGGGGGTAGGTGGATCCTCCAGGTTGTAAGTTCTATAGAAAAGGGCTTTCAATGCCCAAAGTCATTTGAACAGTTTTGGGTGGAGGAGAATGTTGTGGTCTAGAGGCAAAATGGTGATCATGGTAATACGGCCGGACTACACCACCGATAAAGCAGCCACAGCCGGTGACTGAGAGGAATCTGTGACTTCTCTGCATTCAGTGGTTACTACTCACCTGGGTAGTCATATGTGGGAATCTCCTCTTTACACCACTCATCACCCCTCACATATGTCTCTGTAGTGTTAATATGGGTCAGATCTTCACCCTGAAACAAATATTGTAAAGTCACCGACAGATGGAGAAGTCCCATCTATGATCAGCTCTAATCCTGCCATCTCCACCGCTCTCATTACACAAGTATAAAACACATAATACTGGTGGATAAAACAAGACTGAGCACAAGACCTTCACAGCCGTCTACACATCATAGGGGCGATCTCCTGACACCTTCTCTCCAGCTACCTGATGATCCTGAGGAGCACTGGGATCTTCTTGGTTACAGTCCTGTGGAAGAAGAGGACGGGGACATCTCTCTGGCGTTGTCCTCTTACTGGATAGATCTGGAGGAAACACATACAGGGACTGAATTCATTCTCTACATACAGATAATTATAGGCCGTGTGTATTTAGTCCTATTACCTGGAGATGTGAGGGGCTGGGGAACCTCCATTATGACGTTCTTGTACAAATCTCTGTGTCCTTCTAAATACTCCCACTCCTCCATGGAGAAATAGACGGCGACATCCTGACACCTTAGAGGAACCTGACACATACAATGATACCGTCATCCCCCGATCCCTTCATAGTGTTACTGTATAATGTCCCAGCATTCCCAGCAGTGTCACCTCTCCAGTCAGCAGCTCAATCATCTTGTAGGTGAGTTCTAGGATCTTCTGGTCATTGATGTCCTCATGGATCAGGGGCTGAGGTTGAGGCCCCGTGATTGGGCTCAGGAGTCTTCCCCATCCCTCAGACACAGGGTCCTGACAGCGATCACTAGAGGTCTTCTTCACCACTGTGTAATCCTGGTTATGGAGAGACACATTAATAAATCTCACTACAGACATTTCCAGAGTCCTCACCTCTCCAGTTCTGTCCATCTGTTATTCCCATAGATAAGAATGATGTAATGTGACGTCATCAGAATCTCTCACCTCTCCAGTGAGACGGAAGAGGATCTCTAGGGTGAGGTGTAACATCCTCTCCGCCATCTTGTCTCTGTCCATATCCATCCCTGATGGGTAAATCAGGAAAATTCTCTTCTGTAGAAGATCTTCCCTGAGAGGATCCGATATTGTAGAGACCTGAATGAGAAGAAGATGAGCCGATGTAACATCATAAGAATCCTGTGTAATAATACAATTACTGGAGATAATAAGGGAAACATATGAGGAGATTTATTATTTTACAGGGTTTAGTTTTCTTCCCTGACATCTACTAATAAAACCTATATATTTAGGCCACAGACAACAAGCAGTTTCCTCCTCGGAGTCGGCAGCTGAACACGTTCCTCATAGACTCATCTTCCATAACGCTAATTCTCGTCTCATTACCGACACTGGAATCGGCATTAGCGATACTGCAGGAGATATTCATTACACGCGACATGAGAAATAACTCCTTCATGATGAGGACGACATCTCCATCTTCTACTACGGCTCTAGAGACAGATTTGGCCAGAGTCGGTCACTGCCTCCATCCCCACCGGCCGTCTATATGAAGGTTTCCCGTCTTCCCCGCACTGGAATCTTCTGTCATGTTAGATAGACCAGAAAAAGCCATACACCTGACAAATGCTATTGAGAACTCTGCTATTAGAAGTGGAAAGGAAGAACAAAGACAAAAGAATCTAAATAATAAAAATATTGGAGAAAGAGAAACCAATCACAAGCTAAAATGTTTCTATACTAATGCACAAAGCATGGGCAACAAACAAGGAGAATTGGAACTACTAACACAGGAAAAGAAATATGATGTCATTGGAATCACTGACACTTGGTGGGACAATACACATGATTGGAATACAAGACTAGAAGGATCCAACTTATTTGCAAGAAACAGACTTGTTAAACGAGGAGGAGGTGTCACATTGTATGTTAGAAACGCGTATATCTGCACAGAGATTGAAGCTTCAGAGACTGGGAGTTCTGTGGAAACTGTTTGGGTAAGAATACAAGTACAGAACAATGGAAAGGACACCATTGTAGGCATTTACTACAGGCCGCCTGTTCAAGCTGAAGATATGGATGAACTCTTTATGCATCAAATGGCCAAGTTCTCCAAAAAAATAGGTATTAGACCTACCGGTAATGATGTTTCCAGGAGTCCATCCTGACAGCACCATGGAGGACGTCCTCCTCCTTACAGGGACAGGAAAGCACACGAGAGGTTAAAAGCCCATGTCCCACCCCCTTTCCCTCAGTGATTTGACAAGTACCACAAGGTGGATGATACTAGAAACGGTTTAATGAAACGATCATATTACAGCATATGACATGACATAATACATTGTAGTATAACACAACCGGGAGGGAACTACCCGTGCTGTCAGGATGGACTCCTGGAAACATCATTACCGATAGGTCTAATACCTATTTTCCAGGACGTCCACCTGACAGCACCATGGAGAGTACCAAAGCACCTCCTCAGGGTGGGATTACCGCCTGGAGAACTTTCCTCCCAAATGCGGTTTGTTGACCAGCTAACACATCTAGCTTGTAGTGTTTGCAGAAGGTATTAAGACTAGCCCAGGTTGCCGCTCGACAGATCTGATCAACTGACGCCCCTGCTCGGCCCATGAGGCCGATACCGCCCTCGTAGAGTGGGCTTTTATGGAGTCTGGCGGGCTGGCGCCTTCAGCTTGGTAGGCATCCGAGATTACTGAGGTAATCCAACGCGCGATGGACGCCTTAGAGGCCTTCTTCCCCTTATTCTTACCCCCAAAGAGGACAAACAGGTTCGGGTCGACGTGCCAACTATTGGTGGCCTCTAAGTAGCCTATAACTGCGCGCCTCACGTCTAGCGAGTGGAGCCGCTGCTCCTTCTTATTTCGGGGGTTATCGCAGAAAGAGGGTAACACTACCTCCTGGTTCAGATTTTTTGTAGAGGCTACCTTCGGGGTAAATGCCGGGTCTAATCTTAGGATTATACGGTCCTCTCTTATCTGGAGGTATGGGTCCTTAGTGGATAGGGCCTGGATCTCCCCTATTCTTTTGGCCGTGGTAATGGCTACTAGGAAGGCCGTTTTACGAGTGAGAGCAGGGATGGTTATCTTCTCACTAAGGGCGAAAGTGTCTGAGCAGAGGAACCGAAGTACCAGGCCCAGGTCCCATGGCGGGGTGAGCTGCCTGATCGTGGGGCGCAGGCGCTGTGTGGCTTTTATAAACCTTATTACCCAGGGATGTGCAGCTAACTGGTAATCGAAGAAGGCGCTCAAAGCTGAAACCTGGACTTTTAGAGTGCTGGGCCTGAGGCCTTTGTTAAAACCTGCCTGCAGGAACCCTAGTATGTTAGGGAGATCAGGGGTGCCTGCCACGAGCTCGGACCTGCCCCCCTCCAGACAGAATTTTTTCCATATCTTCCGATAAATTGCCGACGTTACCGGCTTCCTACTGGCCTGAAGGGTGGAGATGACCTGATCCGACAGTCCTTTTGCCTTCAGGATGTCCCTCTCAGGATCCAAGCCGATAGATGGAGTCTTGCTGGGTCTGGGTGGTGGATCGGGCCCTGGTGGATGATGTTCTTCCACGGGGGTAATTCGACAGGGCCTTCTACTGCCATGGCTCCTAGAAGGGGAAACCAGCTTCTCCTCGGCCAGTACGGCACTATCACCATCACTCTTGCGTGGTCTTCGCGTATCTTCCTGAGCACTGCCGGTATGAGGGCCAGTGGTGGGAACGCATAAGAGAGGGATTCTCCCCAAGTCTGACTCAGGGCGTCTACGCCTTCTGGATGGTCCATCGGATTTAGGGAGTAGAATCTGGGAACCTTCGAGTTCTTCCGGCTTGCGAAAAGATCTATACTGGGGGTCCCCCAGCGCTGACAAAGCTGGTCGAAGATCTCTATGTTCAACTCCCACTCCGTCGGGTGGATCTGTTGTCTGCTCAGGTAGTCTGCCACTTCGTTTTGGGAACCTTATAGGTGTACCGCGGTCACGGATCGGACTGTTCGTTCTGCCCACGTGAATATCTTTTCCGCCAGTGCCTGTAGCGGTTGATGTCTGGTTCCTCCCTGGTGTTTCAGGAATGCCACTGTTGTTATATTGTCGGATAATATGCGGACATGACGACTCTTTAGTGCCGACCGGTTTCTTCGCAACGCTTCCCAGACCGCGAAGAGTTCCCTGAAATTGGAGGATCTGGCCTTGATGCTTGCTGGCCACTTCCCCTGGAAGATCTTTCCTTCTATGTGGGCTCCCCATCCCCACGCACTTGCGTCTGTGGTGACTACCACGTATGGAGAGGTTGTCCATTGCACGCCCACCTGAAGGTTCCTGGACTGTGTCCACCAGCGAAGGGACTCTTTCACTCGTTCTGGCAGCCTTAGGGGTTTGTCTAGCGACGCCTGACTTCTGTCCCACCTTGCGAGGATTTCTCTTTGTAACGATTGCGAGTGGAATTGGGCCCATCGGACACACTGGATGCAGGCCGTCATGAGGCCCAGGACCTCCATTGCTTCTCTTATGGAGCATTGACGCTTCAACAGGCCTCTGGTTCTGGCCTGAATGGTCTTCTGCTTCTGCTCGGGTAGCCATGATATTCTGTCGGCTGAGTCTAGGAGGACTCCCAGGAATACTTTTCTGGTGTCTGGTGTGAGGTCCGACTTCTCCCAGTTGATCACCCAGCCCAGGAACTCCATTACAGTAGTTGTTCGGATCCTGTCTCGGATGAGCGCTTCTTTGGATCTTGCCACCAGCAAGAAGTCGTCCAGGTATGGAACAATCACGATACCCTGATCTCTCAGGTAGGCCACCACCTCTACCACCAGTTTCGTAAAGATTCTGGGAGCTGAGGCCAGCCCGAATGGAAGACCCTGGAACTGGAAATGGCAGGTCCGGGCTGGTGAGCTGATCGCGAACCTTAGTAGGCTTTGGGAGGAGGGATGGATAGGGACCTGGTAGTATGCCTTTTTTAGGTCTAGGGTGCACATAACTGCGTCCCTGTCTATTAGGGGAATTGCGGACCGGATGGATTCCATCCGGAACCTCCTGTATCTGACCCAAGTATTTAGTGGCTTCAGGTTTATGATGGTGCGGGCCTCGCCTGATTGCTTTGTGATTGCAAACAGGGAAGAGTAGTGCCCTCTCCCTCTTTCTGACGGTGAAACTGGCATTATGACCCCTGAATTTAACATGTCCTGAAGATCCGACCACATTGCGGAGTCCTCCCGGATCATGGTGGGGGCAATATATCTGTCGGGGGGGGAGGTGAATAGAGCTCTATCCTGTAGCCTTCCCTGATGGTTCTGAGGACCCACTGATTGTTGGTGACTCGGGACCAGTTTGCTGCAAAGTGGCGAAGTCTCCCCCCAATGCCTATGGCGTCATTGTCTCCTCGACCTAGATGTTGATGCAAATGGGGGACCTCTGTTCCTCCCACCTTGGCTGAAGGGGCCTTTGTAGGAGCTTCTATTAGACCTCACCCGACCCCTAAACTCCGACTGTCCTCTGAAGAAGGAGCCTCTCCGAAAGGACTGGGGCCGCCTGGGTTTTCCCTCCGGGAATCCCTTATTCTTATCGGACACCAGCTCTGGGATATTATCAAGGGCTGGACCAAACACCCTCAGGCCTGAGAAAGGGATGGCACATAGCTTTGATTTAGAAGGGTTATCCCCCGACCAGGACTTAAGCCAGACTGCTCTCCGGGCCGCATTAGAGAGGGAGCTGTTTCTGGCCGCGAACCTTACTGATTCAGCCGACGAATCCGACAGGAATGCCGTGGCTGATTTTAAGAGAGGAAGAGATGCTAGTATCTCTGACCTCGGGGTCTTGTCGGTTAGGTGTTCCTCCAACTGCCCCATCCACAAGAACATAGACCTGGCCACCGAGGTGGCTGCTATGTTGGCTCTAATCAGGGCCGCCGACGTCTCCCATGCTCTTTTTAACAAGACGTCCGCCTTTCTATCCATCGGGTCTCGAAGACCTGATGAGTCCTCGGATGGGATAGCAGTCTTTTTAGTAACCTTGGCGACTGGGACATCTATCTTAGGGACTTCTTCCCACGCCCGAGTTTCCTCGGGATCGAAAGGCAGTCTATTTTTAAAGTCTCGGGAGAGTGTCAACCAACGTTCTGCTTACTTCCACTCCTCCTGGATCATTGCTTTGATATGTTCGCTTACAGGGAACACCACCTGTTTGCGGGACACCAGTCCTCCAAACATTAAGTCCTGTCTGGACTGTGGTTTAGGGACTTCTTCCATCTGCATGGTATTTCTGCGTGAACCAGCTCGTCCGTATCCTCCAGTCTGAATAGGTACTTCCTGCTCTGATCCTGTCTATCCCCCAGGATCTCGCCTTCTTCCTCCTGGTCTGAGTCCCGGAAGTCGGATTCCTCACTAGGGCTCACTTCTGATACTGGATCAGGTTCCCACCTTGGACGCTTGCGACTTGGCCCAGGGCTGGGGGACTGACGCCGGGCTGTAGAGGCCTGAATCTCTTCCCTTATCAGCGACCTCATTTCGGAAAGGAGGGATGGCTGTTCCTCGCCTATGACCCTGGAGGTACAGGGTCCGCATAGGGTCTTGCAATAGGTGTCTGGCAGCTTTGCTCTGCACACCGGACATCTGACCGATTTGGAGGTGGCCTTTGCCGGATCCTTCCCCGAGGGGGATTCTGCCGGGATTCCCTTTTCCTAGTAATATAAGGGGCACCTATTCAGATCTGGGCTGCGGGGATGGGAGGGGAGGGTGGTCTGCGCTATGCGCACTTACCCCTCCACCGGCTGCAGCGTTGCCTTCCATCCTGCTCCAGGCTCAAGCTGCTGAGTATCCAATCACCGACAAATGCAGTCACACAGCCTAGAATGCCTGTGGCGACCCTGGAGGCGCTGTGGTCCAGGAGCGCACGCGCCCTGGATTTGAAACCGGCGTCTGACGTCACCGGATGTGACGCTGGTAAGCCGCGCCTCCACTTCCTGTCGGGCTTCTGCGCGCGACCGCGCTCGGTCCCCGGTGCCCGCCGCCTGCAGGGAAACCACCTCCCCGCCTGCCATGGCGTTCCGCTGGCGGCTCCCAGCGCGCCAGTCGTCGGCGCCATCCTGCGGGTACTCGGCCCGCCGCGGGGCCCGGCTCTCCTGCCCGGGTAGTCAGGCTGGCAGCCCCGATTGCGCCTTCTTCTGTCGGTGCCCGCTCGGCCAGCCGCCTGCGGGGAGCCGACCCGTCCTGGAGCCGAGAGCCTCCCACCGGGAGGAACGGCTCCCTCCAGGAGCGTCGTCCTGCTCCTGGCCTTTGGAGCAGAGGGACTCCCCATCGGGGAGTTTCGGCCCCGGGACCTCTTGACAGTGGAAGGATTGGACCGGCCGCACGATCCCCTGAGCCCCTCCGGTAAGCTCTCGTGTGTCCCTCCATGCAGGGACAGGAAAACACTGAGGGAAAGGGGGTGGGACATGGGCTTTTAACCTCCCGTGTGCTTTCCTGTCCCTGTAAGGAGGAGGAGGACGTCCTCCATGGTGCTGTCAGGTGGACGTCCTGGAAATATGACATAGTTGTCATGGGAGATTTCAACTATCCAGACATTTGTTGGGAATCTCTCTCAGGCAAAACTAACAGGTCAAGGAAATTCTTATCCTCTCTTGCTGACAACTTTATCTTCCAAAACGTAGGGGAGAAAACAAGGGGAACTGCTACCTTGGACCTAATCCTTATAAACAGGGAGGAAATGGTTGAGGAGGTAAAAGTGGCTGGGACCCTAGGAGGTAGCGACCATGCTATTTTAGAATTTTGGATAACTAGAGGAGGAAGACCTGTGAAGACTCAGACGTCAAGTTTAGATTTCAGAAAGGCAGATTTTAAGGGATTCAGAAAGAGAATTGGTGGGATCCAATGGCTGGATATCCTTAAAGACAAAAATGTCCAGGAAGGATGGGAAATCTTGAAAAATGAAATTCTCAAAGCACAATTGTTAACAATTCCAAAAAGAGGGAAGAATAGGAAGCATTTAAGGAAGCCGATGGATGAACACAGAACTTAAGCACATGCTAAAAAGGAAGAAAAAAATGTTTATAAAATGGAAAGAGGGAGTTATATCTAAAGAAGAATATAATGCTGTCTGCAGAACCTGCAGGGCACAAATCAGATTAACTAAAGCTGACAATGAATTGAGGCTTGCAAGAGATGTCAAAAGCAGTAATAAAGGATTGTGGGGATATGTCAAAAGTAAAAGAAAAGTCAAAGATGCTATAGGATTTTTACAGGATGAAAATGATGAAATGGTAAGACAGGATGTTGAGAAGGCCGAACTTTTAAATTCCTATTTTGCATTTGTTTTCTCTCAGAAAGGAAATGTAACATCAACTGTTCTTCACTGTCCTATTAAGGGAATAGAAGAATCCAGGATATCTATAAACAGAAAGATAGTGAGGAAACACTTAGGCTGGTTTCACATTTGCGTTTTTTAGCGCTGGAAAAAAACGCATACCTGCGCATGCGTTTTTTCCCCTATATTTAACATGGGTGCGCATACCTGCGCACTGGTCAGCGCAAGTATGCGATTTTCATGCGCTGCGTTTTTTTGGGGTGTGCGTTGGTATTTTCCAGACGCAGCATGTTGCATTTTTTGGCCCTTGAAAAAAGCGCATGCGCACGTATGCGCACGTTTTGCGCTAAAAATGGCCATTATAGCCTATGGATGCGCATACGTGCGCACTGGCATGCGCAGGTATGCGTTTTTTTAGCGCTGCGTTTTTTTGGTGGTGTCCACTTGTTGTCCTAGTTATAATCTTCTAAAGTCAAAAAAAAAAGTCTATATAAAGGAGGTGCCTGCCAAAACTCTGCCACTACTACACTGACAGATTGAAGAGCAGACAGTCAACCAAGAACCCATCTGATCAGCGAAGAATGTGAGTATATTACATTATATGCCTGTCCTTTTAAATTATGTATGTACTAATGATTTTTATTATTTTTACATGCAGTATGTCTTCAGAATCAGAGTATTCCCCATCGCGGCAGGAATTGGCGCAAGCAGACCGTGAGGTGATTATTTTTGTGCATCTGGTAAGTATATCTGCTGCTTCTCCAAATCTCTTACGTTTTTTTCAACTTTTTTAAGACATCGTCATCATCCTCTTCTGTGGACGGGACTAGTGAGGGCGAAGAGCAGGAGCAGCGAAGCCAAGTCCCGGTGGTGATACGGAATGTAAGTATCAAATGATTTGTAATGTTCTTTATTTTTTATCTTCTATTTTTACTCTTTTTTATGTTTCTTTTTTTGTAACTTTTTATTCAATTTAAATTGGATTATTCTAATGAATGTGTTTTGTCTAGGTTCCACAACGAGATGAAGACGTGTACCTGGATAATGAGCAGCTCATCAGCCTGGTCCAGGAGCATTCGCCGTTGTGGGACAGCCGTGACCGGCTGCACAAGGACATTGTGGTGACCCGGCGGCTATGGAATGAGGTGGCCGCAGCGTTGATGGATGGCTGGGACAGCGCCACAGCATCCTACAAAAAGGCGTTTAGTGAGTATTTCCCTGCTCTGTATTGTGCCGCAGTGACTGTTGTCCTTGACGGCACTGTTGGGTTTCGTGCTAGGTGTATTCTAGCAGGAAACCCAACAGTGTCATCGTGGTCTACAGTGACTGCTTTGAGTATTGTATTGCTACATTGTGCCGCAGTGACTGTTGTCCTTGACGGCACTGTTGGGTTTCGTGCTAGGTGTATTCTAGCAGGAAACCCAACAGTGTCATCGTGGTCTACAGTGACTGCTTTGAGTATTGTATTGCTACATTGTGCCACAGTGACTGTTGTCCTTGACGGCACTGTTGGGTTTCGTGCTAGGTGTATTCTAGCAGGAAACCCAACAGTGTCATCGGGGTCTACAGTGACTGCTTTGAGTATTGTATTGCTACATTGTGCCGCAGTGACTGTTGTCCTTGACGGCACTGTTGGGTTTCGTGCTAGGTGTATTCTAGCAGGAAACCCAACAGTGTCATCGTGGTCTACAGTGACTGCTTTGAGTATTGTATTGCTACATTGTGCCGCAGTGACTGTTGTCCTTGACGGCACTGTTGGGTTTCGTGCTAGGTGTATTCTAGCAGGAAACCCAACAGTGTCATCGGGGTCTACAGTGACTGCTTTGAGTATTGTATTGCTACATTGTGCCGCAGTGACTGTTGTCCTTGACGGCACTGTTGGGTTTCGTGCTAGGTGTATTCTAGCAGGAAACCCAACAGTGTCATCGGGGTCTACAGTGACTGCTTTGAGTATTGTATTGCTACATTGTGCCGCAGTGACTGTTGTCCTTGACGGCACTGTTTTTTTTTATCAACAGTGGACAAAGTCCGAACACGTTGGCGTTCGATCAAGGACCGCTTCAACAGTGATGTTCGTGCTGAGGGCCAGGTTCGCAGTGGATCTGCGTCAAGGACCAGAACTAGATACCGTCACTATAACGCGTTGCAGTTCCTAAGACCGGTCCTTGCCACGAGATCGTAAGTATTATAAATTTTGGGTTTTTATTTTTATTAATCTGTGTTTTTCTAATCCACAGCTGATGCTTCTTGTAAAGGCATGGTAGTAATGATTTTCCTTTCTTCAACAGCACCTGGAGCAGCACCCTGCAACCTGGCCCTGGAGCGGTCCTTCCTCGGACGTCCTCTGACCCGTCCCAGCCATCCGACAGCCAGGAAGCACCTTGCAGGTCAACCACACACACAGCTGGTGACCAGGAAGCTGGGCCATCAGGTGTTCCCCTGTCCCAGGTCTCTGCCACTGGTTATGCGGGCACTACCCGCCAGCGGCAGAGGGCCTTGGACAGGAATGTCTTGCCCGAGTTTATGCATTTGAGCGAGACATTTAATTCCAGCCTCAAGTCACTGTCCGACAGAGTTGAAAGCGGTTTTGCACTCATGGAACGTGGTTTTAACCACTTTGAACACCGCTTCAATTCTGTAGAACAGCGCCTTGACCGTCTGGAGGCCGACCTCAACAGACCAGCACACCATTTTTTTAGTAAGATTGAAAAGGGCATGGCGGAACACCTTAGTCCTGATCAACAGCTGAATGTGCTGCAGGCCTGCAATAATGCTTTCTTGCAGGCTATGCAGCATAATCGGTACGGTCAGCAGTCAGTGGTGTCCTTTCCACCTGTGCCACCATTGACTCGCTTCACCTCACTACCGACTTGTGCTGCATACCACTGCACGGACACCTCTATTCAAAGCCAGGACACCCACCGTTACACCACCACAAGTCTGAGTGCAGCTGGTCACTTCACCGACACCACCATGGCAAGCGCTGCTCCTGTCTGGAGCACCACCGCCACTCCCATGCATGCGTGGAGCTCAGCCACCACTAGGCAAACATGGAACAGCCCTGCCGCTACTACAACGTGTAGTAGCCCTGCCACCACCACTCTGCAAACCTGGACCATCACTGCCGCCACCAGTCCTCCTGCAAGGACGAGCACTGACAACGAAGAGCAGCAGCAGCAGCCACCTCAGCAGCAGCTCCAGCCACCTCATCAGCAGCCACCTCAGCAGCAGCAGCCACCTCAGCAGCAGCAGCAGCCACCTCAGCAGCAGCAGCAGCCACCTCAGCAGCAGCAGCAGCCACCTCAGCAGCAGCTGCAACCACCTCAGCAGCAGCTGCAACCACCTCAGCAGCAGCTGCAACCACCTCAGCAGCAGCTGCAACCACCTCAGCAGCAGCAGCCACCTCAGCAGCAGTCGCCACCTCAGCAGCAGCCGCCACCTTAGCAGCAGCAGCCGCCACCTCAGCAGCAGCAGCAGCCACACCTGCAGACGGGGGACCTACACTCAATATTTGCCCCTACTTCAAGGCGAAATCCATCAAGGCGGGCATTGGGCCAAAGTCGGTCCAGGCACACAAGCCTACGGCGACATGCCATTACAACTAATGTACCTGAACAGATTTCCTCTCCTCCAAGTGTTCCTAGTTTGATTCCCTTAACTGGACTACCTTCCCCCACAAGTTTTGTTGCCCCTTCCCCTCAAACACCGTCTTCAACAGCAAGTGTTGCATATTCCCTGCACACCCCCAAATTGAAACCATCTGCCCCCAAACGCCGGAAAAAATAATTTTTTGGTTTATTTTTGTGATAAAAAATAAATTTACATTTGTGGTTCACCATTACTAAGTTTCATTAATGTTGTTTGCGCCGCTCACACACACTGATGGGTAAATACATGTTAAAAACCAACCCAAGGCCTAGTATAGTCATATGTGAAATAACACGGACTAGTATAGTCATACCAAGGCCTAGTGTAATAACTCGAGTTTTACCAACTTGGATCTGGTTTCATGAAAAACAAACTGTTGAAACTTGTCTTAAAAATAAGTTTCTTTCTAGTTTCACCAGTTTGTTTTTTGTGAAACAAGATGCTAGTTGTTAAAAATCGAGTTATTACAGTAGGCCTTGGTATGACTATACTAGGCCGTGGTATTTCACATATGACTATACTAGTAGGCCCAAGGCCTACTATACTCATATTTGAAATACCACGGCCTAGTATAGTCATTCCAAGGCCTAGTGTAATAACTTGTAAGTTGGAATGGAGCAGATTACATTCATCCACTCAATGCTGACTTGTATTCCCCATGGACTTTCATTGGGGTTGGGTTTTGAGGGTTGTGTTTTGAGAAAATCACATACTTTGTTTTCAACTAGTTGCACAATTTTCTCTTGAAAAAAAATGGTTTCCTGATTCATGGCCTGCAGCTTTGCTCGTTCCAATATATTTCACGCAGAATAGCAATGCTGCATTTTAACTCATATGTGTATTTACCTGCCCAGGTGTGTGAACATCAAAAAATTCAGTTATACATGGGAAGTTTATTAAATTGGAGTTTAAAAAATATAGTGCACTCAGTAATGGTATCAAATAAGGTTTTTTATTACCATAAACAAACAAAAATATTACACCATTTCATCTTGCCAGTGCACCCGTCCTACATCAGAAATAAAGTAGGCCGCAAATTGGTCCCTCATTTGGCCAACTTCAACGGATGACCTGAGAGTGTGCTGAGTGAATTCCGGCAATGGGTTAGGAGCATCATCGTCCAGTTCAAAGGTCGGGTGCTCTTTAGCCATCACAAAGTTATGTAGAACCACACAGGCCTTCACCACCTCATCGACTGTTTCAAGTTTAAGATTAATGGCCGTGCCCAGAATTCGCCATCTGGAAACAAGAATCCCAAAAGCACACTCGACAGTTCTTCTGGCCCTGGTCAGCCTGTAATTAAATATTTTTTTGGTGTGGTCCAAGTCCCGGCTGGAGTAGGGTTTCAGTAAGTTTCCGCACATTTGAAAAGCCTCATCGCCAACCATTACAAAGGGCAGTGGCGGAGCTTCGGTGTGAGGAAGAGGCCGTGGCATAGGGAAATTAAATTGGTTGCCATACAACCTCCGGCCCATGTCTGAGTTTTTAAAAGCCTGTGAGTCATTACCACGGCCAAATGCTCCAATGTCCACTGCTACAAACATACATCCGGCATCCGCATTCACAATGAGTACTATTGAAAAGTACTTTTTGTAATTATAGTACTCAGATCCCGTTCTTTGGGGTTTGATGATCCGTATGTGTTTACCATCAACAGCTCCCAAACAGTTGGGAAAATTGCATACTGTCCAGAATTTGTCAGCAATTTCCATCCACTTTTCAGCGGTGGGCAGGGGCATAAATTCTGGGCAAAGAACATTCCAGAGAGCCCGGCAGGTGTCAGCAACAATTCCAGACAAGGTAGAGATTCCAATACGGTACTGGAAGTGTAGTGAAGATAGGGTTTCTCCAGTCGCCAGGAATCTGTGAACAGACAAAGAAGTAAAATTAATATTTATGTATATTATTTTAAAAAACTATAAAATAAAATATTAGTACATTCACGAAAACTAATTACCCACGGTTTTGAATACTAAATTTAAAAAAAAACCATCAGACCGCACCCCTTGGTTTTTAAAACATACCGTAATGTCACCAGTAGCCGTTCCTCAGGAGGAATCGCACGACGGAGCTGTGTGTCCTGTCTCCGGATGTTTTGTTGGACACGAGCAAGCAAATCCATGAAACTTTCGTGGGACATCCGGATATAATCTGTAAATTTCTCCGGGTTTGACTGGAGCTCGCTGTAGAGGGTCTGGTATGCCCCACGGCTCTCCCGGAGTTCAACAATCGGATGTATCCACATACGCCGCCGTCTTCGCTGCCTCTCTCTCTTCCTTTGTTCATGGCAAGCAACTGCATACGCCTGAGCCATCGCGATGTCCAAATCCAAGTTGAAGTGAAAACTCTTCCAGCGCAGATCCATGGTCACGAGAAGAATCAAGCAAATGTGAAGAATACTGTAGACAGGGTCTATATATTAACATACCACACCCACAATGAAGTCCCATTGGTCTTGTGTGTTGTTGAATGGTTGTTTTTTCATTTTTGTGGGGTTTTTCCAAAATCTGTAAAAAAACGCAAACGCACAAAAAACGCATACAAACGCGCAAAAACGCTGCGTTTTTTTCCTGCATGCGCACAAAAATGCTTGAAAAAAACGCAGCGTTTGTATGCATTTGTATGCGTTTTTTTAATGCGTTTTTTTGCGGGAAAAACGCGCTGCAAAAAAAAGCAAGTGTGAAACTAGCCTTAGCTAACCTAAATGAATTCAAGTCTCCAGGTCCAGATGAATTACACCCCAGAGTACTGAAGGAGATAGCAGAGGAAATTTTTGAACCCCTCTCCATAATCTTTGAAAATTCTTGGAGAACAGGAGAAGTCCCAGAAGACTGGAGAAGAGCAAATGTTGTTCCTATCTTCAAGAAGGGGAAGAAGGTGGACCAAGGCAACTATAGGCCGGTGAGTCTGACTTCCATACCAGGAAAGATCTTTGAACAAATTATTAAACAACATGTATGTTTGTACCTGGATAAGAATGAAGTGATTAAACAGAGTCAGCATGGGTTTGTAACTAATAAGTCATGTCAGACTAACTTAATTTCCTTCTATGATGGAATCACTGATTGGGTGGATCAAGGAAATGCTGTAGATATAGTATATCTTGACTTCAGCAAAGCATTTGACAAAGTATCTCATACAATCCTTATTGAAAAAATGACTAAGTATGGAATGGACAAGGCAACTGTTAGGTGGATTCATTACTGGCTTGGTGATCGGACCCAAAGAGTGGTCGTAAATGGCTGCACATCCAGTTGGAAGAATGTCTCAAGTGGGGTACCACAGGGCTCTGTCCTGGGCCCTGTATTGTTCAACATCTTTATCAACGATTTAGATGAAGGAATTGAGGGTAAACTGATTAAATTTGCTGATGACACAAAGCTAGGAGGGATAGCTAATACTAGAGAAGAGAGAGAGAGGATTCAAAAAGATATAAATAAACTGGAGAAGTGGGCAGCAACTAACAGAATGGTTTTTAACAGGGAAAAATGCAAAGTACTACATCTGGGCAATAAAAATGAAAAAAGCATATATAGAATGGGAGGAGTAGGGCTAAGCAACAGCACATGTGAAAAAGACTTGGGTATACTAATAGATCACAGATTGAATATGAGTCAACAGTGTGATGCAGCAGCAAAAAAGGCAAATGCCACTTTAAATACCTTTTCTCATGATTTGATACACCTGGCTAAGAAGTTCAAAGCTCAATGAGGTTACAAAACCAATTTAGTGCTTCAGGAAGTCAGTAAAAAGTAGTTAGGAGTGTTCAAGAAAATGATAAGGGTGCCCATACATTTGCACCGGTCAAATTTTGTTTAAATGCAGATTGCACATTTTCTGTTAGTACAATAAACCTCATTTGAATCCAGAAATATAACTGAGTCCATCAGTTATTAGATATATGAAACTGAAATAGCTGTTGCAAAAACCAAAATTGTTATAAAGAAAAAAGGTTAACATTAATAGGGGTGCCCAAACTTTTACATATGACTGTATATAATGAGGCCCAGGCTTTACAGTGAAGGGACAGGTGTGAGGGCCTGTTCCCAGGAGCTACAGACTGAGGAAAGGGCTAAAAAGCCTTCACTAGACCCCTGTACAGCTGTATAATGAGGCCCAGGCTTTATAGTGAAGGGACAGGAGTTAGGGCCTGTGCCCAGGAGCTACAGTCTGAGGAAAGGGCTAAAAAACCTTCACTAGACCCCTGTACAGCTGTACAATGAGGCCCAGGCTTTATAGTGAAGGGACAGGTGTGAGGGCCTGTTCCCAGGAGCTACAGACTGAGGAAAGGGCTAAAAAGCCTTCACTAGACCCCTGTACAGCTGTATAATGAGGCCCAGGCTTTATAGTGAAGGGACAGGAGTGAGGGCCTGTGCCCAGGAGCTACAGTCTGAGGAAAAGGCTAAAAAACCTTCACTAGACCCCTGTACAGCTGTATAATGAGGCCCAGGCTTTATAGTGAAGGGACAGGAGTGAGGGCCTGTGCTCAGGAGCTAGTCTGAGGAAAGGGCTAAAAAACCTTCGCTAGACCCCTGTACAGCTGTATAATGAGGCCCAGGCTTTATAGTGAAGGGGCAGGAGTGAGGGACTGTGCCCAGGAGCTACAGTCTGAGGAAAGGGCTAAAATGCCTTCACTAGACCCCTGTACAGTTGTATATTGAGGCCCAGGCTTTATAGTGAAGGGACAGGAGTGAGGGCCTGTTCCCAGGAGTTACAGACTGAGGAAAGGGCTAAAAAGCCTTCACTAGACCCCTGTGCAGCTGTATAATGAGGCCCAGGCTTCATAGTGAAGGGACAGGAGTGAGGGCCTGTTCCAAGGAGCTACAGTCTGAGGAAAGGGCTAAAAAGCCTTCACTAGACCCCTGTGCAGCTGTATAATGAGGCCCAGGCTTCATAGTGAAGGGACAGGAGTGAGGGCCTGATCCCAGGAGCTACAGTCTGAGGAGAGGGCTAAAAAGCCTTCACTAGACCCCTGTACTGCTGTATAATGAGGCCCAGGCTTTATAGTGAAGGGACAGGAGTGAGGGCCTGTTTCCAGGAGCTACAGTCTGAGGAAAGGGCTAAAAAGCCTTCACTAGACCCCTGTACAGCTGTATAATGAGGCCCAGGCTTTATAGTGAAGGGACAGGAGTGAGGGCCTGTGCCCAGGAGCTACAGTCTGAGGAAAGGGTTAAAAAGCCTTCACTAGAGCCCTGTACAGCTGTATAATGAGGCCCAGGCTTTACAGTGAAGGGACAGGAGTGAGGGCCTGTTCCCAGGAGCTACAGTCTGAGGAAAGGGCTAAAAAGCCTTCACTAGACCCCTGTACAGCTGTATAATGAGGCCCAGACTTTATAGTGAAGGGACAGGAGTGAGGGCCTGTTCCCAGGAGCTACAGTCTGAGGAAAGGGCTAAAAAGCCTTCACTAGACCCCTGTACAGCTGTATAATGAGGCCCAGGCTTTATAGTGAAGGGACAGGAGTGAGGGCCTGTTCCCAGGAGCTACAGTCTGAGGAAAGGGCTAAAAAGCCTTCACTAGACCCCTGTACAGCTGTATAATGAGGCCCAGGCTTTATAGTGAAGGGACAGGAGTGAGGGTCTGTGACCAGGAGCTACAGTCTGAGGAAAGGGCTAAAAAGCCTTCACTAGACCCCTGTACAGCTGTATAATGAGGCCCAGGCTTTATAGTGAAGGGACAGGAGTGAGGGCCTGTTCCCAGGAGCTACAGTCTGAGGAAAGGGCTAAAAAGCCTTCACTAGACCCCTGTACAGCTGTATAATGAGGCCCAGGCTTTATAGTGAAGGGACAGGAGTGAAGGTCTGTGACCAGGAGCTACAGTCTGAGGAAAGGGCTAAAAAGCCTTCACTAGACCCCTGTACAGCTGTATAATGAGGCCCAGGCTTTATAGTGAAGGGACAGGAGTGAGGGCCTGTTTCCAGGAGCTACAGTCTGAGGAAAGGGCTAAAAAGCCTTCACTAGACCCCTGTACAGCTGTATAATGAGGCCCAGGCTTTATAGTGAAGGGACAGGAGGGCCTGTGCCCAGGAGCTACAGTCTGAGGAAAGGGTTAAAAAGCCTTCACTAGAGCCCTGTACAGCTGTATAATGAGGCCCAGGCTTTACAGTGAAGGGACAGGAGTGAGGGCCTGTTCCCAGGAGCTACAGTCTGAGGAAAGGGCTAAAAAGCCTTCACTAGACCCCTGTACAGCTGTATAATGAGGCCCGGGCTCTATAGTGAAGGGACAGGAGTGAGGGCCTGTGCCCAGGAGCTACAGTCTGAGGAAAGGGTTAAAAAGCCTTCACTAGACCCCTGTACAGCTGTATAATGAGGCCCAGGCTTTTTAGTGAAGGGACAGGAGTGAGGGCCTGTTCCCAGGAGCTACAGTCTGAGGAAAGGGCTAAAAAGCCTTCACTAGACCCCTGTACAGCTGTATAATGAGGCCCAGACTTTATAGTGAAGGGACAGGAGTGAGGGCCTGTTCCCAGGAGCTACAGTCTGAGGAAAGTGCTAAAAAGCCTTCACTAGACCCCTGTACAGCTGTATAATGAGGCCCAGACTTTATAGTGAAGGGACAGGAGTGAGGGCCTGTTCCCAGGAGCTACAGTCTGAGGAAAGGGCTAAAAAGCCTTCACTAGACCCCTGTACAGCTGTATAATGAGGCCCAGACTTTATAGTGAAGGGACAGGAGTGAGGGCCTGTTCCCAGGAGCTACAGTCTGAGGAAAGGGCTAAAAAGCCTTCACTAGACCCCTGTACAGCTGTATAATGAGGCCCAGGCTTTATAGTGAAGGGACAGGAGTGAGGGCCTGTTCCCAGGAGCTACAGTCTGAGGAAAGGGCTAAAAAGCCTTCACTAGACCCCTGTACAGCTGTATAATGAGGCCCAGGCTTTATAGTGAAGGGACAGGAGTGAGGGCCTGTTCCCAGGAGCTACAGTCTGCGGAAAGGGCTAAAAAGCCTTCACTAGATCCCTGTACAGCTGAATAATGAGGCCCAGGCTTTATAGTGAAGGGACAGGAGTGAGGGCCTGTGCCCAGGAGCTACAGTCTGAGGAAAGGGCTAAAAAGCCTTCACTAGACCCCTGTACAGCTGTATAATGAGGCCCAGGCTTTATAGTGAAGGGACAGGAGTGAGGGCCTGTTCCCAGGAGCTACAGTCTGAGGAAAGGGCTAAAAAGCCTTCACTAGACCCCTGTACAGCTGTATAATGAGGCCCAGGCTTTATAGTGAAGGGACAGGAGTGAGGGCCTGTTCCCAGGAGCTACAGTATGAGGAAAGGGCTAAAAAGCCTTCACTAGACCCCTGTACAGCTGTATAATGAGGCCCAGGCTTTATAGTGAAGGGACAGGAGGGAGAAAAGTGGAGAAAGGAGCCAGAAGAGCCGGACTGCCCATCACTAACCTGTAGAGCCGCACTCCACATGTATGACTGCTCTGTGCACAGGACCTGTGATGAGGTCACAGGAGGGGAGGAGTCAGGGGTCACATGATCAGGGGCCTCAGTGTGTGCAGGACTCTGCTGTGCTGGTTGTCATGGTGCTGGATGAGGGGAAGTTTCTGTGTGGGGTCAGGAGGGGTTTACAGGGTGGATGTAGCAGAGCCGCGTGTGTACAAGGTGTACGGAGCGGAGCCGTGTGTGTACGAGGTGTACGGAGCGGAGCCGCGTGTGTGCGAGGTGTACGGAGCGGAGCCGCGTGTGTGCGAGGTGTACGGAGCGGAGCCGCGTGTGTACGAGGTGTGCGGAGCGGAGCCCTGTGTGTACGAGGTGTACGGAGCGGAGCCGCGTGTGTACGAGGTGTACGGAGCGGAGCCGCGTGTGTACGAGGTGTACGGAGCGGAGCCGCGTGTGTACGAGGTGTACTGAGCGGAGCCGCGTGTGTACGAGGTGTATGGAGCGGAGCCCTGTGTGTACGAGGTGTACGGAGCGGAGCCGCGTGTGTACGAGGTGTACGGAGCGGAGCCGCGTGTGTACGAGGTGTACGGAGCGGAGCCGCGTGTGTACGAGGTGTACGGAGCGGAGCCGCGTGTGTACGAGGTGTACGGAGCGGAGCCCTGTGTGTACGAGGTGTACGGAGCGGAGCCGTGTGTGTACGAGGTGCACGGAGCGGAGCCGCGTGTGTACGAGGTGTACGGAGCGGAGCCGCGTGTGTACGAGGTGTACGGAGCGGAGCCGCGTGTGTACGAGGTGTACGGAGCGGAGCCGCGTGTGTACGAGGTGCACGGAGCGGAGCCGCGTGTGTACGAGGTGCACGGAGCGGAGCCGCGTGTGTACGAGGTGTACGGAGCGGAGCCGCGTGTATACGAGGTGTACGGAGCGGAGCCGTGTGTGTACGAGGTGTACGGAGCGGAGTCGTGTGTGTACGAGGTGTACGGAGCGGAGCCGTGTGTGTACGAGGTGTACGGAGCGGAGCCCTGTGTGTACGAGGTGTACGGAGCGGAGCCGCGTGTGTACGAGGTGTACGGAGCGGAGCCGCGTGTGTACGAGGTGTACGGAGCGGAGTCGCGTGTGTACGAGGTGTACGGAGCGGAGCCGTGTGTGTACGAGGTGTACGGAGCGGAGCCCTGTGTGTACGAGGTGTACGGAGCGGAGCCGCGTGTGTACGAGGTGTACGGAGCGGAGCCGCGTGTGTACGAGGTGTACGGAGCGGAGCCGCGTGTGTACGAGGTGTTCGGAGCGGAGCCGCGTGTGTACGAGGTGTACGGAGCGGAGCCGCGTGTGTATGAGGTGTACGGAGCGGAGCCGCGTGTGTACGAGGTGTACGGAGCGGAGCCGCGTGTGTACGAGGTGTACGGAGCGGAGCCGCGTGTGTACGAGGTGTACGGAGCGGAGCCGTGTGTGTACGAGGTGTACGGAGCGGAGCCGTGTGTGTACGAGGTGTACGGAGCGGAGCCGTGTGTGTACGAGGTGTACGGAGCGGAGCCCTGTGTGTACGAGGTGTACGGAGCGGAGCCGCGTGTGTACGAGGTGTACGGAGCGGAGCCGTGTGTGTACGAGGTGTTCGGAGCGGAGCACTGTGTGTAAGGTGTAATGTTTTAGAATCAAATTTTTCAATTTCACAGAGTAAAATGGCGGCACAGTTTACACAGTAATTTCTCCATAAACTTGAGGTCAGGAATGACTGCACACGGCCGGGCTCCAATGGGGAGAATCACTGTTTTGCTTTTGGAGCACTAATTTGGCAGTCCTCTCTTGTGGGGACCAATTGTAAAGCCCCCGATGATTGTAGACAACATACAATCCCCTAAAGTGACCCCATTTCAGACACTGTACCCATCAGGGAAGTCATCTAAGGGTGTAATGGGCATTTTTATTTTACAGGTGTCACTGATTTCTTTACCACTTGCTGTGAAGATAATATTACATTTGTTCCGAGGTGCAGCGCGGGGTTCAGCGCAGGGACATCTGAGTGGGCTCCTAACCAGGTGTTATGGTGGTCCCTCACATGCCCTCTCAGCGCCTCCCTACTCACTATGGTCACTGCAGCTTCTCAGCATGTTGCTTCCATTTAGCCTTGGGGGATTGGCCAGTCTCTACAGGAATGTAACCCTGCTGTGTCCTTCACAGATTAGGTTCCCCAGCCTATCCCGTGCCGGCAGGTCCTATATTAGGCAGCTCCACCATCCGCTTTCTGCTGGATGTTGATTCGTAGGCAGTTCACTTTGCCTGTTGCACCTCACACTTATGTCTCTGACCCACCAATCAGCTGAGGTAGTCTTGGGGACTACCCTGGAGTAGTTCCTGGTGTCTACCAGCTGTCCAGCCTATCCTCTCCACCAGTAACTCTAGTGAAGTCCTGGTGGACACCTACTTACACCTCTCTAGGGTAAGCCTGGCTGATGTTGCAGTGGGTCCACATCCACCAATGTTACACCAAGTAACTGTGCACACCTCACAACTTTTGAAGCACAGATAGAGGCACAGAGCATGCGGCGCACATAGCAGCAAACTTTGGCCTCACCCTAATCCATGGCCATTTACCACTGCTTTCTCTACCGGCAGGAGGAGTTGTCAGAGGGGCGCTGGTAGTGTGGGAAATTCAGCAGACGCCTGAGACTGCAGGGCGTAGACCCAAATCCGGGACTGACCGCTGTATCCGGGACAGTTGGGAGTAAAGATGAGCAGGTGGATTCATGGGTCTCTGGTCCAGCGTGCATGGGACCTGGGGATTATTTTTTGTGCCGTCATTCACAGTCGTAGCCTCCAGAACGTTCTCCTCTTTATGTAGCGTCACTATACGACACCCGGCTTATTTGTGTCTGTAAGGCCGTGTTCACACATTGCAGAAATACGGTGTTTTTTGTTTTCTGCAGGATCCGCACCATCTACAATAACGATCTTCTCCCCCTTATTTGATGCGTTCTTGGTGCAGATGTGAAGCCGCGTTTTTAATGCGCTTTTTAGAGGACAGAAAAGCTTTGATTCTGCACTTAATAAAGTTTCTGCAGTTTTTTACCTGCGATTTTATTAGAGTGAGAAAAGCCCCAAATCGGCACAGATCAGCCGCGTGCCTTGGGCGCACAGCGGGCGCCTTTTATGGTAAAGTAGTTTTTATTAAGGATTTATTTACATAAATGAGGTAAAGAAAAGTGGAGACAGATTATAAATACCCAGTAATACAGAGAAGAACCAAACAACAGCAAAAAAGAGAAATGTAAAGTCATGAAAGACAGAGGCAGAATAAAGGGGAGAAAGGGTTAAGGAGGAGACTGGGGAAGAAAAAATAGGGTTTGTTAACCCCTTGGAGACCTTGCCCTTTTTCGTTTTTGCGTTTTTGTTTTTCGCTCCCCTTCTTCCCACAGACATAACTTTTTTATGTCTCCGTCAGTATGGCCATGTGAGGGCTTGTTTTTTGCGGGTCAAGTTGTGCTTTGGAACGACATCATTGGTTTTACCATATCGTGTACTCAAAAATGGGAAAAAATTCCAAGTGCGGTGAAATTGCAAAAAAAAGTGTAATGCCAAAAATTTTTTTGGATTTACTTTCTACCATATTCACCAAATGCTAAGACTGCCCTGCCATTATGATTCTCCAAGTCATTCCAGGTTCATAGACACCAAACATGTCTCAGTTCTTTTGTATTTAAGTGGTGAAAAAAAATCCAAAATTTGTTGGAAAAAAAATGCGCCATTTTCTGAGGTCCGTAGCGTCTCCATTTTTCATGATCTTGGGTTGGGTGGGGGCTTATTGTTTGCGCGCTGAGCTGATGTTTTTATTGATCCCATGTTGGTGCAGATACAATCTTTTGAACATCCGTTATTACATTTTAATTCAATGTCGCAGCAACCAAAAAACCTTAATTCTGGCATTTTGCCTTTTTTTCTCACTACACCGTCTAGTGATCGGGTTGTTCCTTTTTTTTATTGATAGATCGGGCGATTCTGAACGCGGCGATACCTAATTTGTGTATGTTTGGTTTTTCTATTGTTTTATTTTGAGTGGGGTGAAAGGGGGGGATTTAAACTTTTATATTTTTTTATATTTTTAAAAACTTTTTTTTCACTTTTGGTCTGCTTCAATAGTTTCCATGGGAGACTAGAAGCTGCCATAACTCGATCGGCTCTGCTACGTACAGGCGATGATCAGGTCACCTGTATGTAGCAGAATACATCACCTGAGCTGACGTGTGCTGGGAAAGATGCGGGCTCACCACCGGAGCCGACATCAAAGGGAGAGAAGCTACCTGCACCGTACTAGTATGGTCATGGAGGGGTTAAGGAAAATGGGGAAAAGGGAAAAATGAAAGGGATAGAAAGAAAATGAAAAAGATTGGTCTGCACCGGATAGGCCGGGAAAGGGGTTACGGGACACATATAATACCTTATATATAAAACATTTAAGAGGCAGGAGGGGAAGAGAAGGAATGGGAAAGGCGAGGAAAGAAAAGGGGAGAAAGGAAGAACAGCTGTAACCAGGCGGAGAGACGAGAATCTAGAGGAATCCTGACTGTTACACCATGGAAGATACTGATTGTTGGAGTCTGATAGCGCCGCAGTTCTCATGAACTCTGCGCTCTCTGTGGTCTGAAGACCCTGCGGACCTCTGGGGTTTTGATGCATTTTCCCTTTATAGGCTTCTTCTGAAAAAAACGTATTAAGAAAAAAATGTATGAAGAGAAAACCGCCGTCACATTTATAAGCGCAGAATCAAAGCTTTTCTGTACTAATAAAAGAGTGTTAAACGCGGCTTCATATCTGCCAAATAACATCAAATATGGAGGAAAATGCAAAAAAGAAGAAGCGCAGCAAACGCACAATAATCAGGGAGGATTGTCACTGCGTCATCTGGGTCAGACACTTACAGAAGAAAGAACGCAGCATTTACGCTACGTGTGAACACGTCCTCCGCATCACAGCTTTATCACATTATTTTATGGGTTTTATAGAGAAAAATATCAATTACACATTTTGTTTCTCCCGTAATTTACCGATTCCTGTAAATAATCTGATCGCTGTGTTCTGCGGGTCATTACAGTTATATTGGCACAACTATGTCCGGGTTATTCACTGATTTGTGATGCTTATTATTTAAAAAACGCATTAAAATGACATTTTTTTTCATTATCAAGTGTTTTTCGTTATTATTAGTAATGTTATAGGATGAAAAAATCTCTTATTCTCCTAGAATACAGAAACATCCATTGTACACAGCAGTGTATTTCTATCAGAATAATCTGCCTGTAGTCAGAGCCTGGAATATGGATCAAGTGCACACAATCCTGCAGTCACTTCACCGGAGCTTGTGGCTCAGCAGCTTACAGTGCCTGTCAGTAATGTTGAGGCTGTGGGTTCAGGATCTGGGAGTGTAACATTAAAAAATATTATTTTAAATACTTTTATAGGAACAAAAATATATATTTTTCTTCCCCTCAGTATACAGGCACCATAAAAAAAGCATTCTTATACACAATGTATTGCTATGGATATGTATACTCTGCTTCTGAGTTCATTGCCGGCAATATAGCGGTCAATATGACCAAATTCTCCCATCTCCAGCATTGTGAGCTGTGGCTCACTGGTAAAACAGCAGCCTGTGGAGACTGAGATGGAAGCTCATACTCCTGGGGAGACCAATCACTGAAGGGAGAGGAAGTGAATCTATAATCTAATATATGCACTTAGCAGAGAAGCGGCCAATCCCTCCGAGCAGGAAGAGCTACAGGAGCAATGAAAATGTCAGAGAGAGGAATATAGAGGTTGGGAGAACAGCTGAGATGGGACATGACAGTCCAGCTGAATCTGGGATGGTTGGGAGCTATGCAATTGAGACGCTGTTGTGTCATTACCTTAACAAGGCGGTCCATGCTCGGAAATTCTGCTAAGATGAGTGGCCAAAATTCCTCCAGAAACTTACTGCCAGTTATTGCAAGCGCTTGATTGCAGTTGTTGCTACTAAGAGTGGCCCAACCAGTTATAAGGTTTAGGGACAATCACTTTTTCACACAGGGCCCTGAAGGTTTGGATTTCTTTTTCCCCATATAATAAAGATCTTCATTAAAAAACTGCATTTTGTGTTATCTTTGGCTAATATTTACATTTGTTTGGTGATCTGATACATGTAAGTGTGACAAACATGCCAAAGAATAGGAAATGTGTATGCATATGTCTATGTATACATATATACAGTGTGTGTGTGTATATATGGTGATGGTGAGGAGGCAGGGAGGAGTTTGTGTGGAAAATGGAGGAGGCGTGCTAAGTGCTGGCTCACAGGCCACTGCAACGCATAACGGAGCTTGTAGTATTAGAGCGCAGTACGCCGGGGGACAAGAAGTGATTGATAAACATCAGAGCTGCATCTGGCAGACACCAAGTGATGCTATCTGCCTTATAAAGGTATATATTACTATAATAAGAGTATGGATCCATTACTGGCACATAATAGTAAGATTAATGAATACAAAATTAAATGAATTAGGGTAGTGGATAACTGTTTTAATATTTGGTACAGAAACCTTTGTTTGTAATTACAGAGGTCAGACGTTTCCTGTAGTTCTTGACCAAGTTTGCACACACTGCAGCAGGGATTTTAACCCATACTTCCATACAGATCTCCTAATCTTTCAGGTTTCAGGGCTGTCGCTGGGCAACATTGATTTTAAGCTCCCGCCAAAGATTTTCTATTGGGTTCAGGATTTGAGACTGGCTAGGCCACTCCAGGACCTTGAAATGCTCCTTAGTTCCTCTTGCTGTGTTTTGGGTCATTGCCATGCTGGAGGACCCAGCCACGACCCATTTTCTATGTTCCAACTGAGGGAAGGAGGTTTTTGGCTAAAATCTCGCGATCCTTGACCCATCCATCCTCCCTTAAATATGGTGAAGTCATCTTGTCTGTTTTGCAGAAAGACACCCCTAAAGTATGATGTTTCCGCCCACCGTGCTTCATGGTTGGGATTGTGTTCTTGGATTTGCACTCATCTTCTTCCTCCAAACATGGCGGGTGGTGATGATAGCAAAAAGTTCTATTTTGGTCTTATCTGACCAAGTGACATTCTCGCTTGCCTCCTCTGGATCATCCATTGTTATGAGTGAAGGAAGACACTAAATAAAAAATAAATAAATTGCCTTCGTCACTCAGGGTCCACCATGCGGTGGATGGAATAACCGCTGCTAAAAGAGGCAGAGCACTAAGGCGGTAATGTGCACAGGGTTTTAGCTGTACCCAGTGCACTGAAGCAGACTGTTATATGCACAGAGCTGCAAACAAAAGCATAAATAACGCTGAGTCTGTACAGGGTCACAGACTTCCAGTGATGCAGATACGGTATTAAAGGTCACGGAAGTAGCCTTAAACACCAGGACTACTCCTTCTAGACCTACCGTAAAAATAGGATGCGGAACGTCACAACTGCGAACGCCCAACAGGCTGCAACCGCAGCGCGGCGTGAACTGAGCCGCAGAGAAAGCACCTTTATGCTGCAAGCGCGATGCAGGACGCTAGCTGCTGGCAAAGATGAAGCTGGAGTGCGCTGGTGCTGACGCTAATACTGACAGACGCCCAAACACTCACACAGACGTATTATCAGAGGGAAGGGGTTCTTAATAAGTCAGTCACCAGTCCAAGCATCCATCACCATACATACAGCAGCCGTATGAATCATAGAATCATAGAATCATAGAATCGTAGAGTTGGAAGGGACCTCCTGGGCCATCTGGTCCAACCCCCTGCTCAAAACAGGATTCGCTAAATCATCCCAGTCAGATGTCTGTCCAGCCTCTGTTTGAAGACTTCCATTGAAGGAGAACTCACCACTTCTCGTGGCAGCCTGTTCCACTCATTGATCACTCTAACTGTCAAAAAGTTTTTTCTAATATCTAATCTGTGTCTCCTCCCATTCAGTTTCATCCCATTGCTTCTAGTCTTTCCTTGTGCAAATGAGAATAAAGTTGATCCTTCTACAATGTGACAGCCCTTGAGATATTTGTAGACAGCTATTAAGTCTCCTCTCAGTCTTCTCTTTTGCAAACTAAACATTCCCAAATCCTGCAACCTTTCCTCATAAGACAGGGTTTGCAGACCGGTCACCATTCTGGTCGCTCTTTTCTGAACTTGCTCCAGTTTGTTGATGTCTTTTTTAAAATGTGGTGCCCAAAACTGGACACAATATTCCAGATGAGGTCTGACCAAAGAGGAGTAGAGGGAAATAATGACTTCACGTGCTCTAGACTGTATGCTTCTGTTAATACATCCTAGAATTGCATTTGCCTTTTTTGCTGCTGCATCACACTGTTGACTCATATTCAGTCTGTGATCTATTAGTATACCCAAGTCTTTTTCACATGTGCTGTCACTTAGCCCTATTCCTCCCATACTATATATGCTTTTTTTATTTTTATTGCCCAGATGTAGTACTTTGCATTTCTCCCTGTTAAAAACCATTCTGTTAGTTGCTGCCCACTTCTCCAGTTTATTTAAATCTTTTTGAATCCTCTCTCTCTCTTCTCTAGTATTAGCTATCCCTCCTAGCTTTGTGTCATCAGTAGAGTTGAGCGATACCGTCCGATACTTCAAAGTATCGTATCGGATGGTATCGGCCGATCTTTAAAAAAAGTATCGGTATCGCCGATTCCGATACCGGAAGTCCCATTCAAGTCTATGGGACTTCCGGTATCGGAATAAGAAAAACCCTTTCCTGCCCTTGTACAGCCTCTCTGGGGTCTGTACGGGCCTTTCGGGGGGCTGTGCCGGCCTGCCAGGGGGTCTGTGCAGGCTCCGGTGGTCTGTGCCGGCCTGCCGGGGGGCTGTGCAGGCTCCGGGGGGCTGTGCCGGCCTGCCGGGGGGCTGTGCCGGCCTGCCGGGGGGCTGTGCAGGCTCCGGGGGTCTGTGCAGGCATCGTCCGATGGGACTACAAGTCCCATCGGGCGATGCCTGCTATCATGACAGTGATTGACACATTAGCCAATGATGGGACAGTAGTAGTCCCATCATCCGGCTAATGTGTTAAATGTAAAAAAAAAAAATTAAAAAAAAAAAATTACATGCTACATACATACAACATGCATACTACATACATGCTACATTCATACTACATACTACATACATGCTACATTCATACTACATACTACATACATGCTACATTCATACTACATAAATACTACATGCAACATACATACTACATATATACTACATGCATGCTACATACATACTACATATATACTACATGCATGCTACATACATACTGCATGCTACATACATACCACATATATACTACATACATACTACATGCATGCTACATACATAACACATATATACTACATGCATGCTACATACATACTACATGCTACATACTACATATATACTACATGCATGCTACATACTACATGCTACATACATACTACATATATACTACATGCATGCTACATACATACTGCATGCTACATGCATGCTACATACATACTACATGCTACATACATACTACATATATACTACATACATACTACATACATACTACATGCATGCTACATGCATGCTACATACATACCACATACATAACACATATATACTACATGCATGCTACATACATACTACATGCTACATACATACCATATACATACTACATGCATGCTACATACATACTACATGCATGCTACATACATACTACATGCTACATACATACTACATATATACTACATGCATGCTACATACATACTACATGCTACATACATACTACATATATACTACATGCATGCTACATACTACATGCTACATACATACTACATATATACTACATGCATGCTACATACATACTACATGCATGCTACATACATACTACATGCTACATACATACCACATACATACTACATATATACTACATGCATGCTACATACATACTGCATGCTACATGCATGCTACATACATACTACATACATACTACATACATACTACATGCTACATACATACCACATATATACTACATACATACAATACATTCATACAATACATACATAGACATACAGTACATATAACATAGAGTAACATACTTACCAATACTTGTCACATTGTTCCCCGAAGCCATTGTCTTTTCGGAATAAATATTAACATAACAAACCACAAAAATACTCACCCACGATCCGAAGCAGTCCACGAGTGTGTCCCACGACGATCTTGGGTAGAGAACTGCAGCATCAGCTGTTGCTGCCGTTCTCTACGGGCTGCAGGAATCCAATGACGGAAGGTAGGTATCCTTTCGCACTGTATTCCTCCGCCACTTAAAAAAAAAAAAGTCCCTAGTCTCACTTTATGCCATTGCTGTGTGGGAAATTCCCACGCAGCAATGGCATAAAGTGAGACTAGGGACTTTTTTTTTTTAAGTGGCGGAGGAATACAGTGCGGAAGGATACCTACCTTCCGTCATTGGATTCCTGCAGCCCGTAGAGAACGGCAGCATCATCTGATGCTGCAGTTCTCTACCCAAGATCGTCGTGGGACACACTCGTGGACTGCTTCGGATCGTGGGTGAGTATTTTTGTGGTTTGTTATGTTAATATTTATTCCGGAAACGACAATGGCTTCGGGGAACAATGTGACAAGTATTGGTAAGTATGTTACTCTATGTTATATGTACTGTATGTCTATGTATGTATTGTATGAATGTATTGTATGTATGTAGTATATATGTGGTATGTATGTAGCATGTAGTATGTATGTAGTATGTATGTAGCATGCATGTAGCATGTAGTATGTATGTAGCATGCATGTAGCATGTAGTATGTATGTAGCATGCATGTAGTATATATGTAGTATGTATGTAGCATGCATGTAGTATATATGTAGCATGTATGTAGTATGTATGTGGTATGTATGTAGCATGTAGTATGTATGTAGCATGCATGTAGTATATATGTAGTATGTATGTAGCATGTAGTATGTATGTAGTATGTATGTAGTATGTATGTGGTATGTAGCATGCATGTAGTATATATGTAGTATGTATGTAGCATGTAGTATGTATGTAGTATGTATGTAGTATGTATGTGGTATGTATGTAGCATGTAGTATGTATGTAGCATGCATGTAGTATATATGTAGTATGTATGTAGCATGTAGTATGTATGTAGTATGTATGTAGTATGTATGTGGTATGTATGTAGCATGTAGCATGCATGTAGTATGTATGTAGTATGTATGTGGTATGTATGTAGCATGTAGTATGTATGTAGCATGCATGTAGCATGCATGTAGTATGTATGTAGCATGCATGTAGTATGTATGTAGTATGTATGTAGTATGTATGTAGCATGCAGTATGTATGTAGCATGTATGTAGTATGTATGTAGTATATATGTAGTATGTAGTATGTATGTAGCATGCATGTAGTATATATGTAGTATGTATGTAGTATGTATGTAGTATGTATGTAGCATGCAGTATGTATGTAGCATGTATGTAGTATGTATGTAGTATATATGTAGTATGTATGTAGCATGCATGTAGTATGTATGTAGCATGTAGTATGTATGTAGCATGCATGTAGTATGTATGTAGCATGTATGTAGTATGTATGTAGTATATATGTAGTATGTATGTAGCATGTAGTATGTATGTAGCATGCATGTAGTATGTATGTAGTATTTTTTTTTTTTTTTTTTTTAACATTTAACACATTAGCCGGATGATGGGACTACTACTGTCCCATCATTGGCTAATGTGTCAATCACTGTCATGGTAGCAGGCATCGCCCGATGGGACTTGTAGTCCCATCGGACGATGCTTGCACAGACCCCCGGACATCAGCACAGCCCCCCGGCAGGCCGGCACAGCCCCCCGGCAGGCCGGTACAGACCCCCACAGGGTGCACAGACCACCGGCAGGCCGGCACAGCCCCCCGGCAGGCCGGTACAGACCCCGGGCAGTCCACACAGCCCCCCGGCAGGCCGGCACAGCCCCCCGGCAGGCCGGCAGAGACCCCCGGAAGGCCCGAAATGACGGCGCATCATGATGCGCACACACCGCGCATCATGATGACGTCAGGCCGTCAATCAACTGAACTTCCGATTCCGATGCCGAATTCCGATATTGAAAAAATATCGGAAGTCGGTATCGGAATTCCGATACAGCAAGTATCGGCCGATACCCGATACTTGCGGTATCGGAATGCTCAACACTAGTCATCAGCAAATTTAATCAGTTTACCCTCAATTCCTTCATCTAAATCGTTGATAAAGATGTTGAACAATACAGGGCCCAGGACAGAGCCCTGTGGTACCCCACTTGAGACATTCTTCCAACTGGATGTGCAGCCATTTACGACCACTCTTTGGGTCCGATCACTAAGCCAGTTATGAATCCACCTAACAGTTGCCTTGTCCATTGCATACTTAGTCATTTTTTCAATAAGGATTGTATGAGAGACTTTGTCAAATGCTTTGCTGATGTCAAGATATACTATATCTACAGCATTTCCCTGATCCACCCAATCAGTGATTCCGTCATAGAAGGAAATTAAGTTAGTCTGACATGACTTATTAGTTACAAACCCATGCTGACTCTGTTTAATCACTTCATTCTTATCCAGGTATTGACATACATGTTGTTTAATAATTTGTTCAAAGATCTTTCCTGGTATAGAAGTCAGACTCACCGGCCTATAGTTGCCTGGGTCCACCTTCTTCCCCTTTTTGAAGATAGGAACAACATTTGCTCTTCTCCAGTCTTCTGGCACTTCTCCTGTTCTCCAAGAATTTTCAAAGATTATGGAGAGGGGTTCAAAAATTTCTTCTGCTATCTCCTTCAGTACTCTGGGGTGTAATTCATCTGGACCTGGAGACTTGAATTCATTTAGGTTAGCTAAGTGTTTCCTCACTATCTTTCTGTTTATAGATATCCTGGATTCTTCTATTCCCTTAATAGGACAGTGAATAACAGTTGATGTTACATTTCCTTTCTGAGAGAAAACAGATGCAAAATAGGAATTTAAAAGTTCAGCCTTCTCAACATCCTGTCTTACCATTTCATCATTTTCATCCTGTAAAAACCCTATAGCATCTTTGACTTTTCTTTTACTTTTGACATATCCCCAAAATCCTTTATTATTGCTTTTGACATCTCTTGCAAGCCTCAATTCATTTTCAGCTTTGGATAATCTGATTTGTGCCCTGCAGGTTCTGCAGACAGCATTATATTCTTCTTTAGATATGCCTCCCTCTTTCCATTTTATAAACATTTTTTTCTTCCTTTTTAGCATGTGCTTAAGTTCTGTGTTCATCCATCCTGGTTTCTTTAAATGCTTCCTATCTTTATCTTCCTGCTTCCCTCTTTTCGGAATTGTTAAAAACTGTGCTTTGAGAATTTCATTTTTCAAGATTTCCCATCCTTCCTGGACATTTTTGTCTTTAAGGATATCCAGCCATTGGATCCCTCCAATTCTCTTTCTGAATCCCTTAAAATCTGCCTTTCTGAAATCTAACCTTGACGTCTGAGTCTTCACAGGTCTTCCGCCTCTAGTTATCCAAAATTCTAAAATAGCATGGTCGCTACCTCCTAGGGTCCCAGCCACTTTTACCTCCTCAACCATTTCCTCCCTGTTTATAAGGATTAGATCCAAGGTAGCAGTTCCCCTTGTTTTCTCCCTTGAAAATACTAGCGCATGGCGGAACGGCCATGAGCACTTTTTATAGCGTACGGAACCTGCCAGAAATCTCCAGGTCTCCAAAAGGAGCCAATAGGATCCGGAGCAGGACCTGAGCACCTGACTCCTGAACTCCAGTGGGAGCTCATCTCGTGAGCATGCTCAGAAGATGGCACAAAGGACTTAGCCTCTGGAGATAAATGTGAGAATCTGGATTCCTGCATAGGCATGGTAGAAACCAGATTCCTAACATACAGATGGCCATTGGCAAACTTCTAATGGGCCTTGACATATGCTGGTGTGAGTAGCAGGACCTTGCGTGCCCTGGAAGATGTTAATCCATGATGGCATAGTGTGCTTGTAGCTCTATTACCGGAACCCCTGCATGGTGGGACGCCAGCTTACTCACTGCCTCAGACCCTCGGCACAATCCTCAGCGCTCTCCTGCTTCCTGGTTGTGTGAGCCCCGCAGCTCCCAGCGGTGCACCTAGTACACACATGCGCGCACTAAAGGGGCAGAGCAAGTATATACTAAATACCCTTAGCTTGTTACTCAGAGATATTTAGTATAATTACTACGCCTGGAAGATGGCTTCCAGCTAATTGCTGGGAGTCATCCTATATAAAAGACTCCCTCTCCCTTAGGGATTCGCCATGCGACGTGTAGAATCATTAGTCAGTAAGGTGTACTACTAGTGAGTTATGCGGTCCCCTGGTCCTAGTTTGGCTAGTGTCCTAAACCTGTATTCCTTGCCCCAGTGTGGCCAGTAGTGTTGAGCATTCCGATACCGCAAGTATCGGGGATCATACACTTATTTCATGCAATAACATGCAATTTCATTATTTTAAAATCATACAGTGTGATTTTCTGTTTTTTATTTTTAGATTTTCTGTCACCGTTGAAGTGTACCTGTGATAAATACTGTGACTTCTCCATTCTTTGTAGGAGGGAAAACTTGCAAACCGGCAGCGTATCAAATACTTATTTTCCGCACTGTGTCAGGATCTTGGCTGTACAGGTCATTAAAGATTCATTTCTTACATTCGCATCGACATTTTTCAACCAAACTGTGAAGTCGTGAGCGATGAGCACGGTGAGAGATTCCACCAAGATATTGCACCTATGGAAAAAAGAGATCAAGGACAATGGAATCCATCAATGCTTGTAGATAACGTTGGACCATTGTAAGAGATGACCCGGTGCAGGAGTACAAGAGACAAGAAAAAGAGCCGTCACTGAATGAGGGCCACAGCTTATAATGCAATTTCTGTGACTGTGTGTAATCCGTAATAGTGTTTAGATATGTCTTAGATATTGGAATTGCTGCTAAGCTTCCTCTAAGTATCAGACAATTGGCCTAACAAAATATTACGCATCTTTATATTTGCAAAAATAATGTTTCCGAGTCCTGAAACTATTATGTATCAATAACATGTAGCGGTAAAAGGAAAACTTGTAGATATCGTAGAAACAAGGGACAAGTAAAATTGTCATTGTCAGACCTGAATTCAGAAGGGGAGAATCAGGAGGACACGGCTCGTTTCATAACTCAACCGGACAGCTTCTTTATAACCAATGAATTTTTATTAAATGTTAAACAGCTACAAGTCCTACAGTCAGCGCAGAGACCATAGAGTCGGTGATAGGGGCATCACATATGACTTGGCTCCTAGAGAAAAGGAAAAACAAGGAAAACTGAAGCACAAAAAATAGGGATCATACGAACTAAGGGGGGGGGTAAGAGGGAAAGGTATACATTGCTCCATGAAACTTTAAGCTGATTTTCATCATGCGGTAATTATTTAGTTTCAAAGGCAGCGTAATACAATAAATAAGAGGGGTGGTGTTGTGAGTTCATTCTCTGGTTCACCAGTTGTGAGTTCTCCTTCCAGACTCCCTCTGGTGGTAACAGGAGGTAGTGAGGATGATTTGATCGCTGGAGATCTGCCACCTGAGAATGAGGATGACGATTGGATCTCAGGAGTCTCAGATTGGATTTAATACAGCCGACGCCCTATTCAGTTGCTGGTGATTCCTTCTGGCTTGTCAGCTCTTGGTTTTCAGCTCTGTTCCAGTCATCTAAGCCAAGTTTTTCTGCTAATGTTCACACTTGATTTTGTTGGTCTATTCAGTTTTTTGTGTGGTCAGCCAGCCCCTGCTGAGGGCTGTGCCGAATTTCCACTCTTATTTATCAGTATTTTGCCAATTTGCTTTTTGTCCCGTACTAGTTTGGTCTCTTTTTGCTCTGTCTCAGAATATTTGAGAGTGCTGATATAGTGGGAGAAGTCTAGTGACTTCAGGGTTAATTTTGCTATCAGAAGTGTTGGACATTATTTTTGTAGGGTTTTTTGCAGTGTCTTTCCTTTCCTTTCCTCTCTAGTTAGTTTGGGCCCCATCGCTTGCTCAACCTATTTTCCTGCCTGTGTTTGTGCTTTCATCTTGTTTCACCGTCAATACATGTGTGGGGGCTATCTATTCCTTTGGGGTCTGCTCTGGGGCAGTTAGTTTTCCCCTTTTCATGCTTCAGGCTTATTTAGTCCTCCGGCCGTGACGGGCGTCTAGGAACATCGTAGGTACGCTCCACGGCTGCTGCTAGTTGTGTGGTAGGATCAGGGATCTGAAATCTGCATAGTTACCAACCTTTCTGGTTTTCTGTGGCTTAGCTTGTTTTGCTTTTTTCTCCTCGGTGACCCATTCATAACAGAATCACCAGCCATACCGCAGATTCTACGGTACTCAAAAGCAGGAAAAAGTTGTTAAAAAAAGTGTCAGAATTTTTTTAAAAATATTTTTTCCTCTTTTTTCTCTGGGGCCGTAGGAGGATTTTTTTTTCTTTTTCCTAATGGAGATAAAGCAATTGTCTGATCGTGTGGAGCAGCTGGCTGCTGAAGTGCAGGGAATTTCCATCTACCTCATTCAGTCACATGCTGCTGAACCTAAGATCCCTACTCCTGATGTGTTTTCTGGGGATCGGTCTAAATTTTTGAATTTTAAGAATAATTGTAAATTATTTCTGGCCTTGAAGCCTAACTCATCGGGGAGGTCTGTGCAGTAGGTTAAAATTGTCATCTCCTTGCTGCGCGGCGATCCCCAGGATTGGGCTTTTTCTCTGACACCTGAAAATCCTATTCTGACTAATGTGGATGCATTTTTTCAAGCCTTGGGGTTGTTGTATGATGAACCTAATGCTGTTGATCAAGCTGAGAGAACCCTGTTGGCATTAAACCAGGGTCAGGATTCTGCAGAGTTATACTGTCAAAAATTCCAAAAGTGGGCGGTCCTTACTACATGGAATGATGGTGCATTGGCAGCTCTCTTTCAGAAGGGTTTATCAGAGACTGTAAAAGATGTTATGGTGGGATTTCCTATTCCCCCTGGTCTGGATGATTCTATGTCATTAGCCATTCAAGTTGATCAGCGTTTACGTGAACGTAAAACTACACGGGAGGCGCTGCCACCTTTTGAACAAACGTCTGAACCTATGCAATGTGATGGGGTTTTGTCTAGGGCGCAACGTCAGGAGTTTAGAAGGCGTAATAAGCTGTGTTTTTTCTGTGGAGATGCCTCTCATATTATTTCTGTCTGCCCAAAACGAGAGAAACGTTTTGCACACACATTTGCTGTGGGCAGTATACAACCTAAGTTCCTTTTGGCAATTACTCTGATCTGCTCCTTATCCGCGTTTTCCACGAAGTCTTTTGTGGATTCAGGAGCAGCATTGAATCTGATGGATTTGAACTTTGCTAAACATTGTGGTTTGTCCATGACGCCTCTGCGGATGCCAATTCCTTTGAGGGGTATTGATGCTACTCCTTTGGCGGAGAATAAACCTCAGTTTTGGACCCAGGTGACAATGCGAGTTGCCCCAGACCACCAAGAAAATTGTAAATTTTTGGTGCTGCATAATTTGCATGATACTATTGTTCTGGGTTTTCCTTGGTTGCAAACTCATAATCCAGTTTTGGATTGGAAATCTGGGTCTGTGGTGAGTTGGGGTTGTCAGTGTGTTCTTAGAGACGCTCCTGTTTTCTCCACCTCTCCTCAGTCTCATGATATTCCTGATTATCTGGCTGATTTTTCTGATGTATTTAGTGAGAGTAAGTCTGCGTCTTTGCCTCCTCATAGGAGTTATGACTGTGCAATTGAGTTGATGCCTGGGTGTAAATTTCCCAAGGGTCGGCTTTTCAACTTATCAGTACCCGAACATGAAGCTATGTGATCCTATATTAAGGAGTCATTGGAGAAGGGTCATATTAGACCATCCTCGTCACCTTTAGGTGCTGGGTTTTTTTTTGTGGCCAAGAAAGATGGTTCATTAAGACCGTGTATTGATTATCGTTCCCTTAACAAGATGATGGTTAAATATCAGTACCCGTTACCTCTGATGTCTGATTTATTCTCCAGAGTTAAGAGTGCCTGCTGGTTTACTAAGCTTGACCTCAGGGGGGCATATAATCTTATTCACATCAAGCACGGGGATGAATGGAAGACGGCCTTTAATACTCCGGAGGGACATTTTGAGTACCTGGTGATGCCTTTTGGGCTCACTAATGCCCCTTCTGTCTTCCAGTCCTTTATGAATGATATTTTCCGTGACTTTGTGGATAAGTTTTTGATCATCTATCTGGATGATATTTTGATCTTTTCTAGTGATTGGGATTCTCATGTGGCACACGTCCGGACTGTGTTCCGGATTTTGAGGGAGAATTCCGTTTGTTAAGGGATCGAAATGCCTCTTTGGTGTACAGAGGATTTCATTTTTGGGATTTATCTTATCTCCATCGACTATTGAAATGGACCCGGCCAAGGTACAGGCCATTTATGATTGGGTTCAGCCTACTTCTTTGAAGGCCCTCCAGAAGTTTTTGGGTTTTGCTAATTTCTATCGTAAATTTACAGGTAATTTTTCTGGTATTGTCAAACCACTGACTGATCTGACCAAGAAGGGCGCTGATGTGCTGAATTGGTCTCCCGAGGCTATCTCAGCATTTCAGGAGCTTAAGCAGAGATTTACTTCAGCTCCAGTTTTACGACAACCTGATGTCTCACTTCCATTTCAGGTGGAGGTAGATGCTTCTGAGATTGGTGCAGGAGCTGTTTTGTCCCAAAAAGACCCTGTGACTTCTAAGATGAATCCCTGTACCTTCTTTTCTCAAAAGTTCTCCCCATCTGAACGCAACTATGACGTGGGGAATCGGGAATTGTTGGCCATGAAGTGGGCATTTGAGGAGTGGAGACATTGGTTGGAGGGAGCTAGACATCAAGTTGTGGTCCTCACCGATCACAAGAATTTAATTTATCTGGAGTCGGCCAAACGCTTGAATCCTAGACAGGCTAGATGGGCCTTCTTTTTCACGCGTTTTAATTTTGTGGTCTCTTTTCTTCCGGGCACTAAGAATGTTAAGGCAGATGCCCTTTCTAGGAGTTTCTTTGCTGATTCTCTTAATGTGACCAAGCCTGTTACCATCCTAGGTGAGGGGGTAGTTCTTTCTGCCATTTCGCCCGATTTGAGACGTGCCCTGGAGGAATTTCAGGAGGATAAACCTGAGTGTTGCCCTATGGGAAAATTGCATGTTCCTGACCAGTGGAGAAAGAGAGTGATGTCTGAAATTCATTGCTCCGGATTGGCTGGTCATCCAGGTATTTTTGGTACCATAGATTTGGTGAGTCGGTCCTTTTGGTGGCCTACCTTATCTCGTGACGTCAGGAATTTTGTACAGTCCTGTGGGACTTGTTCTCGGTCTAAACCCTGTTCTTATTCTAGTGGGTTGCTGATGCCCTTGCCGGTGCCCAAGAGGCCATGGACCCATATCTCAATGGATTGTATTTCTGATCTTCCTGTCTCTCAGACAATGACTGTTATCTGGGTGATTTGTGATAGATTTTCAAAGATGGTCCATCTTGTACCACTCCCAAAGTTGCCATCTTCCGCTGAGTTGGTGCCCTTGTTTTTACAACAGGTGGTTCGGTTACATGGGATTCCTGAGAACTTTGTGTCCGACAGGAGTCCAGTTTGTTTCCAGATTCTGGAAAGCCTTTTGTTCCTATCTGAGAATTCAGTTATCCTTATCCTCCGCATTTCATCCCCAGACCAATGGACAGACTGAGAGAACAAACCAGACCTTGGAGTCTTATTTGAGATGCTTTATATCTGCTGATCAGGATGATTGGGTCTAATTTTTGCCCTTGGCCGAATTCGCACTGAACAATAGAGCTAGTTCTGCCACTTTGATGTCACGCTTTTTCTGTAATTTTGGGTTTCATCCTCGATTCTCTTCAGGGCAAGTGGAATCTTCGTCCTGCCCAGGTGTGGACACTGTGGTTAAGAGAATGCATCAGATATGGGACCAAGTGGTGGATAAGTTGTCACTCTCTCAGGAAAAGGCCCAGCGATTTTCCAACCGACATAGGACCATTGGTCCCCAGTTTAAAGTGGGTGATATGGTTTGGTTGTCGTCTAAGAATATTCCTATGAAGGTTGCATCTCCTAAATTTAAGCCAAGATTTATTGGTCCTTATAAGAGTTTGGAAATTCTTAATCCTGTTTCGTTTCGATTGGCTCTTCCAGTTATGTTCAAGATCCATAACGTATTTCACAAATTTCTGTTGAAGAGGTTTGTTGAGCCAGTGGTTCCTATGGCAGCACCTCCTGACCCTGTGTTGGTTGAAGGCAATGTGGAATATGAGGTAGAGAAAATATGGGATTCTCGTTTGGTTAGACGGAGACTCCAGTATTTGGTCAAATGGAAGGGTTATGGTCAGGAGGATAATTCTTGGGTCTCTGCCTCCGATATTCATGCCAATAGATTGGTTCGTGCTTTTCACCGGGCCCATCCTGATCGGCCTGGTGGCGTGGATGAGGCTTCGGTGACCCCTCCTCAAGGGGTCTACTGTTGTGAGTTCATTCTCTGGTTCACCAGTTGTGAGTTCTCCTTCCAGACTCCCTCTGGTGGTAACAGGAGGTAGTGAGGCTGATTTGATCGGTGATCTGCCACCTGAGAATGAGGATGATGATTGGATCTCAGGAGTCTCAGATTGGATTTAAGACAGCCGATGCCCTATTCAGTTGCTGGTGATTCCTTCTGGCTTGTCAGGTCTTGGTTTTCAGCTCTGTTCCAGTCATCTAAAGCTGTTTTTCTGCTAATGTTCACACTTGATTTTGTTGGTCTATTCAGTTTTTTGTGTGGTCAGCCAGCCCCTGCTGGGGGCTGTGCTTAATTTCCACTCTTATTTATCAGTATTTTGCCAATTTGCTTTTTGTCCCTTACTAGTTTGGTCTCTTTTTGCTCTGTCTCAGAATATTTCAGAGTGCTGATATAGTGGGAGAAGTCTAGTGACTTCAGGGTTAATTTTGCTATCAGAAGTGTTGGACATTATTTTTGTAGGGTTTTTTGCAGGTTGCAGACAGTGTCTTTCCTTTCCTCTCTAGTTAGTTTGGGTCCCATTGTTTGCTCAACCTATTTTCCTGCCTGTTTGTGCCTTCATCTTTTTTCACCGTCAATACATGTGTGGGGGCTATCTATTCCTTTGGGGTCTGCTCTGGGGCAGTTAGTTTTCCCCTTTTCATGCTTCAGGCTTATTTAGTCCTCCGGCCGTGACGGGCGTCTAGGAACATCGTAGGTACACTCCACGGCTGCTGCTAGTTGTGTGGTAGGATCAGGGATCTGCAATCTGCATAGTTACCAACCTCTCTGGTTTTCTGTGACTTAACTTGTTTTGCTTTTTTCTCGTCGGTGACCCATTCATAACAGGGTGGTATAGTGTTTAAGCCCTTTCTGACATCAGACGTACTATTCCGTCCATGTTACCTGGGCCAATTTGACCATTGACGGAATAGTATGTCTCGGCGATCGCCCGCACACACGAGTGGTGTGCGGCCGATCGCGGCCAGGTGTCAGCTGATTCTCACAGCTGACACCCAGCACTAAGTGCCAGGAGCAGTCACAGACCGCTCCCGGCATTTTAACCCCTGAAATACTGCAATCGAACACGATCACAGCATTCCAGGAGCAGGCAGAGGGCTGACAGTCCCTCTGCCTTTGGATCGGAGACCCCACAACATGACGCAAGGTCGTGATCACTGCCATGGTAACCCGATGTTGTCACGATCCGGGGGTTAAGAAACTTCCTGGTCATGCGCAGTGCAAGTCAGGCGGTCTCTCAGTGTCACGGCACTAAGTGTAGCGCTGACAGCTTCTATAGCAGGGGTGGGTAACCTCAAGCTCCAGGGCCATTTACGGCCCTCAATGACCTTTTATCAGGCCCCCGAGCATATTCTCAGGGACTGCATTCTTGGGCAGGGAGTTGTATTTTGATTGCCAGAAGCTCATTAATTTCTTCTTGCTCTGTTAGCACACACACGCAGTGTTCACTACTGAACATTGAAGGGCATACAATAAAAGATTGAGTCATGAAACCAGTGCCAGAGTCAGGATGTACTTTGTGGGCGGAGTTTGTACGGCCCCCGAAGGATGGTATAAATATCCAAATGGCCATTGGAAGAAAGAAGATTCCCCACCCCTGTTCTATAACATGGGGATGCTGCTTCATCTGCCTGCCATAAAAGCGATCAGCCTGCAAAAAATGACTGTCCCATAGTGGGACAAAGTGTAAAAGATAGAATGAAATAAAAAAACATGTAACTAATTGTAAAAATATAAAAAAAATAAATAAAAAATAATAGAATAAATATTGACTTTTTTATTAACATTAAATATTTGAATTAAAAAAATCTAAACAATAAAAGTACACATATTTGGTATTGCCAAGTCCATAACGACCCGCCCTATAAAACTGTTCCACTAGGTAACCCCTTTAGTGAACACCATAAAAGCAAAGGCAAAAAACAACGCTTTGTCATCATACCGCCAAGCAAAAAGTGGAAAAACACGTGATCAATAAATAAACATGGTACCGCTGAAAACATCTTGTCCCGCAAAAAAAAAAGCCCCCATACAGTGTCATCAGCGGAAAAATAAAAAAGTTATAGCTCTAAGAAAAAGCGATGAAAAAATAATTTTTTATATAAAAGTTTTTATTGTATAAACATAAAAAAATGATATAAATGAGGTATTGCTGTAATCGTACTGACCCGAAGAATAAAACTGCTTTATCAATTTTACCACACCTGGAACGGTATAAACGCCCCCCCCCCAAAAGAAATTCATGAATTGATGGTTTTTGTTCATTCTGCGTCCAAAAATCAGAATAAAAAGCAATCAAAAAATGTCAAAAAATTATAGCTCTCAAAATGTGGTGATGCAAAAACTATTTTTACAATGAAAAGCATCTTTTAGTGTGTGACAGCTGCCAAGCGTAAAAACCCGCTATAACACCTCATTCACATGTCCTGATATTTCTGGTACTGGTACTGTGGCGGCGATCGGCACAAGCAGGGGAGAATGATGAGAGTCGTGTTCAGCACCTGGAGCTGGGGAACAGCGCTTACTGTACCGCTTCTTCCCCGGTGCCGATGCGTGTCACATGAATGACATCCATGTGTTTTATGTGTGCACGTATGCTGGCTGTTTTGTGGCCCACGCTGACATTAAAAATCGACATCAGCGTGTTTTGCTCATGGACAAACGGTCCGTGGAAACACACTGACATGTGCACAGACCCATTCACTTGAATAGGCAAATAGTGCTCCGTTCCTCCCGAGTCTCTCCGCATGGCTGCCCAATGGTATAAAATTCTGTGACACACCTATGATGTCTATATGATCACTGCAAACCCTAGATGAATTCATTATGAGGTGTAATTCATAAAATGGGGTCACTTATAGGGGGTTCTACTGTTCTGGCACTTCATGGGCTCTCCCAGTGTGTCATGGCACCTTCAAACCATAACAGTAAAATGTGGCGCTCCTTCCATTTTGAGCTCTGCCATGCACCTAAACAGTGGCTTACCCCAACATATGGGGTATCAGCGCACTCAGGACAATTAGCACAATAACTCTTGGGGTCCAATTTCTTCTGTTTCCCTTGAGAAAATAAAAAATTGGCTTAGAAAATATCATTTTTGTGGAAAAAAATATTTTTTACTTTTATGGCTCTACGTTATAAACTTCTGTGAAGCACTTGAGGTTCAAAGTGCTCACCACACATTTAGATAAGTTCCCTGGGGGGTCTAGTTTCCAAAATGGGGTCACTTGTGGGAGGTTTCCACTGTTTAGGCACATCAGGGGCTCTCCAAATGCGACATGACACCGGCAGACCATTCCATCAAAGTCTGCATTCTAAAACGTCACTACTTCCCTTCCGAGCCCCAATGTGCACCCATACAGTAGTTTTCTGCCACATATGGTGCATCAGTGTACTCAGGACAAATTGGACAACAACTTTTGACGTCCAATTTCTACTGTTACCCTTGGGAAAATAAAATATTGGGGACTAAAAATCATGTTTGTGGAAAAAATGATTTTCATATTTTTACGCCCAGACGCTATAAACTTTAGTGAAATACCTGGGGGTTCAAAGTTCATATCACACATCTAGATAAGTTCCTTGGGGTGTGTATTTTCCAAAAAGGGGTCACTTGTGGGGGTTTCCACTGTTTATGCACATCAGGGGCTATCCAAACGCAACATGGCGTCCAATCTCAATTCCAGCCAATTTTGTGTTGAAAAAGTCAAACGGCGCTCCTTCCCTTCCAAGCTCTACCATGCGCCCAAACAGTGGTTTACCCCCACATATCAGGTATCAGCGTACTCAGAAAAAATTGCACAATAACTTTTGCAGTCCAAAATCTCCTGTTAGCCTTGGGGAAAAAAATAATTGGATCTGAAGCAATGTTTTTATAAAAAAAAGTTAAATGTTCATTTTTTTTTTTTTTAAAACATTCCAAAAATTCCTGTGAAGCACCAGAAGGGTTAATAAACTTCTGACATGTGGTTTTGAGCACCTTGAGGGATGCAGCTCTCAAAATGGTATCACTTTTGGGTATTTTCTATCATATAGACCCCTCAAAGTGACTTCAAATTTGATGTGGTCCCTAAAAAAAAAATGGTGTTGTAGAAATGAGAAATGGCTGGTCAACTTCTAACTTTTATAACTTCCTAACAAAAAAATTTTGGTTCCAAAATTGTGTTGATGTAAAGTAGACATGTGGGAAATGTTATTAAGTCTTTTGTGTGACATATCTGTGTGATTAATGGGCATGAAAATTCAAAATTGGAAAATTGCAAAATTTTCCACCAAATTTCCATTTTTTTACAAATAAACGCAAGTCATGTCAAAGAAATTTTAAAACTAACATGAAGTAAAATATGTCATGAGAAAACAATGTCAGAATCACCGGGATCCATGGAAGCGTTCCAGAGTTATTATCTCATAAAGGGACAGTGGTCAGAATTGTAAAAATTGGCCCGGGCATTAACGTGCAAACCACCCTTGGGGTAAAGGGGTTAATGGCTAACTGAAAAGATGGTAACACATTGCAAGCTTTCCAGACAATTCAGGTCTCTTCAGGCATAGAATAATACAAAATCTGAAGAATCACATAGCACAGACATAATGCAATAGGTAAGACAAATGACGTGAAGTAGAACTATCATTATGGGAGAGGGATAAACAGTGGTGGTCATAAATATTGGAACAGTTCATAGATTAGGAGTGTGAAAGTTTTATTGTCCCCTGATAGGGGTCTGGTTCTGTGTTGTGATGCCCCACTAGGTCTGAGAAAATTCCTTAATTGATATAAAAAGACATGAATCCATGCGACACATTCATTCCTGCATTGAGTGTCAAAGGCTGTCATGAGTTTATACTCCCAGATCCTTCTGTTTCTCTGAGATTTGAAGTTACCTTTTTAATACAAGTAATTTCATGTCCATGGTGCTGTGATCAGGGCTACAAAAATGTTTTGCCACAGGTAGATCTATTCTTTTTTCTCTTATTGTGTAGTTGTGAGAATTCATCCTTGTTCTAAGTTTTTGCCCTGTCTCTCCCACATACAGACCCCCAGTTGGTACAAATAATTAAGTACACCACACTTTCATACCTTACACCACTCTTAATTATTTGTGGAGTTACAACATTTGACATTTGCCTGCATTTTTATAGCTACACATGGTTTACACAAATTATATTTTTTTGTCTTAACTCTATACTATTTACCATTAGAAGCTGTGTATTTTTGTAATTATCTGTATGTATACATGATTGATTACCACTTCTGTCTCTGTAAAAACAATCCCCTTTAATCCCTTTCCGACATTTGGCATAAATGTATTCCAATGTCGGACTCCCTTCCTTTGATGTGGGCTCCATCACTGAGCCCACATCTTTTCCGGCACATGTCAGCTGTCAACTACTCCACCTGTGGCACGCACACAGAGATGGGGTAACAACAAGTGTAGGAAGATGACAGTCCATTGAGTCCATACAAGGTGCAAGGCCACTTGATCCGAGAATCACAACCTGGCTTCCCCAAACGTATCCATGGTTCAGCGATGGTCAATGGAGCAGATCTGTTTTCTTCCAACCAAGGCTGAAAACCCCTAGGTTGTTTCCTATAGAATGATAGATCCGTGACCTTCGTGATGGAGCCATGATGTAAATGGCTGCCGTCCTGTCTCTGGTCCTTTTGGGATGTATGGATGTCTTGGCAGAATCTCTCTGGCTGTTTCTCTCTCTGTCTCTTTATACAGAGGCCTGTAACCTATTTGAACACTTAACAAGTGTCCCTCATTCAGTATTTACATAAAGGGTAAGAATGGAGATGAGATTATTATAGCATTACTTGATTATTTAAACTATTTGCATCATTTTTCCCTCTCTGCTTTAGAAGTCAACAAACTGGCTCCATAACACAATGCATAATTAGCATATCAGCAAACATCACTAGTGATCAAGGATAAGCGCACAATAAAAGTCAATATCACCGGCTTACACAAACAAAAGTCTGTTTTCTTGACCAACTAGAAATCAACACTTAAATTTAAAGCCAACATACAGATAACATTCTATTATTCTTCGTTTGCTAAAAAATAGTCGTCTGGTTAATTAAGGAACAATGCTCTATATCTTCACAATGCCAAAAGTAAAAAAAAAAAAATGTTTTTAAAAATATTAAAAAAGTAAAAAAAAAATATAAAAGTTCAAATTCCCCTTTTGCCCCATTTAAAATAAAACAATAAAAAAATACATATTTGGTATTGCTGCATTCAGAATCACCCGATCTATCAACATAAAAAAAGAATTAACCCGATCACTAAACGGCATAATGAGAAAAACGTAAAAAAATGCCAGAATTAAGTTTTTTTTGGTTCCCACACTATTGCATTAAAATACAATAATAGGCGATCAGAAGATCATATCTGCACCAAAATAGTATCATTAAAAACGTCAGCTCGGCACACAAAAAATAAGCCTTCACCCAACCCAAGATCATGAAAAATGAAGATGTGACGGGTATCGGAATATGGAGCAATTCTTTCATACTTTACCTAATAAAGAGTTATTTTTACTGATAAATGTTTGTTTTGGGTGGTTTATTTTCTGTTGGTATTTGGTTTATCCTATAAAACTCCCATATAATATTCTCACCTTGAATTTATTCTATAAAACTCCCATATAATATTCTCACCTTGAATTTATCCTATAAAACTCCCATATAATATTCTCACCTTGAATTTATCCTATAAAACTCCCATATAATATTCTCACCTTGAATTTATCCTATAAAACTCCCATATAATATTCCATTCTTGAACGCACGCCGCGTGCATCATGTTTTTGTACAATTTGTGAATAATATATATAGGTTCTCCTCGTCTGAGTTATTTTTCATTGTTAACAAAATACGATTTTCCTGTAATTCATTTCTCACACTCTAGGTATAATAATGACTTTTCCCTGTGTTGGATTTTTGATGTTTAAAAAGGTTGTCGGTATCTGCTTTCTTGGGTCTCTTGAGGTTGCTACGTGATGTGAGCCCTGTGCCCAATCAGCACTGACGTCACTGTCCCCACCTTCGGACAAATCAAGCATCATGAGGCCGTCAGAGAGCAGCCGCAGCCCTGGCTTCCTGTTCATGTTCAATATATCCAAAGGAAGGAACAGTGAAGCTGATGCTGATTGGGCGCAGGGCTCGTGTGATGTGAGAACCTCACATAAGCCTCGGGACAGTGAGTCTCAACACCACTGAAGTGGAGCCGGCACGCCAGCGGAGTATGAGTGTTTTTATTTTAATGAGGCCAAACATAAGGAATGAGTTCACGGAGAAAAAAAAAATATATACCGTGTTTTTTGGACTATAAGACGCACCTAGGTTTAGAGGAAATTAGGAAAAAAAAATAGAAGCAAAAAATGTGGTTAATTCTGTACTTAATATCCCTTATCCTGGTATATATGGTCCCCTCATCCCTATTCTGATACACATGGCCCCCTCATCCCTACCCTGGTATACATAGATCCCTCATCCCTATCCTAGTATGCATGGCCCCATCCTTATCCTAGTATGCAGGGTCCCATCCTATTGTGGCATGATTGGCCCCATCCCGCTCCTGGTATGCAGTGCCCCATCTCATCGTAGTATGCTTGGCCCCCATCCTTATCCTGGTATGCAGGGCCCCCATCTCTTCCTAGTATGCAGGGCACCATCACTATTCGGGTATGACTGGCCCCCCATTCCAGTCCTGGTATGCATAGCCCAATCCTTATAATTGGCCCCCATCCTGGTATCCATGGCCCCATCACAAAACATTATTAAAAAGCATTACACTTACCTACCCGGCGCTCCCTTGCTGAATCCTGCTCTGATACCAGCAACTGGTTCATGCTTGTAAGCAGCACATGGCAGGGACATAATGCGTTGCTCACAAGCAGAGCACAGCTGCCGGAGTACTCGCCATTAAAACTATTTCAACATTATGAACATAAAAAAGGCTTCTCCCCTATGTGACATCTCTGATGTTTATTAACAGTTGATTTCCAAGTAAAATATTTCCCACATTAAGAAAATGAAAAAGGCTTCTCCTCTGTGTGACTGCTCTGATGTCTAACAAGATTCCCTTTCCGGTTAAAATATTTCCCACAATCTGAACAGGAAAAAGGCTTCTCCCCTGTGTGAGTTCTATGGTGAGTAACCAAATCTGATTTCTGGTTAAAACATTTCCCACATTCTGAACAGGAAAAAGGCTTCTCTCCTGTGTGAGTTCTTTGGTGTATATCAAGATTCCCTTTCTGGTTAAAACATTTCCCACATTCTGAACATGAAAAAGGCTTCTCCCCTGTGTGAGTTCTTTGGTGTTCATTAAGATTCCCTTTCTGGTTAAAACATTTCCCACATTTTGAACAGGAAAAAGGCTTCTCCCCTGTGTGACTGCTCTGATGGCGATCAAGATGCCATTTCTGGTTAAAACATTTCCCACATTCTGAACAGGAAAATGGCTTCTCCCCCGTGTGAGTTCTCTGGTGACTAACAAGATGCCATTTCTGGTTAAAACATTTCCCACATTCTGAACAGGAAAAAGGCTTCTCTCCTGTGTGAGTTCTTTGGTGTTCATTAAGATTCCTTTTCTGGTTAAAACATTTCCCACATTCTGAACAGGAAAATGGCTTCTCCCCCGTGTGAGTTCTCTGGTGACTAACAAGATGCCATTTCTGGTTAAAACATTTCCCACATTCTGAACAGGAAAAAGCCTTCTCTCCTGTGTGAGTTCTATGGTGAATAAGAAAAAGTGATTTTTTGTGAAAACATTTCCCACATTCTGAACAGGAAAAAGGCTTCTCTCCTGTGTGCGTTCTATGGTGTGTAACAAAATCTGATTTATGTGTAAAACATTTCCCACATTCTGAACAGGAAAAAGGCTTCTCCCCTGTGTGAGTTCTCTGGTGTCTATCAAGAACCGATTTCTGATTAAAACATTTCCCACATTCTGAACAGGAAAAAGGCTTCTCCCCTGTGTGAGTTCTATGGTGAGCAACAAGCAGTGATTTACGTGCAAAACATTTCCCACATTCTGAACATGAAAAAAGCTTCTTTGCTAAAGGAGCAGTTTGTTTTGTAATGCCTCTTTTGTGACTTTGATTTTTCTTAGTAGTCAGTAATGAATCAGAAGATGGGACCTGTTTCATAGGATCAGATGACAGATCTTTGCTGTGAATGGATGATGGTATATCTGGAGTAATGGCATTCACTTCAGTTGTATCTTGTAGGATCTCAAGATCATCAGATTTAAAACTTGAAGATGTCAGCTGTCCCTCTGATCTCCTGGTACAGTCATCTGCTAAAATAAAATAAAATAAAACAATTATTTTTAATAAAATATCCTTGAGTTTTATATTTTTGAACATTTCTACTTAAACTGTCCATAAAAATGGCAAGCTATGTAAAAAACTTTAATTATTTACCAAGACAATGACCGTTCACAGTCTAATAGAAAACCTTGTTGGATGAACCAGTAGTGTGCGGTGTTCAACTGTTTGGTTTCTTTTTATTCAATATTTGGGAGGCAGAATGAACAATCAATGTTATGTGGGAGAAAATAATACCAATTCTCATCTCACAAAAACAAGTCCCCACTCAGGTCCATCATCTGTCATTGGAAAGACAGAGGTTCCCGCACTATTAGTGACTCAAAGGCTGTTGAAAAGCAACAAGGTTTCCATAAACCAATCCAGCAAAATCCGCTCTCACTTCAGAGTCTTGCAGTGTGCGCAAACAACATTTAGGATCCCTGTATTTAGCAATATTATAGTGAGAAGAACCCACTTAATTTGTGGTGTGTGTCTCCTGGAGCACAATCTGGGCACTATGTGCTGGGTAAGAAAATGGCAAATGTGTAATTTTCACTCTCCAACATCCACTGCGTGTTAATTTCCGGGAAGTGGCCGTGGAGTCAAAATATTCACTCCTCCTACACACGTGGTTAAAATTGTTGATACCCCTCGTTTGATGACAGAAAAACCCACAATGGTCACAGAAATAACTTGAATCTGACAAAAGTAATAATAAATAAAAAATCTATGAAAATGAGCAAATGAAAGTCAGACATTGCTTTTCAGCCATGCTTCCACAGAATGAAAAAAAAAATAAAACTCATGAAATAGGCCTGGATAGAAATGATTGTACCCTTAACTTAACCGCTTCGTGACCACCAACGTTAGATAAACATCGGCGCTAGCAGGGCTTTGTGCAGCGCGGACGTTTGTCTACAGTCGGCGGTTTTGTGCTCATCGGGACCCCACGTACCTTATAACTAGGGGATTTCGCCGCACAACACATCCTGTGACCCTCGACCTCATTGACATCTGACTGGTTCAGGTCCTGATGACGTCAGCGTCACACCAGCCAATGAGTCAAATCACTAGGAAAGTTTGTTGCAGCAGTGAACTTTCCCGGGCGATCTGCCCCATAAAAACGCTGTTTCTCCTCAGATCTCCTGTCAGTGAGAGATTAGAGGAGAAACAGTGTTACAAGTGCTGCTGGGAACAGCTGTGTCAGTCAGTGATTGTGCTATAAAGTAAAAAACAGATAAGGCAGGTTAGGGTTAGTGCTATAGTTAGGGTTAGTGTTGGGGCTAAAGCTAGGGTTTATCCTAAAGTTAGGATTAGGCTAAAGAATTAGGCTTTTCTCAAATGTTTCCCCAAATATTTGGTCACGTCGTAGTTTTCAATTTCCGGTAAAAAAATAAAAACGAATAAAATGGCCGGTCAGTTTTATAGTGCAGAGGAGGCTTATGCACTTTTATGTTCTGACAGTGAAGAAAGTGCAGTGTCAGATGGCGATGTGGATTTCGAGGGCTTTAGTAGCAGCGACAGTGATAGCTCAGAAATGAGCAGTGATTCTGGTCCATCCTCACACACAAGGACCAGTACAACAAGAAGGACAAATAGCGCTTCTGGAGAAATGTCTCCAACTCAGGGAACAATGCCCAGTACTAGAACTGTCCCTAGTGCTCGTGAATTGGTGCACACCAATGTCCAAGGGGCTTTGCCTCTTGATGTAGCATTTCCTAGATGGAAAGATTCGGATTCGGCTACTCCATTCATCCCTAATTTTAATGCCATTCCTGGTATAAATGTGGAGGTGGAAAATTTTGGACCAATTATTATTTTTAATTTGTTTCTGACAGATAGCTTGCTAGAGCATATTGTCCTACAAATTATATGCGTCCCAATTCATCAGCCAGAATCCACGATCCTATTATGCTAGGTCAAATTTATGGAACCAACTAATGTCCTAGAAATGAAAACATTTTTAGGACTTACATTCGCTATGGGGCTTGTTAAAAAACGAGCATTCAGTCCTATTGGTCCAACCGCCCTGTTCAAGCCACCCCTATGTTTTCTGCTGTTCTTCCGAGGACCCGTTATCAAATGCTCATGAGATTTTAGCATTTTAATGACAATAGTCAATGTCTGCCCAGAAATGCCCCAGAACATGACAGACTATTCAAAATCAGACCCATCATCAAAGACTTGACAGAAAAGTTCTTAAAGCTCTACACCCCAACAGAAAACATTTCCATTGATGAGTCCCTTGTAAAATTCAAAGGAAGACTGCACCTCAAGCAATTTATTCCTTCTAAGAGGGCAAGGTTCAGAATAAAGCTCTATAAAATGTGCGAGAGTTCAACCGGATACACATCAGCTTTTCACATTTATGAGGGGAAAGACAGCCAACTAAACCCACCAGGAGGCCCTACTTATCTGGGGACATCTGGAAAAATTGGTTGGGAGCTGATAACTCCAATTCTACAAAAAGGCTCCAATCTGTATGTTGACAACTACTACACCAGCATACCCCTATTTAAAAGTCTGGTTGAACATAACATAGGGGCTTGTGGGACCATTCGCAAAAACCGTCAGGGGTTTCCACAATCATTGGTCAGCAAAAAGTTCTGAAAGGGGCAGTCAGGGGCTTTACACAATGGAGAGCTGCTTGCGCTTAAGTATAAGGATAAAAAAGATATATTTATCCTGAGCTCGATCCACACAGATGCCACAAGGGCCACTGCAGACCAACAGGGATCCACTACTCCAAAACCTGTGTCTGTCAGTGACTACAACAAATATATGGGGGTGTGGACCTTGCAGATCAGGTTCTACAGCGATACCAGGTATCAAGAAAATCATATGTCTGGTATAAAAAGTTAGTCATGTATTTGTTGCAGGTGGCCACATATAATTCCTTTGCGTTATACAAAAAAGCCAGAAATGCAGATACTTTCCTTGATCATCATGAAAAGGTCACTGAAAATCTTGTTTTTGATAATTTTGTCCCCGCCAATCCTTTAGAATGTGAAGATGTCAGAAGACTCACTGAGCGACATTTTATTGCACTCATCCCAGTAACTGAAACAAGAAAGAACCCCCAGAGAAGATGTCGTGTATGTTCCTAGAGAGGAATGAGGCATGATCCCCGCTATTATTACCCACAATGCCCATCACTGCCAGCCTTATGCCTCCATGACTGCTTTACAATCTCCCACACAGAACCACGTTTTTGAACTGTTTTGACATTCAAGCATTTGGTTTATTTAGTGACAGACACATTTGAGTAGAGCTGACTTAACAATTTCCGGGGGTAGGTGGGGGGAGGTCTCCAGACACAAGCTGGGCACAATATATTGGGCACTACAATGACATTTTTACAATTTTTGCTCTGAATCTTCCTCTACGTGTTTCTGGAAATCATCCATGTAGTGAAAATGGTCACTATATCCATAGATGAATTCCCAGAGGGGGGTCATTTCCAAAATGGGGTCACTTCAGGGGGGATTCTGTTGTTCTGGCACTTAGCGGCTCTCCAAAGTGCCACAACAGCAGAATCCCCCCTGAAGTGACCCCATTTTGGAAATGACACCCCTCTGGGAATTGGAAACGACTCCTCTCTGTTAATTCATCTCTGGGTGTAGTGACCATTTACCTATCTATATATTTTCCAATGTAATATCAGGGGTTAAAACAACATTTTAGTGGTAAAAATGTAATTATTTTTTCTTCACTGCCCAATGGTATAATTTTCTATGGAACAGCTGTGGTGTCAGTATGCTCACTGCACCACGAGAAGAATTCATTCAGGGAAGTATTTGGTAAAATGCAGTCACTTTTGGGGCTTATGCAGTTCTGGCACCTCAGGGGCTCTGACAATGTGACATGTCACCCACAAACAATTCCAGCAAAATCTGCTCTCCAATATGGCGCTCCTTCCTTTCCGAGCTCTGCCATGCGCCCAAACAGTAGTATTCTCCCACATATGGGGTATCGGCGTGCTCAGGAGAAAGTGCACAATAAATTGTATGGAGAAATTTCTCCTGTTCCCCTTATGAAAAAGGAAAATATGGAGCTAAAAAGATTTGTGAAAAATCTTTTTTTTTTTTTATTTGCATGGTGCCATGTTATAAACTTCTGTGAAGCACCTGTGGGTTGAAGGTGCTCAATACACATCTAGATAAGTTCCCTAAGGGGTCTAGTTTCCAAAATGGTGTCACTTGTTGAGGGTTTCCACTGGTTAGACACATCAGGGGCTCTCCAAACGCAACATGGCAACCGCTAATTATTCCAGCATATTTTACATTCAAAAAATCAAATGGAGCGCCTTCCCTTCTCAGCCCTACCGTGTGCCCAAACAGTAGATCTCCCACAGTAGATCGTCCATTTTCTCCTGTTACCCTTGTGAAAGTAAAAAAAAAAATAAGTCTAAAGGAAAATTTGTGTGAAAGAAAAGTAAAGGTTTATTTTTATTTCCACATTCCATTCATTCCTGTGAAGCACCTGAAGGGTTAATAAACTTCTTGAATGTGGTTTTGAGCACCTGGAGGGGTGCAGTTTTTAGAATGGTGTCACTTTTGGGTATTTTCTGTCATATTGACCCCCCAAACTCACTTCAAATGTGAGGTGGTCCCTAAAAAAATGGTTTTGTAAATTTTGTTGTAAAAATGAGAAATCACTGTTTAACTTTTAACCCTTATAACTTCCTAACAAAAAAAATTGATATAGTTGATATAGAGGCTACTGCGCAGGCGCCGCCATCGCCGGTGACATTTTGCTGGATGTAATTTTTTTCTAAGCCTCACAATAGCCACAATATTATAGGCATTATCACCAATAATATCAATGCTATTATATGCATTATGTAATAATGGGGGCAGGTCAGTGAGGGGTCAGCGACCTGTCATAAGCCAATACAGATGAATATGTAATCAGAGCACCACATAAAGCCCCGCCCACAGCCCCACCCACAGCCCCGCCCCAGAGCACGAGAATCTCATTAACTGAAAACTACAAATACAGATTACACAACAGTAAACCAGAGTTGCCCTCATTTATGGTGGACCATTGGAGCTACTATGGATCCTGACCAGAAGATCAGAGAAAATAATATTGCTCCCCATATCAGGAGAGATTGTGCAGTAATCTGAATTCCTTAGGATCAAAAACAATGTAATTGGCTGTAAGTTCTATAGAAAAGGGCTTTCACTGCCCAAAGTAATTTGAACAGTTTTGGGTGGAGGAGAATGTTGTGGTCTAGAGGAAAAATGGTGATCATGGTAATACGGCCGGACTACCCCACCGATAAAGCAGCCACAGCCGGTGACTGAGAGGAATCTGTGACTTCTCTGCATTCAGTGGTTACTACTCACCTGGGTAGTCATATGTGGGAATCTCCTCTTTACACCGCTCATCACCCCTCACATATGTGTCTGTAGTATTAATATGGGTCAGATCTTCACCCTGAAACAAATATTGTAAAAGTCACTGACAGATGGAGACGTCCCATCTATGATCAGCTCTAATCCTGCCATCTCCACCGTTCTCATTACACAAGTATAAAACATATAATACTGGTGGATAAAACAAGATTGAGCACAAGACCTTCACAGCCGTCTACACATCACAGGGGAGATCTCCTGACACGTTCTCTCCATCTACCTGATGATCCTGAGGAGCACTGGGATCTTCTTGGTTACAGTCCTGTGGAGGAAGAGGACGGGGACATCTCTCTGGTGTTGTCCTCTTACTGGATAGATCTGGAGGAAACACATACAGGGACTGAATTCATTCTCTACATACAGATAATTATAGGCCGTGTGTATTTAGTCCTGTCTATTACCTGGAGATGTGAGGGGCTGGGGAACCTCCATTATGACGTTCTTGTACAGATCTCTATGTCCTTCTAAATACTCCCACTCCTCCATGGAGAAATAGACAGCGACATCCTGACACCTTATAGGAACCTGACACATACAATGATACCGTCATCCCCCCGATCCCTTCATAGTGTTACTGTATAATGTCCCAGCAGTGTCACCTCTCCAGTCAGCAGCTCAATCATCTTGTAGGTGAGTTCTAGGATCTTCTGGTCATTGATGTCCTCATGGATCAAGGGTTGAGGTGGAGGCCCCGTGATTGGGCTCAGGGGTCTTCCCCATCCCTCAGACACAGGGTCCTGACAGCGATCACTAGAGGTCTTCTTCACCACTGTGTAATCCTGGTTATGGAGAGACACATTAATAAATCTCACTACAGACATTCCCAGAGTCCTCACCTCTCCAGTTCTGTTCATCTGTTATTCCCATAGATAAGAATGATGTAATGTGACGTCATCAGAATCTCTCACCTCTCCAGTGAGACGGAAGAGGATCTCTAGGGTGAGGTGTAACATCCTCTCCGCCATCCTGTCTCTGTCCATATCCATCCTTGATGGGTAAATCAGGAAAATTCTCTTCTGTAGAAGATCTTCACTGAGAGGATCCGATATTGTAGAGACCTGAATGAGAAGAAGATGATCCGATGTAACATCATAAGAATCCTGTGTAATAATACAATTACTGGAGATAATAAGGGAAACATATGAGGAGATTTATTATCTTACAGGGTTTAGTTTTCTTCCCTGACATCTACTAATAAAACCTATATATTTAGGCCACAGACAACAAGCAGTTTCCTCCTCGGAGTCGGCAGCTGAACACGTTCCTCATAGACTCATCTTCCATAACGCTAATTCTCGTCTCATTACCGACACTGGAATCGGCATTAGCAATACTGCAGGAGATATTCATTACACGCGACATGAGAAATAACTCCTTCATGATGAGGCGACATCTTCATCTTCTACTGCGGCTCTAGAGACAGATTTGGCCAGAGTCGGTCACTGCCTCCATCCCCACCGGCCGTCTATATGAAGGTTTCCCGTCTTCCCGCACTGGAATCTTCTCTCACGTTAGATCTCAGCTCTGAGTCACACACAGAAGTTTGAGGCTTTTAGAAAAGATTTTTAGTTTCCACAAACACAACGGACAGAAATGATCTGACCCCAAAGTCTCCATGTACAGTGATTTATGGGGTTTATTTCTGGCCTTAGGCTTTCCTATATTACAAGATGGATGTGAAGACTTTTGTGCCCAATGATGATATAACTATTCTCGGAGTGACGCCTTTATAACCAGATAATAGAATGTTTGCAGCTTGCAGAGCACAGCGGCTCCTTCTTCAGGCGGCTCCAACAATCCAGTCTCTCTCAGCTCTGTCACCTTCTATGGCATGATCTGGGGCTAAGACTATTTTTGTGGTAAAATGTAATTATTTTTTCTTCATCGCCCAATGGTATAAAATTCTGGGAGACAGATGAGTAATTGAGAGGTGGCGGGTGTAACATGGCGCCTCTTATTGGGGGCTCTGATAATGTGACATGGCCCCTAACACCATAAGAGCAGACTATGCCCTGTCAGACGGCGCTCCTTCCCTCCTGAGGAGTGTCCGGCCCCTTATGGGGTATCGGCGCTCAGGGGAAATTGTGGAACAAGTGGTTTCTGTTTTCTCCTCTTCTCCCGTGTGATAATTACAGATTTGGGGACAGAGCGACATTTTAGTGGGAACATTTCATTCCTCCGCTCAATGTTACACAATTCTGTGAACCCCTGAGGGTTAATAATCCTCCCGGCCCCCTAGATGAGTCCCCAGAGGTGGAGGGGGTAACACGGGGCCACTTGTGGGGTCTCTGCTGTTCTGGTGTCGGCGCTCTTCACACGTCACACGGCGTCCGCCGTCTATCCCAGCCACAATGGCGCCCCTTCCCTCCCGAGCCTGTGGGGTATCGGCACTCAGGAGACACGGCGCACTGTGCGGCCTCAGCGCTCCTGTCACCTTTAGGACAATGATACATTGGGGGGAAAGTCACATTTCTGTGAGGAAAACAGTAAAATTGTCATTTTCTCCTTCCACATTGCTGAAATTCCTGTCACACTGTCCGAATTCAGAGATTGTCCTGTCAGAAAGGAGAAGAGAGGGAGCGAAAGGGTTAATAGGACTCACAGGAGGAATCGGCCCAGAAAGCAGAAGGTCCAGGAGTGTCCGCCACATATATGACTGCTCTGTGCACAGGACCTGTGATGAGGTCACAGGAGGGGAGGAGTCAGGGGTCACATGATCTCCGGAGTGAAGACGTGATGGGAAGTTTTGCTCTTTTTTAAATAGAAATCCGTTTTCCACAGTCCTCGTTTTAGGTCTTTGCCTGTACAGTGAGGCCTCATTATACCCCTGTATAAGGATCTAGTGACGCAGTGTAGACTGTTATTCAGCATTGCTGTGTCCTCAGATTGTCAGCTTTTGTGATCAGGCCCCTGCTCCTCGCTCCGGTCTCTCCTGTACAGTGAGGCCTCATTATACCCCTGTATAAGGATCTAGTGACGCAGTGTAGACTGTTATTCAGCATTGCTGTGTCCTCAGATTGTCAGCTCTTGTGATCAGGCCCCTGCTCCTCGCTCCGGTCTCTCCTGTACAGTGAGGCCTCATTATACCCCTGTATAAGGATCTAGTGACGCAGTGTAGACTGTTATTCAGCATTGCTGTGTCCTCAGATTGTCAGCTTTTGTGATCAGGCCCCTGCTCCTCGCTCCGGTCTCTCCTGTACAGTGAGGCCTCATTATACCCCTGTATAAGGATCTAGTGACGCAGTGTAGACTGTTATTCAGCATTGCTGTGTCCTCAGATTGTCAGCTCTTGTGATCAGGCCTCTGCTCCTCGCTCCGGTCTCTCCTGTACAGTGAGGCCTCATTATACCCCTGTATAAGGATCTAGTGACGCAGTGTAGACTGTTATTCAGCATTGCTGTGTCCTCAGATTGTCAGCTTTTGTGATCAGGCCCCTGCTCCTCGCTCCGGTCTCTCCTGTACAGTGAGGCCTCATTATACCCCTGTATAAGGATCTAGTGATGCAGTGTAGACTGTTATTCAGCATTGCTGTGTCCTCAGATTGTCAGCTCTTGTGATCAGGCTCCTGCTCCTCGCTCCAGTCTCTCCTGTACAGTGAGGCCTCATTATACCCCTGTATAAGGATCTAGTGACGCAGTGTAGACTGTTATTCAGCATTGCTGTCTCCTCAGATTGTCAGCTCTTGTGATCAGGCCTCTGCTCCTCGCTCCGGTCTCTCCTGTACAGTGAGGCCTCATTATACCCCTGTATAAGGATCTAGTGACGCAGTGTAGACTGTTATTCAGCATTGCTGTGTCCTCAGATTGTCAGCTCTTGTGATCAGGCCTCTGCTCCTCGCTCCGGTCTCTCCTGTACAGTGAGGCCTCATTATACCCCTGTATAAGGATCTAGTGACGCAGTGTAGACTGTTATTCAGCATTGCTGTGTCCTCAGATTGTCAGCTCTTGTGATCAGGCCCCTGCTCCTCGCTCCGGTCTCTCCTGTACAGTGAGGCCTCATTATACCCCTGTATAAGGATCTAGTGACGCAGTGTAGACTGTTATTCAGCATTGCTGTCTCCTCAGATTGTCAGCTCTTGTGATCAGGCCCCTGCTCCTCGCTCCAGTCTCTCCTGTACAGTGAGGCCTCATTATACCCCTGTATAAGGATCTAGTGAGGCAGTGTAGACTGTTATTCAGCATTGCTGTGTCTTCAGATTGTAAGCTCTTGTGATCAGGCCTCTGCTCCTCGCTCCGGTCTCTCCTGTACAGTGAGGCCTCATTATACCCCTGTATAAGGATCTAGTGACGCAGTGTAGACTGTTATTCAGCATTGCTGTCTCCTCAGATTGTCAGCTCTTGTGATCAGGCCCCTGCTCCTCGCTCCGGTCTCTCCTGTACAGTGAGGTCTCATTATACCCCTGTATAAGGATCTAGTGACGCAGTGTAGACTGTTATTCAGCATTGCTGTTTCCTCAGATTGTCAGCTCTTGTGATCAGGCCCCTTCTCCTCGCTCCAGTCTCTCCTATACAGTGAGGTCTCAGTATACCCCTGTATAAGGATCTAGTGACGCAGTGTAGACTGTTATTCAGCATTGCTGTCTCCTCAGATTGTCAGCTCTTGTGATCAGGCCCCTGCTCCTCGCTCCGGTCTCTCCTGTACAGTGAGGCCTCATTATACCCCTGTATAAGGATCTAGTGATGCAGTGTAGACTGTTATTCAGCATTGCTGTTTCCTCAGATTGTCAGCTCTTGTGATCAGGCCCCAGCTCCTCGCTCCGGTCTCTCCTGTACAGTGAGGCCTCATTATACCCCTGTATAAGGATCTAGTGACGCAGTGTAGACTGTTATTCAGCATTGCTGTCTCCTCAGATTGTCAGCTCTTGTGATCAGGCCCCTGCTCCTCGCTCCGGTCTCTCCTGTACAGTGAGGCCTCATTATACCCCTGTATAAGGATCTAGTGACGCAGTGTAGACTGTTATTCAGCATTGCTGTCTCCTCAGATTGTCAGCTCTTGTGATCAGGCCCCTGCTCCTCGCTCCGGTCTCTCCTGTACAGTGAGGCCTCATTATACCCCTGTATAAGGATCTAGTGAGGCAGTGTAGACTGTTATTCAGCATTGCTGTCTCCTCAGATTGTCAGCTCTTGTGATCAGGCCCCTGCTCCTCGCTCCGGTCTCTCCTGTACAGTGAGGCCTCATTATACCCCTGTATAAGGATCTAGTGACGCAGTGTAGACTGTTATTCAGCATTGCTGTCTCCTCAGATTGTCAGCTCTTGTGATCAGGCCCCTGCTCCTCGCTCCGGTCTCTCCTGTACAGTGAGGCCTCATTATACCCCTGTATAAGGATCTAGTGAGGCAGTGTAGACTGTTATTCAGCATTGCTGTCTCCTCAGATTGTCAGCTCTTGTGATCAGGCCCCTGCTCCTCGCTCCGGTCTCTCCTGTACAGTGAGGCCTCATTATACCCCTGTATAAGGATCTAGTGACGCAGTGTAGACTGTTATTCAGCATTGCTGTCTCCTCAGATTGTCAGCTCTTGTGATCAGGCCCCTGCTCCTCGCTCCGGTCTCTCCTGTACAGTGAGGCCTCATTATACCCCTGTATAAGGATCTAGTGATGCAGTGTAGACTGTTATTCAGCATTGCTGTCTCCTCAGATTGTCAGCTCTTGTGATCAGGCCTCTGCTCCTCGCTCCGGTCTCTCCTGTACAGTGAGGCCTCATTATACCCCTGTATAAGGATCTAGTGAGGCAGTGTAGACTGTTATTCAGCATTGCTGTCTCCTCAGATTGTCAGCTCTTGTGATCAGGCCTCTGCTCCTCGCTCCGGTCTCTCCTGTACAGTGAGGCCTCATTATACCCCTGTATAAGGATCTAGTGACGCAGTGTAGACTGTTATTCAGCATTGCTGTGTCCTCAGATTGTCAGCTCTTGTGATCAGGCCCCTGCTCCTCGCTCCGGTCTCTCCTGTACAGTGAGTCCTCATTATACCCCTGTATAAGGATCTAGTGACGCAGTGTAGACTGTTATTCAGCATAGCTGTCTCCTCAGATTGTCAGCTCTTGTGATCAGGCCCCTGCTCCTCGCTCCGGTCTCTCCTGTACAGTGAGGCCTCATTATACCCCTGTATAAGGATATAGTGACGCAGTGTAGACTGTTATTCAGCATTACTGTTTCCTCAGATTGTCAGCTCTTGTGATCAGGCCCCTGCTCCTCGCTCCGGTCTCTCCTGTACAGTGAGGCCTCATTATACCCCTGTATAAGGATCTAGTGACGCAGTGTAGACTGTTATTCAGCATTGCTGTCTCCTCAGATTGTCAGCTCTTGTTGTCAGGCCCCTGCTCCTCGCTCCGGTCTCTCCTGTACAGTGAGGCCTCATTATACCCCTGTATAAGGATCTAGTGACGCAGTGTAGACTGTTATTCAGCATAGCTGTCTCCTCAGATTGTCAGCTCTTGTGATCAGGCCCCTGCTCCTCGCTCCGGTCTCTCCTGTACAGTGAGGCCTCATTATACCCCTGTATAAGGATCTAGTGACGCAGTGTAGACTGTTATTCAGCATTGCTGTCTCCTCAGATTGTCAGCTCTTGTGATCAGGCCCCTGCTCCTCGCTCCGGTGTCTCCTGTACAGTGAGGCCTCATTATACCCCTGTATAAGGCTCTAGTGACGCAGTGTAGACTGTTATTCAGCATTGCTGTCTCCTCAGATTGTCAGCTCTTGTGATCAGGCCCCTGCTCCTCGCTCCGGTCTCTCCTGTACAGTGAGGCCTCATTATACCCCTGTATAAGGAACTAGTGAGGCAGTGTAGACTGTTATTCAGCATTGCTGTCTCCTCAGATTGTCAGCTCTTGTGATCAGGCCTCTGCTCCTCGCTCCGGTCTCTCCTGTACAGTGAGGCCTCATTATACCCCTGTATAAGGATCTAGTGACGCAGTGTAGACTGTTATTCAGCATTGCTGTCTCCTCAGATTGTCAGCTCTTGTGATCAGGCCCCTGCTCCTCGCTCCGGTCTCTCCTGTACAGTGAGGCCTCATTATACCCCTGTATAAGGATCTAGTGACGCAGTGTAGACTGTTATTCAGCATTGCTGTGTCCTCAGATTGTCAGCTCTTGTGATCAGGCCCCTGCTCCTCGCTCCGGTCTCTCCTGTACAGTGAGGCCTCATTATACCCCTGTATAAGGATCTAGTGACGCAGTGTAGACTGTTATTCAGCATTGCTGTCTCCTCAGATTGTCAGCTCTTGTTGTCAGGCCCCTGCTCCTCGCTCCGGTCTCTCCTGTACAGTGAGGCCTCATTATACCCCTGTATAAGGATCTAGTGACGCAGTGTAGACTGTTATTCAGCATTGCTGTGTCCTCAGATTGTCAGCTCTTGTGATCAGGCCCCTGCTCCTCGCTCCGGTCTCTCCTGTACAGTGAGGCCTCATTATACCCCTGTATAAGGATCTAGTGACGCAGTGTAGACTGTTATTCAGCATTGCTGTGTCCTCAGATTGTCAGCTCTTGTGATCAGGCCCCTGCTCCTCGCTCCAGTCTCTCCTGTACAGTGAGGCCTCATTATACCCCTGTATAAGGATCTAGTGATGCAGTGTAGACTGTTATTCAGCATTGCTGTGTCCTCAGATTGTCAGCTCTTGTGATCAGGCCCCTGCTCCTCGCTCCGGTCTCTCCTGTACAGTGAGGCCTCATTATACCCCTGTATAAGGATCTAGTGATGCAGTGTAGAGTGTTATTCAGCATTGCTGTCTCCTCAGATTGTCAGCTCTTGTGATCAGGCCCCTGCTCCTCGCTCCGGTCTCTCCTGTACGGTGAGGCCTCATTATACCCCTGTATAAGGATCTAGTGACGCAGTGTAGAGTGTTATTCAGCATTGCTGTCTCCTCAGATTGTCAGCTCTTGTGATCAGGCCTCTGCTCCTCGCTCCGGTCTCTCCTGTACAGTGAGGCCTCATTATACCCCTGTATAAGGATCTAGTGACGCAGTGTAGACTGTTATTCAGCATTGCTGTCTCCTCAGATTGTCAGCTCTTGTGATCAGGCCCCTGCTCCTCGCTCCAGTCTCTCCTGTACAGTGAGGCCTCATTATACCCCTGTATAAGGATCTAGTGACGCAGTGTAGACTGTTATTCAGCATTGCTGTCTCCTCAGATTGTCAGCTCTTGTTGTCAGGCCCATGCTCCTCGCTCCGGTCTCTCCTGTACAGTGAGGCCTCATTATACCCCTGTATAAGGATCTAGTGACGCAGTGTAGACTGTTATTCAGCATTGCTGTGTCCTCAGATTGTCAGCTCTTGTGATCAGGCCCCTGCTCCTCGCTCCGGTCTCTCCTGTACAGTGAGGCCTCATTATACCCCTGTATAAGGATCTAGTGACGCAGTGTAGACTGTTATTCAGCATTGCTGTGTCCTCAGATTGTCAGCTCTTGAGATCAGGCCCCTGCTCCTCGCTCCGGTCTCTCCTGTACAGTGAGGCCTCATTATACACCTGTATAAGGATCTAGTGACGCAGTGTAGACTGTTATTCAGCATTGCTGTGTCCTCAGATTGTCAGCTCTTGTGATCAGGCCCCTGCTTCTCGCTCCGGTCTCTCCTGTACAGTGAGGCCTCATTATACCCCTGTATAAGGATCTAGTGACGCAGTGTAGACTGTTATTCAGCATTGCTGTCTCCTCAGATTGTCAGCTCTTGTGATCAGGCCCCTGCTCCTCGCTCCAGTCTCTCCTGTACAGTGAGGCCTCATTATACCCCTGTATAAGGATCTAGTGACGCAGTGTAGACTGTTATTCAGCATTGCTGTCTCCTCAGATTGTCAGCTCTTGTGATCAGGCCTCTGCTCCTCGCTCCGGTCTCTCCTGTACAGTGAGGCCTCATTATACCCCTGTATAAGGATCTAGTGACGCAGTGTAGACTGTTATTCAGCATTGCTGTCTCCTCAGATTGTCAGCTCTTGTGATCAGGCCCCTGCTCCTCGCTCCAGTCTCTCCTGTACAGTGAGGCCTCATTATACCCCTGTATAAGGATCTAGTGACGCAGTGTAGACTGTTATTCAGCATTGCTGTCTCCTCACATTGTCAGCTCTTGTGATCAGGCCCCTGCTCCTCGCTCCGGTCTCTCCTGTACAGTGAGGCCTCATTATACCCCTGTATAAGGATCTAGTGACGCAGTGTAGAGTGTTATTCAGCATTGCTGTCTCCTCAGATTGTCAGCTCTTGTGATCAGGCCTCTGCTCCTCGCTCCGGTCTCTCCTGTACAGTGAGGCCTCATTATACCCCTGTATAAGGATCTAGTGACGCAGTGTAGACTGTTATTCAGCATTGCTGTCTCCTCAGATTGTCAGCTCTTGTGATCAGGCCTCTGCTCCTCGCTCCGGTCTCTCCTGTACAGTGAGGCCTCATTATACCCCTGTATAAGGATCTAGTGACGCAGTGTAGACTGTTATTCAGCATTGCTGTCTCCTCAGATTGTCAGCTCTTGTTGTCAGGCCCATGCTCCTTGCTCCGGTCTCTCCTGTACAGTGAGGCCTCATTATACCCCTGTATAAGGATCTAGTGACGCAGTGTAGACTGTTATTCAGCATTGCTGTCTCCTCAGATTGTCAGCTCTTGTGATCAGGCCCCCGCTCCTCGCTCCGGTCTCTCCTGTACAGTGAGGCCTCATTATACCCCTGTATAAGGATCTAGTGACGCAGTGTAGACTGTTATTCAGCATTGCTGTGTCCTCAGATTGTCAGCTCTTGTGATCAGGCCCCTGCTCCTCGCTCCGGTCTCTCCTGTACAGTGAGGCCTCATTATACCCCTGTATAAGGATCTAGTGACGCAGTGTAGACTGTTATTCAGCATTGCTGTGTCCTCAGATTGTCAGCTCTTGTGATCAGGCCCCTGCTCCTCGCTCCAGTCTCTCCTGTACAGTGAGGCCTCATTATACCCCTGTATAAGGATCTAGTGATGCAGTGTAGACTGTTATTCAGCATTGCTGTGTCCTCAGATTGTCAGCTCTTGTGATCAGGCCCCTGCTCCTCGCTCCGGTCTCTCCTGTACAGTGAGGCCTCATTATACCCCTGTATAAGGATCTAGTGATGCAGTGTAGAGTGTTATTCAGCATTGCTGTCTCCTCAGATTGTCAGCTCTTGTGATCAGGCCCCTGCTCCTCGCTCCGGTCTCTCCTGTACAGTGAGGCCTCATTATACCCCTGTATGAGGATCTAGTGACGCAGTGTAGAGTGTTATTCAGCATTGCTGTCTCCTCAGATTGTCAGCTCTTGTGATCAGGCCTCTGCTCCTCGCTCCGGTCTCTCCTGTACAGTGAGGCCTCATTATACCCCTGTATAAGGATCTAGTGACGCAGTGTAGACTGTTATTCAGCATTGCTGTCTCCTCAGATTGTCAGCTCTTGTGATCAGGCCCCTGCTCCTCGCTCCAGTCTCTCCTGTACAGTGAGGCCTCATTATACCCCTGTATAAGGATCTAGTGACGCAGTGTAGACTGTTATTCAGCATTGCTGTCTCCTCAGATTGTCAGCTCTTGTTGTCAGGCCCATGCTCCTCGCTCCGGTCTCTCCTGTACAGTGAGGCCTCATTATACCCCTGTATAAGGATCTAGTGACGCAGTGTAGACTGTTATTCAGCATTGCTGTGTCCTCAGATTGTCAGCTCTTGTGATCAGGCCCCTGCTCCTCGCTCCGGTCTCTCCTGTACAGTGAGGCCTCATTATACCCCTGTATAAGGATCTAGTGACGCAGTGTAGACTGTTATTCAGCATTGCTGTGTCCTCAGATTGTCAGCTCTTGTGATCAGGCCCCTGCTCCTCGCTCCGGTCTCTCCTGTACAGTGAGGCCTCATTATACACCTGTATAAGGATCTAGTGACGCAGTGTAGACTGTTATTCAGCATTGCTGTGTCCTCAGATTGTCAGCTCTTGTGATCAGGCCCCTGCTTCTCGCTCCGGTCTCTCCTGTACAGTGAGGCCTCATTATACCCCTGTATAAGGATCTAGTGACGCAGTGTAGACTGTTATTCAGCATTGCTGTCTCCTCAGATTGTCAGCTCTTGTGATCAGGCCCCTGCTCCTCGCTCCAGTCTCTCCTGTACAGTGAGGCCTCATTATACCCCTGTATAAGGATCTAGTGACGCAGTGTAGACTGTTATTCAGCATTGCTGTCTCCTCACATTGTCAGCTCTTGTGATCAGGCCTCTGCTCCTCGCTCCGGTCTCTCCTGTACAGTGAGGCCTCATTATACCCCTGTATAAGGATCTAGTGACGCAGTGTAGACTGTTATTCAGCATTGCTGTCTCCTCAGATTGTCAGCTCTTGTGATCAGGCCCCTGCTCCTCGCTCCAGTCTCTCCTGTACAGTGAGGCCTCATTATACCCCTGTATAAGGATCTAGTGACGCAGTGTAGACTGTTATTCAGCATTGCTGTCTCCTCACATTGTCAGCTCTTGTGATCAGGCCCCCGCTCCTCGCTCCGGTCTCTCCTGTACAGTGAGGCCTCATTATACACCTGTATAAGGATCTAGTGACGCAGTGTAGACTGTTATTCAGCATTGCTGTCTCCTCAGATTGTCAGCTCTTGTGATCAGGCCCCTGCTCCTCGCTCCGGTATCTCCTGTACAGTGAGGCCTCATTATACACCTGTATAAGGATCTAGTGACGCAGTGTAGACTGTTATTCAGCATTGCTGTGTCCTCAGATTGTCAGCTCTTGTGATCAGGCCTCTGCTCCTCGCTCCGGTCTCTCCTGTACAGTGAGGCCTCATTATACCCCTGTATAAGGATCTAGTGACGCAGTGTAGACTGTTATTCAGCATTGCTGTCTCCTCAGATTGTCAGCTCTTGTGATCAGGCCCCTGCTCCTCGCTCCAGTCTCTCCTGTACAGTGAGGCCTCATTATACCCCTGTATAAGGATCTAGTGACGCAGTGTAGACTGTTATTCAGCATTGCTGTGTCCTCAGATTGTCAGCTCTTGTGATCAGGCCCCTGCTCCTCGCTCCGGTCTCTCCTGTACAGTGAGGCCTCATTATACCCCTGTATAAGGATCTAGTGACGCAGTGTAGAGTGTTATTCAGCATTGCTGTCTCCTCAGATTGTCAGCTCTTGTGATCAGGCCTCTGCTCCTCGCTCCGGTCTCTCCTGTACAGTGAGGCCTCATTATACCCCTGTATAAGGATCTAGTGACGCAGTGTAGACTGTTATTCAGCATTGCTGTGTCCTCAGATTGTCAGCTCTTGTGATCAGGCCCCTGCTCCTCGCTCCGGTCTCTCCTGTACAGTGAGGCCTCATTATACCCCTGTATAAGGATCTAGTGACGCAGTGTAGAGTGTTATTCAGCATTGCTGTGTCCTCAGATTGTCAGCTCTTGTGATCAGGCCCCTGCTCCTCGCTCCGGTCTCTCCTGTACAGTGAGGCCTCATTATACCCCTGTATAAGGATCTAGTGACGCAGTGTAGACTGTTATTCAGCATTGCTGTCTCCTCAGATTGTCAGCTCTTGTGATCAGGCCTCTGCTCCTCGCTCCGGTCTCTCCTGTACAGTGAGGCCTCATTATACCCCTGTATAAGGATCTAGTGACGCAGTGTAGACTGTTATTCAGCATTGCTGTCTCCTCAGATTGTCAGCTCTTGTTGTCAGGCCCATGCTCCTCGCTCCGGTCTCTCCTGTACAGTGAGGCCTCATTATACCCCTGTATAAGGATCTAGTGACGCAGTGTAGACTGTTATTCAGCATTGCTGTGTCCTCAGATTGTCAGCTCTTGTGATCAGGCCCCTGCTCCTCGCTCCGGTCTCTCCTGTACAGTGAGGCCTCATTATACCCCTGTATAAGGATCTAGTGACGCAGTGTAGACTGTTATTCAGCATTGCTGTGTCCTCAGATTGTCAGCTCTTGTGATCAGGCCCCTGCTCCTCGCTCCGGTCTCTCCTGTACAGTGAGGCCTCATTATACACCTGTATAAGGATCTAGTGACGCAGTGTAGACTGTTATTCAGCATTGCTGTGTCCTCAGATTGTCAGCTCTTGTGATCAGGCCCCTGCTTCTCGCTCCGGTCTCTCCTGTACAGTGAGGCCTCATTATACCCCTGTATAAGGATCTAGTGACGCAGTGTAGACTGTTATTCAGCATTGCTGTCTCCTCAGATTGTCAGCTCTTGTGATCAGGCCCCTGCTCCTCGCTCCAGTCTCTCCTGTACAGTGAGGCCTCATTATACCCCTGTATAAGGATCTAGTGACGCAGTGTAGACTGTTATTCAGCATTGCTGTTTCCTCAGATTGTCAGCTCTTGTGATCAGGCCCCTGCTCCTCGCTCCGGTCTCTCCTGTACAGTGAGGCCTCATTATACCCCTGTATAAGGATCTAGTGACGCAGTGTAGACTGTTATTCAGCATTGCTGTGTCCTCAGATTGTCAGCTTTTGTGATCAGGCCCCTGCTCCTCGCTCCGGTCTCTCCTGTACAGTGAGGCCTCATTATACCCCTGTATAAGGATCTAGTGACGCAGTGTAGACTGTTATTCAGCATTGCTGTCTCCTCACATTGTCAGCTCTTGTGATCAGGCCTCTGCTCCTCGCTCCGGTCTCTCCTGTACAGTGAGGCCTCATTATACACCTGTATAAGGATCTAGTGACGCAGTGTAGACTGTTATTCAGCATTGCTGTCTCCTCAGATTGTCAGCTCTTGTGATCAGGCCCCTGCTCCTCGCTCCAGTCTCTCCTGTACAGTGAGGCCTCATTATACCCCTGTATAAGGATCTAGTAACGCAGTGTAGACTGTTATTCAGCATTGCTGTCTCCTCAGATTGTCAGCTCTTGTGATCAGGCCCCTGCTCCTCGCTCCGGTCTCTCCTGTACAGTGAGGCCTCATTATACCCCTGTATAAGGATCTAGTGACGCAGTGTAGACTGTTATTCAGCATTGCTGTCTCCTCACATTGTCAGCTCTTGTGATCAGGCCTCTGCTCCTCGCTCCGGTCTCTCCTGTACAGTGAGGCCTCATTATACACCTGTATAAGGATCTAGTGACGCAGTGTAGACTGTTATTCAGCATTGCTGTCTCCTCAGATTGTCAGCTCTTGTGATCAGGCCCCTGCTCCTCGCTCCAGTCTCTCCTGTACAGTGAGGCCTCATTATACACCTGTATAAGGATCTAGTGACGCAGTGTAGACTGTTATTCAGCATTGCTGTGTCCTCAGATTGTCAGCTCTTGTGATCAGGCCTCTGCTCCTCGCTCCGGTCTCTCCTGTACAGTGAGGCCTCATTATACCCCTGTATAAGGATCTAGTGACGCAGTGTAGACTGTTATTCAGCATTGCTGTCTCCTCAGATTGTCAGCTCTTGTGATCAGGCCCCTGCTCCTCGCTCCAGTCTCTCCTGTACAGTGAGGCCTCATTATACCCCTGTATAAGGATCTAGTGACGCAGTGTAGACTGTTATTCAGCATTGCTGTGTCCTCAGATTGTCAGCTCTTGTGATCAGGCCCCTGCTCCTCGCTCCGGTCTCTCCTGTACAGTGAGGCCTCATTATACCCCTGTATAAGGATCTAGTGATGCAGTGTAGAGTGTTATTCAGCATTGCTGTCTCCTCAGATTGTCAGCTCTTGTGATCAGGCCTCTGCTCCTCGCTCCGGTCTCTCCTGTACAGTGAGGCCTCATTATACCCCTGTATAAGGATCTAGTGACGCAGTGTAGACTGTTATTCAGCATTGCTGTCTCCTCAGATTGTCAGCTCTTGTGATCAGGCCCCTGCTCCTCGCTCCAGTCTCTCCTGTACAGTGAGGCCTCATTATACCCCTGTATAAGGATCTAGTGACGCAGTGTAGACTGTTATTCAGCATTGCTGTCTCCTCACATTGTCAGCTCTTGTGATCAGGCCCCTGCTCCTCGCTCCGGTCTCTCCTGTACAGTGAGTCCTCATTATACCACTGTATAAGGATCTAGTGATGCAGTGTAGACTGTTATTCAGCATTGCTGTGTCCTCAGATTGTCAGCTCTTGTGATCAGGCCCCTGCTCCTCGCTCCGGTCTCTCCTGTACAGTGAGGCCTCATTATTCCCCTGTATAAGGATCTAGTGACGCAGTGTAGACTGTTATTCAGCATTGCTGTGTCCTCAGATTGTCAGCTCTTGTGATCAGGCCCCTGCTCCTCGCTCCGGTCTCTCCTGTACAGTGAGTCCTCATTATACCACTGTATAAGGATCTAGTGACGCAGTGTAGACTGTTATTCAGCATTGCAGTCTCCTCACATTGTCAGCTCTTGTGATCAGGCCCCTGCTCCTCGCTCCGGTCTCTCCTGTACAGTGAGGCCTCATTATACACCTGTATAAGGATCTAGTGACGCAGTGTAGACTGTTATTCAGCATTGCTGTGTCCTCAGATTGTCAGCTCTTGTGATCAGGCCCCTGCTCCTCGCTCCGCTCTCTCCTGTACAGTGAGGCCTCATTATACCCCTGTATAAGGATCTAGTGACGCAGTGTAGACTGTTATTCAGCATTGCTGTGTCCTCAGATTGTCAGCTCTTGTGATCAGGCCCCTGCTCCTCGCTCCAGTCTCTCCTGTACAGTGAGGCCTCATTATACCCCTGTATAAGGATCTAGTGATGCAGTGTAGACTGTTATTCAGCATTGCTGTCTCCTCAGATTGTCAGCTCTTGTGATCAGGCCCCTGCTCCTCGCTCCGGTCTCTCCTGTACAGTGAGGCCTCATTATACCCCTGTATAAGGATCTAGTGACGCAGTGTAGAGTGTTATTCAGCATTGCTGTCTCCTCAGATTGTCAGCTCTTGTGATCAGGCCCCTGCTCCTCGCACCGGTCTCTCCTGTACAGTGAGGCCTCATTATACCCCTGTATAAGGATCTAGTGACGCAGTGTAGACTGTTATTCAGCATTGCTGTCTCCTCAGATTGTCAGCTCTTGTGATCAGGCCCCTGCTCCTCGCTCCAGTCTCTCCTGTACAGTGAGGCCTCATTATACCCCTGTATAAGGATCTAGTGACGCAGTGTAGACTGTTATTCAGCATTGCTGTCTCCTCAGATTGTCAGCTCTTGTTGTCAGGCCCATGCTCCTCGCTCCGGTCTCTCCTGTACAGTGAGGCCTCATTATACCCCTGTATAAGGATCTAGTGACGCAGTGTAGACTGTTATTCAGCATTGCTGTGTCCTCAGATTGTCAGCTCTTGTGATCAGGCCCCTGCTCCTCGCTCCGGTCTCTCCTGTACAGTGAGGCCTCATTATACCCCTGTATAAGGATCTAGTGATGCAGTGTAGAGTGTTATTCAGCATTGCTGTCTCCTCAGATTGTCAGCTCTTGTGATCAGGCCCCTGCTCCTCGCTCCGGTCTCTCCTGTACAGTGAGGCCTCATTATACCCCTGTATAAGGATCTAGTGACGCAGTGTAGAGTGTTATTCAGCATTGCTGTCTCCTCAGATTGTCAGCTCTTGTGATCAGGCCTCTGCTCCTCGCTCCGGTCTCTCCTGTACAGTGAGGCCTCATTATACCCCTGTATAAGGATCTAGTGACGCAGTGTAGACTGTTATTCAGCATTGCTGTCTCCTCAGATTGTCAGCTCTTGTGATCAGGCCCCTGCTCCTCGCTCCGGTCTCTCCTGTACAGTGAGGCCTCATTATACCCCTGTATAAGGATCTAGTGACGCAGTGTAGACTGTTATTCAGCATTGCTGTTTCCTCAGATTGTCAGCTCTTGTGATCAGGCCTCTGCTCCTCGCTCCGGTCTCTCCTGTACAGTGAGGTCTCATTATACTCCTGTATAAGGATCTAGTGACGCAGTGTAGACTGTTATTCAGCATTGCTGTCTCCTCAGATTGTCAGCTCTTGTGATCAGGCCCCTGCTCCTCGCTCCGGTCTCTCCTGTACAGTGAGGCCTCATTATACCCCTGTATAAGGATCTAGTGACGCAGTGTAGACTGTTATTCAGCATTGCTGTCTCCTCAGATTGTCAGCTCTTGTGATCAGGCCCCTGCTCCTCGCTCCGGTCTCTCCTGTACAGTGAGGCCTCATTATACCCCTGTATAAGGATCTAGTGACGCAGTGTAGACTGTTATTCAGCATTGCTGTTTCCTCAGATTGTCAGCTCTTGTGATCAGGCCTCTGCTCCTCGCTCCGGTCTCTCCTGTACAGTGAGGTCTCATTATACTCCTGTATAAGGATCTAGTGACGCAGTGTAGACTGTTATTCAGCATTGCTGTCTCCTCAGATTGTCAGCTCTTGTGATCAGGCCCCTGCTCCTCGCTCCGGTCTCTCCTGTACAGTGAGGCCTCATTATACCCCTGTATAAGGATCTAGTGACGCAGTGTAGACTGTTATTCATCATTGCTGTCTCCTCAGATTGTCAGCTCTTGTGATCAGGCCTCTGCTCCTCGCTCCGGTCTCTCCTGTAAAGTGAGGCCTCATTATACCCCTGTATAAGGAGCTAGTGACGCAGTGTAGACTGTTATTCAGCATTGCTGTGTCCTCAGATTGTCAGCTCTTGTGATCAGGCCCCTGCTCCTCGCTCCGGTCTCTCCTGTACAGTGAGGCCTCATTATACCCCTGTATAAGGATCTAGTGACGTAGTGTAGACTGTTATTCAGCATTGCTGTGTCCTCAGATTGTCGGCTCTTGTGATCAGGCCTCTGCTCCTCGCTCCGGTCTCTCCTGTAAAGTGAGGCCTCATTATACCCCTGTATAAGGAGCTAGTGACGCAGTGTAGACTGTTATTCAGCATTGCTGTGTCCTCAGATTGTCAGCTCTTGTGATCAGGCCCCTGCTCCTCGCTCCGGTCTCTCCTGTAAAGTGAGGCCTCATTATACCCCTGTATAAGGAGCTAGTGACGCAGTGTAGTCTGTTATTCAGCATTGCTGTCTCCTCAGATTGTCAGCTCTTGTGATCAGGCCCCTGCTCCTCGCTCCGATCTCTCCTGTACAGTGAGGCCTCATTATACCCCTGTATAAGGATCTAGTGATGCAGTGTAGACTGTTATTCAGCATTGCTGTCTCCTCAGATTGTCAGCTCTTGTGATCAGGCCTCTGCTCCTCGCTCCGGTCTCTCCTGTACAGTGTGGCCTCATTATACACCTGTATAAGGATCTAGTGACGCAGTGTAGACTGTTATTCAGCATTGCTGTCTCCTCAGATTGTCAGCTCTTGTGATCAGGCCCCTGCTCCTCGCTCCGGTCTCTCCTGTACAGTGAGGCCTCATTATACCCCTGTATAAGGATCTAGTGACGCAGTGTAGACTGTTATTCAGCATTGCTGTCTCCTCAGATTGTCAGCTCTTGTGATCAGGCCTCTGCTCTTTGCTCCGGTCTCTCCTGTACAGTGAGGCCTCATTATACCCCTGTATAAGGATCTAGTGACGCAGTGTAGACTGTTATTCAGCATTGCTGTGTCCTCAGATTGTCAGCTCTTGTGAACAGGCCCCTGCTCCTCGCTCCGGTCTCTCCTGTACAGTGAGGCCTCATTATACCCCTGTATAAGGATCTAGTGACGCAGTGTAGACTGTTATTCAGCATTGCTGTCTCCTCAGATTGTCAGCTCTTGTGATCAGGCCTCTGCTCCTCGCTCCGGTCTCTCCTGTACATTGAGACCTCATTATACCCCTGTATAAGGATCTAGTGACGCAGTGTAGACTGTTATTCAGCATTGCTGTGTCCTCAGATTGTCAGCTCTTGTGATCAGGCCCCTGCTCCTCGCTCCGGTCTCTCCTGTAAAGTGAGGCCTCATTATACCCCTGTATAAGGATCTAGTGACGCAGTGTAGACTGTTATTCAGCATTGCTGTGTCCTCAGATTGTCAGCTCTTGTGAACAGGCCCCTGCTCCTCGCTTCGGTCTCTCCTGTACAGTGAGGCCTCATTATACCCCTGTATAAGGATCTAGTGACGCAGTGTAGACTGTTATTCAGCATTGCTGTGTCCTCAGATTGTCAGCTCTTGAGAACAGGCCCCTGCTCCTCGCTCCGGTCTCTCCTGTACAGTGAGGCCTCATTATACCCCTGTATAAGGATCTAGTGACGCAGTGTAGACTGTTATTCAGCATTGCTGTCTCCTCAGATTGTCAGCTCTTGTGATCAGGCCCCTGCTCCTCGCTCCGGTCTCTCCTGTACAGTGAGGCCTCATTATACCCCTGTATAAGGATCTAGTGACGCAGTGTAGACTGTTATTCAGTATTGCTGTCTCCTCAGATTGTCAGCTCTTGTGATCAGGCCCCTGCTCCTCGCTCCGGTCTCTCCTGTACAGTGAGGCCTCATTATACTCCTGTATAAGGATCTAGTGACGCAGTGTAGACTGTTATTCAGCATTGCTGTGTCCTCAGATTGTCAGCTCTTGTGAACAGGCCCCTGATCCTCGCTCCGCTCTCTCCTGTACAGTGAGGCCTCATTATACCCCTGTATAAGGATCTAGTAATGCAGTGTAGACTGTTATTCAGCATTGCTGTGTCCTCAGATTGTCAGCTCTTGTGATGAGGCCCCTGCTCCTCGCTCCGGTCTCTCCTGTACAGTGAGGTCTCATTATACCCCTGTATAAGGATCTAGTAATGCAGTGTAGACTGTTATTCAGCATTGCTGTTTCCTCAGATTGTCAGCTCTTGTGAACAGGCCCCTGCTCCTCGCTCCGGTCTCTCCTGTACAGTGAGGTCTCATTATACCCCTGTATAAGGATCTAGTAATGCAGTGTAGACTGTTATTCAGCATTGCTGTTTCCTCAGATTGTCAGCTCTTGTGATCAGGCCCCTGCTCCTCGCTCCGGTCTCTCCTGTACAGTGAGGTCTCATTATACCCCTGTATAAGGATCTAGTAATGCAGTGTAGACTGTTATTCAGCATTGCTGTTTCCTCAGATTGTCAGCTCTTGTGATCAGGCCCCGGCTCCTCGCTCCGGTCTCTCCTGTACAGTGAGGCCTCATTATACCCCTGTATAAGGATCTAGTGATGCAGTGTAGACTGTTATTCAGCATTGCTGTCTCCTCAGATTGTCAGCTCTTGTGATCAGGCCCCTGCTCCTCGCTCCGGTCTCTCCTGTACAGTGAGGCCTCATTATACCCCTGTATAAGGATCTGGTGACGCAGTGTAGACTGTTATTCAGCATTGCTGTCTCCTCAGATTGTCAGCTCTTGTGAACAGGCCCCTGATCCTCGATCCGGTCTCTCCTGTACAGTGAGGCCACATTATACCCCTGTATAAGGATCTAGTGACGCAGTGTAGACTGTTATTCAGCATTGCTGTCTCCTCAGATTGTCAGCTCTTGTGAACAGGCCTCCGCTCCTCGCTCCGGTCTCTCCTGTAGAGTGAGGCCTCATTATACCCCTGTATAAGGATCTAGTGACGCAGTGTAGACTGTTATTCAGCATTGCTGTCTCCTCAGATTGTCAGCTCTTGTGATCAGGCCTCCGCTCCTCGCTCCGGTCTCTCCTGTACAGTGAGGCCTCATTATACCCCTGTATAAGGATCTGGTGACGCAGTGTAGACTGTTATTCAGCATTGCTGTCTCCTCAGATTGTCAGCTCTTGTGAACAGGCCCCGGCTCCTCGCTCCGGTCTCTCCTGTACAGTGAGGCCTCATTATACCCCTGTATAAGGATCTAGTGACGCAGTGTAGACTGTTATTCAGCATTGCTGTGTCCTCAGATTGTCAGCTCTTGTGAACAGGCCCCTGATCCTCGCTCCGGTCTCTCCTGTACAGTGAGGCCTCATTATACACCTGTATAAGGATCTAGTGACGCAGTGTAGACTGTTATTCAGCATTGCTGTGTCCTCAGATTGTCAGCTCTTGTGATCAGGCCCCTGCTCCTCGCTCCAGTCTCTCCTGTACAGTGAGGCCTCATTATACCCCTGTATAAGGATCTAGTGACGCAGTGTAGACTGTTATTCAGCATTGCTGTGTCCTCAGATTGTCAGCTCTTGTGATCAGGCCCCTGCTCCTCGCTCCGGTCTCTCCTGTACAGTGAGGTCTCATTATACCCCTGTATAAGGATCTAGTGACGCAGTGTAGACTGTTATTCAGCATTGCTGTGTCCTCAGATTGTCAGCTCTTGTGATCAGGCCCCTGCTCCTCGCTCCGTTATCTCCTGTACAGTGAGGTCTCATTATACCCCTGTATAAGGAGCTAGTGACGCAGTGTAGACTGTTATTCAGCATTGCTGTCTCCTCAGATTGTCAGTTCTTGTGATAAGGCCCCTGCTCCTCGCTCCGGTTTCTCCTGTACAGTGAGGTCTCATTATACCCCTGTATAAGGAGCTAGTGACGCAGTGTAGAATGTTATTCAGCATTGCTGTGTCCTCAGATTGTCAGTTCTTGTGATAAGGCCCCTGCTCCTCTCTCCGGTCTCTCCTGCACAGTGAGGCCTCATTATACCCCTGTATAAGGCTCTAGTGACGCAGTGTAGACTGTTATTCAGCATTGCTGTCTCCTCAGATTGTCAGCTCTTGTGATCAGGCTCCTGCTCCTCGCTTCGGTCTCTCCTGTACAGTGAGGCCTCATTATACCCCTGTATAAGGATCTAGTGACGCAGTGTAGACTGTTATTCAGCATTGCTGTGTCCTCAGATTGTCAGCTCTTGTGATCAGGCCCCTGCTCCTCGCTCCGGTCTCTCCTGTACAGTGAGGCCTCATTATACCCCTGTATAAGGCTCTAGTGACGCAGTGTAGACTGTTATTCAGCATTGCTGTCTCCTCAGATTGTCAGCTCTTGTGATCAGGCCTCTGCTCCTCGCTCCGGTCTCTCCTGTACAGTGAGGTCTCATTATACCCCTGTATAAGGATCTAGTGACGCAGTGTAGACTGTTATTCAGCATTGCTGTCTCCTCAGATTGTCAGCTCTTGTGATCAGGCCTCCGCTCCTCGCTCCGGTCTCTCCTGTACAGTGAGGCCTCATTATACCCCTGTATAAGGATCTAGTGACGCAGTGTAGACTGTTATTCAGCATTGCTGTGTCCTCAGATTGTCAGCTCTTGTGATCAGGCCCCTGCTCCTCGCTCCGGTCTCTCCTGTACAGTGAGGCCTCATTATACCCCTGTATAAGGATCTAGTGACACAGTGTAGACTGTTATTCAGCATTGCTGTTTCCTCAGATTGTCAGCTCTTGTGATCAGGCCCCTGCTCCTCGCTCCGGTCTCTCCTGTACAGTGAGGCCTCATTATACCCCTGTATAAGGCTCTAGTGATGCAGTGTAGACTGTTATTCAGCATTGCTGTCTCCTCAGATTGTCAGCTCTTGTGATCAGGCTCCTGCTCCTCGCTCCGGTCTCTCCTGTACAGTGAGACCTCATTATACCCCTGTATAAGGATCTAGTGATGCAGTGTAGACTGTTATTCAGCATTGCTGTGTCCTAAGATTGTCAGCTCTTGTGATCAGGCCCCTGCTCCTCGCTCCGGTCTCTCCTGTACAGTGAGACCTCATTATACCCCTGTATAAGGATCTAGTGACGCAGTGTAGACTGTTATTCAGCATTGCTGTCTCCTCAGATTGTCAGCTCTTGTGATCAGGCCCCTGCTCCTCGCTCCGGTCTCTCCTGTACAGTGAGGCCTCATTATACCCCTGTATAAGGATCTAGTGACACAGTGTAGACTGTTATTCAGCATTGCTGTCTCCTCAGATTGTCAGCTCTTGTGATCAGGCTCCTGCTCCTCGCTCCGGTCTCTCCTGTACAGTGAGACCTCATTATACCCCTGTATAAGGATCTAGTGATGCAGTGTAGACTGTTATTCAGCATTGCTGTGTCCTAAGATTGTCAGCTCTTGTGATCAGGCCCCTGCTCCTCGCTCCGGTCTCTCCTGTACAGTGAGACCTCATTATACCCCTGTATAAGGATCTAGTGACGCAGTGTAGACTGTTATTCAGCATTGCTGTCTCCTCAGATTGTCAGCTCTTGTGATCAGGCCCCTGCTCCTCGCTCCGCTCTCTCCTGTACAGTGAGGTTTCATTATACCCCTGTATAAGGATCTAGTGACGCAGTGTAGACTGTTATTCAGCATTGCTGTCTCCTCAGATTGTCAGCTCTTGTGATCAGTCCTCTGCTCCTCGCTCCGGTCTCTCCTGTACAGTGAGGCCTCATTATACCCCTGTATAAGGATCTAGTGACGCAGTGTAGACTGTTATTCAGCATTGCTGTGTCCTCAGATTGTCAGCTCTTGTGATCAGGCCCCTGCTCCTCGCTCCGGTCTCTCCTGTATAGTGATGTCTCATTATACCCATGTATAAGGATCTAGTGACGCAGTGTAGACTGTTTTTCAGCATTGCTGTGTCCTCAGATTGTCAGCTCTTGTGATCAGGCCCCGGCTCCTCGCTCCGGTCTCTCCTGTACAGTGAGGCTTCATTATACCCCTGTATAAGGATCTAGTGACGCAGTGTAGACTGTTATTCAGCATTGCTGTGTCCTCAGATTGTCAGCTCTTGTGATCAGGCCCCTGCTCCTCGCTCCGGTCTCTCCTGTATAGTGATGTCTCATTATACCCATGTATAAGGATCTAGTGACGCAGTGTAGACTGTTTTTCAGCATTGCTGTGTCCTCAGATTGTCAGCTCTTGTGATCAGGCCCCGGCTCCTCGCTCCGGTCTCTCCTGTACAGTGAGGCTTCATTATACCCCTGTATAAGGATCTAGTGACGCAGTGTAGTCTGTTATTCAGCATTGCTGTTTCCTCAGATTGTCAGCTCTTGTGATCAGGCCTCTGCTCCTCGCTCCGGTCTCTCCTGTACAATGAGGCCTCATTATACCCCTGTATAAGGATCTAGTGACGCAGTGTAGACTGTTATTCAGCATTGCTGTCTCCTCAGATTGTCAGCTCTTGTGATCAGGCCCCTGCTCCTCGCTCCAGTCTCTCCTGTACAGTGAGGCCTCATTATACCCCTGTATAAGGATCTAGTGACGCAGTGTAGACTGTTATTCAGCATTGCTGTTTCCTCAGATTCTCAGCTCTTGTGATCAGGCCCCTGCTCCTCGCTCCGGTCTCTCCTGTACAGTGAGGCCTCATTATACCCCTGTATAAGGATCTAGTGATGCAGTGTAGACTGTTATTCAGCATTGCTGTCTCCTCAGATTGTCAGCTCTTGTGATCAGGCCCCTGCTCCTCGCTCCGGTCTCTCCTGTACAGTGAGGCCTCATTATACCCCTGTATAAGGATCTAGTGATGCAGTGTAGACTGTTATTCAGCATTGCTGTGTCCTCAGATTGTCAGCTCTTGTGATCATTCCCCTGCTCCTCGATCCGGTCTGTCCGGTACAGTGAGGCTTCATTATACCCCTGTATAAGGATCTAGTGACGCAGTGTAGATTGTTATTCAGCATTGCTGTCTCCTCAGATTGTCAGCTCTTGTGATCAGGCCCCTGCTCCTCGCTCCGGTCTCTCCTGTTCAGTGAGGCCTCATTATACCCCTGTATAAGGATCTAGTGACGCAGTGTAGACTGTTATTCAGCATTGCTGTCTCCTCAGATTGTCAGCTCTTGTGATCAGGCCCCGGCTCCTCGCTCCGGTCTCTCCTGTACAGTGAGGCCTCATTATACCCCTGTATAAGGATCTAGTGACGCAGTGTAGACTGTTATTCAGCATTGCTGTCTCCTCAGATTGTCAGCTCTTGTGATCAGGCCCCTGCTCCTCGCTCCGGTCTCTCCTGTACAGTGAGGCCTCATTATACCCCTGTATAAGGATCTAGTGACGCAGTGTAGACTGTTATTCAGCATTGCTGTCTCCTCAGATTGTCAGCTCTTGTGATCAGGCCCCTGCTCCTCGCTCCGGTCTCTCCTGTTCAGTGAGGCCTCATTATACCCCTGTATAAGGATCTAGTGACGCAGTGTAGACTGTTATTCAGCATTGCTGTCTCCTCAGATTGTCAGCTCTTGTGATCAGGCCCCTGCTCCTCGCTCCGGTCTCTCCTGTACAGTGAGGCCTCATTATACCCCTGTATAAGGATCTAGTGATGCAGTGTAGACTGTTATTCAGCATTGCTGTGTCCTCAGATTGTCAGCTCTTGTGATCAGGCCTCTGCTCCTCGCTCCGGTCTCTCCTGTACAGTGAGGCCTCATTATACCCCTGTATAAGGATCTAGTGACGCAGTGTAGACTGTTATTCAGCATTGCTGGGTCCTCAGATTGTCAGCTCTTGTGATCAGGCCTCTGCTCCTCGCTCCGGTCTCTCCTGTACAGTGAGGCCTCATTATACCCCTGTATAAGGATCTAGTGACGCAGTGTAGCCTGTTATTCAGCATTGCTGTCTCCTCAGATTGTCAGCTCTTGTGATCAGGCCTCTGCTCCTCGCTCCGGTCTCTCCTGTTCAGTGAGGCCTCATTATACCCCTGTATAAGGAACTAGTGACGCAGTGTAGACTGTTATTCAGCATTGCTGTCTCCTCAGATTGTCAGCTCTTGTGATCAGGCCTCTGCTCCTCGCTCCGGTCTCTCCTGTACAGTGAGGCCTCATTATACCCCTGTATAAGGATCTAGTGACGCAGTGTAGACTGTTATTCAGCATTGCTGTCTCCTCAGATTGTCAGCTCTTGTGATCAGGCCCCTGCTCCTCGCTCCGGTCTCTCCTGTACAGTGAGGCCTCATTATACCCCTGTATAAGGATCTAGTGACGCAGTGTAGACTGTTATTCAGCATTGCTGTGTCCTCAGATTGTCAGCTCTTGTGATCAGGCCTCTGCTCCTCGCTCCGGTCTCTCCTGTACAGTGAGGCCTCATTATACCCCTGTATAAGGATCTAGTGACGCAGTGTAGACTGTTATTCAGCATTGCTGTCTCCTCAGATTGTCAGCTCTTGTGATCAGGCCCCTGCTCCTCGCTCCGGTCTCTCCTGTACAGTGAGGTCTCATTATACCCCTGTATAAGGATCTAGTGATGCAGTGTAGACTGTTATTCAGCATTGCTGTCTCCTCAGATTGTCAGATCTTGTGATCAGGCCCCTGCTCCTCGCTCCGGTATCTCCTGTACAGTGAGGTCTCATTATTCCCCTGTGTAAGGATCTAGTGACGCAGTGTAGACTGTTATTCAGCATTGCTGTTTCCTCAGATTGTCAGCTCTTGTGATCAGGCCCCTGCTCCTCGCTCCGGTCTCTCCTGTACAGTGAGGCCTCATTATACCCCTGTATAAGGATCTAGTGACGCAGTGTAGTCTGTTATTCAGCATTGCTGTGTCCTCAGATTGTCAGCTCTTGTGATCAGGCCCCTGCTCCTCGCTCCGGTCTCTCCTGTACAGTGAGGCCTCATTATACCCCTGTATAAGGATCTAGTGACGCAGTGTAGACTGTTATTCAGCATTGCTGTCTCTTCAGATTGTCAGCTCTTGTGATCAGGCCCCTGCTCCTCGCTCCGGTCTCTCCTGTACAGTGAGGCCTCATTATACCCCTGTATAAGGATCTAGTGACGCAGTGTAGACTGTTATTCAGCATTGCTGTCTCCTCAGATTGTCAGCTCTTGTGATCAGGCCCCGGCTCCTCGCTCCGGTCTCTCCTGTTCAGTGATGCCTCATTATACCCCTGTATAAGGATCTAGTGACGCAGTGTAGACTGTTATTCAGCATTGCTGTCTCCTCAGATTGTCAGCTCTTGTGATCAGGCCCCTGCTCCTCGCTCCGGTCTCTCCTGTACAGTGAGGCCTCATTATACCCCTGTATAAGGACTAGTGACGCAGTGTAGACTGTTATTCAGCATTGCTGTCTCCTCAGATTGTCAGCTCTTGTGATCAGGCCCCTGCTCCTCGCTCCGGTCTCTCCTGTACAGTGAGGCCTCATTATACCCCTGTATAAGGATCTAGTGACGCAGTGTAGACTGTTATTCAGCATTGCTGTTTCCTCAGATTGTCAGCTCTTGTGATCAGGCCTCTGCTCCTCGCTCCGGTCTCTCCTGTTCAGTGAGGCCTCATTATACCCCTGTATAAGGATCTAGTGACGCAGTGTAGACTGTTATTCAGCATTGCTGTTTCCTCAGATTGTCAGCTCTTGTGATCAGGCCTCTGCTCCTCGCTCCGGTCTCTCCTGTACAGTGAGGCCTCATTATACCCCTGTATAAGGATCTAGTGACGCAGTGTAGACTGTTATTCCGCATTGCTGTCTCCTCAGATTGTCAGCTCTTGTGATCAGGCCCCGGCTCCTCGCTCCGGTCTCTCCTGTACAGTGAGGCCTCATTATACCCCTTTATAAGGTTCTAGTGATGCAGTGTAGACTGTTATTCCGCATTGCTGTCTCCTCAGATTGTCAGCTCTTGTGATCGGGCCCCGGCTCCTCGCTCCGGTCTCTCCTGTACAGTGAGGCCTCATTATACCCCTGTATAAGAATATAGTGACGCAGTGTAGTCTGTTATTCAGCATTGCTGTCTCCTCAGATTGTCAGCTCTTGTGATCAGGCCCCGGCTCCTCGCTCCGGTCTCTCCTGTACAGTGAGGCCTCATTATACCCCTGTATAAGGATCTAGTGACGCAGTGTAGACTGTTATTCAGCATTGCTGTCTCCTCAGATTGTCAGCTCTTGTGGTCAGGCCTCTGCTCCTCGCTCCGGTCTCTCCTGTACAGTGAGGCCTGATTATACCCCTGTATAAGGATCTAGTGACGCAATGTAGACTGTTATTCAGCATTGCTGTCTCCTCCGATTGTCAGCTCTTGTGATCAGGCCCCTGCTCCTCGCTCCGGTCTGTCCTGTACAGTGAGGCCTCATTATACCCCTGTATAAGGATCTAGTGACGCAGTGTAGACTGTTATTCAGCATTGCTGTGTCCTCAGATTGTCAGCTCTTGTGATCAGGCACCTGCTCCTCGCTCCGGTCTCTCCTGTACAGTGAGGCCTCATTAGACCCCTGTATAAGGATCTAGTGACGCAGTGTAGACTGTTATTCAGCATTGCTGTCTCTTCAGATTGTCAGCTCTTGTGATCAGGCCCCTGCTCCTCGCTCCGGTCTCTCCTGTACAGTGAGGCCTCATTATACCCCTGTATAAGGATCTAGTGATGCAGTGTAGACTGTTATTCAGCATTGCTGTGTCCTCAGATTGTCAGCTCTTGTGATCAGGCCTCTGCTCCTCGCTCCGGTCTCTCCTGTACAGTGAGGCCTCATTATACCCCTGTATAAGGATCTAGTGACGCAGTGTAGACTGTTATTCAGCATTGCTGTCTCCTCAGATTGTCAGCTCTTGTGATCAGGCCCCTGCTCCTCGCTCCGGTCTCTCCTGTACAGTGAGGCCTCATTATACCCCTGTATAAGGATCTAGTGATGCAGTGTAGACTGTTATTCAGCATTGCTGTGTCCTCAGATTGTCAGCTCTTGTGATCAGGCCCCTGCTCCTCGCTCCGGTCTCTCCTGTACAGTGAGGCCTCATTATACCCCTGTATAAGGATCTAGTGATGCAGTGTAGACTGTTATTCAGCATTGCTGTGTCCTCAGATTGTCAGCTCTTGTGATCAGGCCTCTGCTCCTCGCTCCGGTCTCTCCTGTACAGTGAGGCCTCATTATACCCCTGTATAAGGATCTAGTGACGCAGTGTAGACTGTTATTCAGCATTGCTGTCTCTTCAGATTGTCAGCTCTTGTGATCAGGCCCCTGCTCCTCGCTCCGGTCTCTCCTGTACAGTGAGGCCTCATTATACCCCTGTATAAGGATCTAGTGACGCAGTGTAGACTGTTATTCAGCATTGCTGTCTCTTCAGATTGTCAGCTCTTGTGATCAGGCCCCTGCTCCTCGCTCCGGTCTCTCCTGTACAGTGAGGCCTCATTATACCCCTGTATAAGGATCTAGTGATGCAGTGTAGACTGTTATTCAGCATTGCTGTGTCCTCAGATTGTCAGCTCTTGTGATCAGGCCTCTGCTTCTCGCTCCGGTCTCTCCTGTACAGTGAGGCCTCATTATACCCCTGTATAAGGATCTAGTGACGCAGTGTAGACTGTTATTCAGCATTGCTGTCTCTTCAGATTGTCAGCTCTTGTGATCAGGCCCCTGCTCCTCGCTCCGGTCTCTCCTGTACAGTGAGGCCTCATTATACCCCTGTATAAGGATCTAGTGATGCAGTGTAGACTGTTATTCAGCATTGCTGTGTCCTCAGATTGTCAGCTCTTGTGATCAGGCCCCTGCTCCTCGCTCCGGTCTCTCCTGTACAGTGAGGCCTCATTATACCCCTGTATAAGGATCTAGTGATGCAGTGTAGACTGTTATTCAGCATTGCTGTGTCCTCAGATTGTCAGCTCTTGTGATCAGGCCTCTGCTCCTCGCTCCGGTCTCTCCTGTACAGTGAGGCCTCATTATACCCCTGTATAAGGATCTAGTGACGCAGTGTAGACTGTTATTCAGCATTGCTGTCTCTTCAGATTGTCAGCTCTTGTGATCAGGCCCCTGCTCGTCGCTCCGGTCTCTCCTGTACAGTGAGGCCTCATTATACCCCTGTATAAGGATCTAGTGACGCAGTGTAGACTGTTATTCAGCATTGCTGTCTCCTCAGATTGTCAGCTCTTGTGATCAGGCCCCTGCTCCTCGCTCCGGTCTCTCCTGTACAGTGAGGCCTCATTATACCCCTGTATAAGGATCTAGTGACGCAGTGTAGACTGTTATTCAGCATTGCTGTGTCCTCAGATTGTCAGCTCTTGTGATCAGGCCCCTGCTCCTCGCTCCGGTCTCTCCTGTACAGTGAGGTCTCATTATACCCCTGTATAAGGATCTAGTGACGCAGTGTAGACTGTTATTCAGCATTGCTGTTTCCTCAGATTGTCAGCTCTTGTGATCAGGCCCCTGCTCCTCGCTCCGGTCTCTCCTGTACAGTGAGTCCTCATTATACCCCTGTATAAGGAGCTAGTGACGCAGTGTAGACTGTTATTCAGCATTGCTGTTCCCTCAGATTGTCAGCTCTTGTGATCAGGCCCCTGCTCCTCGCTCCGGTCTCTCCTGTACAGTGAGGCCTCATTATACCCCTGTATAAGGATCTAGTGACGCAGTGTAGACTGTTATTCAGCATTGCTGTCTCCTCAGATTGTCAGCTCTTGTGACCAGGCCCCTGCTCCTCGCTCCGGTCTCTCCTATACAGTGAGGCCTCATTATACCCCTGTATAAGGATCTAGTGATGCAGTGTAGACTGTTATTCAGCATTGCTGTGTCCTCAGATTGTCAGCTCTTGTGATCAGGCCCCTGCTCCTCGCTCCGGTCTCTCCTGTACAGTGAGGCCTCATTATACCCCTGTATAAGGATCTAGTGATGCAGTGTAGACTGTTATTCAGCATTGCTGTGTCCTCAGATTGTCAGCTCTTGTGAACAGGCCCCTGATCCTCGCTCCGGTCTCTCCTGTACAGTGAGGCCTCATTATACCCCTGTATAAGGATCTAGTGATGCAGTGTAGACTGTTATTCAGCATTGCTGTGTCCTCAGATTGTCAGCTCTTGTGAACAGGCCCCTGATCCTCGCTCCGGTCTCTCCTGTACAGTGAGGCCTCATTATACCCCTGTATAAGGATCTAGTGACGCAGTGTAGACTGTTATTCAGCATTGCTGTGTCCTCAGATTGTCAGCTCTTGTGATCAGGCCCCTGCTCCTCGCTCCGGTCTCTCCTGTTCAGTGAGGCCTCATTATACCCCTGTATAAGGATCTAGTGACGCAGTGTAGACTGTTATTCAGCATTGCTGTCTCCTCAGATTGTCAGCTCTTGTGATCAGGCCCCTGCTCCTCGCTCCGGTCTCTCCTGTACAGTGAGGCTTCATTATACCCCTGTATAAGGATCTAGTGACGCAGTGTAGACTGTTATTCAGCATTGCTGTGTCCTCAGATTGTCAGCTCTTGTGATCAGGCCTCTGCTCCTCGCTCCGGTCTCTCCTGTACAGTGAGGCCTCATTATACCCCTGTATAAGGATCTAGTGATGCAGTGTAGACTGTTATTCAGCATTGCTGTGTCCTCAGATTGTCAGCTCTTGTGATCAGGCCTCTGCTCCTCGCTCCGGTCTCTCCTGTTCAGTGAGGCCTCATTATACCCCTGTATAAGGATCTAGTGACGCAGTGTAGACTGTTATTCAGCATTGCTGTTTCCTCAGATTGTCAGCTCTTGTGATCAGGCCTCTGCTCCTCGCTCCGGTCTCTCCTGTTCAGTGAGGCCTCATTATACCCCTGTATAAGGATCTAGTGACGCAGTGTAGACTGTTATTCAGCATTGCTGTTTCCTCAGATTGTCAGCTCTTGTGATCAGGCCTCTGCTCCTCGCTCCGGTCTCTCCTGTTCAGTGAGGCCTCATTATACCCCTGTATAAGGATCTAGTGACGCAGTGTAGACTGTTATTCAGCATTGCTGTTTCCTCAGATTGTCAGCTCTTGTGATCAGGCCCCGGCTCCTCGCTCCGGTCTCTCCTGTTCAGTGAGGCCTCATTATACCCCTGTATAAGGATCTAGTGATGCAGTGTAGACTGTTATTCAGCATTGCTGTCTCCTCAGATTGTCAGCTCTTGTGATCAGGCCCCGGCTCCTCGCTCCGGTCTCTCCTGTTCAGTGAGGCCTCATTATACCCCTGTATAAGGATCTAGTGACGCAGTGTAGACTGTTATTCAGCATTGCTGTCTCCTCAGATTGTCAGCTCTTGTGATCAGGCCCCGGCTCCTCGCTCCGGTCTCTCCTGTTCAGTGAGGCCTCATTATACCCCTGTATAAGGATCTAGTGACGCAGTGTAGACTGTTATTCAGCATTGCTGTCTCCTCAGATTGTCAGCTCTTGTGATCAGGCCCCGGCTCCTCGCTCCGGTCTCTCCTGTTCAGTGAGGCCTCATTATACCCCTGTATAAGGATCTAGTGACGCAGTGTAGACTGTTATTCAGCATTGCTGTTTCCTCAGATTGTCAGCTCTTGTGATCAGGCCCCGGCTCCTCGCTCCGGTCTCTCCTGTTCAGTGAGGCCTCATTATACCCCTGTATAAGGATCTAGTGACACAGTATAGACTGTTATTCAGCATTGCTGTCTCCTCAGATTGTCAGCTCTTGTGATCAGGCCCCTGCTCCTCGCTCCGGTCACTCCTGTACAGTGAGGCCTCATTATACCCCTGTATAAGGATCTAGTGACGCAGTGTAGACTGTTATTCCGCATTGCTGTCTCCTCAGATTGTCAGCTCTTGTGATCAGGCCCCGGCTCCTCGCTCCGGTCTCTCCTGTACAGTGAGGCCTCATTATACCCCTGTATAAGAATATAGTGACGCAGTGTAGTCTGTTATTCAGCATTGCTGTCTCCTCAGATTGTCAGCTCTTGTGATCAGGCCCCGGCTCCTCGCTCCGGTATCTCCTGTACAGTGAGGCCTCATTATACCCCTGTATAAGGATCTAGTGACGCAGTGTAGTCTGTTATTCAGCATTGCTGTCTCCTCAGATTGTCAGCTCTTGTGATCAGGCCTCTGCTCCTCGCTCCGGTCTCTCCTGTACAGTGAGGCCTGATTATACCCCTGTATAAGGATCTAGTGACGCAGTGTAGACTGTTATTCAGCATTGCTGTCTCCTCAGATTGTCAGCTCTTGTGATCAGGCCCCTGCTCCTCGTTCCGGTCTCTTCTGTACGGTGAGACCTCATTATACCCCTGTATAAGGATCTAGTGATTCAGTGTAGACTGTTATTCAGCATTGCTGTCTCCTCAGATTGTCAGCTCTTGTGATCAGGCCCCTGCTCCTCGCTCCGGTCTCTCCTGTACAGTGAGGCCTCATTATACCCCTGTATAAGGCTCTAGTGACGCAGTGTAGACTGTTATTCAGCATTGCTGTCTCCTCAGATTGTCAGCTCTTGTGATCAGGCCCCTGCTCCTCGTTCCGGTCTCTTCTGTACGGTGAGACCTCATTATACCCCTGTATAAGGATCTAGTGATTCAGTGTAGACTGTTATTCAGCATTGCTGTGTCCTCAGATTGTCAGCTCTTGTGATCAGGCCCCTGCTCCTCGCTCCGGTCTCTCCTGTACAGTGAGGCCTCATTATACCCCTGTATAAGGATCTAGTGACGCAGTGTAGACTGTTATTCAGCATTGCTGTGTCCTCAGATTGTCAGCTCTTGTGATCAGGCCCCTGCTCCTCGCTCCGGTCTCTCCTGTACAGTGAGGCCTCATTATACCCCTGTATAAGGAGCTAGTGACGCAGTGTAGTCTGTTATTCAGCATTGCTGTCTCCTCAGATTGTCAGCTCTTGTGATCAGGCCCCTGCTCCTTGCTCTGGTCTCTCCTGTACAGTGAGGTCTCATTATACCCCTGTATAAGGATCTAGTGACGCAGTGAAGACTGTTATTCAGCATTGCTGTGTCCTCAGATTGTCAGCTCTTGTGATCAGGCCCCTGCTCCTCGCTCCGGTCTCTCCTGTACAGTGAGGCCTCATTATACCCCTGTATAAGGATCTAGTGACGCAGTGTAGACTGTTATTCAGCATTGCTGTGTCCTCAGATTGTCAGCTCTTGTGTTCAGGCCCCCGCTCCTCGCTCCGATCTCTCCTGTACAATGAGGCCTCATTATACCCCTGTATAAGGATCTAGTGACGCAGTGTAGACTGTTATTCAGCATTGCTGTCTCCTCAGATTGTCAGCTCTTGTGATCAGGCCTCTGCTCCTCGCTCCGGTCTCTCCTGTACAGTGAGGCCTCATTATACCCCTGTATAAGGATCTAGTGACGCAGTGTAGACTGTTATTCAGCATCGCTGTCTCCTCAGATTGTCAGCTCTTGTGATCAGGCCCCTGCTCCTCGCTCCGGTCTCTCCTGTACAGTGAGACATCATTATACCCCTGTATAAGGATCTAGTGACGCAGTGTAGTCTGTTATTCAGCATTGCTGTTTCCTCAGATTGTCAGCTCTTGTGATCAGGCCCCCGCTCCTCGCTCCGGTCTCTCCTGTACAGTAAGGCCTCATTATACCCCTGTATAAGGATCTAGTGACGCAGTGTAGACTTTTATTCAGCATTGCTGTCTCCTCAGATTGTCAGCTCTTGTGATCAGGCCCCTGCTCCTCGCTCCGGTCTCTCCTGTACAGTGAGACATCATTATACCCCTGTATAAGGATCTAGTGACGCAGTGTAGTCTGTTATTCAGCATTGCTGTTTCCTCAGATTGTCAGCTCTTGTGATCAGGCCCCCGCTCCTCGCTCCGGTCTCTCCTGTACAGTGAGGCCTCATTATACCCCTGTATAAGGATCTAGTGACGCAGTGTAGACTGTTATTCAGCATTGCTGTCTCCTCAGATTGTCAGCTCTTGTGATCAGGCCCCTGCTCCTCGCTCCGGTCTCTCCTGTACAGTGAGACATCATTATACCCCTGTATAAGGATCTAGTGACGCAGTGTAGACTGTTATTCAGCATTGCTGTTTCCTCAGATTGTCAGCTCTTGTGATCAGGCCCCCGCTCCTCGCTCCGGTCTCTCCTGTACAGTGAGGCCTCATTATACCCCTGTATAAGGATCTAGTGACGCAGTGTAGACTGTTATTCAGCATTGCTGTTTCCTCAGATTGTCAGCTCTTGTGATCAGGCTCCTGCTCCTCGCTCCGGTCTCTCCTGTACAGTGAGGCCTCATTATACCCCTGTATAAGGATCTAGTGACACAGTGTAGACTGTTATTCAGCATTGCTGTCTCCTCAGATTGTCAGCTCTTGTGATCAGGCCTCTGCTCCTCGCTCCGGTCTCTCCTGTACAGTGAGGCCTCATTATACCCCTGTCTAAGGATCTAGTGACGCAGTGTAGACTGTTATTCAGCATTGCTGTGTCCTCAGATTGTCAGCTCTTGTGATCAGGCCCCTGCTCCTCGCTCCGGTCTCTCCTGTACAGTGAGGCCTCATTATACCCCTGTATAAGGATCTAGTGACGCAGTGTAGACTGTTATTCAGCATTGCTGTTTCCTCAGATTGTCAGCTCTTGTGATCAGGCTCCTGCTCCTCGCTCCGGTCTCTCCTGTACAGTGAGGCCTCATTATACCCCTGTATAAGGATCTAGTGACACAGTGTAGACTGTTATTCAGCATTGCTGTCTCCTCAGATTGTCAGCTCTTGTGATCAGGCCCCTGCTCCTCGCTCCGGTCTCTCCTGTACAGTGAGGCCTCATTATACCCCTGTATAAGGATCTAGTGACGCAGTGTAGACTGTTATTCAGCATTGCTGTGTCCTCAGATTGTCAGCTCTTGTGATCAGGCCCCTGCTCCTCGCTCCGGTCTCTCCTGTACAGTGAGACCTCATTATACCCCTGTATAAGGATCTAGTGATTCAGTGTAGACTGTTATTCAGCATTGCTGTGTCCTCAGATTGTCAGCTCTTGTGATCAGTCCCTGGCTCCTCGCTCCGGTCTCTCCTGTACAGTGAGACCTCATTATACCCCTGTATAAGGATCTAGTGATTCAGTGTAGACTGTTATTCAGCATTGCTGTGTCCTCAGATTGTCAGCTCTTGTGATCAGGCCACTGCTCCTTGCTCTGGTCTCTCCTGTACAGTGAGGCCTTATTTTATCCCTGTATAAGGATCTAGTGACGCAGTGTAGACTGTTATTCAGCATTGCTGTCTCCTCAGATTGTCAGCTCTTGTGATCAGGCCCCTGCTCCTTGCTCTGGTCTCTCCTGTACAGTGAGGTCTCATTATACCCCTGTATAAGGATCTAGTGACGCAGTGAAGACTGTTATTCAGCATTGCTGTGTCCTCAGATTGTCAGCTCTTGTGATCAGGCCCCTGCTCCTCGCTCCGGTCTCTCCTGTACAGTGAGGCCTCATTATACCCCTGTATAAGGATCTAGTGAGGCAGTGTAGACTGTTATTCAGCATTGCTGTGTCCTCAGATTGTCAGCTCTTGTGATCAGGCCCCTGCTCCTCGCTCCGGTCTCTCCTGTACAGTGAGGCCTCATTATACCCCTGTATAAGGATCTAGTGACGCAGTGAAGACTGTTATTCAGCATTGCTGTGTCCTCAGATTGTCAGCTCTTGTGATCAGGCCCCCGCTCCTCGCTCCGATCTCTCCTGTACAATGAGGCCTCATTATACCCCTGTATAAGGATCTAGTGACGCAGTGTAGACTGTTATTCAGCATTGCTGTGTCCTCAGATTGTCGGCTCTTGTGATCAGGCCCCTGCTCCTCGCTCCGGTCTCTCCTGTATAGTGAGGCCTCATTATACCCCTGTATAAGGATCTAGTGACGCAGTGTAGACTGTTATTCAGCATTGCTGTCTCCTCAGATTGTGAGCTCTTGTGATCAGGCCTCTGCTCCTCGCTCCGGTCTCTCCTGTACAGTGAGACATCATTATACCCCTGTATAAGGATCTAGTGACGCAGTGTAGACTGTTATTCAGCATTGCTGTCTCCTCAGATTGTCAGCTCTTGTGATCAGGCCCCCGCTCCTCGCTCCGGTCTCTCCTGTACAGTAAGGCCTCATTATACCCCTGTATAAGGATCTAGTGACGCAGTGTAGACTGTTATTCAGCATTGCTGTCTCCTCAGATTGTCAGCTCTTGTGATCAGGCCCCTGCTCCTCGCTCCGGTCTCTCCTGTACAGTGAGGCCTCATTATACCCCTGTATAAGGATCTAGTGACGCAGTGTAGACTGTTATTCCGCATTGCTGTCTCCTCAAATTGTCAGCTCTTGTGATCAGGCCCCTGCTCCTCGCTCCGGTCTCTCCTGTACAGTGAGGCCTCATTATACCCCTGTATAAGGATCTAGTGACGCAGTGTAGACTGTTATTCAGCATTGCTGTCTCCTCAGATTGTCAGCTCTTGTGATCAGGCCCCTGCTCCTCGCTCCGGTCTCTCCTGTACAGTGAGGTCTCATTATACCCCTGTATAAGGATCTAGTGACACAGTGTAGACTGTTATTCAGCATTGCTGTCTCCTCAGATTGTCAGCTCTTGTGATCAGGCCCCTGCTCCTCGCTCCGGTCTCTCCTGTACAGTGAGGCCTCATTATACCCCTGTATAAGGATCTAGTGACGCAGTGTAGACTGTTATTCCGCATTGCTGTCTCCTCAGATTGTCAGCTCTTGTGATCGGGCCCCGGCTCCTCGCTCCGGTCTCTCCTGTACAGTGAGGCCTCATTATACCCCTGTATAAGGATCTAGTGACGCAGTGTAGACTGTTATTCCGCATTGCTGTCTCCTCAGATTGTCAGCTCTTGTGATCGGGCCCCGGCTCCTCGCTCCGGTCTCTCCTGTACAGTGAGGCCTCATTATACCCCTGTATAAGGATCTAGTGACGCAGTGTAGACTGTTATTCCGCATTGCTGTCTCCTCAGATTGTCAGCTCTTGTGATCAGGCCCCTGCTCCTCGCTCCGGTCTCTCCTGTACAGTGAGGCCTCATTATACCCCTGTATAAGGATCTAGTGACGCAGTGTAGACTGTTATTCAGCATTGCTATTTCCTCAGATTGTCAGCTCTTGTCATCAGGCCCCTGCTCCTCGCTCCGGTCTCTCCTGTACAGTGAGACCTCATTATACACCTGTATAAGGATCTAGTGACCCAGTGTAGACTGTTATTCAGCATTGCTGTCTCCTCAGATTGTCAGCTCTTGTGATCAGGCCCCCGCTCCTCCCTCCGGTCTCTCCTGTACAGTGAGGCCTCATTATACCACTGTATAAGGATCTAGTGAGGCAGTGTAGACTGTTATTCAGCATTGCTGTCTCCTCAGATTGTCAGCTCTTGTGATCAGGCCCGTGCTCCTCGCTACGGTCTCTCCTGTACAATGAGGCCTCATTATACCCCTGTATAAGGATCTAGTGACGCAGTGTAGACTGTTATTCAGCATTGCTGTCTCCTCAGATTGTCAGCTCTTGTGATCAGGCCCGTGCTCCTCGCTCCGGTCTCTCCTGTACAGTGAGGCCTCATTATACCCCTGTATAAGGATCTAGTGATGCAGTGTAGACTGTTATTCAGCATTGCTGTTTCCTCAGATTGTCAGCTCTTGTGATCAGGCCCCCGCTCCTCCCTCCGGTCTCTCCTGTACAGTGAGGCCTCATTATACCACTGTATAAGGATCTAGTGAGGCAGTGTAGACTGTTATTCAGCATTGCTGTCTCCTCAGATTGTCAGCTCTTGTGATCAGGCCCCTGCTCCTCGCTCCGGTCTCTCCTGTACAATGAGGCCTCATTATACCCCTGTATAAGGATCTAGTGACGCAGTGTAGACTGTTATTCAGCATTGCTGTCTCCTCAGATTGTCAGCTCTTGTGATCAGGCCCGTGCTCCTCGCTCCGGTCTCTCCTGTACAGTGAGGCCTCATTATACCCCTGTATAAGGATCTAGTGATGCAGTGTAGACTGTTATTCAGCATTGCTGTTTCCTCAGATTGTCAGCTCTTGTGATCAGGCCCCTGCTCCTCGCTCCGGTCTCTCCTGTACAGTGAGGCCTCATTATACCCCTGTATAAGGATCTAGTGATGCAGTGTAGACTGTTATTCAGCATTGCTGCTTCCTCAGATTGTCAGCTCTTGTGATCAGGCTCCTGCTCCTCGCTCCGGTCTCTCCTGTACAGTGAGGCCTCATTATACCCCTGTATAAGGATCTAGTGACGCAGTGTAGACTGTTATTCAGCATTGCTGTCTCCTCAGATTGTCAGCTCTTGTGATCAGGCCTCTGCTCCTCGCTCCGATCTCTCCTGTACAGTGAGGCCTCATTATACCCCTGTATAAGGATCTAGTGACGCAGTGTAGACTGTTATTCAGCATCGCTGTCTCGTCAGATTGTCAGCTCTTGTGATCATTCCCCTGCTCCTCGCTCCGGTCTCTCCTGTACAGTGAGGCCTCATTATACCCCTGTATAAGGAGCTAGTGACGCAGTGTAGACTGTTATTCAGCATTGCTGTCTCCTCAGATTGTCAGCTCTTGTGATCAGGCCACTGCTCCTCGCTCCGGTCTCTCCTGTACAGTGAGGCCTCATTATACCCCTGTATAAGGATCTAGTGACGCAGTGTAGACTGTTATTCAGCATTGCTGTTTCCTCAGATTGTCAGCTCTTGTGATCAGGCCCCTGCTCCTCGCTCCGGTCTCTCCTGTACAGTGAGGCCTCATTATACCCCTGTATAAGGATCTAGTGACGCAGTGTAGACTGTTATTCAGCATTGCTGTTTCCTCAGATTGTCAGCTCTTGTGATCAGGCCCCTGCTCCTCGCTCCGGTCTCTCCTGTACAGTGAGACCTCATTATACACCTGTATAAGGATCTAGTGACGCAGTGTAGACTGTTATTCAGCATTGCTGTGTCCTCAGATTGTCAGCTCTTGTGATCAGGCCCCTGCTCCTCGCTCCGGTCTTTCCTGTACAGTGAGGCCTCATTATACCCCTGTATAAGGAGCTAGTGACGCAGTGTAGACTGTTATTCAGCATTGCTGTCTCCTCAGATTGTCAGCTCTTGTGATCAGGCCCTTGCTCCTCGCTCCGGTCTCTCCCGTACAGTGAGGCCTCATTATACCCCTGTATAAGGATCTAGTGACGCAGTGTAGACTGTTATTCAGCATTGCTGTTTCCTCAGATTGTCAGCTCTTGTGATCAGGCCCCCGCTCCTCGCTCCGGTCTCTCCTGTACAGTGATGCCTCATTATACCCCTGTATAAGGATCTAGTGACGCAGTGTAGACTGTTATTCAGCATTGCTGTTTCCTCAGATTGTCGGCTCTTGTGATCAGGCCCCCGCTCCTCGCTCCGGTCTCTCCTGTACAGTGAGGCCTCATTATACCCCTGTATAAGGATCTAGTGACGCAGTGTAGACTGTTATTCAGCATTGCTGTTTCCTCAGATTGTCAGCTCTTGTGATCAGGCCCCTGCTCCTCGCTCCGGTCTCTCCTGTACAGTGAGGCCTCATTATACCCCTGTATAAGGATCTAGTGACGCAGTTTAGACTGTTATTCAGCATTCCTGTCTCCTCAGATTGTCAGCTCTTGTGATCAGGCCCCCGCTCCTCCCTCCGGTCTCTACTGTACAGTGAGGCCTCATTATACCCCTGTATAAGGATCTAGTGACGCAGTGTAGACTGTTATTCAGCATTGCTGTGTCCTCAGATTGTCAGCTCTTGTGATCAGGCCTCTGCTCCTCGCTCCGGTCTCTCCTGTACAGTGAGACCTCATTATACTCCTGTATAAGGATCTAGTGACGCAGTGTAGACTGTTATTCAGCATTGCTGTGTCCTCAGATTGTCAGCTCTTGTGATCAGGCCCCTGCTCCTCGCTCCGGTCTCTCCTGTACAGTGAGGCCTCATTATACCCCTGTATAAGGATCTAGTGACGCAGTGTAGACTGTTATTCAGCATTGCTGTGTCCTCAGGTTGTCAGCTCTTGTGATCAGGCCTCTGCTCCTCGCTCCGGTCTCTCCTGTACAGTGAGGCCTCATTATACCCCTGTATAAGGATCTAGTGACGCAGTGTAGACTGTTATTCAGCATTGCTGTTTCCTCAGATTGTCAGCTCTTGTGATCAGGCCCCTGCTCCTCGCTCCGGTCTCTCCTGTACAGTGAGGCCTCATTATACCCCTGTATAAGGATCTAGTGACGCAGTGTAGACTGTTATTCAGCATTGCTGTTTCCTCAGATTGTCGGCTCTTGTGATCAGGCCCCTGCTCCTCGCTCCAGTCTCTCCTGTACAGTGAGGCCTCATTATACCCCTGTATAAGGATCTAGTGACGCAGTGTAGACTGTTATTCAGCATTGCTGTTTCCTCAGATTGTCAGCTCTTGTGATCAGGCCCCTGCTCCTCGCTCCGGTCTCTCCTGTACAGTGAGGCCTCATTATACCCCTGTATAAGGATCTAGTGATGCAGTGTAGACTGTTATTCAGCATTGCTGCTTCCTCAGATTGTCAGCTCTTGTGATCAGGCTCCTGCTCCTCGCTCCGGTCTCTCCTGTACAGTGAGGCCTCATTATACCCCTGTATAAGGATCTAGTGATGCAGTGTAGACTGTTATTCAGCATTGCTGTCTCCTCAGATTGTCAGCTCTTGTGATCAGGCTCCGGCTCTTCGCTCCGGTCTCTCCTGTACAGTGAGGTCTCATTATACCCCTGTATAAGGATCTAGTGACGCAGTGTAGACTGTTATTCAGCATTGCTGTGTCCTCAGATTGTCAGCTCTTGTGATCAGGCCTCTGCTCCTCGCTCCGGTCTCTCCTGTACAGTGAGGCCTCATTATACCCCTGTATAAGGATCTGGTGACGCAGTGTAGACTGTTATTCAGCATTGCTGTTTCCTCAGATTGTCGGCTCTTGTGATCAGGCCCCCGCTCCTCGCTCCGTTCTCTCCTGTACAGTGAGGCCTCATTATACCTCTGTATAAGGATCTAGTGACGCAGTTTAGACTGTTATTTAGCATTCCTGTCTCCTCAGATTGTCAGCTCTTGTGATCAGGCCCCTGCTCCTCGCTCCGGTCTCTCCTGTACAGTGAGGCCTCATTATACCCCTGTATAAGGATCTAGTGACGCAGTGTAGACTGTTATTCAGCATTGCTGTCTCCTCAGATTGTCAGCTCTTGTGATCAGGCCCCTGCTCCTCGCTCCGGTCTCTCCTGTACAGTGAGGCCTCATTATACCCCTGTATAAGGATCTAGTGACGCAGTGTAGACTGTTATTCAGCATTGCTGTCTCCTCAGATTGTCAGCTCTTGTGATCAGGCCTCTGCTCCTCGCTCCGGTCTCTCCTGTACAGTGAGGCTTCATTATACCCCTGTATAAGGATCTAGTGACGCAGTGTAGACTGTTATTCAGCATTGCTGTTTCCTCAGATTGTCAGCTCTTGTGATCAGGCCTCTGCTCCTCGCTCCGGTCTCTCCTGTACAGTGAGGCCTCATTATACCCCTGTATAAGGATCTAGTGACGCAGTGTAGACTGTTATTCAGCATTGCTGTCTCCTCAGATTGTCAGCTCTTGTGATCAGGCCGCTGCTCCTCGCTCCGGTCTCTCCTGTACAGTGAGGCCCCATTATACCCCTGTATAAGGATCTAGTGACGCAGTGTAGACTGTTATTCAGCATTGCTGTTTCCTCAGATTGTCAGCTCTTGTGATCAGGCCCCTGCTCCTCGCTCCGGTCTCTCCTGTACAGTGAGGCCTCATTATACCCCTGTATAAGGATCTAGTGACGCAGTGTAGACTGTTATTCAGCATTGCTGTTTCCTCAGATTGTCAGCTCTTGTGATCAGGCCCCTGCTCCTCGCTCCGGTCTCTCCTGTACAGTGAGGCCTCATTATACCCCTGTATAAGGATCTAGTGACGCAGTGTAGACTGTTATTCAGCATTGCTGTTTCCTCAGATTGTCAGCTCTTGTGATCAGGCCTCTGCTCCTCGCTCCGGTCTCTCCTGTACAGTGAGGCCTCATTATACCCCTGTATAAGGATCTAGTGACGCAGTGTAGACTGTTATTCAGCATTGCTGTTTCCTCAGATTGTCAGCTCTTGTGATCAGGCCCCTGCTCCTCGCTCCGGTCTCTCCTGTACAGTGAGGCCTCATTATACACCTGTATAAGGATCTAGTGACGCAGTGTAGACTCTTATTCAGCATTGCTGTCTCCTCAGATTGTCAGCTCTTGTGATCAGGCCCCTGCTACTCGCTCCGGTCTCTCCTGTACAGTGAGGCCTCATTATACCTCTGTATAAGGATCTAGTGACGCAGTGTAGACTGTTATTCAGCATTGCTGTCTCCTCAGATTGTCAGCTCTTGTGATCAGGCCCCTGCTCCTCGCTCCGGTCTCTCCTGTACAGTGAGGCCTCATTATACCCCTGTATAAGGATCTAGTGACGCAGTGTAGACTGTTATTGAGCATTGCTGTTTCCTCAGATTGTCAGCTCTTGTGATCAGGCCTCTGCTCCTCGCTCCGGTCTCTCCTGTACAGTGAGGCCTCATTATACCCCTGTATAAGGATCTAGTGACGCAGTGTAGACTGTTATTCAGCATTGCTGTCTCCTCAGATTGTCAGCTCTTGTGATCAGGCCCCTGCTCCTCGCTCCGGTCTCTCCTGTACAGCGAGGCCTCATTATACCCCTGTATAAGGATCTAGTGACGCAGTGTAGACTGTTATTCAGCATTGCTGTCTCCTCAGATTGTCAGCTCTTGTGATCAGGCCTCTGCTCCTCGCTCCGGTCTCTCCTGTACAGTGAGGCCTCATTATACCCCTGTATAAGGATCTAGTGACGCAGTGTAGACTGTTATTCAGCATTGCTGTCTCCTCAGATTGTCAGCTCTTGTGATCAGGCCCCTGCTCCTCGCTCCGGTCTCTCCTGTACAGTGAGGCCTCATTATATCCCTGTATAAGGATCTATTGACGCAGTGTAGACTGTTATTCAGCATTGCTGTGTCCTCAGATTGTCAGCTCTTGTGATCAGGCCCCTGCTCCTCGCTCCGGTCTCTCCTGTACAGTGAGGCCTCATTATACCCCTGTATAAGGATCTAGTGACGCAGTGTAGACTGTTATTCAGCATTGCTGTGTCCTCAGATTGTCAGCTCTTGTGATCAGGCCCCTGCTCCTCGCTCCGGTCTCTCCTGTACAGTGAGGCCTCATTATACCCCTGTATAAGGATCTAGTGACGCAGTGTAGACTGTTATTCAGCATTGCTGTCTCCTCAGATTGTCAGCTCTTGTGATCAGGCCCCTGCTCCTCGCTCCGGTCTCTCCTGTACAGTGAGGCCTCATTATATCCCTGTATAAGGATCTATTGACGCAGTGTAGACTGTTATTCAGCATTGCTGTGTCCTCAGATTGTCAGCTCTTGTGATCAGGCCCCTGCTCCTCGCTCCGGTCTCTCCTGTACAGTGAGGCCTCATTATACCCCTGTATAAGGATCTAGTGATGCAGTGTAGACTGTTATTCAGCATTGCTGTTTCCTCAGATTGTCAGCTCTTGTGATCAGGCCCCTGCTCCTCACTCCGGTCTCTCCTGTACAGTGAGGCCTCATTATACCCCTGTATCAGGCTCTAGTGACGCAGTGTAGACTGTTATTCAGCATTGCTGTCTCCTCAGATTGTCAGCTCTTGTGATCAGGCCCCTGCTCCTCGCTCCGGTCTCTCCTGTACAGTGAGGCCTCATTATACACCTGTATAAGGATCTAGTGACATATACATGTGTATATATATCATAACACGTTATAGAGGACTCTATTTCCTTGGGAGAGTTTTCTATTCATTTTCTTACGTTTAGTGACATTACATGCAGATGTCATTGTGCAGGAAGGGGGAAGAGGTGAGCTGTGACATTACCTACTGAGAATGGTTGATTCTGTTTTCTCCCATTGTAATCCTGCTTGTTATAATTATGAGGTGACTGCTAATAAGGGATCTCTTCTGGAAGTGCCAGTCTATTAGAAAAGTCGTTTCTGTTTATTTATTATTTTATGATATAAGGGTTACATACTTTAAACTCAATTATTGCAAAACTTTATTAACTATGAAGGATTGGCCATGTTCTGGTTATTGGTCACGAATGTGTTTGAGATGATAGGGCTCTTACTAATATGGCCTTTCTTGAATTACAGCAACAAATATGGAATATGAGAAATAGAAATATAGGCTATGCTGAATTTCTGCACTAAATGCCTTTTAATCATCTCATATAATTGTAGATCGTGAGGCCTCACGGGCAGGGTCCTCGCTCCTCCTGTACCAGTCGTGACTTGTATTGTTTAAGATTAGGCTACTTGTTTTTATTATGTATACCCTTCCTCATATGTAAAGCGCCATGGAATAAATGGTGCTATAATAATAAATAATAATAATATACTCATTGGTTAATAATAACTAGAGAGTGGACAATGCCCAAAACATAAAACCTTCATAACACATTCCCACTAAATATTTTGCTAACTAAATCTATTTTCATAAGAGTCATTTAGTTAAATCCTTTGGTCAATTACATAAAGTGCAAAATTACAGTGCCAATAACAAAAGAGAAAACAAAGAAAACAGACAAAACAAAAACAACACATATAACAATAACATATAACACAATGAAAATAAGGTCATTTTGTGAGTTCAGAGAAACATAATATAAAAACAACAAAGAGTATTGCACACAATCTAAGGAACTGAAGCAGCTCCGACCCCCCTCTTTGCTTCTGCTCACCGGACACCATACACTAGTAAGGGCAGTAATGCCCTGATGGCGGCCCTGTTCCTGCCTACATGAAGTATGTAGCTAGTCTACATAGATCATGGGATGTCAGGCATCCATTCCTGGCTACTTACAGTTGCCATTTCATCTAAGTATTCAGTCAATCTATATTAAAAGGAAACTGTCACCCCCCCAAGGTCATATATGACCTATTAATATGGGCACACAGGTAATAGGTACTAGTCTTACCTGTATGCCTCATATTAACCGTCTTGTTGTGGAGAAATGTTATATTTTGTCTTTACATTAATGATTTCTTCCAGGCTCCGGGGCATTCTCTGCCTGGAAGAAATCCCTGCCCTCTCTCCTCATTACAATACTACCCTCCTCCCATCAGCGCCAGTAATAGCCCCAGAATCCTGCGCCTGAGCCATGCACCTTGTCGGCGCGCACACCAGAGATTACTGGAGCGGAAGGCGCCGGCACCTCTGCAGAAGATCCCTGAGTGCAGTACCCATAGAAGGGAGGATGAGATATGTATTTCTGGGGGAGTGCAGGGCGCAGGAGTGGGATTGCAGGGCCAAAACTGCCGTGCATGAGAGGGGGTTAGTATTACAATGAAGAGAGAAGGCAGGGATTTCTTCCAGGCAATGCAAGCCCCAGTGCCTGGAAGAACTCATTAACTTAAAAAAATGTAACATTTCTCCATAACAAGACCATTAATATGAGGCATACAGGTAGGACTAGCGTAACATTTCTATTACCTGTATGCCCATATTAATAGGTCATATACGTCTCGGAGGGGTGACAGATTACCTTTAAAGCATAAACACACATAGATAAGAATTAATATATATAATATGATGACGACAGCCGTCCAGACCTGCATCCCACCACAAGAAACAGTCCAGAGTAATCCCTGGAGAATGCTATCATCCTCAGTGACACAGTGAGGGGCTATGCGCCCCCTTCTGATCTCAGGCTATTTACTCATTTAGGAGTGTCTGCTCAAACTGTTGGGGTACAGCTGTGGGACCCTATTTTCAGAGATGATGTCCTCCACCCAAGTCTCAAAAAGCTGAAAGGGTCTTCAGGAGAGGTGGGTAGTCGAGCTAGGCTATCAGACGGTCACCTCTGTAGCTGTAGTCATCCTTCCTATGGTACTATTCAGGGGTGGACATGTTATTGGTACAAATTGTGAAATTGCCCACGGGCCAAGAGGTAAGGGGACCCATTTCCACCTCCAAAGCAGATACAATTGTGCATTATGATGAGTTATTGGGCTGATCTTTAGCATAAAGACATAATATATCCACAAGACCATTAATATGAGTCATACAGGTAGGTCTAGCGTAACATTTCTATTACCTGTATGCCCATATTAATAGGTCATATACGTCTTGGGGGTGACAGATTACCTTTAAAGCATAAACACACATATATTAATTCTTATCTATCTAATAGGATGACGACAGCTGTCCAGACCTGCATCCCACCACAAGAAACAGTCCAGAGTAATCCCTGGAGAATGCTATCATCCTCAGTGACACAGTGAGGGGCTATGCGCCTCCTTCTGATCTCAGGCTATTTACTCATTTAGGAGTGTCTGCTCAAACTGTTGGGGTGCAGCTGTGGGACCCTATTTTCAGAGATGATGTCCTCCACCCAAGTCTCAAAAAGCTGAAAGGGTCTTCAGGAGAGGTGGGTAGTCGAGCTAGGCTATCAGACGGTCACCTCTGTAGCTGTGGTTCCATTCAGGGGTGGACAGGGTTGGACATGTTATTGGTGCAAATTGTGCAACTGCCCACGGGCCAAGAGGTAAGGGGACCCATTTCAACCTCCAAAGCAGATGAAATTGGGCATTATGATGAGTTATTGGGCTGCAAAGGATCCATATATTGTTCGTGCACAGTGTCCCTCTTCTGCCTGTGTCTTCCAGTGGCTCCAATATATAATTAATTTCCTGCACATTAATAATTTCCAGGCAATCAAGCTCAACACCATCAATCCTATCACTACCAATACTGTGTGGGCTTTTGAAAAGTTGAGAGTAAATTATTTAACCCAACTCTGATAGACCCCATCCAGAAAAAGGGATTCCATCCCTCCTTGGATATATCTCCAGCTTTTTGCTGCAGCTCCTTTACTTTATCCATTATTGAATCATGTGCATCTTCTAGGAGCAGCATTGCTCACCTATAACAGCGCAAGTGCCCCCTTCAACTGCTAACAGGCAGTCAAGCGCCATTGTCTTCTGAAGGGCTACTATCCTCATTAGTGACATCACAAGTAGAAGCTAATGGAGGTGACGCCAACAACCAAAACATTTGGTGACATCACAAGTAGTAGCTTATGGGGCAAAACTAACCACCAAAACATTCCGTGAAATGACAAAAAAGAGCTAAAGTGGGCGGAGCCAAGAACCTCCCTTCCATTGAAGTGCATTGCCCAATATACTAGAGATCAAACGATATGAATCCTCCAATGTGGGGGAAGATCTGACTAGCTTCACTGCATATGGAGCTAATATGTATATACATCGGTTTTGTACAAGGATTTCCCAATATTGGTTGGATTTATATTTTTGATCTGGACTGTATATTACTATATGTCTCAATAACATCCGACAATTACATAGTTATCGTCATGTTACAAGTGTTCCCTTTACAGGATATAACTTTAATCTCCCAGATTTGGATGATTCTCTAACAATACATGGCCTAAAAATCGAGAAGTCGTCATGTTCCAGTTCTGGCTGAGGGGATTCTCTCAATTATAACTAATCTATGGAGCTGATGAGCAAGAAAGTCAGAAGCCAGAATCATGTGATGGATAATCGGTAGATCGCTGTCATTTCTGGGCTTGTAGATAAATCCCGTCACACCCTATATATCTCCCTTTACTATTGGTGGAAGAGCTGTAATGCTTGGACAGCTCCTAATCTGAGGGGTTCACTAATTATTTTGGACCTGCTTGTATTATATAGAATAAAGACTCCATAATGAATAAAAAATAAATGAGAAATAGATGATAGAAGAGAATGAAGGACACAACAAGAGATGACATAGAGCCGACTTACCGCTCTCTCCACCGTCTGCAACTGTCAGACGGAATGTTGGCTCTGCAGCTCCATACACAATGTGTGTGATGTCATAAGGCAAGGGGGCGGAGCCAGAAACCTCAACATTCCGTGACATCAGCAGCAGGAGCAGCAGTTATTTAAAGAGACCAGAGCAGGCCATACAACCAATTCATTACCATATAAATGAAATTGACTCTAATTATCCATCTTGACCTCTTAAAACTTTCAAAAAATGCCACAATGTCATTATTACCATACATTGTAATTCCGGAGTAGTTTCCACTGATGTGAACAGTGATAAATCAACAATAATAACCCATATATCCCAGTATTACAGAAGATTAGATGATATGGATGGTTGGATGTGGAGGTGGACATGCTACTGTAGGATAAATGGCCAGTAAATAGGGGAGGACACTATAGACAATGTTACTATATACCAGGATTGGGCTATTTTCCCAAGGGGCTATATGAGAGACCATAACATATTAATTACAATTATTATTTTATATTAATAATAATTGTATAACTTAATATTGAGTAGAATTAAATATGTTGACACCCCCTACATACCATATGAACCCATATACAGCCCCCTTTATACCTCTATATACTGTAAGAGCTCACACCTAGCTTCCTACATACAGTATGAGCCCTTACATAGCCCCTCCACATACACTGTAAGAACCCACCTAGCCTCTCTATATACAGTATGAGCCCCCACATATCCTCTCTATATTCAATATCAGCCCTCACATAGCGCTTTGTATATAGTATGAGGCCAACGCTAACCAAAAAAGGGTACACTAATGTCAATAATGATCCCAAATAGAGTGCAGCACCTAGCCTATAAACTAATGAAGCCAAAAGACACGGAGAAAAAGAAAAGCCAAATAACACGGTATACACCTCCGTATATAAAAAGTGAGAAAACCTTTATTTCATCATGGACATGGTAACTTTAAAAACATTTAAAATACACAACAAACCAATAGCCCAAAACTCCCCAAAAGGCCCATAAGCCTTAAATACAACCCATGTAATGGGTGAATGGCCGCCCCCAGCATATGCAGAAAGAAAATACATGTGTCATACGGTGATAATGATAAATGAACCTATAACTACAAATATAAACAGAATGGGTGATGGTACATGCAGGATGCGACTAATCAACATCATTTCCCATTACACAGGTATAAACAGTCAGAAAATAGAGACTCCCACATATACCAAAGCATGTATGCAAAGAAGTCACCCTAAAATAGTTGTGACAATACAGATGACGTCAAAAAATGGGCATAACTGACTGAGAATGCTATAATGAAATAAAAGTATGATCACCCAAAATGAGAAAGCCAGACACTGACATGGGGGCGGCTAGAAGTCCCGAGGGGGACAAGAAGAGAGAGTGGGAAGAGGCCCCACGCGTATCGCCGCTTCGTGAGTCAGTTATGACTAAATCCAGTAACTGTTGACTACTAGTGACAGATATGGGTCGCCCTCCCAGGGCTGTGGGGTACTCGGTACCGGGCTGGTGTCGGCGGGATGTGTCACAGCAGCGGGGACCCGGTCCGTGGCCCTGGGCGCCCAATTAATAGGGGGAGTTTGCATGGTAGAATGTAGTGAATGGAATAGTTCGTGAGGCCACCTGTGGTGTTCGGCAAGTGAGATGTTAAGCCGATGCTGCTTGCAGATCCTCTGGGGCTGGTGGTGTGTTGCAGCCAAGATGGTGAAGCTCCCCACAGGTGAAGCTATAGCCCCAGGGCAGTGTAGATGTGGAGTTAGAGGAGAGGCACAAGCAGTGTCGAAGCTGGTACCCAGATGTAGCAGTGCTGGGTGTGTTGACGCAAGAATCAATGGAGGACACCAGGGCTTGTAGTTCCAAAGCTTTACTCACAGTCTGTAGTACACACAGGTGCCTGCCTCCGTACTGTGTCCTCCGGGTCAGAGGCTCAATCAATCTCCAGGTCAGATGGAATGCTCCCTTCCAACACTCCGCCAACATGTACCTTTCTGAACGTCTCCTCTTATAGCGCCTTTAAGTGTGAAGATCTCCTAGTACTGAGTTACACTGGAGTTCCTCCTGACAGATGTTCCCAAGAACTCTACTTGTACGGCAGACAGCTGTAGCCTGCTTCGGGGACTCCTCACTCCTGAGTCCCGGCTCACTATCCAAGTTGCTGTTGTGCCCCCAAGTCTTAGATGGGAGTAGTGCATTTACAGCCCACTACTCCACTGGTGTCTGCTGCAGAACCATTAGTGTCCATACAACCTCGGGGACCGGGCCCCGGCCTTGCGCTTAGAACTTCTAGGCAGGGTTCTTCCTCTAACCCACATCCTCTCTGTTCCCTTTACTCCTTCGTTCCGTTCTAATCTCTCTCTCTTATGGAAGATCAGGTTTCTGTTCAATGTCTTTCTCCTTCTTTCCTTTCCCGTGCCAGCAGACCCAGGTCACTGAGGTCTGCTGCAGCACCTCCTTCCTCTATTCCTCTCTCAGGGATCTTCTTTCCTCACTCCTCTCTGACTGGCTTCCTCTCCCAGACTGACCTGTAATCCAAAACCTTCCCACTCTTATGTATTCTCAACTCCACCCGCCTCCCAGCACGTTTCGTGTTCCAAGCAGGGAACCATCAAAGGTGCTCTGCTACTCTCTAATCAAGGAGCCGCAATGTGGCTTTGCTGAACTACTCTGTTGTGTGGGGTGCGAGTGCTGGAGCGTGGTCAGGAGTCTCCAACTTACCTGGGTGGTGGGGCACCACACACCTCAGGAGGAGGTGCAGTACCTCTGTGGCGGCTGAGCGTATCACAGAAGAATATAAAATTCAAGTCACCTTTATTCCATCCAGGTTAAAAGTTAGAACATTCATGGTACAAGATTATTTTACGACTAAGGTCTTCAGCCAGAAACGCGTCAGAATGAACATGTTTTTAATCTTGTACCATGGATGTTCTAATATTTAATCTGGAAGGAATAAATACTTGAATTCACATTCTGCTTTGTCCTCCAGTTCTTTAGAAGGAACATGAAGCAATTTGACAGCCTTTTAGGAAGATAGGTCCAAGTTGCCATCTCCTAGTCTGTGGTTGGGCTAGCTCTGCCCCGTCGGCACCACTAGGGACTGCGGTGCCAAGAGATCTATTCTGTACAAGAACCGTCAGGGTCAGTTGCAGCTATTTAGTGTATAACCTATTTTCCCAAGTGAGTTACCACACAGGCATAACACCCCGATTTGCCTGAGCAACTTGTGAAGGAACGCCTCGTGTGCGCCCATTTCCACAAGTCAGCTACAGCTGCCGCTGATCTAGCAGTGCTTCAGCAGCTCTTGCAAGTGCCAGTTCACACACTGGTGTGCGACGTGACCATACTCTGGAACCCCACATTACATATGTTGGCAAGTGTTTGTGAGCAGCAGAGGGCAGTAGTTGAATACGAGCTACAACATGCCGGTCAGTATTCCGATCAGTCTCCGCACATAACAACTGACAAGTTGGCATTACCAATTACCATCGATTACTAATATACAACACTACAGAGAGAGGTTGAGCTTTGTCCGGGGTAACTGTATTCCTGTAGAGACTTGTTATTAACACTATTATTTAGTCCTCTATCTCTTAAATCTGTGTAGTTATATCCTGTAAGTGAATGGTCACTGATACATCTAATATATAAAGCTCAAAGTGTGTGTGTGTGTGTGTATGTATGTGTGTATGTCCGGGATAGGCATCCGCACCGTCGCAGCTACAGCCACAAAATTTGGCCACACGTCTGGACCCCTAGAGCGTCCTAAGCTATGTTGTGAGGTGAAATTTTAACCCTGCGCGTTCCAATTCACCAAACAATTTTGCCCTATCTACATACTGAGGGGAAAAACTGTGTGCGCGTCAAGCCCCACCCCTCATTATGATGTCATAATGCCGCTATCTGCATACTGGGGAAGCAGTGTGTGCGCATCAAGCCCCGCCCCTCATTATGATGTCACAATGGTTGCCATGGTGACGCTGATGTCATCATAGGTTGCAAGCCCTGCCACCGCTCATTATGATGTCATAATGGTTGACTATGGGATGGAGGATGTGTGATGAGTATATGGGCACCGGACTATGGGATGGAGGATATGTATGACGGGTATATGGGAACGGGACTATGGGATGGAGGATATGTATGACGGGTATATGGGCACGGGACTATGGGATGGAGGATATGTATGACGGGTATATGGGTACGGGCCTATGGGTTGGTGGATATGTATGACGGGTATATGGGCACGGGACTATGGGATGGAGGATGTGTGATGGGTATATGGGCACCGGACTGTGGGATGGAGGATATGTATGACGGGTATATGGGCACGGGCCTATGGGTTGGTGGATATGTATGACGGGTATATGGGCACGGGCCTATGGGTTGGTGGATATGTATGACGGGTATATGGGCATGGGACTATGGGATGGACGATATGTATGACTGGTATATGGGCACGGGACTATGGGATGGAGGATGTGTGATGGGTATATGGGCATGGGACTATGGGATGGTGGATATGTATGATGGGTATATGGGCACGGGACTATGGGATGGAGGATATGTATGATGGGTATATGGGCATGGGACTATGAGATGAAGGATGTGTGATGGGTATATGGGCACGGGACTATGGGATGGAGGATATGTATGATGGGTATATGGGCACTCGACTATGGGATGGAGGATATGTATGATGGGTATATGGGCAGAGGCCTATGGGATGGTGGATATGTATGATGGGTATATGGGCACGGGTCTATGGGATGGAGGATAATTATAATTTGCTATAACTAACCACAGTTAGTTACTATGCCCGGGCAGCGCCGGGCTCTTCAGCTAGTTGTCTCTAAATCTGGATAATTGTATCCCATTGGCCAGATAAATACCTTATATTCCAGTACCTGGGAAATTGTATCCCAGTAGTGATAGCTCTACTGCTTTATACAGTATACCTATCCTGTTGGCTAATGGTCTGGCTAAATTTATCCCTCTACTATCAGCAACTATTGTATTTCTAATTGCACTTTAATCTTATTATTATATAATTTATCAATAAAAGTTATATTTTAGTAGACTTTAGTTAGGGTTTATTTGCTGTCTCAGATTTTTCCCTCTCCCCATATTGTATACGCATACATCTCTTCCTTGCCCCCCAAGCTGTGTATTCAAATCTACCCAACCCCATTACAATAAATCGTCAGTTTCTTCAGTTCCGTTGGAGCACTTAGCACCGATGCTGTTTGCGCCTCTGAGGCGCCGTCGAATGACGCCAACAGGGTGATCACAAGACTTGATCACGCTGCTGACATCGCCATATCCCGGTGGTCAGGACTTCAATTGTGCTCAGTCCGTCTGAAAAATGCAAGTACAATTGATCACTGGGATCCGGCGCACTTCATCTTCTCTGAGCTTGACATCCGTCTCAGAGAACAGCCGACTCATAGTCTGCCTGACCCATAATGCAACCTCCGGGAAATCTCCTCGGACCGCCGGATCAACGGTGTTCCCTTGCCGGCTGAACCGGGGGCAGATACCCCTCCTGCCCTCCCCTAGCAGTTGCTGTTTTCTATAAAATTTATAAAAAGCAGTACATTATAGTAATACCTTGACTAACGAGTGCATCTACTTATGAATTTTGCGAGATGCGAGCCGTCGCTCTGTCAGCTTTATGATGTGAGCCGAGATCTGAGTTACAAGCGAGCGAGCTTACACCACTCACCTCGTGGTTACCCTGCCGTGCAAGCACCTCTGTCATTGCTTCATTCTTCAACTATGGGTCCTAAAAAAGTGAGTTGCTCTGTCAGATCTTTTTACCTGTTCTTGTGATTCAGGACCTTACCATCTTTTGCTGCACACAGGTTTTTGGTATTACCAACGTTGCCATTTTCCTCAGGTGGACTCTATTTTAAGCACTGCATGCTGCATGTATTTGACATGGGGCTGTTCATAGGATAATGGTTATTTTTTGGTTCATTCTTCTGTTAATTTTGCTGTTAATGAATCTTTTTTAAAACTCCTAATAAAATAATTGGTGTGGTTTTTGGGGGGCTGGAACGGATTAATTTCATTTCATTTTAATGGGGACATTAAATTTGATATACAAGCAAATTGAGTTAAGAGCTCGGCCACAGAACGAATTAAACTTGTAAGTCAATTACTGTATATGGTATTTAGTGTTGAGCGAACATGCTCTGATAACGTCTGATCCAAGCATGCTCGGGTGTTATCCAATGCCTTCAGTGTCACCAACTCCCTGCCATTCCCTTGTCCGGTTCCAATACGGAAAGGTTCTAGGAAAGACATCTCAGCTACTCCTGCCTCGGTCGTAGACCCCGGATCCTTCTTGAGACAATCCTTAAGCTGGTGCCCACCTGCACGATCCTCAGCCTGGGACCCCTTCCTGCTGTAGCAGCTGTACCTCCACAGCCGGCAGACTGTCTCTTTCACTGCTCCTTGCACCTTGCCCTAGGCAAGGCTGCCCGGGCTCTGCTGCCTATCCAGGAAGTGTCCTGACTATATCCCTATGCTCTGCCCTGCTCAACTCTGACTCCACCCTACTGACAAACCTCTATGCTAACTGTACCTAACTAACACTCCTAATCTATTTTATTCTATTCCTTTTCTCTATGATGACCCCCTCTATTCTAATCCCCCTACGGTCCTATACCATCTAAGATCCTATCCTGGCCCTAAGCCTATACATTGTACATGACACATACATCACATTACAGTACATAACAAGTATAATAATGTTAGTGAACAATGAGGTGCCACATGTAACCATGAGAACAGCGTCCAGCGAAGAGGAGGAATGTGAGGGTCCCCGCCACCTCCTTACACTCCTCCCTCCTAAAATATGGTCATGCCTGAACATGGCGGTACCTGTAAGCTTAAAACTGTTAGAATTTTTTTTTAAACATATATACAGTTGGTACAGCCTATGTCCAATGCTGCTGAGGGTCAAACGTGACCCTGGCTCCACTTGGTTAGAGCCCACCAAGAAATGAATTCAAGTTCCTTTAGTGTGGGTCCGACTGACCTCGGTCTCCTGGGACTCATCTTAAAGGGAACCTGTCACCCCCCCAGGGGCATTTTTCAGTTAAAGAGCCACCTTCAGCAGCACTAAGGCTGCATTCTGTGAAGGTGGATCTTCTTTTTCTGACCCCCAGTAATGCCAAAATATTGACTTTTATAATTAGCTCCTCTTACCTGTAATGTGTCCCATAGGTATGATGTGTCCCCCATATCAGCCGCCTACCATCCGTCAATCATGCCTGAGCAGGGCCTCAGCGCCACCCACCATCTGTCCATCATGATGCCTCATGCGTCGCTACCTCCTCTTGATTTGAATCCTGGTGCCTGCGCTGTGACAAGCATTCTCGGGCATGCGTAGTGCGCGCTGCCCTAGAACCGATATCAGGCTATTGCGCCTACGCGTTGTGGAGGCCCCAGATCCCGCCCTGCAATGTGTTATGACATATTCACACTGCGTGGCTGGAGCCTCCACAACGCGCAGACGCAATAGCCTGATGTCGTTCTCAGGCAGCGCGCACTGCGCATGCCCAAGAACACTTGTCACAGCGCAGGCGCCGGGATTCAAATCCAGAGGAGGCAGCGATACACAGGGCATCATGATGGACAGATGGTGGGCGGCGCCGAGGCGCTGCACAGGCATGGTTGACGGATGGTAGGCGACTGATATGGGGGACACATCATACCTGTGGGACACATTACAGGTATGAGGAGCTAATTATAAAAGTCAATATTTTGGCATTACTGGGGATCAGAGAAAGAAGAGCCACCTTCACAGAATGCAGCCTTAGTGCTGCTGAAGGTGGCTCTTTAAGTGAAAAACGCCCTGGGGGGGTGACAGGTTCCCTTTAACAACAACAGTACATATAGTCCTGACCTGACTTGCTCCTCGGTTCCTCCTGTTCAGATTTTTCCCCCTTCCTCCTTTAGCAGAGTACGGACCCTTAACAAAACAAGTGGGCTGCTTTTATCAGAGGACAGTACAGGGTTAAAAGAGGAAAAGTTCAGGGTTAAAACAGTCCAGTACATAAAGCAGCCACACACAGTCCATTACTGTTTCCAAGGGTGATTAACCCCTTCAGGTTTTAGTCCCGTAATCCAGCAGGGGGTGTGCAAACGTGCACAAATAAACTTGGATATGGGGTAGAAGAAAAACAAACAGTCCTTCAACTGTGACCATACTGGCCACCACTGACACCAAGTCCTGGTCCCGTCCAGGGCTCACTACCCTTTCACAGATACGGAACAGTCTCTCCTGCACGTCAATCCATGCAACTAGCACATCCAGTTCATTTTAGGGGCTGCCTTCACTCCTTGCTCTCCTTGCGACTGGAATAATGGGCCGCATTCTGGTCCTGAATTATTATAAACGTGTTGCCAGAAGACCAGCTGGAGGAGGACTCTCCGCTCTTTCTCCTGCTCCTTTCCTCTATCAGCGGCAGATTCATGGTACCTGGAGCTTCCTGCTCCCGTGACCCAATTGTGGCCACCGCTTCCTTTAAGGGCGCCTCTGACTTTCTGTAGGGACTACGATCATTGCAGACGGCTACACGCAATACTGCGCTTCCTGTGCCTGTCTCTCTTTGATGCTGGAGACCATTTTTACCGCCACAGCATACTGTCCACGGGGCCCTTGTTGTTTAATAAATGTCACTCGGTCCCATTCCTGAAAAGGACCGTCAAAACTAATGGACCCGGCATTCACATAGACCTTGTCCCCAGTCTAGACCTCATGGATGAATCATACAGCCCCTTATCTACTATGATGGTCCAACTCTCAGCACCCTATATAGTGCGATTGTACCCCAGAGCTCCCAAAAAAGAAAAAATAATCCCTATACTCACCTAATCGAGATTCCTCATCCTCCGCAGTGTCTGTCTCTTCTTCTAGCCATTCTCGCAATGGATCTTTGCACCGACAATGTTCCTTGCTTAGTGCTGGACTCCAGCAGGCCGAAGATAGAAGGGACGCCCACAGCTGGCTGGGATAAGTGACGAAGCCAGTGACTTTGTGCTCCGTCACAACTGTTAAAAGTATGCGCATCTTGAGGAAGCCGATTCTGTTAGCAACATAGCAGATAAGGCAGCCCACAACCAGACAGGCACTTCTGCCATTTGCCAGAATTGCAAGATGGCCAGTCTGGCACTGCAAGGTCCTTAATCCTGCAAATCTTCTAGTGCACTTTGGTTCCACTTGATTTTGGCTGGCCAGCAGATAGCAGTCTTTCCTCATTAATGGCACATCTTGCACTAATTTTCCAGTGGTCTCATCACTTTGTTACTTTCTTCCCCCCTTTTTAAAATGACCATTAGCATCACATACAAGGGAAAAATACCACCGCACCATGACCAGATCACATATTACCACCACATAGTGACCAAATATTACCACATACAGGGAATAAATACCACCAAAATATAACTAGACAATATATTACCACCACATTGACCGAATAATAGCACATATAAGGAAGAAATACTGCCACACCATGACCTGACCACATATTACCACCACATAGTTACCGAATAATAGCACATACAAGGAACAAATGCCACCACATCATGACCAGATCACATATTACCACCACATAGTGATTGAATATTACAATACTGATCATTAATAAAATAAAAACATAGTACTAATGCCATTATACACAGGGGATCTGTACTTAGTATACAGTGTCCGTGTACAGGTAATACAGTGATCACCTGTGACATTATACACAGGAGCTCTGTATATAGTGTCAGTGTACAGGTAATACTGTGATCACTAGTGACATTATGCACAGGAGCTATGTATATAGTATACATTACATAGTGTCAGTGTACAGGTAACACACTGACTCACCAGTGACATCTCTAGTTAAAGTCCTTCATCTTCGCTTCTCTTCTTCATCCAGTTCAGACCACGATCACTTCTTCCAACCAGGACTCGTCTCTGCATAAAATAACACAGTAATCTATAGTACATTCCCCTATTTTTGCCCAACTTCTATACTACGCCAGATGAAAAAAGCGACCATGTCACCATGCATAGTGACAGGACCTCTCCTCCCCCACACTGAAAACAGTAACCTCAAAAATAATATCCTTTAATTAGCCCCTATAGTAATAATATCCCACATTCTGGACCCCACGTGTCCACGCATTCTGCCTCATGTCTCTGCATATTGTCCCATAGTCATCCCTAATTGTATAATGCATCCCATAGTCATATATAGCAGTATAATGCACCCCCATAGGGGTATAATATAACCCATAGGGGTATTATGCACCCCCATAATGCTCTCTCATAGGGGTATAATGCTCCCCCATAGGGGTATAATGCTCCCCCATAATATAATGCGATAGGTAGAGTTGAGCGAAACGGGTCGGTCAAGTTCATAAGTCGCCGACTTTTGCTAAAGTCGGGTTTCATGAAACGAAACCCGACCATAGCGTGAGGTCGGCCATGAGGTCGGCGACCAGAGCGCCAAAGTCGCGTTTCAAATGATGCTTCCAGCGCCCTTTTTCAGCCAATGATGGAGGACGCACACTGTGGGCAATGCGATGACATGGGCAGCGGTCACCACCATCTTTGAGAAGGGCATGCAAGTGATTGGCTGGCTTTGTGTGGCATCACAGGGGCTATAAAAGGGCGTGCACGTCAACCGCCATCTTACTTCTGCCGATCTTAGCATAGGGAGGGAGAGGTTGCTGCTGCTGATTCTGAATAAGGGAGAGCGTTAGGCAGGGAAGAACAAATCAAAAACTGCTTCTGCTGGTAGCGATTTCCACTTACAACACAACACTGTGTGCAGTGACAGGGGAGGCTATATTTTTGTGCATCAGCTTTCTTGGTTATTAGGCCGCCTTATAAGGCTCCCTGATAGCTGCATTGCTGTTTGCACACTGCTGTGCAAACTGCTTTTTTAAAAGCAAAAATACTTTTCATCCTCTTTTCTGCACAGTTACCAAGCGTTCATTTTTCCACACATTTGTGTGCAGCAGTCCTGCTTATTAGGCTGCCTGCCGCCATACTTGGACTGAGAGCATCATTGTCAGCCTCATTAACATCTGTAGGGAGCTTCAAATTCTCCCCAATACTATATACACCTTGTACCTTGTTTTACAGTACCATATAGCTAGCTGGTGGTATTTTGGGTACATTTTCCCAAAAATGAGGAAGTATGGTGGAAGAGGCCGTGAACGTGGGCGGGGGTGGCCAGCTGGTACTGATGGTGGTGGTGGTGGTGCTGCATCTGCTGGTAGTGGCAAAAGCACAATAGCACCTAAGGCAGGAGGTGTTGAGCCTGCGTCATCGTCTGGCTCCACAAGGCCTCAAAGGCTCCCTTTTCTGGGAGTAGGTAAACCGCTTTTAAAGCCGGAGCTTCAGGAACAAGTTTTGGCTAACATTGCTGACACAGCCTCAAGCTCTATCGCCTCCTCTTCTGAAGTTTCAAAAAATAAAAGCACTGAGTTGTCAGTGGAGGCTCCTGGTCAGGAACAACACCTTTCCTTGTGTCCTTCACCCCTACCAAAAGTGAAGGATGCGGCAGGCCACACTACAGATTTCTCCATGGAGCTCTTTTCACATACCATGCCTGGGTTATCAAGTCAAATCGTGAATTCCCCAGTCCAGGATGAATCTGACATGGAGTGCACTGATGCACAGCCACTGCTAGATTTTTCTGCTGGTACATTCACTCAGAGCACTACATTGTCCTCGCAGTGTACTGAGCCAGAATCTGACCCTGATGAGACTCAGGTGCCCCTTCCCGCATACTATACCACCTTACACGGTGACACAGAGGAAGGTGCACATGCAATTGAAGAGGAGGTGATGGATGACCCAGTTGTTGACCCAGATTGGCATCCATTGGGGGAAGAGGGTGCCGCTGCCAATAGCTCAGAAGAGGAGGAGGATCCGCAGCAGGCATCGACATTGCAACAGCTGTTATCTGGCAGGCCCGTAGCAGTCCAAAAATGGGTTACAAAAGCCAAAAGAGTTGCAGGACAGCTTGGCCAGACGGTCAAATTAGCACAGCGTGCAAGGCTTCACAAAGTCTTCCACAGTAGGAAGAGTGCAGTGTGGCACTTTTTTGAACAAAATCCTAATGATCAGGCAAAGGTTATCTGTAAGAAGTGCGCAAAGACCTTTACCGAGGGAAAAATCTGAGAAATTTGAATACCAGTTGCATGCTTAGACATTTAACCACCATGCACTTGTAAGCGTGGATGGACTACCAAACTTCACGTACCACATGTGCACCTGCTCCAAATGAAGGTAGTCAGCAATGCTACATCGCTGCCCCCACTGTAAGCCCACCGGTTAGCACACCACCAGCAGCAAATGTTGAGGTGTCGTCGCAAGGCCAAAGCAGTCAGGGAATCACAATGTTATTGCTACGAAAGACTGAATCTAGGCCATCAGCAAGACCACTAACACCATCACCATCACCAACCCTCTCTCAGTACGCCATGTCCACTGCTAGTTCCACCATATGCAGCTCTCAAGTCCAGCTCACCCTACCAGAGACTCTGAGTAGGACAAGAAAGTACTCATCCTCTCATCCGCGTACACTGTGTTTGAACGCCCACATTGTCAAACTAATCTCGTTAGAGATGATGCCCTGCCAGTTGGTTGAAAGTGAAGCTTTCCGCGAGCTCATGGCCTACGCAGTACCACGCTATGATCTACCCAGTCAACATTTCTTTTCTCGAAAAGCCATCCCAGCCCTCCACCTGCATTTGAAAGACCGCATTGTCCATGCACTCAAGCAATCAGTGAGTGGAAAGGTGCACCTCACAACAGATGCATGGTCTAGTAGGCATGGCCAGGGCCATTACGTGTCCATCACTGCGCACTGGGTTAATGTGGTGGATGCAGGGTCCACAGGGGACAGCGGCGGTGGGACAGTGCTGCCTAGCCCACGGTATAGTAAACAGTTGGCTGTAGGCGTTCAACCCTCCTCCTCCTCCTCCAGAAGCGAAAGGTCATCCACAGAGCGCAGTCGCACGAGCACTCCATCCGCAGCTGCCAGTGTTGCACCCGAGGTGTCCCACTATCGATCAGCTAGTGGTAAGCGTCAGCAGGCTGTGTTGAAGATGATGTGTTTGGGCGACAACAGACACACCGCAGTGGTACTGGCTGACTACTTGCAGCGACAAACTTAGTCATGGCTGGGCAGTCTACATCTTGAGGCAGGCAAGGTAGTTAGTGATAAAGGCCAGAATTTTGTGGCAGCCATAGCCCTGGCTCACACCTTGAACCTGGTGGTGCAGTGCTTCCTCAATAATTATCCGGCGTTAACAGCCCTGCTCCATAAGGTGCGAAGACTGTGCTCGCACATCCGCCGGTCGCCCGTACACTTCAGTCGTATGCAGAAGCTGCAGCGATTGCTCCACCTTCCCAAGCACCGCTTAATTATCGATGTTGCAACAAGGTGGAACTCAACCCTGCACATGGTTTAGAGGCTTTGCGAACAGAGGCAGGCTGTAATGCATTTGTGGGAGGATACACGGGCAGGCAGTTTGAGGGCAGACATGGAGTTGTCTGATGTGCAGTGGTCGAAGCTGAAAGACTTCTGTAAAGTCCTTCAGTGTTCTGAGAAATGCACATGGCTGGTAAGCGCAGATGACGCCATCATAAGCATGAGCATCCCACTTATGCGTCTGCTCATGCAAACTTTGACGCACATTAAGGAGCAGGTGTCTGCAGCCGAGGAGGAAGAGGAAGGGTGAAGCCTTGATGACAGTCAGCCATTGTCTGCTCAGGGAACTCTCCTGGATGAGGTGGAGGAGGAAGAGGAAGAGAAGGAGGACGAGGATGATGGGGATGATTATTTAGGGGAGGAGGATGCTTCTCAGGGGGCAAGAGAAAATGTTGGCGTGGCAAGGTCAGGTACAGGGTTTGTGCATGACTGGAGGGAAGTGGATTTGCCAGAAAGTGCTCCTCCACCCAGCACTCGCAGTGCATCATTGACACCTGGAACATTGGCCCACATGTGTGATTATGCCTTGCAGATCCTAAAAAGGGACCCCCGCATTGCCAAAATGATGAACGATGACGACTACTGATTGGCCAGCATCCTGGATCCATGCTATAAAGGCAAATTCCAAAACATCATGCCACAGGAGAACCTAGAGCTAATATTGGCTAACAAACAAGCAACTCTGGTAAACCGTTTGTTTAAGGCATTCCCAGTGCACAGCAGCGGTGATGGTTCTCACACGAGCCGTATGGTGCAACATGGAAGAGGTGTTCGTGGTGCACACATCCGAAGTGGCGTTGGAGACAGGGGTTTCATGACCATGTTGTGGACTGGTTTTTCAAGTACCGCTCACACGACTGATAATACTGCATCGATTGAAAGTGACAGGAGACAGCAGTTGTCATCTATGGTTACAAACTACTCCCATATCGATGTTCTCCCTCACAGGTCATTCCCCTTTGACTATTAGGCCTGTAAACTGGACACCTGGCCTGAATTGGCACAATATGCCTTACTGGAGCTCGCTTGCCCTGCTGCTAGTGTGCTATCCGAAAGAGTCTTCAGTGCTGCTGGATCAATCCTGACAGAAAAAAGGACCCGTATGTCGACCAAAAATGTTGATGATCTAACCTTCATTAAAATGAACCATGCATGGGTTTCAAAGGATTTTGTCCCACCTTCCCCTGCTGACACATAGGTTGCCAGAAAAATGGCTCGCTTTTGTCCTCCTCTTCCTCAGACTTCTCCAATTCCTCCATTTGCAGCTGCTGAGTGTCCAACATCAACATATGACATTTTTTCCACCTCCCTAACTGGGCTGCCTCCCCCCACAGGGCCGGGGTCACCACCTGGCGCACACACCCGTGCGAGTGCCGTTGCCCTGGACAGGTGGGTGGGCACACTCTTGGGCGACGGCACTGGCACAGGTTCCCTCATAGTACAATCAAGTGTCTCTGATGGTGGGGGTGCACACCCGCCGTCAGACACACCGGCATACTATGTGGGGCCCTGTGCCAGTACCGCCGCTCACGAGTGGGCCCCCCCTGCTGGCTCAGGGCCCCAGCACTTGCAATACTTACCTCTCCCTGCTCCACCACTGTGTAGTCTGGGCTGTTAAATCCTTCACTGGGACTGCCACTACAAATTTGGTGAACTGATAGATGATGGTTAAGACGTAGCTATGCCCTGTCCTGCTGGGCTCTTTCTTCAGATGATCAATGGCTTCCATTTGTTATGGACGTCGACTCACAATGAGATGCAGTGCTGGTTTATCATCAGCTTTCACAGTTTTCCTACTCACAGACGTGTGACATTCCTGCCCACATTTTTAAATGTGCCCTCTCATGCCAATCCAATAGAATCGCCTACAGCCTGTGGCTTGTGTCTTTTTCACTCCAAAGTTACCTGACAGATCATGATAGGCAGTGAGGACCATGTCTACATCTCTCCTTGTGATCAAAATTTGATGGAGATGAGTAACGCTGATGGGATCAACGGTACTGCGATACAGCAACACTTTATTCACAAAGAACTGTTTTCGCTGTCTCCACACACAAAGTAATTGAGGGTCAGCATCGCCTCTGAGAATTCTCCTGGGAGTTTTTCCCGTGATTAGTAATTCCTAAATTTCTGCAATCACTCGACTTTATGTCTGTACTTTTATCCATCTCGTTTCCTCTTGCGGAGAGTCTGGACTGTCTTACTGAGACAGAAATATATATGAAGATTTAAAAATACCCCAACAGTGTATACTGGTGTATGCTTCAAAAACATTTCCTTTTTTCTGCTTTTTAGATTGTTGTCTAATCCATACTGAGAACACGGAGATTTTAAATGTTTAAACTATTCTATATATACCTGTTATCCGGAGATACTGTACCCTTTCTCAACTTTCTGCAATATTGTCGAATCCATACTGAGGCTGTGAGTGTCTTTGTCGTACTCCGGAAATAAACACGGAGATTTTAAATGTTTAAACTCTGCTATATATACCTGTTATCCGGAGATACTGTACCCTTTCTCAACTTTCTGCAATCTTGTCGAATCCATACTGTGCCTGAGACCATCTGAGTCTGCCTCCTGATTACAGATGAGTGGTGTTTGAGTGGAACTGTTGGCCAAGTTCAAATTCTAGCTGTTTTGGGCGGTGTTAGATCCGTTCGTCGAACTACAACACTTTGATTAAAATTCGGCTGTTCGAGTTTCCGTTCGAGAACGTTTCGTTAAACAAAAGTGTATCTTTTTTTCACATTAATAATGGTTTTCAATGATAATAGACAGTTTTAGGGCATAGTAGCGGTGTCTGGTAGCCAGCGGTGTACTACACCTGTGAAGGAGCTACACTGTGTGTGTTTCTAATAATTTTTTAATATTGTCCTGAAAATCCCTTTGGGCCTAGTAACTGTGTCTGCTACTCAGAAGAGGAGCCCACCCGTGAACCGAGCTATGCCGCCTGTTTATGAAAGAACCAGTTTTTGACTGCATTTACACCACTTAATACTTTGGGCCTAGTAACTGTGTATGCTACTCAGCAGAGTTGGGCACCCGTGAACCAAGCTATGCCGCCTGTTTATGTAAGAACTGTGTGCTACTCAGCAGAGGAGCCCAGCTGTTAAGCAAGCTACAGCACCTGTGGTTTGGGCACTTAGTTTTTTCACATTCTTTCTGGATTGCCCTTTAGGCCTAATTCCTGAATTACGGTTGACCTGCACTCACTGGGAAATGCTTGTAATCCCAGATCCCCATCACTAACGGGGTTCAGCGTGTTATCCGCACCTGTAAGCGATACACGCTGGTCCTTTCATTGTAGCACGTGTGCAGCCCCAGACATGTAAGGGCATGACAGACCTGTTATTGGCCGATCTCGCATGCCAGAGCCTTGCGTGTCCCTCTAGAAAGCTGGACGCGGACCGCGGGGGCATGCCTGAGTCTTGTTCGTTAACGGAATTAAGCTTGCAATCTGTGCAGCTTTTTTGTGGATGGCATGGTTGAGGTTGCCCATGTTGAGTCCAATTAAGCCGCAGGCTCCACTCCTGGTGGTGCCCTTCTGGACATTCCTTTAAGGTTCAGCTTTGCAACCATACTGCCCCCGGAAACCAAACACTTTTCCTGACAGTGACATTCTGGTCAAAGAGCGCGATGACATCACGTCTGTACGCCCTCTACCTAAACAGTCCAAGTGCAGAGAGATGGAAGATGGGGCGACGAGGAGTCCAGAGTACAGGGATTCCCTAGCGAGGAGACTTATTTAATTGTTTTAAAGGTTGGGAGCAATTTTTGGAGAGCACGATACTCTGGAGAATGATATCTGGGGCCCACCATACACTGGAGCATTCCAAAGGTGGACATCAGTCACTGGAGCAGCATTTACAGGGCCCATTATACACTGGAGCATTAGAAATGGGGCCCATTATATATGGAGCATTATTTGGGCCCATAAGACACTGGAGCTTCATCCATGGTGAACAACATATACTGTAGCATTATGTGGAGCTCATCATATACTGTATGGAACATTATATGGGACCAATGATTCTGTATGGAGAAATATATGGGCCTCATTACTCTGTATGACGCACTATGCGGTGGCCATAATACTGTATGGAGGAATATACTGTCTGCTTTTGGAGCTATTGGAGAATTTAAAATGGATATCAGTCATGAGATGTAAGAAGTGAAGTATTTTTCATTGTACTATACCGCTATTTCTCTGCCGTGTCAAAGGATCATGAATTGTGGCATGTGTTAAAGGGGCGCACTGACACTCTTTGGCCCTGGGCCCATGAAAATCTGGAGCCAGCACTACACCCCCACAACTTTAGCCAAATAACCCCCAGTTTTCAATGCCTAACTATTATTATAAAGTAAATTAAGGTTGACAAGCTTAAGGAATAAGAATTGATGCTTTTGGCATTAAAATGGGCACTGTAGGTGTGTTTCCTGTCCTCCACTCCCTGCCGACTTTTCTTCCCCATTGACTTGCATTGGGTTTCGTGTTTCAGTCGGCCTTCGACTTTTCACAATAATCGGCCGATTTCGTTCGACCCGACTTTTGCGAAAGTCGGGTTTCGTGAAACCCGACTCGACCCGAAAAAAGGCAAAGTCGCTCATCTCTACTTCTTACCCATGGTCTTTTGAGACATTATACCTTAGTTCATAATAAAGATTTTAATAAGTTACAAATTATTCCTATTGATCATATCCCTACTCATATTCCAAATAGGATTCTGAAATTAAACAGGAAACAGGTGTATTGGATCTATAAATTAAGAAGCCTCAAACCACAGGGTCTTCATGAGATCACAGAGGTTTTTATTTAATTTATTAATGGAGGTTGTTATATGTATTTATTTATATTTTTTTGATATTTATGGAGGCCCTTTGATATTTATTTTCCTATGGGAGTTTATAAGGAATTTCACCATGAAATACCTGATGATTATTTAATTGTTATAAAAGATCTTATTCTTGTTTTATAAGGGAAGCATTTTTAATGTGTTTTTAATATAATTATTTCCATCATACTCCTTTATGTCTAGTAAGCCCTTTAAATTTAGAGACTTATTAACTATAAGCACTCCACAGTAATAGGATTAAACTGATGGTGCTGCGGTTAGAAAATTGGATGAGTAACGCCAAATAAGTGATTGTCCCCCTTGTTAGGTGTTCTTGGTCCTTCCTGATACATTTTACACCATAATTACTAATATAGCGTCACTCTCTCTTTTTCCCGCAGAGCGGGTAAGGGAAAGCCCTAAACACTGTTTTTTTTTCTACTCTATCTCCACTCAGAGAAATAGTAGTTCTACAGAGCATTAACCCTCTCCTCTTTCCGGACTGTCTGTGGACCCCAGTACAATTATAAAAATGATTACTGGTATATATATATATTTTTCTAAGTTTGTTAATATTCCTCTCAGAAATATTTATATAGAACCAATCATTCCTTTGTCCTAAAGAAATCATCCTCTGACATGATTTGCTATCCTCATTTGGTGTTAATAACGCTGCTGAAGGAGTGAGTTTTTAAACTTTGGGATGTGACTTACACCGGTCGCTGTATAATCTGGCTCTGTGCGGGAGATGTAACAGCCGTGTGGTATTGGGAGAAGCGCCGTGTGCTCCTCCTGCAGTGCGATCCTGAGTGTAATATTGCGGGTGGGGAGCACATCGTCCTTCCCACTCTGCCACTGAGCTTTGGCAGATGAGTGATTCCCTTTTTTTTTATAATAAGCCAAACCTGAGATTTAAAAAAAATGTATATTATTTTTTTATTAATAAAACATTTATTTTTAATTGATTAAAATTTAGATCCTTACAATTTAATGTTTATCTAATGGTTTATTTCATCCTATGTCTCTTCCACATCGGATCCGCTTGCAGGAGCTTGTTAGTATAGCTGAGTGGTCCGATTGTCGGGCGGCAGAGCTGGAGGAAGCTGAGGCAGATCTCTAGGAGTTCGTGTCCGAGATTTGCTTTTCTTGCTCAGTATATATGTGTTTTTATTTTTCCTTATTTTTTTCCTTTTGTTCACCACCTGTGAAATTATAATAGACGTGAATATAAGAACAGCTTCTAACTCTTACTATGAATATTTATACTGTCTGCTAACTATGAACTTTCACATCTGTCATCTGACTGGAGCTCATTTTTTTAAATCTGTGTGTACTTAATGCATCACCTGTGTATGCTTCATGTGGTAATTCCTGAAGAAGAGGTTCAAAAAACCTTGAAATGCGTAGAATAAACCACTGTCAAACTTTATTACCCTTCTGGAATGTCATCAATTGGGCAGCGCGGATGAAATCCATGTATTCCTTTGCAAAGTTATGGAAACTATTGAAGCAGGCCAAAAGTAAAAAAAAAGTTTTTAAAAATATTAAAGAAATAAAAAAATATAACAGTTCAGATCCCCCCCCTTTCGCACCATTCAAAATAAAACAAAAGAAAAATAAAACATACACAAGTTTGGTATCGCCGCGTTCAGAATCGCCCGATCTATCAATAAAGAAAGGAACAACCCGATCACTAGACGGCGTAGTGAGAAAAAAAGGCAAAATGCCAGAATTAAGGTTTTTTTGTCGCCGCTACATTGCATTAAAATGTAATAACGGATGATCAAAAAATCGTATCTGCACCAAAATGGGATCAATAAAAACATCAGCTGGGCGCACAAACAATAAGCCCTCACCCAACCCCAAATCACGAAAATGGAGCAATTTTTTTCCAACAATTTTTGGATTTTTTTTACCACTTAAATACAAAAGAACTGAGACCTGTCTGGTGTCTATGAACCTGTAATGACTTGGAGAATCATAATGGCAGGGCAGTCTTAGCGTTTGGTGAATATGGTAAAAAGAAAATCCAAAAGAAGTTGTGACATTACACTTTTTTGCAATTTCACTGCCCTTGGAATTTTTTTCCCATTTTTGAGTACACGATATGGTGAAACCAATGATGTCGTTCCAAAGCACAACTTGTCCCGCAAAAAACAAGTCCTAACATGGCCATACTGACGGAAACATAAAAAAGTTATGGCTGTGGGAAGAAGGGGAGCGAAAAACAGAAACGCAAAAACGAAAAAGGGCAAGGTCTCTAAGGGGTTAACAAACCCTATTTTTCCTTCCCCAATCTCCTCCTTAACCCTTTCTCCTCCTTAACCCTTTCTCCCCTTTATTCTGCCTCTCTCTTTCATGACTTTACATTTCTCTTTTTTGCTGTTGTTTGGTTCTTGTCTGTATTACTGGGTATTTATAATCTGTCTCCCCTTTTTCTTTACCTCATTTATGTAAATAAATCTTTAATAAAAACTACTTTACCATAAAAGGTGCCCGCTGTGCGCCCGAGGACGCGGCTGATCTGTGCCGATTTGGGGCTTTTTCTTCTCTTCTATGTGTCTAAAATTGCAGGTAAAAAACTGCAGAAACTTTATTAAGTGCAGAATCAAAGCTTTTCTGTCCTCTAAAAAGCGCATTATAACCGCGGCTTCACATCTGCACCAAGAACGTATCAAATAAGGGGGAGAAGATCGTTATTGGAGATGGTGCGGATCCTGCAGAAAACAAAAAACACCGTATTTCTGCAATGTGTGAACACGGCCTTACAGGCACAAATAAGCCGGATGTCGTATAGTGACACTACATAAAGAGGAGAACGTTCTGGAGGCTCCGACTGTGAATGACGGCACAAAAAATAATCCCCAGGTCCCACGCACGCTGGACCAGAGAGCCATGAATCCACCTGCTCATCTCTAGTCCCAACTGTCCCGGATACAGCGGTCAGTCCCGGATTTGGGTCTACACCCTGCAGTCTCAGGCGTCTGCTGAATTTCCCACACTACCAGTGTCCTTCTGACAACTCCTCCTGCTGGGGGAGAAAGCAGTGGTAAATGGCCGTGGATTAGGGTGAGGCCAAAATTTGCTGCTATGTGCGTCTCATGATCTGTGCCTCTTTCTGTGCTTCAAAAGTTGTGAGGTGTGCACAGTTACTTGGTGTAACATTGGTGGATGTGGACCCACTGCACCATCTGCCAGGCTTACTCTAGAGAGGTGTAACTAGGTGTCCACCGGGTCTTCACTAGAGCTACTGGTGCAGAGGACAGGCTGGACAGCCGGTAGACACCAGGAACTACTCCAGGGTAGTCCCCAAGACTACCTCAGCTGATTGGTGGGTCAGAGACTCGAGTGTGAGGTACAACAGGGAAAGTGAACTGCCTACGAATCAACATCAAGCAGAGGGCGGATGGTGGAGCTGCCTAATATAGGACCTGCCGGCACGGGATAGTCTGGGGAACCTAATCTGTGAAGGACACAGCGGGGTTAAATTCCTGTACAGACTGGCCAATCCCCCTAAGGCTAAATGGAAACAACATGCTGATGTGGCGCTCCTGAGGCTCAGCCGCCACAGAGGTACTGCACCTCCTCCTGAGGTGTGGTAACTCACCATTCAGGTAAGGTGGAGACTCCTGACCACACTCCAACACCTGCACCCCACACCACAAAGTAGTATAGCAAAGCACCTTCGGCGGCTCCCTGCTTGGAGTGTAGCAAAGCACCCATTGGTGGCTCCCTGCTTGGAACACGAAACGTGCTGGGTGGTGGGTGGAGTTTAGTTTACATTAAAGAGAGCGGGGAGAGTTTGGGAGAGGAGTCAGTTGTTGAGTAAGGAAAGAGAAGAAGATCCCCGGAGAGAGGGATAGATGGATGGAAGTGCTGCAGCAGATCCCAGTGACCTGGGTCTGCTGGCACGGGAAAGGAAGAGAGAGAGAGAAACATAGACTGAAAGCCTGATTTTCCATAGAAAGAAAGATTAGTACGGAACGTGAGGAGTAAAAGAGAACAGAGGACGTGGGTTAGAAGAGAACACTTCCTAGAAGTTCTAAGCGCAAGGCCGGGGCCCGGTCCCCGAGGTTGTATGGATACTAATGGTCCTGCAGCAGACACCGGAGGAATAGAAGGAGTGACTGCTTTATTCCCACACAAGACTTGGGGGCACAACAGCAACTGGATAGTGAGCCGGGACTTAGTAGCAAGGAGTCCCCGAAGCAGGCTACAGCTGCCTGCTGTACAAGTAGAGTTCATAAAAACATCGGACAGGAGGCACTCCAGTGTAACTCAGTACTAGGAGTACTTCATTTAAAAGCGCTATAAGAGGAGACGTTTAGAAAGGCACATGTTGGCGGAATCTTGGAAAGGAGTATTCCATCTGGCCTGGAGGTTGACTGAGTCCCAGACCCGGAGGACACGGCACGGAGGCAGGCACCTGTTTGTACCACAGACTGTGAGTAAAGCTTTGGAACTACATGCCCTGGTGTCCTCCACTCATTCCTGCATCACACACACCTGGCACCGCTGCATCCCTGTGCCTACACTGCACCATTCCTGCAACGCGTCTCTACACTGCCCTGGGACTACAACCCTGCCAATGTTTGAATAAAGATGTGAGAATTATTAATAATAATAATAATCTTTATTTATATAGCGCCAACATATTCCGCAGCGCTTTACAGTTTAACAGTTTCAAAACACAAGCCATAAGTAACAACGTTAACAATACAATAATTAAAGCAAAATAAGACGAAATAAGACAACCCTGCTCGTGAGAGCTTACAATCTACAATGAGGTGAGGGAGATACAAAGTACAGGTGTGTATTTACAATTGTATATTTACAATGAAGATCCAGCCATCTTGAGGGAGTGAAGGATGGATGGAGATAGTGAATGGGCTACACACGCACACTTACACATAGAATGACTTTGATTAGTGAACGTGATAAGCCACTCTGAACAAATGTGTTTTGAGGGAGCGCCTAAAACTATGCAAATTGAGGTTAGTCCTAATTTCTTGGGGTAGAGCATTCCAGAGGATAGGAGCAGCATGGGAGAAGTCTTGGAGTCGGGAATGGGAGGTACGGATTAGTGCAGAGGTTAGTCGAAAGTCATTTGCAGAGCGCAGCGATCGGCTAGGCCGATAGACAGAAATGAGGGAAAAGATGTAGGGGGGTGCCGCACTGTGGAGAGCTTTGTGGGTGAGAACAAGTACTTTGAATTGGATCCTATAATGAATGGGCAGCCAGTGTAATGACTGACGAAGAGAGGACACGTCCGAGTACCGATTAGCCAGATGGACAACCCTGGCTGCTGCATTAAGTATGGACTGGAGAGGGGATAGAGTCGAGTGACGGGGAGGCCAATTAATAGAGCATTGCAGTAATCCAGGCGGGAGTGGATCAATGCTACAGTGAGGGTTTTTGTTGTTTCCATGGTGAGAAAATGGTGGATTCTAGAGATGTTCTTTAGGTGTAAGCGGCAAGAGTGGGAAAGAGATTGTATATGGGATGTGAAGGAGAGATTGGTGTCAAACATAACGCCTAGACAGTGTGCCTGCTGCCGGGTGTTATTGTGGTACCACCCACAGAGAGGGAAATGTCTGATTTAGGGAGGTTAGTAGCTGGTGGGAGAATTGAACAAAAATATGCAGATGATGAACCAGACACCAGCAGTTGTCAATTAAGAGTAAGAAGAAGAAAAGTAGAAAATGTGAAGAATGACAGAAAGCAATGTATTGCTAGAAAATGTGTTACTATTTGCTTCCATGGCACTTTAAATTAGGTAGCATAACTTTAAATATTGAAAGACAGTTGAACTGTTTGTAACGTTCAAGAAACAGTGCCTCCCACATTGGGAAGTTTCGTATAAGACATGTTCATTATGCAATATAAAAATTTGTATGTTCCTGTATTGTCAACTTTGTTTCCCTTGCAGCCTGCGGACGTGCTGTGTTTAACGGGGGGGTATGTGGCACCCCTGAGGCTCAGCTGCCACAGAGGTACTGCACCTCCTCCTGAGGTGTGGTACCCCACCATTCAGGTAACTTGGAGACTCCTGACCACACTCCAACACCTGCACCCCACACCACAATGTAGTGTAGAAAAGCACCTTCGGCGGCTCCCTGCTTGGAGTGCAGCAAAGCACCCATTGGTGGCTCCCTGCTTGGAACACGAAACGTGCTGGGTGGTGGGTGGAGTTTAGTTTACATTAAAGAGAGCCAGGAGAGTTTGGGAGAGGAGTCAGTTGTTGAGTAAGGAAAGAGAAGAAGATCCCCGGAGAGAGGGATAGATGGATGGAAGTGCTGCAGCATCTGTTTGTACCACAGACTGTGAGTAAAGCTTTGGAACTACATGCCCTGGTGTCCTCCACTCATTCCTGCATCACACACACCTGGCACCGCTGCATCCCTGTGCCTACACTGCACCATTCCTGCAACGCGTCTCTACACTGCCCTGGGACTACAGCCCTGCCTGTGGAGGGCTATAACATCAATGCTGCACCACACCATCTGTCCCAGAGGATCTGTCTGCAGCGTCGGCTTACATCTCTATTGCCGAACGCCACAGGTGGCATCACGAATCACTCATAAACTTTCATCACTCTAAGCACACTGCAACAACTCCTTTTACAATGGGCACCCAGGGCCACGGGCCGGGTCCCAGCTGCCGTGACATCTCCCATTGAAGCTCATTGGGCCCGGTACCGAGTACCCCACAGCCCTGGGAGGGCGACCCAACTTTGGCGTCACGAACAGGATGACGAGATCCGATGCCATCGGGTTCTGTGTGCCTAAGACTCAAATCTTTTGAAATGTGCAGAAGACCCAATTCAATAGACTGTAAAATGAATGCTAAAAATGGCCACCGGTGTGGTGAAGAAGGGTGTGACAATATGGGTGGTCCTAAGAAAAGAGCGCAGACTGTCCTGGGCCTCCCCTGTCTGAACTTCTATGCGACAGCAACATGGCCCACCCCCCGAGGGGTTCGTATACTGGCTTGGTATGGAGAAGTAGGAAGAAGACGCCGCCCTTAGAAGGAGGGTCGAGAGCCAGTGGCGGGAAAAGAGCCCAGGCAGGAAGAATGCGAGAACGCCATATTGGAAGGAGAAGGGAGGAGGCCTGCGGAGCGCGAGGAGGTTGAGCTGAATCTCCCCGGCGCAATGGCTGAAGGCTCTGACCCGGCTTCCAGGATGAACCGCCAGCAGCTGGAAGACGAGATTGCCCAGCTGACGCACCGTTTACGACTGAGACAGGAAGCCTTATGGACCTTGAATCTGCAGCGTGCCCAGGAGGGGCCTACACCCGCGGTACCCCAGTCACCGGTACCCGCCATCGCTGCACCGGATCTCCCCCAGGCAAACCCTGTAGAGCCTGCGACTGCTGCAATACCACCTGCAGCATCCTTTGCAATCTCTCCATTACCATCGCCGCTGTGTGAGGCTTTGGGAGTTGAAGCGGAGGAAGAGGAGCTCCCGTCTGGACCTGACACGGCCGCGCAGGTCCCACCGGAGGCCCCCGCGGACCGGGAGCTGCCATCTGTTCCACCGCCGTCACTCATATCTACCCGGGCAGCCCTGACTACCACCGTTGCCACCAGGACCCGCACCGTGCCTGCACCGGAGCCGAGACTGCACTGCCGGGAGGCACTAGGTATAGATGCTGGCCCTCCTAACGGGCTACCCCCCGAATTCTCATTGTCGGAGGCTGGCCTGCTGGAGCTTGAAATGGGGGTATTGGACGAGTTGTCCAGGGGCATTAGGCTGACGGAGATGGGAAGGTGGAAGAAATCCCTGCTGAGGAGGGTGCGGTTGGAATAGGCGCGCACCACACGACACCTTCAGGGCTTGGACGAGTCTAGGCTGCTTCGGGACATTGAAACGCATCATGGGTTCTCTTGGCCGCAGCTGCAAAACCCCCGTGTAGCCTCCTACCTACGTCAACAACAGGCCACGGCATCCCTAGATGTTAGACCAAGGACCAGAGCAGCAGTGCCCCCAGAGGATGAAGAACATTATCCATTGATACCAGCTGCCACTCCTACCGACTTACTGATGGCAGAGACATCACCAGCAACAGCTGATATGCCTACCCCTGCTGTACCTCAGGCAGCAGCTGTCTCCAGAATTCCTACCGAGGATCAGCGATTCATCAACCCATCTGGATACCCAGAGCATCTCCCCTGGAAGCAGCCCAAGCAACCAGCTTCCAGAACCCCAGGAGGGGATAACCAGCCATAATGTTGATTTAAACTAACTTTTGTTACCCAGGAGGGTATTTCCACCGTAGTGCTTGTTTTTCTATTTTGGTTATCATGTTTTTGTTTTCTTGTTTTTTCCCATTGGATCCAGTTGTTGCCCAGTTTGATTGGTAGCCGTTACACTTGAACTGTGGAGATCATGGACGCTGAGTGATCCAGAACTGCTAATGTAAATAGTTTGCACCTCTTTAGGTGCTCTCTCTTGGTTTTACATAGGAACCTTCCCTTGGAACAAGGACTACCTCGTTATAAGGACATTTCCAGACATGATGGCCGGTCCAATGTCTACTCTTTGCACTTAGAAATAATGCTTAGTATTTTTGAACAAGAAACTAGAAAGTGATAGTGTGTAGTGAAAGTATTAATGACAGATTTTATAGGGTTTAATTGAGAAAGAAATATAGTGAATGTTTTACAATGTTTGAATAAAGATGTGAGAATTATTAATAATAATAATAATCTTTATTTATATAGCGCCAACATATTCCGCAGCGCTTTACAGTTTAACAGTTTCAAAACACAAGCCATAAGTAACAACGTTAACAATACAATAATTAAAGCAAAATAAGACGAAATAAGACGACCCTGCTCGTGAGAGCTTACAATCTACAATGAGGTGAGGGAGATACAAAGTACAGGTGTGTATTTACAATTGTATATTTACAATGAAGATCCAGCCATCTTGAGGGAGTGAAGGATGGATGGAGATAGTGAATGGGCTACACACGCACACTTACACATAGAATGACTTTGATTAGTGAACGTGATAAGCCACTCTGAACAAATGTGTTTTGAGGGAGCGCCTAAAACTATGCAAATTGAGGTTAGTCCTAATTTCTTGGGGTAGAGCATTCCAGAGGATAGGAGCAGCACGGGAGAAGTCTTGGAGTCGGGAGTGGGAGGTACGGATTAGTGCAGAGGTTAGTCGAAAGTCATTTGCAGAGCGCAGCGATCAGCTAGGCCGATAGACAGAAATGAGGGAAAAGATGTAGGGGGGTGCCGCACCGTGGAGAGCTTTGTGGGTGAGAACAAGTACTTTCAATTGGATCCTATAATGAATGGACAGCCAGTGTAATGACTGACGAAGAGAGGACACGTCCGAGTACCGATTAGCCAGATGGACAACCCTGGCTGCTGCATTAAGTATGGACTGGAGAGGGGATAGAGTCGAGTGACGGGGAGGCCAATTAATAGAGCATTGCAGTAATCAAGGCGGGAGTGGATCAATGCTACAGTGAGGGTTTTTGTTGTTTCCATGGTGAGAAAAGGGTGGATTCTAGAGATGTTCTTTAGGTGTAAGCGGCAAGAGTGGGAAAGAGATTGTATATGGGATGTGAAGGAGAGATTGGTGTCAAACATAACGCCTAGACAGCGTGCCTGCTGCCGGGGTGTTATTGTGGTACCACCCACAGAGAGGGAAATGTCTGATTTAGGGAGGTTAGTAGCTGGTGGGAGAATTGAACAAAAATATGCAGATGATGAACCAGACACCAGCAGTTGTCAATTAAGAGTAAGAAGAAGAAAAGTAGAAAATGTGAAGAATGACAGAAAGCAATGTATTGCTAGAAAATGTGTTACTATTTGCTTCCATGGCACTTTAAATTAGGTAGCATAACTTTAAATATTGATAGACAGTTGAACTGTTTGTAACGTTCAAGAAACAGTGCCTCCCACATTGGGAAGTTTCGTATAAGACATGTTCATTATGCAATATAAAAATTTGTATGTTCCTGTATTGTCAACTTTGTTTCCCTTGCAGCCTGCGGACGTGCTGTGTTTAACGGGGGGGTATGTGGCACCCCTGAGGCTCAGCTGCCACAGAGGTACTGCACCTCCTCCTGAGGTGTGGTACCCCACCATTCAGGTAACTTGGAGACTCCTGACCACACTCCAACACCTGCACCCCACACCACAATGTAGTGTAGAAAAGCACCTTCGGCGGCTCCCTGCTTGGAGTGCAGCAAAGCACCCATTGGTGGCTCCCTGCTTGGAACACGAAACGTGCTGGGTGGTGGGTGGAGTTTAGTTTACATTAAAGAGAGCGGGGAGAGTTTGGGAGAGGAGTCAGTTGTTGAGTAAGGAAAGAGAAGAAGATCCCCGGAGAGAGGGATAGATGGATGGAAGTGCTGCAGCATCTGTTTGTACCACAGACTGTGAGTAAAGCTTTGGAACTACATGCCCTGGTGTCCTCTACTCATTCCTGCATCACACACACCTGGCACCGCTGCATCCCTGTGCCTACACTGCACCATTCCTGCAACGCGTCTCTACACTGCCCTGGGACTACAGCCCTGCCTGTGGAGGGCTATAACATCAATGCTGCACCACACCATCTGTCCCAGAGGATCTGTCTGCAGCGTCGGCTTACATCTCTATTGCCGAACGCCACAGGTGGCATCACGAATCACTCATAAACTTTCATCACTCTAAGCACACTGCAACAACTCCTTTTACAATAGGCACCCAGGGCCACGGGCCGGGTCCCAGCTGCCGTGACATCTCCCATTGAAGCTCATTGGGCCCGGTACCGAGTACCCCACAGCCCTGGGAGGGCGACCCAACTTTGGCGTCACGAACAGGATGACGAGATCCGATGCCATCGGGTTCTGTGTGCCTAAGACTCAAATCTTTTGAAATGTGCAGAAGACCCAATTCAATAGACTGTAAAATGAACGCTAAAAATGGCCGCCGGTGTGGTGAAGAAGGGTGTGACAATATGGGTGGTCCTAAGAAAAGAGCGCAGACTGTCCTGGGCCTCCCCTGTCTGAACTTCTATGCGACAGCAACATGGCCCACCCCCCGAGGGGTTCGCATACTGGCTTGGTATGGAGAAGTAGGAAGAAGACGCCACCCTTAGAAGGAGGGTCGAGAGCCAGTGGCGGGAAAAGAGCCCAGGCAGGAAGAATGCGAGAACGCCATATTGGAAGGAGAAGGGAGGAGGCCTGCGGAGCGCGAGGAGGTTGAGCTGAATCTCCCCGGCGCAATGGCTGAAGGCTCTGACCCGGCTTCCAGGATGAACCGCCAGCAGCTGGAAGACGAGATTGCCCAGCTGACGCACCGTTTACGACTGAGACAGGAAGCCTTATGGACCTTGAATCTGCAGCGTGCCCAGGAGGGGCCTACACCCGCGGTACCCCAGTCACCGGTACCCGCCATCGCTGCACCGGATCTCCCCCAGGCAAACCCTGTAGAGCCTGCGACTGCTGCAATACCACCTGCAGCATCCTTTGCAATCTCTCCATTACCATCGCCGCTGTGTGAGGCTTTGGGAGTTGAAGCGGAGGAAGAGGAGCTCCCGTCTGGACCTGACACGGCCGCGCAGGTCCCACCGGAGGCCCCCGCGGACCGGGAGCCGCCATCTGTTCCACCGCCGTCACTCATATCTACGCGGGCAGCCCTGACTACCACCGTTGCCACCAGGACCCGCACCGTGCCTGCACCGGAGCCGAGACTGCACCGCCGGGAGGCACTAGGTATAGATGCTGGCCCTCCTAACGGGCTACCCCCCGAATTCTCATTGTCGGAGGCTGGCCTGCTGGAGCTTGAAATGGGGGTATTGGACGAGTTGTCCAGGGGCATTAGGCTGACGGAGATGGGAAGGTGGAAGAAATCCCTGCTGAGGAGGGTGCGGTTGAAATAGGCGCGCACCACACGACACCTTCAGGGCTTGGACGAGTCTAGGCTGCTTCGGGACATTGAAACGCATCATGGGTTCTCTTGGCCGCAGCTGCAAAACCCCCGTGTAGCCTCCTACCTACGTCAACAACAGGCCACGGCATCCCTAGATGTTAGACCAAGGACCAGAGCAGCAGTGCCCCCAGAGGATGAAGAACATTATCCATTGATACTAGCTGCCACTCCTACCGACTTACTGATGGCAGAGACATCACCAGCAACAGCTGATATGCCTACCCCTGCTGTACCTCAGGCAGCAGCTGTCTCCAGAATTCCTACCGAGGATCAGCGATTCATCAACCCATCTGGATACCCAGAGCATCTCCCCTGGAAGCAGCCCAAGCAACCAGCTTCCAGAACCCCAGGAGGGGATAACCTGCCATAATGTTGATTTAAACTAACTTTTGTTACCCAGGAGGGTATTTCCACCGTAGTGCTTGTTTTTCTATTTTGGTTATCATGTTTTTGTTTTCTTGTTTTTTCCCATTGGATCCAGTTGTTGCCCAGTTTGATTGGTAGCCGTTACACTTGAACTGTGGAGATCATGGACGCTGAGTGATCCAGAACTGCTAATGTAAATAGTTTGCACCTCTTTAGGTGCTCTCTCTTGGTTTTACATAGGAACCTTCCCTTGGAACAAGGACTACCTCGTTATAAGGACATTTCCAGACATGATGGCCGGTCTAATGTCTACTCTTTGCACTTAGAAATAATGCTTAGTATTTTTGAACAAGAAACTAGAAAGTGATAGTGTGTAGTGAAAGTATTAATGACAGATTTTATAGGGTTTAATTGAGAAAGAAATATAGTGAATGTTTTACAATGTTTGAATAAAGATGTGAGAATTATTAATAATAATAATAATCTTTATTTATATAGTGCCAACATATTCCGCAGCGCTTTACAGTTTAACAGTTTCAAAACACAAGCCATAAGTAACAACGTTAACAATACAATAATTAAAGCAAAATAAGACGAAATAAGACGACCCTGCTCGTGAGAGCTTACAATCTACAATGAGGTGAGGGAGATACAAAGTACAGGTGTGTATTTACAATTGTATATTTACAATGAAGATCCAGCCATCTTGAGGGAGTGAAGGATGGATGGAGATAGTGAATGGGCTACACACGCACACTTACACATAGAATGACTTTGATTAGTGAACGTGATAAGCCACTCTGAACAAATGTGTTTTGAGGGAGCGCCTAAAACTATGCAAATTGAGGTTAGTCCTAATTTCTTGGGGTAGAGCATTCCAGAGGATAGGAGCAGCACGGGAGAAGTCTTGGAGTCGGGAGTGGGAGGTACGGATTAGTGCAGAGGTTAGTCGAAAGTTATTTGCAGAGCGTAGCGATCGGCTAGGCCGATAGACAGAAATGAGGGAAAAGATGTAGGGGGGTGCCGCACCGTGGAGAGCTTTGTGGGTGAGAACAAGTACTTTGAATTGGATCCTATAATGAATGGGCAGCCAGTGTAATGACTGACGAAGAGAGGACACGTCCGAGTACCGATTAGCCAGATGGACAACCCTGGCTGCTGCATTAAGTATGGACTGGAGAGGGGATAGAGTCGAGTGACGGGGAGGCCAATTAATAGAGCATTGCAGTAATCCAGGCGGGAGTGGATCAATGCTACAGTGAGGGTTTTTGTTGTTTCCATGGTGAGAAAAGGGTGGATTCTAGAGATGTTCTTTAGGTGTAAGCGGCAAGAGTGGGAAAGAGATTGTATATGGGATGTGAAGGAGAGATTGGTGTCAAACATAACGCCTAGACAGCGTGCCTGCTGCCGGGGTGTTATTGTGGTACCACCCACAGAGAGGGAAATGTCTGATTTAGGGAGGTTAGTAGCTGGTGGGAGAATTGAACAAAAATATGCAGATGATGAACCAGACACCAGCAGTTGTCAATTAAGAGTAAGAAGAAGAAAAGTAGAAAATGTGAAGAATGACAGAAAGCAATGTATTGCTAGAAAAAGTGTTACTATTTGCTTCCATAGCACTTTAAATTAGGTAGCATAACTTTAAATATTGATAGACAGTTGAACTGTTTGTAACATTCAAGAAACAGTGCCTCCCACATTGGGAAGTTTCGTATAAGACATGTTCATTATGCAATATAAAAATTTGTATGTTCCTGTATTGTCAACTTTGTTTCCCTTGCAGCCTGCGGACGTGCTGTGTTTAACGGGGGGTATGTGGCACCCCTGAGGCTCAGCTGCCACAGAGGTACTGCACCTCCTCCTGAGGTGTGGTACCCCACCATTCAGGTAACTTGGAGACTCCTGACCACACTCCAACACCTGCACCCCACACCACAATGTAGTGTAGAAAAGCACCTTCGGCGGCTCCCTGCTTGGAGTGCAGCAAAGCACCCATTGGTGGCTCCCTGCTTGGAACACGAAACGTGCTGGGTGGTGGGTGGAGTTTAGTTTACATTAAAGAGAGCGGGAAGAGTTTGGGAGAGGAGTCAGTTGTTGAGTAAGGAAAGAGAAGAAGATCCCCGGAGAGAGGGGGTTAGATGGATGGAAGTGCTGCAGCAGATCCCAGTGACCTGGGTCTGCTGGCACAGGAAAGGAAGAGAGAGAGAGAGCAACATAGACTGAAAGCCTGATTTTCCAAAGAAAGAAAGATTAGTAAGGAACGTGAGCAGTAAAAGAGAACAGAGGACGTGGGTTAAAAGAGAACCCTTCCTAGAAGTTCTAAGCGCAAGGCCGGAGCCCAATCCCCGAGGTTGTATGGATACTAATGTGTTATGAATGAGTCACCGGAGGAGGAGAAAACAAAAATACAAGCTAAGTCCAGAAAACCGGAGAGGTTGGTAGCTATCAGATTGAAGACCCCAGATCCTATACACCACAACTAACAGTAGCCATGGGGGGTTCCTACGGTGCCCTAGACCCCTCGTCACAGCCGGAGAACTACATAAGCCTAAAGAAGGAAAGGGGAAATCTAAACTGCCCCAGAGCAGACCCCAAAGCAATAGATAGCCCCCAACATATATTGTCGGTGAAATACAGATGAAAACACAAACACAGACAGAAAGACAGACTGAGCAAACGATGGGGCCCAACTAACTAGATAGGACAGGACAGAAAAGATGCTGGCTGCAATCCGCAAAAAACCCTACCAAAAATGTCCCAACCATCTGATAGGGAAAAAGGCCCTGAAGTCGCTAGACTTCAAAATCACTATATCAGCACTCAGGTATATTCTGAAAACAGAGCAAAGAGATAAACTGATCAGAGACAAAAATGGAATTCAGCCAGTCCCAACCAGGACTGGCTGAATATAAACACTAAGGAAACCAGACAAAATCTCATGGAATAATAGCAGGGCAAAAACTTAGCTTTTAGTAGACAGGAACTAAACTGGATGCAAGAGCTCAGAGCAGAAAGGATCACCAGCAGCCCAGCAGGGCGTCGGCTGCCTTATATCCACTCAGAAATTCCAGATGTCCAATCACACTCCGCCTATTCAGATGACAGGTTCTTCCCATCCCAATCAATTTCACTACCTCTCTTCACCAGCAGAGGGAGTTCATCAGACATCAAAGGTGAAGGGGAGAATGAACTCACAAAACTAATGGTCCTGCAGCAGACACCGGAGGAATAGAAGGAGTGACCGCTTTATTCCCACACAAGACTTGGGGGCACAACAGCAACTGGATAGTGAGCCGGGACTTAGTAGCAAGGAGTCCCCGAAGCAGGCTACAGCTGTCTGCCGTACAAGTAGAGTTCATAAGAACATTGGACAGGAGGAACTCCAGTGTAACTCATTACTAGGAGTACTTCATTTAAAGGCGCTATAAGAGGAGACGTTCAGAAAGGTACATGTTGGCGGAGTGTTGGAAAGGAGTATTCCATCTGGCCTGGAGGTTGACTGAGTCCCTGACCTGGAGGACACGGCATGGAGGCAGGCACCTGTTTGTACAACAGACTGTGAGTAAAGCTTTGGAACGACATGCCCTGGTGTCCTCCACTCATTCCCGCCTCACACACACCTGGCACCGCTGCATCCCTGTGCCTACACTGCACCATTCCTGCAACGCGTCTCTACACTGCCCTGGGACTACAGCCCTGCCTGTGGAGGGCTATAACATCACTGCTGCACCACACCATCTGTCCCACAGGATCTGTCTGCAGCGTCGGCTTAAATCTGTATTGCCGAACACCACAGGTGGCGTCACGAATCACTCATAAACTTTCATCACTCTAAGCACACTGCAACAACTCCTTTTACAATGGGCACCCAGGGCCACGGGCCGGGTCCCAGCTGCCGTGACATCTCCCATTGAAGCTCATAGGGCCTGGTTCCGAGTACCCCATAGCCCTGGGAGGTCGACCCACTGAGAAGCTGCAGTGACCATAGTGAGAAGAGAGGCACTGACAAGGCATGTGAGGCACCATCATAACATCTGGTTAGGAGCCCACTCAGATGTCCTTGGGCTGAACCCCTCGCTGCACCTCGGAACACATGTAATATTATCTTCACAGCAAGTAGTAAAGAAATCAGTGACACCTGTAAGATAAAAATGCCCATTACACTCATAGATGACTTCCCTGATGGGTACAGGGTCTGAAATGGGGTAACCTTAGGGGGTCGTATGTTGTCCACAAACATCGGGGGCTTTACAATTGGCCCCCACAAGCTAGGACTGCCAAATTAGTGCTCCAAAAGCAAAACAGTGACTCTCCCCATTGGAACCCGGCCGTGTGCAGTCATTCCTGACCTCAGGTTTATGGAGAAATTTCCGTGTAAATTATGGCTCCATTTTACTCTCTGTGAAATAGAAAAATTTGAGTCTAAAACATTTCACCTCGTACACACACGGCTCCGCTCCGTACACCTCGTACACACACGGCTCCGCTCCGTACACCTCGTACACACACAGCTCCGCTCCGTACACCTCGTACACACACGTCTCCGCTCCGTACACCTCGTACACACGTCTCTGCTCTGTACACCTCGTACACACACGTCTCCGCTCCGTACACCTTGTACACACAGGGCTGTGCTCCTTACACCTCATACACACAGGGCTCCGCACCGTACACCTCATACATGACTCCGCTCCGTACATCTCGTACACACACGGCTCCGCTCCGTACACCTAGTTCACACAGGGCTGTGCTCCTTACACCTCGTACACATGCGGCTCCGCTCCGTACACCTCGTACACACACGGCTCCGCTCTGTACACCTCGTACACAAAGGGCTCCGCACCGCACACCTTGTACACACACAGCTCCACTCCGTACACCTCGTACACACGCGGCTCCGCTCCGTACACCTCGTACACACACGGCTCCGCTCCGTACAACTCGTACACACACGGCTCCGCTCTGTACACCTCGTACACAAAGGGCTCCGCACCTCACACCTTATACACACACGGCTCCGCTCCGTACACCTCGTACACACACGGCTCTGCTCCGTACACCTCGTACACACGCGGCTCCGCTCCGTACACCTCCTACACAAGCGGCTCCGCTCTGTACACCTCGTACACAAGCGGCTCCGCTCCGTGCACCTCGTACACACACGGCTCCGCTCCGTACACCTCGTACACACATGGCTCTGCTCCGTACACCACGTACAAACACGGCTCCGCTCCGTACACCTCGTACGCACACGTCTCCACTCTGTACACCTCGTACACACAGCTGTGCTCCTTACACCTCGTACACACAGGGCTCCGCACCGTACACCTCATACATGACTCCGCTCCGTACATCTCGTACACACACGGCTCCGCTCCGTACACATAGAACACACAGGGCTGCGCTCCTTACACCTCGTACACACGCGGCTCCGCTCTGTACACCACGTACACAAAGGGCTCCGCACCGCACACCTCGTACACACACGGCTCCGCTCCGTACACCTCGTACACACACGGCTCCGCTCCATACACCTCGTACACACACGGCTCCGCTCTGTACACCTCGTACACAAAGGGCTCCGCACCGCACACCTTGTACACACACCGCTCCGTACACCTCGTACACACACGGCTCCGCTCCGTACACCTCGTACACACACGGCTCCGCTCTGTACACCTCGTACACAAAGGGCTCCACACCGCACACCTTGTACACACACGGCTCCGCTCCGTACACCTCGTACACACACGGCTCCGCTCCGTTCACCTCGTACACACACGGCTCCGCTCCGTACACCTCGTACACACACGGCTCCGCTCCGTACACCTCGTACACACACGTCTCCGCTCCGTACACCTCGTACACACACGGCTCCGCTCTGTACACCTCGTACACAAAGGGCTCCACAGCGCACACCTTGTACACACACGGCTCCGCTCCGTACACCTCGTACACACATGGCTCCGCTCCGTACACCTCGTACACACACGGCTCCGCTCCGTACACCTCGTACACACACGGCTCCGCTCCGTACACACACGGCTCCGCTCCGTACACCTCGTACACACACGGCTCCGCTCCGTACACCTCGCACACACGCGGCTCCGCTCCGTACACCTCGCACACACGCGGCTCCGCTCCGTACACCTCGCACACACGCGGCTCCGCTCCGTACACCTCGCACACACGCGGCTCCGCTCCGTACACCTCGAACACACACTGTTCCGCTCCGTACAACTCGAACACACACGGCTCCGCTCCGTACACCTCGAACACACACTGTTCCGCTCCGTACACCTCGAACACACACTGTTCCGCTCCGTACACCTCGTACACACACGGCTCCGCTCTGTACACCTCGTACACAAAGGGCTCCACACCGCACACCTTGTACACACACAGCTCCGCTCCGTACACCTCGTACACACACGGCTCCGCTCCGTTCACCTCGTACACACACGGCTCCGCTCCGTACACCTCGTACACACACGGCTCCGCTCCGTACACCTCGTACACACACGTCTCCGCTCCGTACACCTCGTACACACACGGCTCCGCTCTGTACACCTCGTACACAAAGGGCTCCACAGCGCACACCTTGTACACACACGGCTCCGCTCCGTACACCTCGTACACACATGGCTCCGCTCCGTACACCTCGTACACACACGGCTCCGCTCCGTACACCTCGTACACACACGGCTCCGCTCCGTACACACACGGCTCCGCTCCGTACACCTCGTACACACACGGCTCCGCTCCGTACACCTCGCACACACGCGGCTCCGCTCCGTACACCTCGCACACACGCGGCTCCGCTCCGTACACCTCGCACACACGCGGCTCCGCTCCGTACACCTCGTACACAAAGGGCTCCGCACCTCACACCTTATACACACACGGCTCCGCTCCGTACACCTCGTACACACACGGCTCTGCTCCGTACACCTCGTACACACGCGGCTCCGCTCCGTACACCTCCTACACAAGCGGCTCCGCTCTGTACACCTCGTACACAAGCGGCTCCGCTCCGTGCACCTCGTACACACACGGCTCCGCTCCGTACACCTCGTACACACATGGCTCTGCTCCGTACACCACGTACAAACACGGCTCCGCTCCGTACACCTCGTACGCACACGTCTCCACTCTGTACACCTCGTACACACAGCTGTGCTCCTTACACCTCGTACACACAGGGCTCCGCACCGTACACCTCATACATGACTCCGCTCCGTACATCTCGTACACACACGGCTCCGCTCCGTACACATAGAACACACAGGGCTGCGCTCCTTACACCTCGTACACACGCGGCTCCGCTCTGTACACCACGTACACAAAGGGCTCCGCACCGCACACCTCGTACACACACGGCTCCGCTCCGTACACCTCGTACACACACGGCTCCGCTCCATACACCTCGTACACACACGGCTCCGCTCTGTACACCTCGTACACAAAGGGCTCCGCACCGCACACCTTGTACACACACCGCTCCGTACACCTCGTACACACACGGCTCCGCTCCGTACACCTCGTACACACACGGCTCCGCTCTGTACACCTCGTACACAAAGGGCTCCACACCGCACACCTTGTACACACACGGCTCCGCTCCGTACACCTCGTACACACACGGCTCCGCTCCGTTCACCTCGTACACACACGGCTCCGCTCCGTACACCTCGTACACACACGGCTCCGCTCCGTACACCTCGTACACACACGTCTCCGCTCCGTACACCTCGTACACACACGGCTCCGCTCTGTACACCTCGTACACAAAGGGCTCCACAGCGCACACCTTGTACACACACGGCTCCGCTCCGTACACCTCGTACACACATGGCTCCGCTCCGTACACCTCGTACACACACGGCTCCGCTCCGTACACCTCGTACACACACGGCTCCGCTCCGTACACACACGGCTCCGCTCCGTACACCTCGTACACACACAGCTCCGCTCCGTACACCTCGCACACACGCGGCTCCGCTCCGTACACCTCGCACACACGCGGCTCCGCTCCGTACACCTCGCACACACGCGGCTCCGCTCCGTACACCTCGCACACACGCGGCTCCGCTCCGTACACCTCGAACACACACTGTTCCGCTCCGTACAACTCGAACACACACGGCTCCGCTCCGTACACCTCGAACACACACTGTTCCGCTCCGTACACCTCGAACACACACTGTTCCGCTCCGTACACCTCGTACACACACGGCTCCGCTCTGTACACCTCGTACACAAAGGGCTCCACACCGCACACCTTGTACACACACGGCTCCGCTCCGTACACCTCGTACACACACGGCTCCGCTCCGTTCACCTCGTACACACACGGCTCCGCTCCGTACACCTCGTACACACACGGCTCCGCTCCGTACACCTCGTACACACACGTCTCCGCTCCGTACACCTCGTACACACACGGCTCCGCTCTGTACACCTCGTACACAAAGGGCTCCACAGCGCACACCTTGTACACACACGGCTCCGCTCCGTACACCTCGTACACACATGGCTCCGCTCCGTACACCTCGTACACACACGGCTCCGCTCCGTACACCTCGTACACACACGGCTCCGCTCCGTACACACACGGCTCCGCTCCGTACACCTCGTACACACACGGCTCCGCTCCGTACACCTCGCACACACGCGGCTCCGCTCCGTACACCTCGCACACACGCGGCTCCGCTCCGTACACCTCGCACACACGCGGCTCCGCTCCGTACACCTCGCACACACGCGGCTCCGCTCCGTACACCTCGCACACACGCGGCTCCGCTCCGTACACCTCGAACACACACTGTTCCGCTCCGTACACCTCGTACACACACGGCTGCGCCCCGTACACCTCATACACACAGGGCTCTGCTACATCCACCCTGTAAACCCCTCCTGACACAGAAACTTCCCCTCATCCAGCACCATGACAACCAGCACAGCAGAGTCCTGCCCACACTGAGGCCCTTGATCATGTGACCCCTGACTCCTCCCCTCCTGTGACCTCATCACAGGTCCTGTGTGCACAGAGCAGCCATATATGTGGAGTGCGGCTCTGCAGGTTAGTGATGGGCAGTCCGGCTTTTCTGGCTCCTTCCCCCACTTTTCTCTCTCCTGTCCCTTCACTATAAAGCCTGGGCCTCATTATACAGCTGTACAGGGGTCTAGTGATAGCTTTTTAGCCCTTTCCTCAGACTGTAGCTCCTGGGCACAGGCCCTCACTCCTGTCCCTTTATTATAAAGTCTGGGCCTCATTATACAGCTGTACAGGGGTCTAGTGAAGGCTTTTTAACCCTTTCCTCAGACTGTAGCTCCTGGGAACAGGCCCTCACTCCTGTCCCTTCACTATAAAGCCTGGGCCTCATTATACAGCTGTACAGGGATCTATTGAAGGCTTTGTAGCCCTTTCCTCAGACTGTAGCTCCTTGGAACAGGCCCTCACTCCTGTCCCTTCACTATAAAGCCTGGGCCTCATTATACAGCTGTACAGGGATCTATTGAAGGCTTTGTAGCCCTTTCCTCAGACTGTAGCTCCTTGGAACAGGCCCTCACTCCTGTCCCTTCACTATAAAGCCTGGGCCTCATTATACAGCTGTACAGGGGTCTAGTGAAGGCTTTTTAACCCTTTCCTCAGACTGTAGCTCCTGGGCACAGGCCCTCACTCATGTCCCTTCACTATAAAGCCTGGGCCTCATTATACAGCTGTACAGGGGTCTAGTGAAGGCTTTTTAACCCTTTCCTCAGACTGTAGCTCCTGGGAACAGGCCCTCACTCCTGTCCCTTCACTATAAAGCCTGGGCCTCATTATACAGCTGTACAGGGGTCTAGTGAAGGCTTTTTAACCCTTTCCTCAGACTGTAGCTCCTGGGAACATGCCCTCACTCCTTTCCCTCCACTATAAAGCCTGGGCCTCATTATACAGCTGTACAGGGGTCTAGTGAAGGCTTTTTAGCCCTTTCCTCAGACTGTAGCTCCTTGGAACAGGCCCTCACTCCTGTCCCTTCACTATAAAGCCTGGGCCTCATTATACAGCTGTACAGGGGTCTAGTGAAGGCTTTCTAGCCCTTTCCTCAGACTGTAGCTCCTGGGAACAGACCCTCACTCCTGTCCCTTCATTATAAAGCCTGGGCCTCATTGTACAGCTGTAAAGGGGTCTTGTGAAGGCTTTTTAGCCCTTTCCTCAGACTGTAGCTCCTGGGCACAGGCCCTCACTCATGTCCCTTCACTATAAAGCCTGGGCCTCATTATACAGCTGTACAGGGGTCTAGTGAAGGCTTTTTAGCCCTTTCCTCAGACTGTAGCTCCTGGTAACAGGCCCTCACTCCTTTCCCTCCACTATAAAGCCTGGGCCTCATTATACAGCTGTACAGGGGTCTAGTGAAGGCTTTTTAGCCCTTTCCTCAGACTGTAGCTCCTTGGAACAGGCCCTCACTCCTGTCCCTTCACTATAAAGCCTGGGCCTCATTATACAGCTGTGCAGGGGTCTAGTGAAGGCTTTTTAGCTCTTTCCTCAAACTGTAGCTCCTGGGAACAGACCCTCACTCCTGTCCCTTCACTATAAAGCCTGGGCCTCATTATACAGCTGTACAGGGGTCTAGTGAAGGCTTTTTAGCCCTTTCCTCAGACTGTAGCTCCTGGGAACAGGCCCGTGTGGAGATTTCCTTCTGAACAGCATCTGCGTCCTGCCTAAGGCTTGCCCCTTGCTGACCGGGGGGTTTTGCCCTCCTCTGCTCAAGTTAAGGCAGGGCACATCGTTGAAGTTTCTGTGGAGGACTGCTGCGGGCGCCATCTTCCTCCACCTTCAGTGATGTCCCCAGGCGCGACCAGTCAGCGACGCGGGATTTCCGTTACAGACAGACAGAATTAGACGAATATATATATATATATCTGACCCATGAAAGTGCTGTTAGGCCGTCGTCAGAGTTTGCTCACTCCTCTCTTCAGCCTCCCGGCCATGAAGTTTTACACTTTTGCTACAAATAAACTACGGACTTTCTATATGGATCGGTGAGTGCTGCAGTCCTTACTTTCTTTGGTGAAATTATATATATATATAGATAGATATGTGTATGTATATAAATATTTGTCAATCATATCTCCCTACTCTGGAGATTGCTGCTGTCATTGTATTATTACACAGGATTCTTATGATGTTACATTGGATCATCTTCTTCTCATTCAGGTCTCTACAATATCAGATCCTCTCAGTGAAGATCTTCTACAAAAGAGAATTTTCCTGATTTACTCGTCAAGGATGGATATGGACAGAGACAAGATGGCGGAGAGGATGTTACACCTCACCCTAGAGGTCCTCTTCTGTCTCACTGGAGAGGTGAGAGATTCTGATGACGTCACATTACATCATTCTTATCTATGGGAATAACAGATGGACAGAACTGGAGAGGTGAGGACTCTGGAAATGTCTGTAGTGAGAGTTATTAATGTGTCTCTCCATAACCAGGATTACACAGTGGTGAAGAAGACCTCTAGTGATCGCTGTCAGGACCCTGTGTCTGAGGGATGGGGAAGACCACTGAGCCCAATCACGGGGCCTCCACCTCACCCCCTGATCCATGAGGACATCAATGACCAGAAGATCCTAGAACTCCTCTACAAGATGATTGATCTGCTGACTGGAGAGGTGACACTGCTGGGAATGCTGGGACATTATACAGTAACACTATGAAGGGATCGGGGGATGACGGTATCATTGTATGTGTTAGGTTTCTATAAGGTGTCAGGATGTCGCTGTCTATTTCTCCATGGAGGAGTGGGAGTATTTGGAAGGACACAGAGATCTGTACAAGAACGTCATAATGGAGGTTCCCCAGCCCCTCACATCTCCAGGTAATAGACAGGACTAAATACACACGGCCTATAATTATCTGTATGTAGAGAATGAATTCAGTCCCTGTATGTGTTTCCTCCAGATCTATCCAGTAAGAGGACAACACCAGAGAGATGTCCCCATCCTCTTCTTCCACAGGACTGTAACCAAGACGATCCCAGTGCTCCTCAGGATCATCAGGTAGATGGAGAGAAGGTGTCAGGAGATCTCCCCTATGATGTGTAGACGGCTGTGAAGGTCTTGTGCTCAGTCTTGTTTTATCCACCAGTATTATATGTTTTATACTTGTGTAATGAGAGCGGTGGAGATGGCAGGATTAGAGCTGATCATAGATGGGACTTCTCCATCTGTCGGTGACTTTTACAGTATTTGTTTCAGGGTGAAGATCTGACCCATATTAATCCTACAGAGACATATGTGAGAGATGATGAGTGGTGTAACGAGGAGATTCCCACATATGACTACCCAGGTGAGTAGTAACCACTGAATGCAGAGAAGTCACAGATTCCTCTCAGTCACCGGCTGTGGCTGCTTTATCGGTGGTGTAGTCCGGCCGTATTACCATGATCACCATTTTGCCTCTAGACCACAACATTCTCCTCCACCCAAAACTGTTCAAATGACTTTGGGCATTGAAAGCCCTTTTCTATAGAACTTAAAACCTGGAGGATCCACCTACCCCCTGGTATTAGTGTGAGGGTGATCCCTTAAAGAGAGATCTATATGATTATTTGTACCTGACCCAATATAGGCCGAGTTTGCTCTTAAAGAGTCACACCGAACACAGAGTTAGGCCGGAATCAAACTACCGTGTGTGATGCAAGAAACGCATGAGTCTCTCGCATCAATATCCGGCGCTGCCGCTGGTACTCAGGACCGGAGCTGCGGCTGCATAGAAATACATGGCTGTTGATGCGACAGACTCGTGCGAGTTTCTCACATCACACCCAGTGGTGTGATCCCGACCTTAGATGTCTAATCTTTTCTCAGTAAAGGTTTGCACACAACTGAAGTTTATTCTCAAGACAAAGAGATAGTAACTAGCCATTCTCTCCTTCACATTAGGAGACGCTGACCGTTACCTGCCCAGATCTGTAACTATAAAGCCAAATGACAGCGTACGTAGAATGTGCTGACAAGATAGAAAATCACTTGAAGAAAAATCTTATGCTGGGCCTGTAAGAGAAAGCAGAGGGTAATGATGCTGTTGGCTTCCTAGATCCCTGAGATCTTATCGGATGAATCTTCTCTCCCTTCTGTGCTGCTCAATGTCTCATGGTCCCTACAAGACCAGGTCCAGTCTTTCTGGCCAAACTTCCCTTTTATGAGAGACAACAGTAAATGTGCAGTGAGGCCGAGTGTGAATTTCTGTCCAATAACAGCAGAGTTTCCCTTTATCCTGACTTTTCAATTTGTATTAAAACCAACTAACTTCAAGGAGGATTGTGATAATCTCCAGGACAAACATTCCACCTGTGCCATGATAGATCTCTAAGCTGTGTGTGGCTGATGGCTGTAATATACATTTATTCCCGCCTGCAGGAGATGTGTTGGCTCCAGCCCTGGTGTCATGGATTCACTCCACGTCATACATTACATTGTTTTTGATCCTCAGGAATTCAGATTACTGCACAATCTCTCCTGAAATGGGGAGCAATATTATTTTCTCTAATCTTCTGCTCAGGATTCATAGTAGCTCCAATGGTCCACCATAAATGAGGGCAACTCTGGTTTACTGTTGTGTAATCTGTATTTGTAGTTTTCAGTTAATGAGATTCTCGTGCTCTGGGGCGGGGCTGTGGGCGGGGCTTTATGTGGTGCTCTGATTCCATATTCCTCTGTATTGGCTTATGACAGGTCGCTGACCCCTCACTGACCTTCCCCCCATTATTACATAATGCATATAATAGCATTGATATTATTGTTGACTAGAGGTGTGCCCGATGTTATCGCATCGAGAGGGAAGTGTGTGTGTGTACATGTGGGTGTGTGTCCCGCAGCTGCCTGCGCACCCACCTCCGTGCAGTCACAGCCGGCAGGAAAGCGGGTGGTTTGCGGCCTGTGCTGGAGATGTGTGTGAGTACGTGTTTGTGTATGTACATGGTGGGCAGGCAGCGGCGGGGGGGATTCTAGCAGCGGCCAGCTGGCAGGAAAGACCGCGGCTTGCGGCCTGTGCTGGAGATGGGGTGCGGTGTCACCAGAGGGCGCCCGCACCCCATCTCCAGCACAGGCCGCAAGCCGCAGTCTTTCCTGCCGGCTGGGACAGAGGTGAGTGGACAGGCAGCGGCGGGTCCGGTGGTGGCGGGAGGGTCCCGGCAGTATCCTGCTGGTGGTACTGTGGAAGGGCCTGGTATCACCAGCGGGTGCCATATTGGAATACCCATCACTTTGGTATTCCAATATGGCAGTTGGCGTACTTTGCGGTGCGGCGCGGTGGATTGTGGGATTCGAGGACATCCAGACGGAAGTGGATGACAGACAATTTAAGGTAAATATATATATGTATATATATATATATATATATATATATATAGATAATGCCTATAATATTGTGGCTATTGTGAGGCTTAGAAAGAAAATTACATCCAGCAAAATGTCACCGGCGGCCCCTGCCCAGTAGCCTCTATCTCTTACTTATAGATGCTACTGCGCCGGTGGGTCTCCCTCCCAGGGCTGTGGGGTACTCGGTACAGGGCTGGTATCAGCAGGATGTGTCACAGCAGCGGTGATCAGGTCCGTGGCCCTGGGCACCCAAGTAGAAGGGGGGCTGAATGGTGAAATGTAGTTGAGTAGATGAATAGTTCGTGACGCCACCTGTGGTGTTCGGCAAGTGTGATGTTAAGCCGACGCTGCATGCAGATCCTCTGGGACTGGTGATGTGTTGCAGCCAAGATGGTGAAGCTCCCCACAGGTGGAGCTGTAGTTCCAGGGCAGTGTAGATGTAGGGGTAGAGGAGAGGCGCAGGCAGTGTAGAAGCTGGTACCCAGATGTAGCGGTGTGGGGTGTGTTGGCGCAGGAATAAATGTAGGACACTGGGGTATGTAGTTCCAAAGCTTTACTCACAGTCTGTTGTGCAAACAGGTGCCTGCCTCCGTGCTGTGTCCTCCGGGTCAGGGACTCAGTCAACCTCCAGGCAATATAGGATGCTCCCTTCCAACACTCCGCCATCATGTGCCTTTCTGAACGTCTCCTCTTATAGCGCCTGTAAGTGAAGTACTCCCAGTACTGAGTTACACTGGAGTTCCTCCTGTCCGATGTTCTTATGAACTTTCCTCGTACGGCAGACAGCTGTAGCCTGCTTCGGGGACTCCTTGCTTCCTAGTCCCGGCTCACTATCAATGTTGTTGTTGTGCCCCCAAGTCTGAGATGGGAGTAGCGCATTTACAGCCCACTACTCCTCCGGTGTCTGTTGCAGGACCATTAGTATCCGAACAACCTCGGAGACCGGGCCCCGGTCTTGCGCTTAGAACTTCTAGGAAGGGTTCTCCTCTGACCCACGTCCTCTGTTCTCTTTTACTCCTCACGTTCCGTGCTAGTCTTTCCTTCTTATGAAAAGTCAGGTTTCCGTTCAATGTCTTTCTCTTTCTTTCCTTTCCCGTGCCAGCAGGCTCAGATCACTGAGGTCTGCTGCAGCACCTCCTTCCTCCATCCCTCTCAGGGATCTTCTCTCTCTCACACTCTCCGACTGAATGCCTCACTGCACTCACTCAGCTCACTGAACTCACTGAACTGAAATTCTTAACCTTCCTGCTCTTTTATGTATTCTAACTCCACCCGCCTCCTAGCACGTTTCTTGTTCCAAGCAGGGAGCCGCAATGTGGCTTTGCTACACTACTGTGTGGTGAGGGGTGCAAGTGTTGGAGTGTGGTCAGGAGCTTCCACCTTACCTGGATGGTGGGGTACCACACCTCAGGAGGAGCTGCAGTACCTCGGTGGCGACTGAACCCTCAGGGGCGCCACACAGGCGCCGCCATCGCCGGTGACATTTTGCTGGATGTAATTTTTTTTCTAAGCCTCACAATAGTCACAATATTATAGGCATTATCACCAATAATATCAATGCTATTATATGCATTATGTAATAATGGGGGGCAGGTCAGTGAGGGATCAGCGACCTGTCATAAGCCAATACAGATGAATATGTAATCAGAGCACCACATAAAGCCCCGCCCACAGCCCCACCCACAGCCCCGCCCCAGAGCACGAGAATCTCATTAACTGAAAACTACTAATACAGATTAAACAACCACAAGACGGATTTCATCACCAGGTATCACTGTAATCAGTATAATGGCGCTGACCTGACAGTGTCTGTAGGTTACTAAGCACAATCCTGCTGACAGGGGCACTTTAAGACATCTCAGCTCTGCACTATTATACACAGTTCTCTATAAATGTGTAATATTTCTTCTTGAAACTCATCTGACAGAAAATATTGGACCTTACAATAGTTTAGATTGTGACGTCACCGAGCCCCATACTCTAATTACCCCAGAGAGGTTTCACCACTAGCTGCTCATTTATTACTGATGGAGACTGTGGAGTTTGATCATTTCAGTAGTTCCTAATCAGGCCCCATTATTAGTATCTGACGTGTGTCACTTTATGTGGTGGTAAGTTTGGAATTCTTCACAAAGGATAATAGAAAACAAATGGATCTTACAGATTATTTTCCAGCTTCGCACTATACCCTATATACGATTGTACACTACTGTCTGGGCACATGGCAGTGTTCAGAAGGGAAGGAGCGCCATTTAGCTATTTGAATGCAGATCTTGCTGGAATAGTTTGCAGACACAATGTATTGGGAGCACTGTTCATGGTCACCTGGCAGCTCAAAAGATGTCCACCATGAGCATGCTTGGCACTATCTTCTCTGCTTTCCATATCCCAAGGATTGCCTTGCTCATGTGAAACATGGAGGAGGCTCTGTTATGTTCTGGGGCTGCTTTGATGCATCTGGCACAGGGTGTCTAGAATCTGTGCACGGTACAATGAAATCTCAAGACTCTCAAGGGATTCTAGAGAGAAATGTGCTGCCCAATGTCAGAAAGCTTGGTCTCAGTCGCAGGTCGTGGGTCTTGCAACAGGATAATGACCCAAATACACAGCTAAAAACACCCAAGAATGGCTAAGAGTAAGACATTGGACTATGCTGAAGTGGTCTTCTATGAGCCCTGACCTAAATCCTATTGAGCAACTTTGGAAAGAGCTGAAACATGCCGTCTGGAAAAGGCGACCTTCAAACATGAGACAACTGGAGCAGTTTGCTCTTGAGTGGCCAAAATACCTGTCGAGAGGTGCAGAAGTCTCAGTGACAGTTGCAGGAATCGTTTGATTGCAGTGATTGCCTCAAAAGGTTGTGCAACAAAATATTAACACTTTAGCGCCAGAAGTCAGTTTTTGCCTTCGTGATCGGGCCAATTTTTTCAACGCTGACCAGTGTCACTTTATGAGGTCATAACTCTAAAACGCTTCAAGGAATCCTGGTGACTCTGTTTTCTTGTGACATATTGTACTTTATGATAGTGGTAACATTTATTTTATGACTTTCATTTATTTGTTAAAAAATGGAAATTTGGCAAAAATTTTTAAAATTTTAATTTTTATGCCCTTATCAAAGAGTCATATCGCACAAAATAGTTAATAAGTAACATTTCCCACATGTCTACTTCACATGAGCACAATTTTGGAAATATTTTTTCATTAGGAAATTATAAGAGTTAAAAGTTGACCAGCGATTTCTCATTTTTGCAACAAAATTTACAAAACCATTTTTTTAGGGACCACTTCACATTTGAAGTGAGTTTGGGGGGTAAATATGACAGAAAATACCCACCACCAAAGTGAAATTCTTTAGCCTAACCCTAACTTTAGAATAAACCCTAACCCTAACTTTAGCCCCAACACGAACCCTAACTATAGCATTAACTGTAATCTGCCTTATCTGTTTTTCCATTGACAGATGATGGACCTGAGTGGGGACTTGTTTTTGTGAGATGAGAATTGGTATTATTTTCACCTACATAACATTGATTGGTTTCTTTATATTTGATATTTGGGAGGCAGAATGAACAAACAGTTGAACACCGCACACTACTGGCTCATCCAACAAGGTTTTCTATTAGACTCTGCACTGTCATTGTCTTGGTAAATAATTAAAGCTTTTACATAGCTTGCCATTTTTATGGACAGTTTAAGTAGAAATGTTCAAAAATATAAAACTCAGGGATATTTTATTAAAAACGAATTGTTTTTTTCTTAGCAGATGACTGTACCAGGAGATCAGAGGGACAGATGACATCTACAATTTTTAAATCTGATGATCTTGAGATCCTACAAGATACAACTGAAGTGATTGCCATTACTCCAGATATACCATCATCCATTCACAGCAAAGATCTGTCATCTGATCCCATGAAGCAGGTCCCATCTTCTGATTCATTACTGACTACTAAGGAAAATCAAAGTCAAAAAAGAGGCATTAAAAAACAAACTGCTCCTACAGCAAAGAAGTCATTTTCATGTTCAGAATGTGGGAAATATTTTAACAAGAAATCAAAATTGGTTAATCACCATAGAACTCACACAGGGGAGAAGCCTTTTTCATGTTCAGAATGTGGGAAATGTTTTAACAAGAAATCAAAATTGGTTACTCACCAGAGAACTCACACGGGGGAGAAGCCTTTTTCATGTTCAGAATGTGGGAAATGTTTTAACCAGAAAGTGAATCTTGTTCAACACCAAAAAACTCACACAGGGGAGAAGCCTTTTTCATGTTCAGAATGTGGGAAATGTTTTAACCTGAAAGGGAATCTTGTTAAGCACCAAAGAACTCACACAGGAGAGAAGCAATATTCATGTTCAGAATGTGGGGAATGTTTTGCAGTTAAATCACTGCTTGTTTCTCACCAGAGAACTCACACAGGGGAGAAGCCTTTTTCATGTTCAGAATGTGAGAAATGTTTTAAACGGAAAACACATCTTGATCGCCATCAAAGAAACCACACAGGGGAGAAGCTTTTTTCCTGTTCAGAATGTGGGAAATGCTTTAACGAGAAATCAAATTTTGTTATTCACTATAGAACCCACACAGGGGAGAAGCCTTTTTCTTGTACAGAATGTGGGAAATGTTTTAACAAGAAATCAGATTTAGTTAAGCACCAGAGAACTCACACAGGGGAGAAGCCTTTTTTCTGTTCAGAATGTGGGAAATGTTTTGCGCACAAATCATATTTTGTAAGACATCAGAGCAGTCACACAGAGGAGAAGCCTTTTTCATTTTCTTAATGTGGGAAATATTTTACTTGGAAATCAACTGTTAATAAACATCAGAGACGTCACATAGGGGAGAAGCCTTTTTCATTTTCTTAATGTGGGAAATATTTTACTTGGAAATCAACTGTTAATAAACATCAGAGATGTCACATAGGGGAGAAGCCTTTTTTTATATTCATAATGTTGGAATAGTTTTAACCAAAATTGAATCTTCTTAAATGGGTTGTCTCTTGTCATTCCTCATGTTTGCTGACAAAAGGATAAAACTAAACTTTATTAATTTCAAATGTAAAATTATACAAATAATTCACCCCCTGAAGGTTAGTCAGTAGGTGACTGAGGCTATGTGCACATGGTGCGAATTCTGCTGCAGATCCGCAGCGCATTTGGCCCTGCGGAATCGCAGCAGAACTGCATGTGATGTACAATAGCATTAAAGGCTATGTAAAACAAAATCCGCAGTGCACATGCTGCGTTTTTTTCCGTGCAGATTTGGTGTGGAATGAAAAATGCAGCATGTCACTTCTTTTGTGCGGGTTTTCTGCAGTTTTCCACCTGCTCCATTCTAGAAATCTGCAGGTGGAAAACTGAAGGGGAAAAGCGCACAAAATATGCAGTAAAATCGCACAAAAAATGCACTAAATCTGCAGGAAAAATGCAGGTCATTTGACCTGCGGATTTAGAAAATTTTGCGTGGAAAATTCCAAAGCAGAATACGCACCGTGTGCACATAGCTTAATAGAAAAAACATGTATCCCACATTTCCAAGCCTCTCATTTCTACGGGTTTCATCGTCCTCACCAAAGGCGACTCATCAAGAGACTATTTAATATTGACCTATATTCAAGCAGGACTAAATGAAAAAAACAACAAATCATGTATCATGTTATCCGAAACAGTCAGAAAACTAGCCCCATATTGGCAGACCCCAGACCGCAAACTATATACTGTGTAAGTTAACAATATCGTTATAGAGACTAGGGATATGTGCAGTCATAATGTCTGGGAGATCTGTGCCATTATTTAGTATGAATATGGAAATGATCTCTGACAGGTAAGTGTTCCCTGAGCGGTATATACGGTATTGTCACATACTGTCTATTCCTGACACTGGAGTGGCTTATAAACTTCTGAAGTATATAGTTTGATGTTTGGGATCTGCCAATATGGGGCTAGTTTTCTGACTGTTTTGGATAACATGATACATGATTTTAGGGTTTTCTTCATCTAGTCCAGCTTGAATACAGGTCAATATTGAATAGTCTCCTGATGACGCCTTTGGTGAGGATGATGAAACCCGTAGAAATGAGAGGCTTGGAGAGTGAGTGTGTATACATCACCTCACCCTATACACTGAACTGTGGGGTACATGTTTTTTCTATTAGTCACCTACTGACTAACCTTCAGGGAGTGAATTATGGGTATAGTTTTACATTTGGAATTAATAAAGTTTAGTTTTATCATTTTGTCAGTGAATCTTCTAATCAAGGAATAGTTACGTGTGTGTGTGTGTGTATATATATATATATAATGTATATACACTACCGCTCAAAAGTTTGGGGTCACCCAGACAATTTTGTGTTTTCCATGAACACTCATACTTTTATTAATCAAATGAGTTGCCAAATGAATTTAAAATCTCGTCCAGACATTGAGAAGGCTAGAAAAAGATTTTTATTTGAAATAATAATTTTCTCCTTCAGACTTTGCTTTCATCACAGAATGCCCCCTTTGCAGCAATTCCAGCATTGCAGACCTTTGACATGCGCACCATACGGTCAAGCTGCTCCCACAACAGCTCAGTGGGGTTAAGATCTGGTGACTGCGCTGGCCACTCCATTACAGATAGAATACCAGCTGCCTGCTTCTTCCCTAAATAGTTCTTGCATAATTTGGGTCATTGTCCTGTTGTAGGATGAAATTGGCTCCAATCATGCGCTGTCCACAGGGTATGGCATGGCGTTGCAAAATGGAGTGAGAGCCTTCCTTATTCAAAGTCCCTTTTACCTTGTACAAATCTCCCACTTTAGCAGCACCAAAGCAACCCCAGACATCACATTACCTCCACCATGCTTGACAGATGGCGTCAGGCACTCTTCCAGCATCTTTTCAGTTGTTCTGCGTCTCACAAATGTTCTTCTGTGTGATCCAAACACCTCAAACTTGGATTCGTCTGTTCATAACACTTTTTTCCAATCTTCCTCTGTCCTATATCTGTGTTCTTTGGCCCATATTAATCTTTTCCTTTTATTAGCCAGTCTCAGATATGGCTTTTTCTTTGCCACTCTGCCCTGAAGGCCAGCATCCCGGAGTCGCCTCTTCACTGTAGACGTTGACACTGGCGTTTTGCGTGTACTATTTAATGAAGCTGCCAGTTGAGGACCTGTGAGGCGACAATTTCTCAAACTACAGACTCTAATGTACTTGTCTTGTTGCTAAGTTGTGCAGCGGGGCCTCCCACTTCTCTTTCTACTCTGGTTAGAGCCTGTTTGTGCTCTCCTCTGAAGGGAGTAGTACACACCGTTGTAGGAAATCTTCAATTTCTTGTCAATTTCTCGCATGGAATAGTCTTCCTTTCTAAGAACAAGAATAAACTGTAGAGTTTCACATGAAAGTTCTTTTTTTTCTGGCCATTTTGAGAGTTTAATGAAACCAACAAATGTATTGCTCCAGATTCTCAACTAGCTCAATATTATATGGGAGTTTTATAGGATAAATTCAAGGTCAGAATATTATATGGGAGTTTTATAGGATAAATTCAAGGTCAGAATATTATATGGGAGTTTTATAGGATAAATTCAAGGTGAGAATATTATATGGGAGTTTTATAGGATAAATTCAAGGTGAGAATATTATATGGGAGTTTTATAGGATAAATTCAAGGTGAGAATATTATATGGGAGTTTTATAGAATAAATTCAAGGTCAGAATATTATATGGGAGTTTTATAGGATAAATTCAAGGTGAGAATCATAGAATCGTAGAGTTGGATGGGACCTCCTGGGCCATCTGGTCCAACCTCCTGCTCAAAGCAGGATTCGCTAAATCATCCCAGTCAGATGTCTGTCCAGCCTCTGTTTGAAGACTTCCATTGAAGGAGAACTCACCACTTCTCGTGGCAGCTTGTTCCACTCATTGATCACTCTGTCAAAAAAAATTTTCTAATATCTAATCTGTGTCTCCTCCCATTCAATTTCATCCCATTGTGTCTAGTCTTTCCTTGTGCAAATGAGGATAAAGTTGATCCTTCTACAATGTGACAGCCCTTTAGATATTTGTAGACAGCTATTAAGTCTCCTCAGTCTTCTCTTTTGCAAACTAAACATTCCCAAATCCTGCAACCTTTCCTCATAAGACAGGGTTTGCAGACCGGTCACCATTCTGGTCGTTCTTTTCTGAACTTGCTCCAGTTTGTTGATGTCTTTTTTAAAATGTGGTGCCCAAAACTGGACACAATATTCCAGATGAGGTCTGACCAAAGAGGAGTAGAGGGAAATAATGACTTCACGTGATCTAGACTGTATGCTTCTGTTAATACATCCTAGAATTGCATTTGCCTTTTTTGCTGCTGCATCACACTGTTGACTCATATTCAGTCTGTGATCTATTAGTATACCCAAGTCTTTTTCACATGTGCTGTTGCTTAGCCCTATTCCTCCCATTCTGTATATGCTTTTTTCATTTTTATTGCCCAGATGTAGTACTTTGCATTTTTCCCTGTTAAAAAAAAATCTGTTAGTTGCTGCCCACTTCTCCAGTTTATTTATATCTTTTTGAATCCTCTCTCTCTTCTCTAGTATTAGCTATCCCTCCTAGCTTTGTGTCATCAGCAAATTTAATCAGTTTACCCTCAATTCCTTCATCTAAATCGTTTTATGGGAGTTTTATAGAATAAACCAAATACCAACAGAAAATAAATGACCCAAAACAAACATTTATCAGTAAAAATAACTCCTCTTTATTAGGTAAAGTATAAAAAAAATTGCGCCATTTTCCGATACCCGTCGCATCCCCATTTTTCATGATCTTGGGTTGGGTGAAGGCTTATTTTTTGTGTGCCGAGCTGACGTTTTTAATGGATACCATTTTGGTGCAGATACGATCTTCTGATCGCCCGTTATTGCATTTTAACGCAACATTGCAGCGACCAAAAAACGTAATTCTGGCGTTTTGACTTGTTTCTCGTTACGCCATTTAGCGATCGGGTTAATTCTTTTTTTATATTGATAAATCGGGCGATTCTGAACGCGGCGATACCAAATAAGTGTATGTTTGATTTTTTTTAATTTATTTTGAATGGGGTGAAAGGGGGGTGATTTGAATTTTTATATATATTTTTAATAGTTTTAAAAACCTTTTTTTTTTTACTTTTGGCATTGTGAAGACATACAGCATTGTATCTTAATTAACCAGACGACTATTTTTAGCAGACAAAGAATAATAGAATGTTATCTGTATGTTGGCTTACAAATGTAAGTGTTGATTTCTGGTTGGTCAAGAAAACAGACTTTTGTTTGTGTAAGCTGGTAATATTGACTTTTATTGTGCACTTATCCTTGATCACTGGTGATGTTTGCTGATATGCTAATTATGCATTGTATTATGGAGCCCATTTGTTGACTTCTAAAGCAGAGAGGGAAAAACTATGCAAATAGTTTAAATAATCAAGTAATGCTATAATAATCTCATCTTCATTCTTACCCTTTGTGTAAATACTGAATGAGGGACACTTGTTTAGTATAAAAATAGGTTACATGCCTCTGTATAAAGAGTAAAGAGACAGAGAGAAACAGTCAGAGAGATTCTGCCAAGACATCTATACATCCCAAAAGGACCAGACACAGGACAGAAGCTATTTCACATCATGGCTCCATCACGAGGGACACGGATCTATCATTCTACAGGAAACAACCTAGGGGTATTCAGCCTCGGTTGGAAGAATACAGATCTGCTCCATTGACCATCACTGAAACATGGATACGTTTGGAGAAGCTAAGTTATGATTCTCGGATCAATTGGCCTTGTACCTTGTATGGACTCAATGGACTGTTGTTTTCCTACGCTTGTCGTTACCTCCTCTCTGTGTGCGTGCCACAGGTGACGTAGTCAACCCTGGAAGATGAAGCCAGGTTGTGATCCTCAGATCAACTGGCCTTGTACCTTGTATGGACTCAATGGACTGTCATTTTCCTACGCTTGTCGTTACCTCCTTTCTGTGTGTGTGCCACAGGTGGGGTAGCTACTCTGGAAGATTTGAAGTCACAGCAGAAGGGTGAGACTGTAATATGCACCATCTGGGTACTGTGCTGGGACTGTTCTGTGTGCTACCTGCCTGTTTTGTGGTACAGTAAAGCATTGCCACACTGTTTTTCCATCACCCTGTGTTTTCTGAGTAGCATTTTGCCCATGTTAAAAGGAGAGTGGGAGTTTGGCGGGATGATCCCTGGTTCATGTGATTTCAGCTAGCGGGCAGCGCTCATAGCAATCCAGCAATGACAACTATAGAGGTCTGCTAGAGACCTCTGATTTTCATACCAACCCATCGGTGACCCACGATCATGTGACAGGGTCACTGATGGGCTTGATTTCCGGTGCTGTCCGGAAGTGTGAGTTAAATGCTGCTGTCAAAGGCTGTTAGGGGCACATGTCAGCTGTTCAAAACAACTGACGTGCCGGAAGAGATGTGTTCTCACCGCCGGAGCCCACATCAAAGGGAGAGAGTCCGACATCGGCGTACATTTACGCCTGATGTCAGAAAGGGGTTCAAGGAGTTTGTTTTTACAGAGACTGAAGTGGAAATGAATCATGTATAGAAAAATAGGCTGAAATCCTCAGCCAGCTCACCGACAGCCACAGGTGCACGGAACTTTGTCTTGACAGGACGTGGAGTATCCAAGAAAAAGAAAAGGGCGTTCCAGCTCCTTAAAATTGAAAACTTTATTAATCCATTAAAATAAATGTAGTTGGCAGCAATTCTCAAATTAAGTGGACATATGTCAAGGGGGGAAGGGTCTAGCGACGCGTTTCGATCTGTAAATAGATCTTTTTCACAGCTAAACCATGTAACACAGCAAAAGATACATATAGTGTTTTCAGACCAATCAAATCTATTACAAATGTCAGGTGACAGAATACTAAGGTCCTGATAGGTTAAAACTGATAATTAAGCAAACAGCCTGAAACATTGTAACAAAATGCTGTGAACATGAAATATAAAACTAGACTAATGCATGCAGAATAAAATAAAACAAGTGTTAATAGTTCACCATTAATAATGAAACCTGATTTTGCTTCTTCTATTTAGGACAGTAGGAAATCTAGTTGCTAAGTTATAGATCCAAAAAGCCTCGCGCCTGAGGAGACTTCTTTTGACCTCTCCCCCACGGCGGGGATTCCTGACCCGTTCTGTGCCCGGTATCTTGAGGGAGGATGTGTTACATGCATGATCCATTATAGAATGTTTTGCCGCCATAGAGACATTACGATTCCTGATCCTAGTGTTACTTATGTCTCTAATATGCTCAGATGTGCAAGGTTTTCATTTAATTTATTTTGCTCCCATAGAAACGCCTGTTTTTGTAAGTACACATCACTGTTAAAAGATAACAAATTATACATTAGCAAAAAAGAACCTGTAATAAAAAATCAATAAGATCTTCTGAGTAGTTACTGGAGTTTTTCAGATGAAAATGAAGAGCTCGTACAGCTAGTTCATGAGGGACACAAGTGTACAGTGACACAACGTCACAACATAGCCATGAAAAATTATTGAGCCCTTTTTTTTAAAAAAAACCTCTCAGAACGTCTTTAGAATCTTTTACGTAGCCTGGTAGTTTTTGTACCAAAGATTGCAATAAGGAATTGGCCCATTCACAAAAATGTTCATTTATTGATCCAATTCCAGAGACAATGGGTTTCATTGGAGGGATTCCAGTGCTTTTATGGACTTTCGGTAAACCATATAAGATCGCGAGGACAGGATTCGGTACAAACAATAAGTCAGCTTGTTTTTTTTACTAAGAACACCCAAACTTAGTCCTTCAAAAATAATTTTACTAATTTCTTCATTTAACTTTTCAGTTGGATTATTTTTGAGTTTTTCATATGTGGAAGTATCTGATAACAATTCCAACATTTGATTTTTGTAGTCTTCCAAATTCAAGACAACAATCATACCACCTTTATCACTCTGTTTATAGAGGAAGAGAGAAGTGTAGGAAAAGCTGGGGAGTGGAGCTGTGACCAAGCTCACCCCAGAACAGAGCGCTAGAACCGGACGCCGGAGTTCATGGCTGCACGGGTACAACAGTCCCAGCAGCTAAATCTGGAGGGCAGGGAACTGCAGGTCCCCTGGCCCATCAGACACTTGGGGCACAGAAGCGTATCAGAGTCCGGAGCCGCCACAAAGGAGCGACACCAGCTATAGGCTCGAGCTGCCTGCCATACGGGCAAGAAAGGGGACCATAAGGAACAGAGGTTCGAGCATAGCTTTAAGCAGCAAGGACCTCAGAGAACAGCGCAGCAAGGAGGCCTCCAACTCCATCTGGCTTAGGGGACCCTAAATTGCTTCCAGGCTGTCCGGAACTCCAGAGCAGAGTGCATCACCGATTTTCCTGTGGCCATCTTCCTGAAGCCATGGTCCACTGGAAGCTTCAGGAAAATGGCTGCCGTAGGCCACGCGTGCACAGATTAAGATCTCGGCAACCATTTTTCTGAAGCCAAGTGCCACCAAAATCTCAATTTACACACACGCGGCCTCCGGCAGCCATTGTCCTGAAGCCTCCAGTGGCCCACGACTTCAGGAAGATGGCCGCAGGGAAACCGGTGATGCACTCTGCTCACCGTGGACACCGGGCTGTGACGTGGACACATTTCTGCCGTTGGCATCCTGAGGAAGGAACCCTGTTCAGGTGCTCTCTGCACCGCCACAGTATCACCACACCTCTGCCACCACTGGTTCCGCTGCTAGACCACTGTTGCAACCCCCCAGTAAGACTGTGTTTGCACTATAAGACACCCCCCCATTTTCCTCCCAAATTTTTTTGGGAAAAAGTGCGTCTTATAGTCCAAAAAATACGGTAAATAGGGAGTCGTAGTGGATATTCAAATTACAGACAAGGATTCCGCAGGGTCTGAACGTGCGACAAGATCTCATACTTCAGTAAGATCTATAATTTTTTTTCTGTTTAATGTGTTTTTTTCGTGTTTGATTTTTATCAGTCTGAATCTGCATTGGAATAAGAGTCTGTCCCATCCATGGTAGTAATTATCCTGTGTGTGCATAGAGTTTCCCTTCCGTTTGCCTTTTCCGTGTCTGATTTCTCATCAGTTTGGCTATACATGGTAATAAGAGTCTGTCTCATCCATGGTAGTAATTATCCTGTGTGTGCATAGAGTTTCCCCTCCGTTTGCCTTTTCCGTGTCTGATTTCTCATCAGTTTGGCTATACATGGTAATAAGAGTCTGTCTCATCCATGGTAGTAATTATCCTGTGTGTGCATAGAGTTTCCCCTCCGTTTGCCTTTTCCGTGTCTGATTTCTCATCAGTTTGGCTATACATGGTAATAAGAGTCTGTCTCATCCATGGTAGTAATTATCTTGTGTCTGCATAGAGTTTCCCCTCCGTTTGCCTTTTCCGTGTCTGATTTCTCATCAGTTTGGCTATACATGGTAATAAGAGTCTGTCTCATCCATGGTAGTAATTATCCTGTGTCTGCATAGAGTTTCCCCTCCGTTTGCCTTTTCCGTGTCTGATTTCCCATCAGTTTGGCTATACATGGTAATAAGAGTCTGTCTCATCCATAGTAGTAATTATCTTGTGTCTGCATAGAGTATCCCTTCCGTTTGCCTTTTCCGTGTCTGATTTCTCATCAGTTTGGCTATACATGGTAATAAGAGTCCGTCTCATCCATGGTAGTAATTATCTTGTGTCTGCATAGAGTTTCCCCTCCGTTTGCCTTTTCCGTGTCTGATTTCTCATCAGTTTGGCTATACATGGTAATAAGAGTATGTCTGATCCATGGTAGTAATTATCCTGTGTCTGCATAGAGTTTCCCCTCCGTTTGCCTTTTCCGTGTCTGATTTCTCATCAGTTTGGCTATACATGGTAATAAGAGTCCGTCTCATCCATGGTAGTAATTATCTTGTGTTTGCATATTGTCTTTTCATGATGTGTTGCTTTTATTTCATATGGTCCATGCATGTTGTTGAAGTGCTGTCACAAAGAGTTAAATCTACTCACCTTGTGATCTAATTAATAATTCGCTCTGACTTTCTCACCCTTTTGCTTCAGGAAAGGTTTTTCAGCCTCCAGTCTGACAACGTATACTAACCATGATTAAGGCCGGATTGGTGAAGCGCGTCAGTTGCTCGCTCTCTGGGATCTATATGTTGTCTGCATTGTACCTGTTTTCATGAATTTTTTTTTAATAAAGATGAAGTTTTATATTTTTCTACTCTGGAGAACCTTTTTTCTTCATTCTTTGGAACTTGCACGCCGAGGCGGCTCCGTGCGTGGAACTCATTCTTAGAAAGAGACTGTAAATGGTGAGCTGACTTCTCCCGTTCCCCATCCCCTTTTTCAGGGCCGGACTGATTATCTGGCAATTCTGGCAAATGCCAGAAGGGCCTGTCTGGTTGTGGGCTGCCCTGTCTGCTAAGTTGTTATCAGAATTGGTGATCTCAAGACCCCCATACTGTTACCAGTTGTGACGGAACACAAAGTCGCTGACTCCGTCACTTACCCCAGCAGGCAACAGGTATCATTAGAAATATTGGTCTTGTAGTAAATCTTCCTTCCTCCATCCAGGGTAATATTAGTAATATCTCCCATCTGGTGCTGTTGGAGCGCCCCGCGGGGCCTGGGGGTACTCGGTACCGAGCCCGTCGACTTCCATGGGGGACGGTGTCACGGAGGCAGCGACCTGGTCTGTGGCCCTGAGGCGTCCAGTAATAAAATAGGGGAAAGTTGTGTGGTAAAAAAATGAAAATAAATAAAGATAATGTTTATAGATGGTGAAATATGTGACGCCACCTGTGGTATTCTAGTCAGAAGTGACCAGCGCTGCGGTGTTGCTTCTCTGGGATGGATGTTGGGCGCAGCTAAGATGTTGTAGCTCTCCACAGGTAGGGCTGTAGTCCCAGGGCAAAGATGTTAAATAAGGAGATCCAAGATGGCCGCTGAGGGAGCAGGACATGTTCAACTGAGCTCCTGCTCCATCTGAAGCAATCCCCCACACCCAGCCTCGGAGCCGGCGACAAAAGGATTCCGGGACTACCAAGACCATCTAGCCTCATTAGGTCTAAAGCTCATCAGCTCACTAGCGGAGGAGTTTACATCTGGCACACGTGAGAAGCAACAGAGCGTGGAGCGGGTGCAGGGCCTGGAAGGTTGGATACCCCCACGGCTGACCGCATGCTGCAGGAGAGCTGGAGAGAGAGAAGTGGAGCAAGCTCATCGTGATAGCGGTGGAAGCAGATGCCTGAACGGGGAATCCCCGGAGAACTGAGGTCCAAACGGGCTGCAGACGGTGTGAAGCAGGAGGTGCGGGACTGGAGTTCCCCTCCGCAGGGCCTGGCGTCCCCCTTCCCCCACAGCTGTACGCGCAGCTCACAGGCATAAGAGCTGAACTGGTTCATTAACCCCTCATCTCTGGAGAGACTGAAGAAGCAACGCTTCCAAGAGGTGGGTGACAGGTGAAATAAGGGAGCGACAATCTGCCCTAACAATGTGGCAAGAAGTAAGCTCTGCTGAGACCCACTAGGAGGCCCTGATATAAATTCAAAGCGACTTACACCTATACAGCACCGCATAATAATAATAATACATTTTATTTTTATAGCGCCGACATATTCCGCAGCACTTTACATTTCAGAGGGGATTTGTACAGACAATAGACATTACAGCATAACAATAATCACATAGATCATAACAAATACCAAGAGGAATGAGGGCCCTGCTCACAAGGTTACAGTCTATGAGGAAAGAGGGAGACACGAAAGGTGGGTGGTAACAGTTACCCTGATTGTATGGACCAGCCATAATGTTAAGTGTGTAACAGTACAGACACAGAGGGCTAATGGATGCATAAAGCATGTGGGGACATGATGCGGGGAACCTGGTTATGGTAAAAAGCTTATGGCTGTGCCACACAGGGATAGATTAGGTTAATGTGTTGAGGCGATAGGCCAGTCTGAATAAATGCGTTTTCAGGGCACGCTTAAAATTTTGGGGATTGGGGACTAATCGTATAGGCATAAAGCCTATTCATCCCGCAATAAGCTCTCACCCCATCCCCAAAGGGTGGATAGATATATAGTAGACTCTCTCAGACATTCTGAGTATATACCACCATCTTCCATTACTATTGGAGGCAACGCTATACGCGGCACCTCCCACCGCTTTATCAAGAATATTTCTCTGAACAATTGCTCACTCTCTCCGTCCCTGACATGATTTAAGGAGCGGATAAAATGCCCGCCGAGGGGATGCATATATATTAAAAGATTAAAAGAAAAAAAAAAGTTCCATGGAGAATGAGAGTACTGGGGCTCCCATGAGTCAGGGGAAGCTGCTTACACTCTCATAAAATAATGCTCTCATAATAATGCTATCTGCTGGATAAAATACCAAGTAGCTGGTAAATAATTATCTTTTCATGCCCTGAAGTTTACTACTACATGGGCCACAGAAAAGCCTATGAGAAAAACAGAGCGTGATCCCAATCTAGTGGTACTTCTGGAATATATTAGCTAAGAAATTTCTTTGCACTCTTGTCCCAACTCTGCTGCAAGATATCACATTTTACAGTTCTGATACCTGACCCCAGACCTCTGAATCGCACTACAATACCTGTTTTTTTTTTTGTTTCTTCAACAAAAACTGAACATGGTCAAGATTGGAAGAAGAAATAACACAGATGTCAATAGTGGGACACAAACAACTAAAAAGATGGAAAAAATTTTCACAAAACAAGGTGGACCTAAACAAGTGCCAACGCACCACAAAGACTCTGGTGATGACCTAGATTTAGATGAGTCGCAGGAAGATCCTTCTGACATTGTGGATTCAGATAAGCCTATTTCCAGAAGCTTCGTTAAAAACATCCTGTCTTCGGCCTTGGCTCCCCTAGCTAAAGATTTATCTACAATCAAAAAAGACATCCAGCAGATAGAGGGCAGAGTGGAGGAGTTGGAGGAGGCACAATCAAAGGTGTCTGCCTTTGCCGGGTAACTAAAATCAGGTCTACAACAGCAAGAAGACCATATCAATTCCCTCTATACAGCACTGGAGGACGCTGAAAACAGGAATAGAAGAAACAACCTTAGAGTCCGGGGGGTGCTGGAGGCGGCAGACCGGGAGGATGTACTAGCCATTCTTCATGAACTCTTTTTGCCCATGCTGGACCCAGATGAAAGAAAGATGTAAATCCTTGAGAGGGCACACAGGGCGCTGAAGCCCAAGCCTAAACAATCAGAATTCCCGAGGGATATAATTTGCAGAATACTGGACTTCCGTATGAAAGAGAAAATTCTTAAAAAGACAAGGGCACTAAATTCTTTGGAATACAAAGGCTCTAACATTCGTGTTTTCTAGGATCTGGTACCGTCAACCTTGTCAAAGAGATACCTATTGAAACCTTTTACGGATGCCCTCAAGCAGAGACAGTTTCCCTTCCGTTGGTTTTTCCCATTTGGCCTCTTTATCACAGCGGACAGCAAAAGATTTACTGTCAAATCATCTTCTGACATCGCCAAAGTTTGTACAGAACTGGACATTCAACTCGACAGGCTGCCCGATCTTCGCTTCGCCCGTACTGATTTCTGTATCCCGGACCTGTCAATGCAAGAACCCTGGAAGAGAGCGGGTGGTTCTAGAGAGCAGAGAGACAAGAAAAGACAAGCAGGAAAGCAGCAATCTTCAAGCGATTGAATGGAAGACCCTGGTCCTCTATCCTTCTATGCATTAATCTTTTAATCTAATCCATAATGACTACCAAGTTAATAAGTGGAACAAATTGAAAAATTGTTATGTTTTGACCTATTGCATTCCCTGATGGGTATTACAGTATTAATCGTAATTTTACTTATTACAATGAAAGTGGTTAATTTAGGGCAACAAACCCTTTTTGTTGAACACATGTTAATGTTTTTATCTTTTACTTCTCTTTCTTCCCCTCACCTACCCTCCCCATGTCCATCGGAGGATCATCTGTTATCTTTATCTGAGCCCCGACGCCCACCGACCCGATATGGCTGACCGAATGCAAGAAACGACAATAGCTTCATACAATGTAAGAGGACTGAACGCGCCAATTAAAAGAGCTCAGGTACTAGTGTGGCGCCCCTGAGGCTTCAGTCGCCACGGAGGTACTGCACCTTCTCCTAAGGTGTGGTACCCCACCATCCAGGTAAGGTGGGAACTCCTAACCACACTCCACACCTTCACCCCACAAACAGGATAGTTCAGCAGGGACACATCCATGCTTTATGCTGGAAAGGTAATAGAGTACCTTTTGTGGTCCCTGGCTTCGTAACACGAGATGTGCTGGGAGGCGGGTGGAGTAAGAATATATAAAAGAGAGGGAAAGTGTAGAATTACAAGTCAGTCTGACAGGAGGTCAGTGAGAGGAGAGTCAATCGGTGAAGAGTGAGAATCCCTGGAAGAAGAGATGGAGGAAGGAGTGCTGCAGCTGCCCCAGTGATCTGGGCCAGCTGGCACGGGAAGGAAGAGAAGGAGAAGAGATGTAGACTTGAGACTGCAGCTTCCATAAGAAAGATAGAACGGATCGGAACGAAGGAGAACAGAAGGACGGTGGGAAGCGGGTTAGAGAGATAGACAACACTTCCAGTCCAGAGCGCAAGGCCGGGGCCCGGTCCCCAAGGTTGATCGGATCCTTAATATCCAGCGACACCGGTGGAGTAGTGAGCCGCTAATGCCTTACTCCCACCATAGACTTGGGACACAACAGCAACTGAATAGAGAGCCCGGACTCTGGAGATAGAGATCCCTGATCAGGCTACAGCTGTCTGTCATACAAGTAAGGGTCTTAGGAACCCGAGACAAGAGGCACTCCAGGGAACCACGGTACTGGGGTACTTCACACTTAGAGGCGCATTAGAGGAGACATTCAGGAAGGTACTTGTTGGCAGAGTTTTGGAAGGGAGAATCCTTTCTTGCCTGGAGGTTGGCTGGAGCCCTGACCTGGAGAACACGGCACGGAGGCAGGCACCTGTGTGAACTGCAGACTGTGAGTAAAGCTTTGGAACTGCGCTCTCTGGTGTCCTCCAGTTATTCGAGCACCACTACACTTGGGTACCAGCATCTACACCAACTGCGCCTCTCCTCCATTACTACATCTACACTGCCCTGGGACTACAGCTCCACCTGTGGGGAGCTTTGCCATCTTTGCTGCACACACCATCAGTCCCAGAGGATCTGCATGCAGCGTCGGCCTAACACCTCACTTGCCGAACACCACAGGTGGCGTCACAAACTATTCACATAAACCATCCCCCATCATTGGGCGCCCAGGGCCACGGACCGGGTCACTGCTGCTGTGACACATCCCCCTGACACCGGCCCAGTACCGAGTACCCAACAGCCCCGGGAGGGTGACCCACTAGCACATATAAAAAAACTGTGGACTGATATAGCACTCCTGCAGGAGACCCACTTTATACAGAAAAAAACCCAGAGTTTCGAGAAACATCACTACAACACATAGTTCCACTCATTTTCCTCTTCTAGGAAGGGGAGAGGGGTGGCAATTGCTCTAGTAAAAAACACACCATTTCAGTATCTCGACAGGCTCCACGATGGAGATGGTAGATATGTCTTCATAAAAGGGAAACTGGCACACAAACTAATAAATAAATAATAATAAATAATCTTTATATAGCGCTAACATATTCCACAGCGCTTTACAGTTTTTGCACATATTATCATCACTGTCCCCGATGGGGCTCACAATCTAAATTCCCTAGGAGTATGTCTTTAGAATGTGGGAGGAAACCGGAGTACCCGGAGGAAACCCACGCAAACACGGGGAGAACATACAAACTCCTTGCAGATGTTGTCCTTGGTGGGATTCGAACCCACTGAGCTAACCAGTGAGCCACCGTGCCGCCCAACTAGTCATGATAGGGTGTGTATATGCCCCCAACATAAAACAAGACACCTGGTTTTCCAGAATTATGAGACAGGCAGGCCAATTTATAGAGGGTACTTTGATTTTTGGGGGAGACTTGAACGTTCCTCTTGAGCCACCAATGGATTCCTCTACTGGGAAATCTAGTGTTCCCAAGAATGTACTAACACGCATCCGAACAACCTTACATCTAAACCAACTGATTGATGCCTGGAGATTTCTCCATCCTATTGAACGAGACTTCTCACATTTCTCACAAGCACAATCGTCCTATGGTAGAATTAACTATCTCTTTGTCCCATTCCAAATATCCTCGTATCTAAAAGACACAAATAATCCCGAGCGTTCACTCCGACCACTCCTTCTTAATAAATAAACTTGTGATAGGTCATAGACCAAACAATAACCCTTGGAGGCTGAATGAAACTTTAATTGCAGATGAACCTTCCAAAAACAAAATAAAAAAGAAAATTCAGGAGTTCTTTGAGATTAATCTGAGTGACAACATCCAATTTGCAACTATTTGGGAGGCCCACAAGGCCGTAATAAGAGGTGAATTGATTTCTATGGCTTCGCATAAGAATAAAAGTAGAAAAAATAAAACTGACACTCTTTATAAAGAGATCCAAACACTAGAACGAGACCATAGAACGACACTTGACCAGAATGTTTTAAATCTGCTCTCTCAGAAGAGACAATCTCTTAGAGACTTACTAAACAAAGACTCGATAAAAATTTATACTAGATGGAAACACAGGGTATTCGCTCATGGAGACAAAATGACAAAATTTCTGACATCCATGATTAAAAAACGTAAGGCTAAGTCTCTTATTCACATGGTAAAAGGTCCAGACGAAGCAAAAATTACAAGCCCAGACGAGATAGCATCAGCCTTCAGGGAATACTACTCCACCCTGTACAATTTACGGCCGGAGGAGAGCGCAGATCAATTAGAGTAAAGACAAATCAATATAAGAGATTTTCTACAAAATATAAACCTCCCTACATTATCTGAAGCACAACAACAGGAACTATCGGCCCCTTTCACGGTCGGGGATCTCCAGTCCACCCTGTCGGACTGCCCTATGGGCAAGAGCCCAGGCCCTGATGGCCTCCCGGCATCCTACTATAGGACTTTCTGAGATGCGTTGAGCCCGTATCTATTGAAGCTGTGTAATGAAGTATTAGGTGGGGCAGCTTTTGCCAGACAGACGCTGGAAGCACATATCTCCTTAATACATAAAGAAGGTAGAGATCCTGAATTATGTAGTAATTACAGACGGATCTCGCTATTAAATAATGATCTAAAAATATTTTCAAAAACGATGGCCACAAGGATTAGTCTCATCCTAGACATACTCATTTCAGCCGAGCAAGTGGGTTTTGTGAAAAATAGAGAGGGGAGAGACAACTCCCTGAGAGTACTGTACCTGATGCAGCATGCACACAGCCACCACAAACCCCTAGTTTTTTAATGGGAACTGACGCAGAGAAGGCGTTTGACAGGGTGGACTGGACATTCATGCGCGAGACCCTCGTGAGGTTTGGCTTTCCTCCCGTGGTCATTGATGCCATCTTTCAAATGTATAAAGCACCCTCTGCAAAAGTTAGGGTAAATGGAGATTTTTCTCCAACCGTTGAAATCAAAAACGGCACACGTCAGGGCTGCCCCCTATCACCAGCTCTATTTGTCCTGACCATCGAGACGTTAATTCAAAGCATTAGACAGCATCCAGGAATGAGGGGCGTTAAGATCTCAGACTCCTCACATGTTGTAGCGGCGTTCGCAGACGATCTTCTATTACTCCTATCAGACCCTGAGAAAGAAATTCCCGTGGTATTGGAAAGGTTCGAGGCATTCGGAGAGCTATCAAATTTTAAGATTAATCTAGAGAAATCTGAGGCGATGGGGATAAATATACGGCACACAACAATCCGAAATTTGAAAGCTAAATTGCCAATAAAATGGAACTCTAAATATATTAAATACCTAGGTATAAAACTAAGCCCACATTGGAACTCCCTTTTCTCAATCAACTTCATTCCCCTTCTTAATAATACTTTAGAAGCTATTAAGTCATGGAGAGTGCCCTATGTATCCTGGATAGGACGAAAGAACCTCATTAAAGGGTTCATTTTACCCAAGTACAGTTATATATCTAGAATGCTACCTATTAAAGTCCCAGACACGTTCATCCAAAAGGTCAGATCTCTTTTTGGGAAGTATATTTGCGGTGGCTTAAAACCGAGAATAAGCTATAATATACTTTCCCTACCTAAACATAAAGGGGGCATGGGAATCCCAGACCCACAAAAATACCACGCGGCAGCGACTCTGTCGCTGCTAATTGATAGGGTGAGAGATAGTAACCACAAACTATGGACAGGGATTGTGAACGAGTCATTAACAGCACCAATCTCTGCTATTCTCCACACGTCTACGGCTCCCACAATGAGAGCTCTTTCCCCAAACACAATAACAAGAAATTTAATTAAGACTTGGGCCAGATTTTCCTCCTCACTAATGCCGCTTCCGTCACCGCTAATAAAAGTAAGAGACCTGCCTGGCCTATATCTAGACCGCCCTTTAAGGACACAGACTCTCTAGATGCTTTCACGGAAGATGGTGTAATCCTCTCTCTGCAAACTAAATTCCCACACTACCACATTATCTTTCTTCTTTACAACAGGCTCAAAAGTGCGATCAGATCATACTTACAATCAGGACTACCATATAGAGAGTTGACAGGCTTTGAAAAGATGCTGACCCAGAGGAATAAACCAAGGGGTGTGCTGGGTAAACTCTACCAGATGCTCCTAGCTCCCTCATCCTCTGCTAAACGGGCGTTTATATTGAAATGGGAAAGAGACCTGGGGGTGGAATTGCGGGATTGGGAGGTGGAAAAGATATATAAAAACTCGCATGGCCCTTCTGGTTGTGTGAGGGTTCAAGAAAGCTCTTACAAGATCCTTACCAGGTGGTATACCACCCCTGACACAAGGCAGATTTGGCAGCCTGATGCTTCCTCTAATTGCTGGAGATGTATCGGTGAGAGGGGATCATTTTTGCACATATGGTGGCAATGCGACAAAATTCAACCTTTCTGGAGTAAGGTACTTAAAATTACGACAAAACTTTGCCAGCTGCCAAACCCCCCATCCTTGAAATTGATATTTCTAAACTGGTCAAGTGATATTGCACAATACAAACACAAAAAGCGTCTTACGTATCTGTTGGCAGCAGCTAAAATGCTCATCCCCTTACATTGGCTATCACAGAACAGCCCCACCCTGTCAGGATGGTTACACAAGGTAAATCAGATATACCACATAGAAGAAATAATAGCTGGCACGTCATTCAAGCTAGTTAGATTCGGTTTGACCTGGGCGCCCTGGACACTCTATAGAGAAACAGACGAAGACTTAAATCTGCTAAACTCTAAGTAAACAAGATTAGTTTGCCCTAAGACCAATTATACATGAAGCAACACCAGCTGACTATCTAGATTGTCAGGGCAGAACATCTAACGACTGGACATCCCTCCTGACTAGAATTCCTTCTCCATCCTTTAACATCCCCCCTTCCTCTATCCTTCCTTTCTACCTAACTGTTGTTTTCCCCCTTGGTTTAAGACTTGTACTTCGTTGCGACTGGAATGCACATTTCTACCTGCGCTCTACGTCAAGGTCTTTCCCTTTGACTCAAGATTTCAAATATGAAAACTCGGATAGACACTGTCTGACCTGTTTAAAGATTGGGTACTTCAAGTGATATTGCTTATGATGTTAATATATGTACAGCAACGCCGGACTGGTAACTCATGTAAATATTGTTACTTGATCTTTCTAGTCGCATGTATTGTTTCACCCTTTTGTTAAAACAATAAAAAGATGTTTAAAACAAAAACAAAGATGTTAAATAAATAGTAAAGATGGCTGTGAACGTTGGGGTGCAGATAAATGACAGACACAGAGAGGTGCAGTTTCTTTACCTTTTCCTGGTAATAGGTTGCAGTCCGGAGTACCACATACAGGTGATGGAAGGAGTCCGGCTCGCCTGGAGGCACTCAGGGGATCCACCTTGTCAGGTGGGGAATTATGGCCTTCCTTCTGTGCTATGTGTGTGGGTCTCCGCTGTATATAACTATGCTGCGACCCTCTATTCGTGATGGCTTCACCAACCTGTACGGCTGTCAGCGTAAGCCTATTACACGGGTACTGTTCTCTTCACCGTCGGCCCCGGGCTCCTTATCTGATGCCGTGCCCTCAGGTATTCAAGGTGCACAGGAATTTACAATCCACTGTACTTTCAGATTCGGCGATCAGGACTTACAGCTCCTGTCAGCCTAGGACTCTGATGTCCCTTTTCTCTATATTAGCGCTTCACTCAAGGGTCTGCTATATGCAGTATTTTAGCTTCCCTAGAGTCTCTCAATCTCTGCTTTTGTCCTTTCTCTCTTCACAGATCAGCTCCCTGTCTTCATCTCTCTGACAGGATCTTCTAGAAAGATCTTTTCACCTCACCTCCTCACGTTTAACTGTCATTTCTCCTCACAGCTCACAGCTGCTTTGTTTCCATGACAACTCCTCAGCTGATGCCTAGCTGACTCACCAACCCCCTCTGCTGGCCAGAATTTATAAGGCATCTCCCTTTTCTGACCTGCAGCAGGAAATTGTGATTTATTTATGCTGCCTGGCAAGGGGTCCCTTTTTGCCTCCAAGCATGACTTTACCCATTAGAGGGAGGTAATGTCACTGTGACAACCGGACTCTGGGGTGTCACACTTGGAGACGGGGACAACATGGGCCTGTATGATTGCCAATGCCAGGGCTGGATTTCAGCCCCAGTCCGTACCTGCCCTTTTTAATTTTTGGAGATAAGTGTCCACCTCCTATGGGCGTGGCTTCTGATGTTTTCCTCTCTGCTGATTGGGCCATTTATCTGCATATACAGGGTGGGGTATTAGCCCCTCCAATATAAGGGCTCTCCTGTATATTGGGCATGTTTCTGTGCTATGAAGAATCCCTTGTGCTATTGAGATGACACCTGCTTATATAATATGATGCTATTGGGGCCATATAAAGGCAGAAGTGTGGCCTGTATTGTGGGAACGGTCTTGTGCTTTTTAGATCAGCCATTGTGCTGCGGATGTTACATGCTTACACATTAGATCTTCAGTTGCTGCAGAGAATGATAGATTTCCTTTTGGGCCTTCTGCTTTGTTATTATAGGCGTCTTGCGTTTGAGCAGTAGGTCTATATGATCGATGTCTTTTGTCTCTGATCCATGACATCTTGTTATTTCTCTATCACTACAAGATATTAGACATATGGAGGATATATGGATGCGGCATCTTCTCTGTAACATGGAGCCACATCTGTGCTCAGTGCACATTAAGCACAAGGGGTCAGTTGGACTTTTTGCCCCACTAGCACTTTATTTCTTATGTGTTTGACAATGGCTTTTGGTGAGGAGTCCTGCTGAGGGTCAATAAGGGTCAGTGGATATGGAGCAAAGGCGCCATATCACTACCCAGGGTGCCACCCTCCGCTGTAAGGAAGGGACATCTACATAGGGTCATGCACAACCTATCTTCCCGAGATATTTCCCCTGTGTTATTTAATTAGTGCTAAATCAATCCGTTATTATTGTATCTTGGTGACTCCAGCTGACTGGCATTACCAGCACCAGACCCCCCATTACTACCACCAGACCCCCCATTACTACCACCAGACCCCCCCATTACCACCACCAGACCCCCCATTACTACCACCAGACCCCCCATTACGCCTTTACATTGGAAAGATTTTTCTTGGTTATTTCTTGTAAAATTTGATAGTTTTTAAATAATTAATAAAAGTTATTTTTTAGGGGTTCTTTTGCTGCAGTTGGTTTCCCCTGTGTCTCTGGCATCGATAGGGTCCTGGTTATCAATAGGGGGGTGACTGGAAAAAGATCTGGTCACAATCAGAAACTAAATGTATCCGACAATTAAATCCTTTACATCCCAATGGTGTAAATGAAGTTCTCAGCTTCTCCCCTTTCCTATAGGGGGTTGGTAGAATTCGTTCTCTACTTTTTTAATAAAAGTTTGACATGATTTTAATGTCTTGTTTTTCATTTCACTTTATTAAAATCTACAATTCATTTACATATATCTATGTATGGATTTATCTTTTACTCAATAAATACGGTGCACTTATCTCATTTCCACCTTGATAGTGACACTCTCTTAGGATACATTTTACTCTATGATGGCACTTTTGCACATGGCCACTAGATGGCGCTACAACATGGGGAGAATGGGAGATGGAGTATGTGAGTGACGACGGCCATTTTGCGCTTCTGCACTTTTATGGGTTCACACTTTCTTTACTTGGTGTGTACCCACAGTGTCCAGTTACATGAGGTCGTCATGGCTCACTGAGCAGTATCGCACCTAGCACATGTGGCGGCCGTGATTTCCCTGCGGTGCAGTTCATCTCTTTGTATGCTAACACATAGAACAGTCCCAGCAAAATACCCAAGATGGGGCACATTACAGAGTCTCACCCTTCCGCTGACTTACCGGGATAATAGCAGCTGTGACTTCAGATCTTCCAGGGTCACTACCTGTGGCACACACACAGAGAGGAGGTAACAACAAGCGTAGGAAGATGACAGTCCATACAAGGCCAGTTGATCCGAGGATCACAACCTGGCTACATCTTCCAGAGTCGAGTACTCCACCTGTGGCACATACACACAGAGGAGGTAACAACAAGTGTAGGAAGGTGACAGTCCATTGAGTCCATACAAGGTACAAGGCCAGTTGATCCAAAGATCACAACCTGGCTTCTCCAAATGTATCCATGGTTCAGTGATGGTCAATGGAGCAGATCTGTATTCTTCCAACCGAGGCTGAAAACCCCTAGGTTGTTTCCTATAGCATGATAGAGCCGTGTCCCTTGTGATGTTGTGGCTTCTGTCCTGTCTCTTGTCCTTTGGATGTATAGATGTCTTGGCAGAATCTCTCTGGCTGTTTCTCTCTCTCAGTCTCTTTATACAGAGGCATGTAACCTACTTTTAGACTTAACAAGTGTCCCTCATTCAGTATTTACATAAAGGGTAAGAATGGAGATGAGATTATTATAGCATTACTTGATTATTTAAACTATTTGCATAGTTTTTCCCTCTTTGCTTTAGAAGTCAACAAACTGGCTCCATAACACAATGCATAAATAGCATATCAGCAAACATCACTAGTGATCAAGGATAAGCGCACAATAAAAGTCAATATTACCGGCTTACACAAGCAAAAGTGTTTTCTTGACCAACTAGAAATCAACACTTAAATTTAAAGCCAACATACAGATAACTTGGTTAATTAAGAAACAATGCTGTATGTCTTTAAAATGCCAAAAGTAAAAAAAAAATGTTTTTAAAAATATAAAAAAAGCCAAAAGTAAAAAAAAGTTTTAAAAAATATTTTAAAAAATATAAAAGTTCATATCGCCCCTTCAAAATAAAATAAAAAAAACAAACATACACATATTTGTTATAGCCGCATTCAGAATCGCCCGATCTAAAATGCAATAAAGGAAAGACCAAAAGATCGTATCTGCACCAAAATGGTATCCATTAATAACGTCAGCTCGGCACACAAAAAATAGACTTTCACCCAACCCGAGATCATGAAAAATGGAGACGCGACGGGTATCGGAAAATGGTGCAATTCTTTTATAATTTACCTAATAAAGAGGAGTTATTTTTACTGATACAGCGGGTATGGAAAGTATTCAGACCCCTTTGCATTTTTAAATTGTTTCATTGCAGCCATTTGGTAAATTCAAATTCATACTATCTATTCCTGACACTGGAGTGGATTATAAACTTCCGAAGTATATAGATTGAGGTCTGGGATCTGCCAATATGTGGCTAGTTTTCTGACTGTTTCGAATAACATGATGCATGATTTTAGTTTTTTGTTTTTTTTTTCGCTTAGTCTCGCTTGAATATAGGTCAATATTAAATAGTCTCCTGATGAGTCGTCTTTGGTGAGGACGATGAAAACCGTTGAAATGAGAGGCTTGGAGAGTGTGTAAATGTCACCTCACCCTATATACTGAGACGTGGGGTACATGTTTTTTCTATTAGTCACTTTCTGACTAACCTTCAGAGGGTGAATTATGGGTATAGTTTTAAATTAGGAAAAAATAAAGTTTAGATTTATCCTTTTGTCAACAAATATAAGGAATGACAAGAGACAACTCATTTAAGAAGATTCAATTTTGGTTAAAACTACTTCAACATTATGAACATAAAATGGCTTCTCCTCTGTGTGACTGCTCTGATGGCGTTCAAGAAGCGCTTTCTGGTTAAAATGTTTCCCACATTCTGAACATATAAATGGCTTCTCCCCTGTGTGAGTTCTCTGGTGCTTAACACAATTTGATTTCTTGCTAAAACATTTCCCACATTCTGAACATGAAAATGGCTTCTCCCCTGTGTGAGTTCTCTGGTGCTTAACACAATTTGATTTCTTGCTAAAACATTTCCCACATTCTGAACATGAAAATGGCTTCTCCCCTGTGTGAGTTCTCTGGTGCTTAACACAATTTGATTTCTTGCTAAAACATTTCCCACATTCTGAACATGCAAAAGGTTTCTCCCCTGTGTGAGTTCTCTGGTGCTTAACACAATTTGATTTCTTGCTAAAACATTTCCCACATTCTGAACATGAAAAAGGCTTCTCTCCTGTGTGAGTTCTCTGGTGCTTAACAAAATTTGATTTATTGTTAAAGCATTTCCCACATTCTGAACATGAAAAAGGCTTCTCTCCTGTGTGAGTTCTTTGGTGGATAACAAAATGTGATTTATGTACAAAACATTTCCCACATTCTGAACATGAAAATATTTTCTCCCCTGTGTGAGTTCTCTGGTGCTTAACACAATGTGATTTATTGTTAAAACATTTCCCACATTCTGAACATGAAAAAGCCTTCTCCCCTGTGTGAGTTCTCTTGTGGGTAACCAATTGTGATTTCTGTGCAAAAGATTTCCCACATTCTGAACATGAAAAAGGCTTCTCCCCGGTGTGAGTTCTCTGGTGGGTAACAAAATTTGATTTCTGTGCAAAATATTTCCCACATTCTGAACAGGAAAAAGGCTTCTCCCCTGTGTGAGTTCTTTGGTGGGTAACAAATTGTGATTTATGTGCAAAACATTTCCCACATTCTGAACATGAAAAGGGCTTCTCCCCTGTCTGAGTTCTCTGGTGCTTAACACAATCTGATTTATTGCTAAAACATTTCCCACATTCTGAACATGAAAATGACTTCTTTGCTTTAGGAGAAGTTTGTTTTTTATTGCTTCTTTTGTGACTTTGATTTTCCTTAGTAGTCAGTAATGAATCAGAAGATGGGACCTGTTTCATAGGATCAGATGACAGATCTTTGCTGTGAATGGATGATGGTATATCTGGAGTAATAGCAGTCACTTCAGTTGTATCTTGTAGGATCTCAAGATCATCAGATTTAAAAATTGAAGATGTCAGCTGTCCCTCTGATCTCCTGGTACAGTCATCTGCTAAGATAAAAAAAAATTATTTTTAATGAAATATTGAGTTTTATATTTTTGAACATTTCTACTTAAACTGTTCATAAAAATGGCAAGCTATGTAAAAAACTATAATTATTTACCAAGACAATGACAGTTCACAGTCTAATAGAAAACCTTGTTGGATGAACCAGTAGTGTGCGGTGTTCAACTGTTTGTTCATTCTGCCTCCCAAATATAGAATAAAACGAAACCAATCAATGTTATGTAGGCGAAAATAATACCAATTCTCATCTCACAAAAAACAAGTCCCCACTCAGGTCTATCATCTGTCAGTGGAAAAACAGAGGTTCCCACACTATTAGTGGCTCAAAGGCTGCTGAAAAGCAACAAGGTTTCTATAAACCAATCCAGCAAAATCTGCTCTCACTTCGGAGTCTTGCAGTGTGCGCAAACAACATTTAGGATCCCTGTATTTAGCAATATTATAGTGAGAAGAATCCACTTAATTTGCGGTGTGTGTCTCCTGGAGCACAATCTGGGCACTATGTGCTGGGTAATAAAATGGCAAATGTGTAATTTTCACTCTCCAACATCCACTGCGTGTTAATTTCCAGAAAGTGGCTGTGGAGTCAAAATATTCACTCCTCCTAAGGATTATAACCCTCAGTGAATTAATTAATAACATGGAATCACTTTATGGTGATTTCGACTGTTCTGGTTTTCTGTCATTTAGTTATATTAGGGCTTCTGCATATGGTGTGTCCAATCTCATCTGGGATCTGTTCCTGCTGTCCAGCTGGAGTAATCTGCTCCCTACTTCAGCCAATTGGAAAGTACCACACCCTACTAAAGCGCAAAGCACATGGCCGGAATCTGCCAGATACAGCGCTGTTCTCCTCTGGTTCAGTCCTCTGTGCTCAGCTTGCGGCTTGTGTATTTGTTTCCTGCTGTGACCGTGGCCCGTTTACTGACTACTCTTGTGTCTTCTGATTCTGTATTCTGTCCTTCTGGTTCTGACCTGGCTACCTGACTATTCTTCTTGCCATCTAACACCACAGAATAGCAGGTAACACCATGGTCCAAGCCTAGGGGTCCCTGTGTAAGTCCAGATTCCATGTAATTGTGTTAAAGGGCGATGAGCAAGGCAATCCTTGGGATATGGAAAGCAGAAAAGATAGCGCCAAGCATGTTCATGGTGGACATCTTTTGATCTGCCAGTTGACCACGAATACATTGTGTCTGCAATCTATTCCAGCTAGATCTGTATTCAAATAGCTAAATGGCGCTCCTTCCCTTCTGATCACTGCCATGTGCCCAGACAGTAGTGTACAACCGTATGTAGGGTATAGTGCGAAGCTGGAAAATAATTTGTAAGATCCAGTTGTTTTCTATTATCCTTTGTGCAGAATTCCAAACTTACCACAACATAAAGTGACACACGTCAGATATTAATAATGGGGCCTGATTAGGAACTACTGAAATGATCAAACTCCACCAGTAATAAATGAGCAGCTAGTGGTGAAACCTCTCTGGTTTAATTAGAGTATGGGTCTCGGAGACTTCACAATCTATACTATCCTAAGCTCCAATATTTTCTGTCAGATGAGTTTCAAGAAGAAATATTAGGCATTTAAAGAGAACTGTGTATAAGGCCGGTTTCACACGTCCTGATATTTCCGGTACCGGAGATGTCCATGTGTGTAATATTCGTGGCACACGTGTGACAACCGTGTGCCGCCTGTGTGCAGCATCAGTACTACATGGACGGCTGGCAGGGAAGAAGCGCTACATTAATCGCTGTTCCCCGGTGGCGGGTGCTGAAGGTGCTCTCATCATTCTCCCCTGCTCTGCCGGTGGGGAGAATGATGAGAGTTATATTAAAGTCAGAATGATGACAGCAGGTGGCGGCTTTTGGGACTATTACTCCCATCAACCTACACCTGCTGCTAAGAACAGTGACAGCAGGAGCGGATGATGGGAGTATTCCTCACCTGACACCTGTGCTATAACTAAGTAAATGACTGAAAAAACTGGCGAGGATTCCCCTGTATTTCCTATAACCAGTATGGAAAACTCACAACTGGGGGCTGCAACCCTCAGCTGTCAGCTTCAGCAAGGCTGGTTATCAAGAATAGAGGGGTCCCAACACTGTTTTTTAAATTATTTAAATAATGCTTCAGTGCTTGGAAACTGAGGCCATTAATACAAGTAGCACATTCTGTCACCTGCAACTATAATAGAAACTATTGAGAAAAGACACCGGTGGCACAAAAAACATGGCGCCTTCAGGTAAAAGACCGGAGACAATTTCCTGAAGCAGCTCTGCCCCCTGAAATAAAACTGTGTGCACATACCCTAGTTCTCCGCAAGGAGAAATGATACTTCTTGGATATCGGTCAGACGCCTCTCTCACAGCCAAACCAGATCTCACACTTTGCACTGATGAGGGGCAGTACCCCGAAACACAGTGTCTGCAAATTGAGATTCTGGCTTGGCTTTTATCCTACGTCATTTGACAAGGCTCATTAAAGGGTCAACCTTGACTTCTAGGATTGCTACCTCCAATAGGTGGCACTAGAGTTCTAGTCCTCTTCCTCTCTGAAGAGACAATTTGCATAATTAGCATACCCTAGTTACAAACACTAGGCTACAGCACCCGGCAAACGCTCAGTACATGAATCATTCTAAGGCCGGGGTCACACTAGGGTGTGTGATGCGAGAAACAACACCCGGCACTCGGACCGGAGCGTGCGGCTACATGGATTTCTAAGGGCCAATGCAGACGGCCATATGTATCCTCTGATCTGAGAGAATCGGCCAATTATACTGTACAGCTGACACTTGGATCAGGATCTGACCCGAGTGTCAGCACAGTGTGGTCCGATTGTCTAGGATGAGAAAATCAGAGAACACTGAGGCAAAGATGGAAAACAAACGCTTCTCCATTATGTCATCAGAGTGCAGTCCAATGTTTTCCACGCACTCATTGTATTGCATTACTGAGCGTGATCGGAATATCATACGTTAACAACATATAACAGATATAACATATAACGCATGTTCCAACCCCATGGATTGAGACAAACACCTTGGTCGCCTCAGAAAGACCTTTTTGAGTCAGGGCTACCATCCAAGAACAATTGAAAACCAAATTACAAGAGCCACCAGAATATCAAGGAATCACCTGCCACATTACAAAGCTAAAGAAGAGAATAACCGGGTGCCTCTAGTGGTCACCTACAACCCAAATCTGGAGGTGCTAAGGGGAGCGGCACGGAAATTACAACCTTTACTACAAAAAGATGCCCGATTACAATCCATGTTTCCAGACCCCCCACTGCTGTGTTTTAGGCAGCCCCCAAATCTAAGAAGCGTCATTGTCAGAAGCTCCCTGTCCTCTCCAACAGCTGCAGGAACCTTTCCTTGCAACCAGAAAAAATGTAAAACCTGTCCACTTATAATGACCACGGACAAGATAAAGATCCCCAACTCACATCAGGACTACAAGATCCCAGGTACTCTCACCTGCATTACATCTAATGGGGTGTACTTAATTATTTGTACTAAATGTCCAACTGGGGTCTGCATGTGAGGGAGACTTCTCATCGCCACACAATAAGAGAAAAAAGAAGGGATCTACCTGTGGCAAAACATTTTTATATCCTCGGTCATAGCACGATGGACATTAAATTACTTGTATTAAAAGGTAACTTCAACTCTCAGAGAGACAGGAGGGTCTGGGAGTATAAATTTATGACAACGTTTGACACACTCAGTGCAGGAATGAATGTGTCACATGGATTTATGTCTTTTTACATCAATTAAGGAATTTGCTCTTCAGAACTTCTGGGGTCATCACACAACACAGAACCAGACCCCAATCAGAGGGCAATAAAACCTTCACACTCCTAATCTATAAACTGTTCCAATATTTATGTTTATACCTCTCCCATAATGACAATTCTGCTAAATGTTACTTGTCTTATCTATTGCGTTATTTCTGTGTTGTTTTGTGTATAAATATGTGATTTTTCAGATGTTGTATTAGTCTAGCCTGATGAAGAGACCTGAGTAGTCTCGAAAGCTTGCAATGTGTTACCACCTTTTCAGTTAGCCATTAAAAGGTATCAACTACTGAGGACTCTCAATTCTAAATATTCTTCTATCTACTGGCTAACACGGTACAAATATATACATCTTTCCTGTAACCAAGTCAATTGAACAGTTTTGGGTGGAGGAGAATGTTGTGATCTAGAGGCAAAATGGTGATCATGGTAATACGGCCGGACTACACCACCGATAAAGCAGCCACAGCCGGTGACTGAGAGGAATCTGTGACTTCTCTGCATTCAGTGGTTCCTACTCACCTGGGTAGTCATATGTGGGAATCTCCTCTTTACACCGCTCATCATCCCTCACATATGTCTCTGTAGGATTAATAGGAGTCAGATCTTCACCCTGAAACAAATATTGTAAAAGTCACCGACAGATGGAGAAGTCCCATCTATGATCAGCTCTAATCCTGCCATCTCCACCGTTCTCATTACACAAGTATAAAACACAGAATACTGGTGGATAAAACAAGACTGAGCACAAGACCTTCACAGCCGTCTACACATCACAGGGGAGATCTCCTGACACCTTCTCTCCATCTACCTGATGATCCTGAGGAGCACTGGGATCTTCTTGTTTACAGTCCTGTGGAAGAAGAGGACGGGGACATCTCTCTGGTGTTGTCCTCTTACTGGATAGATCTGGAGGAAACACATACAGGGACTGAATTCATTCTCTACATACAGATAATTATAGGCCGTGTGTATTTAGTCCTGTCTATTACCTGGAGATGTGAGGGGCTGGGGAACCTCCATTATGACGTCCTTGTACAGATCTCTGTGTCCTTCTAAATACTCCCACTCCTCCATGGAGAAATAGACAGCGACATCCTGACACCTTATAGGAACCTGACACATACAATGATATCGTCATCCCCCCGATCCCTTCATAGTGTTACTGTATAATGTCCCAGCATTCCCAGCAGTGTCACCTCTCCAGTCAGCAGCTCCATCATCTTGTAGATGAGTTCTAGGATCTTCTGGTCATTGATGTCCTCATGGATCAGGGGGTGAGGTGGAGGCCCCGTGATTGGGCTCAGGGGTCTTCCCCATCCCTCAGACACAGGGTCCTGACAGCGATCACTAGAGGTCTTCTTCACCACTGTGTAATCCTGGTTATGGAGAGACACAGTAATAAATCTCACTACAGACATTTCCAGAGTCCTCACCTCTCCAGTTCTGTCCATCTGTTATTCCCATAGATAAGAATGATGTAATGTGACGTCATCAGAATCTCTCACCTCTCCAGTGAGACGGAAGAGGATCTCTAGGGTGAGGTGTAATATCCTCTCCACCATCTTGTCTCTGTCCATATCCGTCCTTGATGGGTAAATCAGGAAAATTCTCTTCTGTAGAAGATCTTCACTGAGAGGATCCGATATTGTAGAGACCTGAATGAGAAGAAGATGATCCGATGTAACATCATAAGAATCCTGTGTAATAATACACTTACTGGAGATAATAAGGGAAACATATGAGGAGATTTATTATCTTACAGGGTTTAGTTTTCTTCCCTGACATCTACTAATAAAACCTATATATTTAGGCCACAGACAACAAGCAGTTTCCTCCTCGGAGTCGGCAGCTGAACACGTTCCTCATAGACTCATCTTCCATAACGCTAATTCTCGTCTCATTACCGACACTGGAATCGGCATTAGCAATACTGCAGGAGAGATTCATTACACGCGACATGAGAAATAACTCCTTCATGATGAGGACGACATCTTCATCTTCTACTGCGGCTCTAGAGACAGATGTGGCCAGAGTCGGTCACTGCCTCCATCCCCACCGGCCGTCTATATGAAGGTTTCCCGTCTTCCCCGCACTGGAATCTTCTCTCCCGTTAGATCTCAGCTCTGAGTCACACACAGAAGTTTGAGGCTTTTCTGGAAGAACAGGACAGGAGAGATCTGAGGCCGATGTCTCCATGTACAGGGTTTCCTCTCGGGATAAGAGGCTTTTCTATCCCTTTCCCCCAATTAGAGGGGACACCTGTGGATATCGGGGTCTTTACCGGCTGCAGTACTGGGGGGATTTACTCGGTAACGTGGACGTTGGACAAACGTCACCATCAATTCCCATCAGAGTGAAGGAACATCGCTCCTCTATTCAGCTCTATGGATCCAGGATGAAATCCACTGCGGCCCCTGCAAGAAAAGAGCGAAGTCTGGTGAGACCCCCGAGGCCGGAGATTTCTACAGCTGCTCTGTGCACACAGGACCTGTGATGAGGTCACAGGAGGGGAGGAGTCAGGGGTCACATGATCAGGGGCCTCAGTGTGGGCAGGACTCTGCTGTGCTGGTTGTCATGGTGCTGGATGAGGGGAACTTTATGTGTGGGGTCAGGAGGGGTTTACAGGGTGGATGTAGCAGAGCCGTGTGTGTGCGAGGTGTACGGAGCGGAGCCGTGTGTGTACGAGGTGTAAGGAGCAGAGCCGTGTGTGTACGAGGTGTACGGAGCGGAGCCGCGTGTGTACGAGGTGTACGGAGCGGAGCCGCGTGTGTACGAGGTGTACGGAGCGGAGCCGTGTGTGTACGAGGTGTACGGAGCGGAGCCGTGTGTGTACAAGATGTACGGAGCGGAGCCGTATGTGTACGAGGTGTATGGAGCAGAGCCGTGTGTCTACGAGGTGTAAGGAGCAGAGCCGTGTGTCTACGAGGTGTAAGGAGCAGAGCCGTGTGTGTACAAGGTGTAAGGAGCAGAGCCGTGTGTGCACAAGATGTACGGAGCGGAGCCGCGTGTGTACGAGGTGTACGCAGCCGAGCCACGTGTGTACAAGGTGTACGGAGCGGAGCCGTATATGTACGAGGTGTACGGAGCGGAGCCGTATGTGTACGAGGTGTACGGAGCGGAGCCGTGTGTGTACGAGGTGTACGGAGCGGAGCCGTGTGTGTACGAGGTGTACGGAGCGGAGCCGTGTGTGTACAAGATGTACGGAGCGGAGCCGTATGTGTACGAGGTGTACGGAGCGGAGCCACGTGTGTACAAGGTGTACGGAGTGGAGCCGCATGTGTACGAGGTGTACGGAGCGGAGCCGTGTGTCTATGAGGTGTACGGAGCGGAGCCCTGTGTGTACGAGGTGTACGGAGCGGAGCCGCATGTGTACAAGGTGTACGGAGTGGAGCCGCGTGTGTACGAGGTGTACGGAGCGGAGCCGTGTGTCTACGAGGTGTACGGAGCGGAGCCCTGTGTGTACGAGGTGTACGGAGCGAAGCCGCATGTGTACAAGGTGTATGGAGTGGAGCCGCGTGTGTGCGAGGTGTACGGAGCGGAGCCACGTGTGTACAGAACAGAGCAGTGTGTGTACGAGGTGTGCTCTGTATACACCCATATACCCCCAGCTTCGGTCGCAGACGCCTCTGTGTACGCTGTATACACCCGTGTACCCCCAGCTTCAGTCGCAGACCCCTCAGTGTACGCTGTATACACCTGTATACCCCCAACTTCGGACACGGGCACCTCTGTGTACGCTGTATACACCCGTATACCCCCAGCTTTGGTCGCAGACCCCTGTGTACACGATTCAAGATTCAAGGAAGCTTTATTGGCAGGACTAAATACACATTAGTTTTGCCAAAGCAAGTGTACAAAAGGGAATAGGGATAGGGACTGTAGGGATCTTGGGTAGGGGTTGTAGGAAAGGTGGATGGGGGCAGATCTAGGATGGGGCTATAGAAGTCCATGGCATAGGGAAGGTGAATGGGGGGCATGGGGCAGATCCAGGGTAGGGGCTATAGAAGTCCATGGCATATCATAGTTCTCTTTCTCGCAGTCTATGACATTCGCTCACATATTGCCCTGCTATCTCCACTGCTCTCTCTTCTCCCCCAGCAGGATATATGTTTTCTCTTCCTCCTTCATGGTGATGAAATCTGGGAAGAGATGTGAGAGTCTCCTGAAGTGAGTGTCCCTCACTGCTGAGTACTTGGAGCAGTGTAGCAGGAAGTGGGTCTCATCCTCCAGGGCCTCCTGGTCACAGTGTTGGCACAGTCTTTCCTCCCTGTGTTTAAAGATCTGCCTGTGTTGGCCGGATTCGATGGCCAGACTGTGGGCACTGAGTCTATACCGGCTCAGGATCTTGTGGTCTCTGGGGTCCGGGAGTTTCTCCAGATATGGGGCCAGTCTGTAGTCTCTCTGTAGACTCTGGTGCATGGTCAGTTTCTGTGAGCTGATAATGTCGTTCTTCCAGTCACTTGCGTACCTCTCCTGGCCTTCGTCTACCATCTTCCTGATTCCGGCTTTTGATAGGTTGCTGTGATTGGTGTTCTGGTCAGGTTGGGTTTGGGTGAGCTGTTCCGAGGGTCCTGGTTTTTCTGTTTCACCGACGTGTCAGGGCTTTATGGTGATGGGAGCTTGGATTGCTCCTTTGTAGGTGAGCCCGGAATGACAGTGCCCTCTTTAGAACCGTTAGGTGTAGAGGGAATCTGCCCAGCTCGGCCCAGCAAGCACTGTTGGAGGTGCTCCGATGGACTTGGAGAAGGTGATTGCAGAATTCCAGGTGGAATATTTCTGTTGGGCTGGAATCCCACCTTGACCAGTCTGGGTAGGTGTGAGGGCCACAGACTTTGCTGCCATACAGGAGGATTGGGGCGATGATAGAGTCGAAGATTTTTAACCAGAGCCTCACTGGTGGCTTCATATGGTAGAGTTTCCTTCGGATGGCATAGAAGGTTTTGCAGGCCTTGTCTTTCAGGGTCTCTATGGCTTGTTTGAAGCTCCCTGACCGGTGAATCTCTAGGCCCCGGTAGGTATGTTTGTCCATTCCTGTAAGGGCGCAGTTGTTGAGGAAAAATGAAGGGTGCTGGTCTGATTTTCTCTTTCTCTTCTGGAACACCATGATGTTGGTTTTCTTTGCGTTGATCAGTAGTGCTCAGGTGGAGCTGAATTTCTCTAAGATTTTCAGGTTTTCTTGGAGACCTTTCTCGGTTGGTGACAGAAGCAGCAGGTCATCTGCATACGGCAGGAATTTCACCTGCACGTCGAGGAGGGTTAGATCTGGTGCTGTGGAAGATTCCAGAGTGGTAGCCAGCTCGTTGATGTAAATGTTGAAGAGCGTTGGGCTTAGGCTACAGCCTTGTCTGACTCCACGGCTCTGCTGGAAATAGGCCGTTCTTCTACCGTTCACACTCACACTGCAGAGGTTCTCGGTGTAGGAGCTTTTGATAACATCGTAGGTCTTTCCTCCTATTCCGCTCTCCAGCAGTTTCAGGAATAAGCCTGGGTGCCACACCGAATCAAAGGTCTTTTTAAAGTCTACGAAACAGGCGTATATCTTCCCGTTCTTTGTATTGTGGAAGTGTCTCTGAATGAGGCTGTGCAGGGTATAGATGTGGTCGGTAGTGCGGTGGTTTGGCATGAACCCTGCTTGGCTCTTGCTGAGGACGTTGTGCTCGGTGAGGAAACTGAGGATCCTCTTGTTCAGGATGCTGTTGAACAGTTTTCCCAGGTTGCTGCTGACACATATTCCTCTGTAGTTGGCAGGGTCATACCTGTCCCCATTCTTGTGGATGGGTGTGATGAGGCCTTGGTTCCAGGTACGAGGGAAGTAGCCGGCACTTAGCACAATATTGAAGAGTTTAACCATTGCGGCCTGTATTTCTGGTGGGCTGTACTTCAGCATTTCTGGTAGGATTCCATCCAGGCCACTGGCTTTTCTACATCTTATGGAAGAGATTCTCTCTGCTACTTCCTGTAATGTAATAGGTGTATCCATGGGGTTTTGCAAATTTTTTCCTTTTCCTCCATTGCTTTTAGTTTTGCCATTATGCTTTCCTGTTCTTGGCTTAGTTCTTCCTTTGGAATGTCATTATAGAGGTCTCTGAAGTACTGGAGACAGATGTTGCCATTTTGGATATTGATGTTGCTTTTTCTTGTCGTTTGTGCCCATGTGGTTCCATAGTTCCCAGAAGGAGTTGTCTTGGAGGGCATCTTGGAGTTGGTTGAGCTTGATAGAGATGTATCTCTGCTTCTTCCTCCTGAGGATGGTTTTGTACTACCTTTGTATGGTTTCATAGGCTTCCCTCAGACCCGGGTGGTTGGGGTCTCTGTGTTTCTTGTTTGAGGCTGTTCTCAGGGTCTTCCGTACGGCTTTACATTCTCTGTAAACCATCCATTGATTTGTTTTTATTTTGGTCTCTTGTAGTTGACTTTTTTAAGGTCGGACAGTCTGGCCATTGCATAGAATATATTGTTGAGGTCTTTGGCAGCTTGACTCACTCCCTTTGGGTTAGGCTGGTACTCGTAGTTGTAGAAGTGGTGGAGCATCCGCTGTATTTCAGGTCTGCTGGGAGCCTCTTTATACTTTACTGCTGACATTTTGTGCCATTTTTTAGGATGGAGGCCGGGTGAAGCGGCCACTCTGCTGTGGCTTTTGAGTGGATGGTTTCTCTGTAGATTTCAGGTACAGAAGAAGTTGGCTGTGGTCTGACAGGTGCGTTTGTGGGGAGACTATGAAGGCGCTGATATTTACCAGGTTCATATCTGTAATGGCATAATCTACTACACTTCTCCCTACATGGTAGTTTAGTTTACACCTCCCTAAGGAGACCCCTTTGGTTCGTCCATTAAGAATATGAATTCCTAAACTTCTACATACGTTCAGGAGCTTTTTACCACTTTTGTTGACTGTACTGTCATAGATGTTTCTCTCTGTGACTACTGAGTCTTGGCCGTCATTCTCTGCTCCAAATATGTAGATGTTCCCATCCGTGGTCAGGAAGTCGTTTTCTCTCCCTGTTCTTGCATTGAGGTCTCCAAAGATGAGAACTTTGCCCAGGCCTTGATAGTGGGCGGCTTCTCTTTGTTGGATCTCGAAGCAGTCTGGATTGAAGTAGGGTGACTCTGGTGGTGGTATATAGGTGGCGCAGAGGTGGACATCAGACTGAGAGGTGTGGATGGAGCTGCTGATCCTGATCCATATGTGGCTGCCTCCTCTCTTCACCGGTTTGATGTACTGGTGGAGCTCCTCTTTATACCAGATCAGTATTCCTCCTGAGCTCTGGCCCTGTTTGATGTTTTTATTTTTCAGGGCAGGGACAGAGATTTCCCTGTATCCGATGAGCACCAGAGATTCGTTTTCGGCTCTGGTCCATGTTTCCAGGAGGATCTGAATGTCTATATTTCTCAGTCTTTGTATAAAGTCAGGGTCATTTGTTTTACATCCAAAGGTCGAGGTGTTGAGACCCTGAATATTCCAGCTGCTGATTGTAAGTGAAGTCATGTTTCTATATATCTTGGGTGTATATACCTTGTAATGAGTATGGCTGTGTAGATCAAACTGGATTTCTGACTGTTCTGTAGATGTGCTTGGTTGCATCCAGTCACATTAGTTTCCTGCATAGTGCACTGAGCAGGGTCTTTATCTCATCCATATCTCTGCTCTGCATGTATCTGTGTGAGGTCGGTGGACCCCTCCGTGGTGGTCTCCTCCTCTGATGGTCTGATTTTGGGTGAAGAGCTTTGTTTCCTGCTTCTGGAGATAGGATTGGGGTTTTCTGCCTTTTTATTGTTGGGGGTCTTTCAGTGTGATTATGGTCACTGTTGAGTCCAGGCCTCGGTCCTCTGTTTAGTACAATGTATTTCAGCTCTTTGGCCAGGAGGCTGACCCCTTGTTTGTTGAGGTGTTTATTATCATACAGGTGATGGTGGTTTATGGAAAGGTGTTGTGCCAGGGTCACGTTTGGGACAGTCTTGACCCTTTCTGTCAGTTCCATATTGATACTTTGGGTGGTTTGCCTGGATATATCCTTTGTTGGGAGCAGAGATGACAGAATGATTTTGCTGTCTGGGAATTTTAGTTTTGCTGTCTTTGCTAATTGGATAAGTTGTCCTGCGATCTGCTGGTGCTGGTCTGGCAGGTTGTTTGTATGATAATATGGTTTGGGTTGGTAAACCGCGGATTACTGATGACCTCTGTCACCTGTTCAATAGTTGCACAGTGAACTTTTCGGACCCGTTTTCCTGGGAATAGCCATCGTGTATTTAGGTACTTCCCATTTGAGTCCATTATTAGGACAATGTCAGGACTTTGTGATGTCTGGGGTGGGTTAAGTGGCCGCTGATGGGGGTCTGTGATGCTGGCTTTGCTGGTGGTTGGTTCTCTTCTCTTTTCTATCTCTCTCGTTTCTGGTTCACTTTTATTGGTTTCAGGATTGGTCGTATTGGTTATTGTTGTGCTGTTATTTGGCATCTTCACATTCTGGTCAGTGGAGGCCATGTTGTCTGCTCTCTGGCTTGCTTCCTTTGCCCCCTGCTGGGTCAGATGGTGAGGGGTCTGTGTTTTTAGTTCTGCGATCTCCTTTCTGAGTCTCTCATTGTCATTTTGTAATTCATGCATTTCTTCTCTTATCTTCTGTAGAGCTGACTTGTACTCACATTTCAGTTTATTGATCTCACTTGTTACTTGGTCATTTGCATTTCTATGCGAGTTTCTTTGAAGCTCTTCCCTAATTTGGACCAGTTCTCTTTCTAATTGGGATAGGCAGTCTCTGATGGCCTCAGGGGAGAGGTATGAAGAGTTGGGGGTTGAGGAGCTGAACCTAGAGGTCTCTGTAGAGATGTAAGCATTAGAAGTGGCCTCTAGGGGTTGTTTTTTAAAGATTTGTGCCTGTTCTCTGATATGAGTAAAATGGTTTTCAAACTGCTGCAGATTGTCCTCGTCCCTTGCACCATGACATTGTTGTATAGGCTTATGGTAAGTGAGTTGGTGTCATCATCTGCTTGGCTTCTGATTTTAATCTGCCGGCCATTATTAGTGTTGCACTTAAATATATATTTGTAATGTTTGCACAGGGTGGTGTGCCAGGCTGAGAGTTGATCTGTGTAGAATAGCAGGTTGTTTTTTCTTTTATCTTCCTCTTTGGTGTAATCAGCAATAAGAGTTTCTGGTTTCTCTCTGATTGTGATTCCTTTCCTGGCTTTACTGCTCCTCTGCCCATGTGGTGTCTCCATGTCTGACCCCCAGGTGTCCTGTGTCTCCAGCTCTGTGCTTTGCTCATTTACTCCTTCTAAATTTGGGTTTTCCATTTTTGTGGTTATATAGTAATTATAATCCTTATTTCTAAGAGGGTTAATTTGTAAGACGTCTATAGGTTGTTTGGGGTTGCAGGATGGTCCTACCTTTGGATGCTCAGGTCTCTGGATGTCCGATGAATGCTGCCTGTTGTTTGCAGTCTGTCCTCCAAGAGATTCTTGCTTGGTCCTTTAAATCCTCAATTTCTTCCTCTTTCATAAATAACCTAAATTGCATATCAGACCAGATCCCTTTTCTGTTCCACGGAGTTGATTTTTTCCAGGTTTTGTCTTACAGTTGGCTCATTACAAGGTATAACAAGAAAACACAGAATGACAGATTTGCAAAAATACTCTGCAATAAAAAATGGCAGTAATCAGCAAGTGCTGGATAACAAATACAGGGTATATAATTGATACTTTTTCTGCGCAAAAAAAGTACATCAAGCTGCTCCACCACGTCAAGGTAACCCCTATCGAAGCAGTCCCTATCTAATGCATTAAAAATCTGAACATGTGAACAGTGTCTAATATGAAAAGGATTCAGACAGGCCACTCCCTAATATGGGCTTGTGGCCTGAGACAGCTCTTATTTGCACGTCACACAAGAGAGGGGTGGGGTCTCCCAAACCATGCAAAGCAAGGAAAAAAGCAGATTAAAAACACAAATGTGACATGCACAATTGTGAACACGTCGATCAGACAATGCTCACACCACCCACTAACTGAGATACAACAAGAAAACACAGAATGACAGATTTGAAAAAATACTCTGCAATAAAAAATGGCAGTAATCAGCAATTGCTGGATAACAAATACAGGGTATTAGTTGATCCTTTTTTTGCGCAAAAAAATGTACATCAAGCTGCTCCACCACGTCAAGGTAACCCCTATCGAAGCAGTGCCTATCTAATGTATTAAAAACCTGAACATGTGAACAGTGTCTAATATGAACAGGATTCAGACAGGCCGCTCCCTAGTATGGGCTTGTGGTCTGAGACAGCTCTTATGTGCACGTCACACAAGAGAGGGGTGGGGTTTCCCAAACCATGCAAAGCAAGGAAAATACGGATTAAAAATACAAATGTGACATGCACAATTGTGAACACGTTGATCAGACAATGCTCACACCACCCACTGAGATACAACAAGAAAACACAGAATGACAGATTTGCAAAAATACGCTGCAATAAAAAATGGCAGTAATCAGCAAGTGCTGGATAACAAATACAGGGTATTTAGTTGATACTTTTTTTGCGCAAAAAAATGTACATCAAGCTGCTCCACCACGTCAAGGTAACCTGTTATGAATGAGTCACCGGAGGAGGAAAAAACAAAAATGCAAGCTAAGTCCAGAAAACCAGAGAGGTTGGTAGCTAGCGGACTGCAGACCCCTGATCCTATTCACAACAACTAACAGTAGCCGTGGAGCGTTCCAACGGTGGTCCTAGACGCCTCTTCACAGCCAGAGAACTAAATAAGCCTAAAGAAAGAAAGGGGAAATCTAAACTGCCCCAGAGCAGACCCCAAAGCAATAGACAGCCCCCAACATGTATTGTCGGTGAAAACAGATGAAAACACAAACACAGATAGAAAGGCAGAGCAAACTATGGGGCCCAACTAACTAGATAGGAAAGGACAGAAAAGATGCTGGCTGCAATCTGCAAAACCCTACCAAAAATGTCTCAACATGTCTGATAGGAAAAACGGCCCTGAAGTCACTAGACTTCAAAATCCCTATATCAGCACTCCGATATATTCTGAAGACAGAGCAAAAGAGATTTAACCAATCAGGGACAAAAATGGAAATTCAGCAGGGCCCCAGTCGGGGCTGGCAGAACACAAAACTAAGCAAATCAGACAAAATCTTATGGAACAATAACAGAGCAAAACTTAGCTTTAGAAGACAGGAACTGAACTGGAGGCCAGAGCTCAGAGCGGAGAAATCACCAGCAACCCTACAGGGCGTCGGCTGCCTTATATCCACTCAGAGATTCCGGATGTCCAATCGCAATCCACCTGTTCAGGTGACAGGTTTCTCCCATCCAAATCAGTTTCACCACCTCCTTTCACCAGCAGAGGGAGTTCATCGGACATCAAAGGTGAACGAGAAAATGAGCTCACAACAGTACCTCCCCCTTGAGGAGGGGTCACCGAACCCTCATCCACGCCACCAGGCCGATTAGGATGGGCCCGATGAAAAGCAAGAACCAATCTTTCGACATGAATATCAGATGCAGAGACCCAAGAATTATCCTCCTGGACATAACCCTTCCACTTAACCAAATACTGGAGTCTCCGTCTAGCCAGACGATAATCCAGTATCTTCTCAACCTCATATTCCACATTACCTTCAACCAATACAGGGTCAGGAGGTGCCACCACAGGAACTACTGGCTCAACAAACATCTTCAACAGAGACTTATGAAACACGTTATGGATCTTAAATGTAACAGGAAGAGCCAATCGAAAAAAAGACCGGATTAAGAATCTCCAAAATCTTGTAAGGTCCAATAAATCTAGGTTTAAACTTTGGAGAAGCCACCTTCATAGAGATATTCTTTGATGACAACCAAACCATATCACCCACCTTAAACCGGGGACCAATGGTCCTATGCCGGTTGGAAAACCGCTGGGCCTTTTCCTGGGAGAGAGACAACTTATCCACCACTTGGTCCCAAATCTGGTGCATTCTCTCCACCACAGTGTCAACACCTGGGCAGGCAGAAGACTCCACCTGCCCTGAAGAGAATCGAGGATGAAACCCAAAGTTACAAAAAAAAGGTGACATCAAAGTGGCAGAACTAGCTCTATTATTTAAAGCAAATTCGGCCAAGGGCAAAAATGAGACCCAATCATCCTGATCGGCAGAGATAAAACATCTCAAATAAGACTCCAAAGTCTGGTTTGTTCTCTCCGTCTGCCCATTGGTCTGAGGGTGAAACGCAGAGGAGGACAACTGAATTCCCAGCTTGGAACAAAAAGTCCTCCAAAATCTAGAGACAAACTGAACTCCTGTGTCAGATACAATGTTCTCAGGAATCCCATGCAAGAGAACCACCTGTTGCGAAAACAAGGGCACCAACTCTGAGGAAGATGGCAACTTAGGGAGTGGTACAAGATGGACCATCTTAGAGAATCTACCACAAATCACCCAGATAACAGTCATTCTCTGAGAGACAGGCAGATCAGAAATAAAATCCATTGAAATATGGGTCCATGGCCTCCTGGGCACCGGCAAAGGCATCAACAACCCACTAGAGTGAGAAAAAGGTTTAGACCGGGAGCAAGTCCCACAGGACTGCACATAATTCCTGACATCACGAGATAAGGCGGGCCACCAAAAAGACCGACTCATCAAATCTTTAGTACCAAAAATACCTGGATGACCAGCCAATGCGGAGCAATGAACTTCAGACATTACTCTCTTCCTCCACTGGTCAGGAACATACAATTTTCCAATGGGACAACGCTCAGGTTTGTCCTCCTGAAACTCTTTCAGAGCACGTCTCAAATCGGGCGAGATGGCAGAAAGAACTACCCCCTCACCTAAGTTGGTAGCAGGCTTGGTCACAATAGGAGAATCAGCAAAAAAACTCCTAGAGAGGGTGTCTGCCTTGACATTCTTAGTGCCCGGAAGAAAAGAGACCACAAAATCAAAACGTGTGAAAAACAAGGCCCACCTAGCCGGTCTAGGATTCAAGCGTTTGGCCGACTCAAGGTAAATCAAATTCTTTTGGTCAGTCAGGACCACGACTTGATGTCTAGCTCCCTCCAACCAATGTCTCCACTCCTCAAATGCCCATTTTATGGCTAACAGTTCCCGATTCCCCACATCATAGTTGCGTTCAGATGGGGAGAACTTTCGGGAAAAGAAAGCACAGGGATTCATTTTAGATGTTACCGGATCTTTTTGGGACAAAACAGCTCCTGCACCAATCTCAGAAGCGTCCACCTCTACCTGAAACGGGAGTGAGACATCAGGTTGCCGCAAAACCGGAGCAGAAGTGAACCTCCGCTTCAGCTCCTGAAAGGAAGAAACAGCCTCTGGAGACCAAATCAGCACATCAGCACCCTTCTTAGTCAAATCAGTCAATGGTTTGGCAATACCAGAAAAATTAGCTATAAATTTACGATAAAAATTAGCAAAACCCAAAAACTTCTGGAGGGCCTTCAAAGAAGTGGGCTGAACCCAATCATAAATGGCCTGTACCTTGGCCAGGTCCATTTCAATAGTTGATGGAGACAAAATAAATCCCAAAAATGAAATCCTCTGTACACCAAAAAGGCATTTCGACCCCTTAACATACAGGGAATTCTCCCTCAAAATCCGGAACACAGTCCGAACATGTTCCACATGAGAGTCCCAATCCCTGGAAAAGATCAAAATATCATCCAGATAGATGATCAAAAATGTATCCACAAAGTCCCGGAAAATATAATTCATGAAGCACTGGAAGACAGAAGGGGCATTAGTGAGCCCAAAAGGCATCACCAGGTACTCAAAATGTCCCTCCGGAGTATTAAACGCCGTCTTCCATTCATCCCCATGCTTAATGCGAATAAGATTATACGCCCCCCCTGAGGTCAAGCTTGGTAAACCAGCAAGCACCTTTAACTCTGGAGAATAGATCAGAAATCAGGGGTAACGGATACTGATATTTAACAGTAATTTTGTTGAGGGAACGATAGTCAATACAAGGCCTTAATGAACCATCTTTCTTGGCCACGAAAAAAAAAACAGCACCCAAGAGTGAAGAGGATGGTCTAATATGACCCCTCTCCAATGACTCCTTAATATAAGATCGCATAGCCTCGTGCTCGGGTACAGATAAATTGAAAAGTCGACCCTTGGGAAATTTACACCCAGGGCTCAGCTCAATTGCACAGTCATAACTCCTATGAGGAGGCAAAGACGCAGACTCATTCTCACTAAATACATCATAAAAGTCCGCCAAATAGTCAGGAACATCATGCGACTGGGGAGAGGTGGAGAAAACAGGAGTGTCACTAAGGGCACACCGACAACCCCAACTCACCACAGACACAGATTTCCAATCCAAAACTGGATTATGGATTTGCAACCAGGGAAATCCCAGAACAATGGTATCATGCAAATTATGCAACACCAAAAATCTGCAATTTTCTTGATGGTCTGGGGCGACCCGCATTACCACCTGGGTCCAAAACTGAGGTTTATTCTTCGACAAAGGAGTAGCATCAATACCCCTCAAAGGGATAGGCGTCCGTAGAGGTGTCATAGGAAACCCACAACGTTTAGCAAAATCCAAGTCCATCAGGTTCAGAACCGCTCCTGAATCCACAAAAGCCTTGGCGGAAAATGTGGACAGGGAGCAGATCAGAGTAATTGCCAGAAGAAACTTAGGTTGTACACCACCCACAGCAAATGTGTGTGCAAAACGTTTCTCTCATTTAGGGCAGACAGAAATATTATGAGAGGCATCTCCACAGAAAAAACACAGCTTATTACGCCTTCTGAACTCCTGACGTTGCGCCCTAGACAAAACTCTATCACATTGCATAGGTTCACACATTTGTTCAACAGGTGGCAACATTTCTCGTGTAATTTTACGTTCACGTAAACGCCGATCAACCTGAATGGCTAATGACATAGAATCATCAAGACCTGAGGGAACAGGAAATCCCACCATAGTATCTTTTACGGTTTCTGACAAACCCTTCCGAAAGAGAGCTGCCAAGGCACCATCATTCCAGGTAGTAAGGACCGCCCACTTTCGGAATTTTTGACAGTACAACTGCAGAATCCTGACCCTGGCTCAATGCCAACAGGACTTTTTCAGCTTGATCAATAGCATTAGGTTCATCATACAACAACCCCAAGGCTTGAAAAAATGCATCCACATTAGTTAGAATAGGATCATCAGGTGTCAAAGAAAACATCCAATCCTGGGGATCGCCGCGCAGCAAAGAGATGACAATTTTAACCTGCTGCACAGAGCTCCCCGATAAGCTAGGCTTCAAGGCAAGAAATAATTTACAATTATTCTTAAATTTCAAAAATTTAGACCGATCCCCAAAAAACACATCAGGAGTAGGGATCTTTGGTTCAGCAGCATGTGAATGAGCAAGATAGGCGGAAATTCCCCGCACTTCAGCAGCGAGCTGCTCCACACGATCAGACAATTGCTTAATCTCCATTAAGAAAAAATTCCTCCTACGGCCCCAGAGAAAAAGAGGAAAAAATATACATTAGAAAAAAAAAACAATTCTGACTTTTATTTTTTTTTTTTTACAATTCTTTCCTGCTATTGAGTACCCTAGAATCTGCGGTATGGCTGGTGATTCTGTTATTTTGAGTCACCAGAGGAGGAAAAAACAAAAATGCAAGCTAAGTCCAGAAAACCAGAGAGGTTGGTAGCTAGCGGATTGCAGACCCCTGATCCTATTCACAACTAACAGTAGCCGTGGAGCGATCCTATGGTGGTCCTAGACGCCTCTTCACAGCCGGAGAACTAAATAAGCCTAAAGAAAGAAAGGGGAAATCTAAACTGCCCCAGAGCAGACCCCAAAGCAATAGACAGCCCCCAACATGTATTGTCGGTGAAAACAGATGAAAACACAAACACAGACAGAAAGACAGGCAGAGCAAACGATGGGGCCCAACTAACTAGATAGGAAAGGACAGAAAAAACCCTACCAAAAATGTCCCAACACGTCTGATAGGAAAAACGGCCCTGAAGACACTAGACTTCAAAATCCCTATGTCAGCACTCCGATATATTCTGAAGACAGAGCAAAAGAGATTTAACCGATCAGGGACAAAAATGGAAATTCAGCAGAGCCCCAGCCGGGGCTGGCAGAACACAAAACTAAGCAAATCAGACAAAATCTCATGGAACAATAACAGAGCAAAACTTAGCTTTAGAAGACAGGAACTGAACTGGAGGCCAGAGCTCAGAGTGGAGAAATCACCAGCAACCCTACAGGGCGTCGGCAGCCTTATATCCACTCAGAGATTCCAGATGTCCAATCGCAATCCCCCTGTTCAGGTGACAGGTTTCTCCCATCCAAATCAGTTTCACCACCTCCTTTCACCAGCAGAGGGAGTTCATTGGACATCAAAGGTGAATGAGAAAATGAGCTCACAACAGTAACTCCTATTGAAGCAGTCCCTATCTAATGTATTAAAAACCTGAACATGTGAACAGTGTCTAATATGAACAGGATTCAGACAGGCCACTCCCTAGTATGGGCTTGTGGTCTGAGACAGCTCTTATGTGCACGTCACACAAGAGAGGGGTGGGGTCTCCCAAACCATGCAAAGCAAGGAAAAAAACGGATTAAAAACACAAATGTGACATGCACAATTGTGAACACGGCGATCACATGCGGCTCCGCTCCGTACACCTCGTACTGTACACATGCGGCTCCGCTCCGTATACCTCGTACACACGTGGCTCTGCTCCGTACACCTCGTACACACAAGGCTCGGCTCCGTACACCTCGTACACACGCGGCTCGGCTCCGTACACCTCGTACACACGCGGCTCCGCTCCGTACACCTCGTACACGCGGCTCCGCTCCTTACACCTCTTACACACGCGGCTCCGCTCCGTACACCTCTTACACACGCGGCTCCGCTCCGTACACCTCTTACACACGCGGCTCCGCTCCGTACACCTCGTACACACGCGGCTACGCTACGTACACCTCGTACACACGCGGCTACGCTCCGTACACCTCGTACTGTACACATGCGGCTCCGCTCCGTATACCTCGTACACACGTGGCTCGTCTCCGTACACACGCGGCTCGTCTCCGTACACCTCGTACACACGCGGCTCGTCTCCGTACACCTCGTACACACGCGGCTCGTCTCCGTACACCTCGTACACACGCGGCTCGTCTCCGTACACCTCGTACACACGCGGCTCGTCTCCGTACACCTCGTAAACACGCGGCTCGTCTCCGTACACCTCGTAAACACGCGGCTCGTCTCCGTACACCTCGTACACACGCGGCTCGTCTCCGTACACCTCGTACACACGCGGCTCGTCTCCGTACACCTCGTACACACGCGGCTCGTCTCCGTACACCTCGTACACACGCGGCTCCGCTCCGTACACCTCGTACACACGCGGCTCCGCTCCGTACACCTCGTACACACGCGGCTCCGCTCCGTACACCTCGTACACACGCGGCTCCGCTCCGTACAATTCGTACACACGCGGCTCCGCTCCGTACACCTCGTACACACGCGGCTCCGCTCCGTACACCTCGTACACACGCGGCTCCGCTCCGTACACCTCGTACACACGCGGCTTCGCTCCGTACACCTCGTACACACGCGGCTCCGCTCCTTAATCCTCTTACACATGCGGCTCCGCTCCGTACACCTCGTACACACACGGCTCCGCTCCGTACACCTCGTACACACAGGGCTCCGCTCCGTACACCTCGTACACACGGCTCCTCTCCGTACACCTCGTACACACACGGCTCCGCTCCGTACACCTCATACACACGCGGCTCCGCTCCGTATACACACGGCTCCGCTCCGTACACCTCGTACACACGCGGCTCCGCTCCGTACACCTCGTACACACGCGGCTCCGCTCCGTACACCTCGTACACACGCGGCTCCGCTCCGTACACCTCGTACACACGCGGCTCCGCTCCGTACACCTCGTACACACGCGGCTCCGCTCCGTACACCTCGTACACACGCGGCTCCGCTCCGTACACCTCGTACACACGCGGCTCCGCTCCGTACACCTCGTACACACGCGGCTCCGCTCCGTACACCTCGTACACACGCGGCTCCGCTCCGTACACCTCGTACACACAGGGCTCCGCTCCGTACACCTCGTACACACACGGCTCCGCTCCGTACACCTCATACACACGCGGCTCCGCTCCGTATACACACGGCTCCGCTCCGTACACCTCGTACACACACGGCTCCGCTCCGTACACCTCTTACACACACGGCTCCGCTCTGTACACCTTGTACACACACGGCTCCGCTCCGTACACCTCGTACACACAGGGCTCTGCTCCGTACACCTCGTACACACGGCTCCTCTCCGTACACCTCGTATACACACGGCTACGCTCCGTACACCTCGTACACACACGGCTCCGCTCCGTACACCTCGTACACACACGGCTCCGCTCCGTACACCTCGTACACACACGGCTCCGCTCCGTACACCTCGTACACACACGGCTCCGCTCCGTACACCTCATATACACACGGCTCCTCTCCGTACACCTCGTACACACACGGCTCCGCTCCGTACACCTCGTACACACACGGCTCCTCTCCGTACACCTCGTATACACACGGCTCCGCTCCTTACACCTCGTACACACACGGCTCCGCTCCGTACACCTTGTACACACACGGCTCCGCTCCGTACACCTCGTATACACACGGCTCCGCTCCGTACACCTCGTACACACACGGCTCCGCTCCGTACACCTCGTACACCTCGTACACACGCGGCTCTGCTACATCCACCCTGTAAACCCCTCCTGACCCCACAGAGAAACTTCCCCTCATCCAGCACCATGACAACCAGCACAGCAGAGTCCTGCACACACTGAGGCCCCTGATCATGTGACCCCTGACTCCTCCCCTCCTGTGACCTCATCACAGGTCCTGTGCGCACAGAGCAGCCATATATGTGGAGTGCGGCTCTGCAGGTTAGTGATGGGCAGTCCTGCTCTTCTGGCTCCTTTCCCCACTTTTCTCCCTCCTGTCCCTTCACTATAAAGCCTGGGCCTCATTATACAGCTGTACAGGGGTCTAGTGAAGGCTTTTTAGCCCTTTCCTCAGTCTCTAGCTCCTGGGCACAGGCCCTCACTCCTGTCCCTTCACTATAAAGCCTGGGCCTCATTATACAGCTGTACAGTGGTCTAGTGAAGGCTTTTTAGCCCTTTCCTCAGACTGTAGCTCCTGGGCACAGGCCCTCACTCCTGTCCCTTCACTATAAAGCCTGGGCCTCATTATACAGCTGTACAAGGGTCTAGTGAAGGCTTTTTAGCCCTTTCCTCGGTCTGTAGCTCCTGGGAAAAGGCCCTCACTCCTGTCCCTTCTGTATAAAGCCTGGGCCTCATTATACAGCTGTACAGGGGTCTAGTGAAGGCTTTTTAGCCCTTTCCTCAGACTGTAGCTCCTGGGAACAGGCCCTCACTCCTGTCCCTTCTGTATAAAGCCTGGGTCTCATTATACAGCTGTACAGGGGTCTAGTGAAGGCTTTTTAGCCCTTTCCTCGGTCTGTAGCTCCTGGGAACAGGCCCTCACTCCTGTCCCTTCACTATAAAGCCTGGGCCTCATTATACAGCTGTGCAGGGGTCTAGTGAAGGCTTTTCAGCCCTTTCCTTAGACTGTAGCTCCTGGGAACAGACCCTCACTCCTATAAAGCCTGGGCCTCATTATACAGCTGTACAGGGGTCTAGTGAAGGCTTTTTTGCCCTTTCATCAGACTGTAGCTCCTGGGTACAGGCCCTCACTCCTGTCCCTTCACTATAAAGCCTGGGCCTCATTATACAGCTGTACAGGGGTCTAGTGAAGGCTTTTAGCCCTTTCCTCAGACTGTAGCTCCTGGGAACAGACCCTCACTCCTGTCCCTTCACTATAAAGCCTGGGCCTCATTATACAGCTGTACAGGGGTCTAGTGAAGGCTGTTTAGCTCTTTCCTCAGACAGTAGCTCCTGGGCACAGGCCCTCACTCCTGTCCCTTCACTATAAAGCCTGGGCCTCATTATACAGCTGTACAGGGGTCTAGTGAAGGCTTTTTAGCTCTTTCCTCAGACTGTAGCTCCTGGGAACAGGCCCTCACTCCTGTCCCTTCACTATAAAGCCTGGGCCTCATTATACAGCTGTACATGGGTCTAGTGAAGGCTTTTTAGCCTTTTCCTCAGACTGTAGCTCCTGGTCACAAGCCCTCACTCTAGTCCCTTCACTATAAAGCATGGGCCTCATTATACAGCTGTACAGGGGTCTATTGAAGGCTTTTTAGCCCTTTCCTCAGACTGTAGCTCCTGGGCACAGGCCCTCACTCCTGTCCCTTCACTATAAAGCCTGGGCCTCATTATACAGCTGTACAGGGGTCTAGTGAAGGCTTTTTAGCCCTTTCCTCGGTCTGTAGCTCCTGGGAACAGGCCCTCACTCCTGTCCCTTCTGTATAAAGCCTGGGTCTCATTATACAGCTGTACAGGGGTCTAGTGAAGGCATTTTAGCCCTTTCCCGAGACTGTAGCTCCTGGGATCAGACCCTCACTCCTGTCCCCTCACTATAAAGCCTGGGCCTCATTATACAGCTGTGCAGGGGTCTAGAGAAGGCTTTTTAGCCCTTTCCTCAGACTGTAGCTCCTGGGAAATGTCCCTCACTCCTGACCCTTCACTATAAATCCTGGGTCTCATTATACAGCTGTACTGGGGTCTACTGAAGGCTTTTTAGCCCTTTCCTCAGACTGTAGCTCCTGGGCACAGGTCCTCACTCCTGTCCCTTCACTATAAAGCCTGGGCCTCATTATACAGCTGTACAGGGGTCTAGTGAAGGCTTTTTAGCCCTTTCCTCAGACTGTAGCTCCTGGGAACAGGCCCTCACTCCTGTCCTTTCTGTATAAAGCCTGGGCCTCATTATACAGCTGTACAGGGGTCTAGTGAAGGCTTTTTAGCCCTTTCCTCAGACTGTAGCTCCTGGGAACAGGCCCTCACTCCTGTCCCTTCTGTATAAAGCCTGGGCCTCATTATACAGCTGTACAGGGGTCTAGTGAAGGCTTTTTAGCCCTTTCCTCAGACTGTAGCTCCTGGGAACAGGCCCTCACTCCTGTCACTTCTGTATAAAGCCTGGTCCTCATTATACAGCTGTACAGGGGTCTAGTGAAGGCTTTTTTGCCCTTTCCTCAGACTGTAGCTCCTGGGTACAGGCCCTCACTCCTGTCCCTTCACTATAAAGCCTGGGCCTCATTATACAGCTGTACAGGGGTCTAGTGAAGGCTTTTTAGCTCTTTCCTCAGACTGTAGCTCCTGGGCACAGGCCCTCCTGTCCCTTCACTATAAAGCCTGGGCCTCATTATACAGCTGTACAGGGGTCTAGTGAAGGCTTTTTAGCTCTTTCCTCAGACTGTAGCTCCTGGGCACAGGCCCTCACTCCTGTCCCTTCACTATAAAGCCTGGGCCTCATTATACAGCTGTACAGGGGTCTAGTGAAGGCTTTTTAGCCCTTTCCTCAGACTGTAGCTCCTGGGAACAGGCCCTCATTCCTGTCCTTTCACTATAAAGCCTGGGCCTCATTATACAGCTGTACAGGGGTCTAGTGAAGGCTTTTTAGCCCTTTCCTCAGACTGTAGCTCCTGGGCACAGGCCCTCACTCTAGTCCCTTCACTATAAAGCATGGGCCTCATTATACAGCTGTACAGGGGTCTATTGAAGGCTTTTTAGCCCTTTCCTCGGTCTGTAGCTCCTGGGAACAGGCCCTCACTCCTGTCCCTTCTGTATAAAGCCTGGGCCTCATTATACAACTGTACAGGGGTCTAGTGAAGGCTTTTTAGCCCTTTACTCAGACTGTAGCTCCTGGGAACACGCCCTCACTCTTGTCCCTTCACTATAAAGCCTGGGCCTCATTATACAGCTGTACAGGGGTCTAGTGAAGGCTTTTTAGCCCTTTCCTCAGACCGTAGCTCCTGGGAACAGACCCTCACTCCTGTCCCTTCACTATAAAGCCTGGGTCTCATTATACAGCTGTATAGGGGTCTAGTGAAGGCTTTTTAGCCCTTTCCTCAGACTGTAGCTCCTGGGAACAGGCCCTCACTCCTGTCCCTTCTGTATAAAGCCTGGGTCTCATTATACAGCTGTACAGGGGTCTAGTGAAGGCTTTTTAGCCCTTTCCTCGGTCTGTAGCTCCTGGGCACAGGCCGTCACTCCTGTCCCTTCACTATAAAGCCTGGGCCTCATTATACAGCTGTGCAGGGGTCTAGTGAAGGCTTTTCAGCCCTTTCCTCAGACTGTAGCTCCTGGGAACAGACCCTCACTCCTATAAAGCCTGGGCCTCATTATACAGCTGTACAGGGGTCTAGTGAAGGCTTTTTTGCCCTTTCCTCAGACTGTAGCTCCTGGGTACAGGCCCTCACTCCTGTCCCTTCACTATAAAGCCTGGGCCTCATTATACAGCTGTACAGGGGTCTAGTGAAGGCTTTTAGCCCTTTCCTCAGACTGTAGCTCCTGGGAACAGACCCTCACTCCTGTCCCTTCACTATAAAGCCTGGGCCTCATTATACAGCTGTACAGGGGTCTAGTGAAGGCTTTTTAGCTCTTTACTCAGACTGTAGCTCCTGGGCACAGGCCCTCACTCCTGTCCCTTCACTATAAAGCCTGGGCCTCATTATACAGCTGTACAGGGGTCTAGTGAAGGCTTTTTAGCTCTTTCCTCAGACTGTAGCTCCTGGGAACAGGCCCTCACTCCTGTCCCTTCACTATAAAGCCTGGGCCTCATTATACAGCTGTACAGGGGTCTAGTGAAGGCTTTTTAGCCCTTTAATCAGACTGTAGCTCCTGGGCACAGGCCCTCACTCTAGTCCCTTCACTATAAAGCATGGGCCTCATTATACAGCTGTACAGGGGTCTATTGAAGGCTTTTTAGCCCTTTCCTCAGACTGTAGCTCCTGGGCACAGGCCCTCACTCCTGTCCCTTCACTATAAAGCCTGGGCCTCATTATACAGCTGTACAGGGGTCTAGTGAAGGCTTTTTAGCCCTTTCCTCGGTCTGTAGCTCCTGGGAACAGGCCCTCACTCCTGTCCCTTCACTATAAAGCCTGGGCCTCATTATACAGCTGTACAGGGGTCTAGTGAAGGCTTTTATCCCTTTCCTCAGACTGTAGCTCCTGGGAACAGACCCTCACTCCTGTCCCTTCACTATAAAGCCTGGGCCTCATTATACAGCTGTACAGGGGTCTAGTGAAGGCTTTTAGCCCTTTCCTCAGACTGTAGCTCCTGGGAACAGACCCTCACTCCTGTCCCTTCACTAAAGCCTGGGCCTCATTATACAGCTGTACAGGGGTCTAGTGAAGGCTTTTTAGCCCTTTCCTCAGACTGTAGCTCCTGGGAACAGGTCCTCACTCCCGTTCCCTTCTGTATAAAGCCTGGGTCTCATTATACAGCTGTACAGGGGTCTAGTGAAGGCTTTTTAGCCCTTTCCTCGGTCTGTAACTCCTGGGAACAGGCCCTCACTCCTGACCCTTCACTATAAAGCCTGGGCCTCATTATACAGCTGTACAGAGGTCTAGTGAAGGCTTTTTAGCCCTTTCCTCAGACTGTAGCTCCTGGGCACAGGCCCTCACTCCTATCCCTTCACTATAAAGCCTGGGCCTCATTATACAGCTGTGCAGGGGTCTAGTGAAGGCTTTTCAGCCCTTTCCTCAGACTGTAGCTCCTGGGAACAGACCCTCACTCCTGTCCCTTCACTATAAAGACTGGGCCTCATTATACAGCTGTACAGGTGTCTAGTGAAGGCTTTCTTGCCCTTTCCTCAGACTGTAGCTCCTGGGTACAGGCCCTCACTCCTGTCCCTTCACTATAAAGCCTGGGCCTCATTATACAGCTGTACAGGGGTCTAGTGAATGCTTTTAGCCCTTTCCTCAGACTGTAGCTCCTGGGAACAGACCCTCACTCCTGTCCCTTCACTATAAAGCCAGGGCCTCATTATACAGCTGTACAGGGGTCTTGTGAAGGCTTTTTAGCTCTTTCCTCAGACTGTAGCTCCTGGGCACAGGCCCTCACTCCTGTCCCTTCACTATAAAGCCTGGGTCTCATTATACAACTGTACAGGGGTCTAGTGAAGGCTTTTTAGCCCTTTCCTCAGACTGTAGCTCCTGGGAACAGACCCTCACTCCTGTCCCTTCACTATAAAGCCTGGGCCTCATTATTCAGCTGTACAGGGGTCTAGTGACGGCTTTTTAGCTCTTTCCTCAGACTGTAGCTCCTGGGTACAGGCCCTCACTCCTGTCCCTTCACTATAAAGCCTGGGCCTCGTTATACAGCTGTACAGGGGTCTAGTGAAAGCTTTTTAGCCCTTTCCTCAGTCTGTAGCTCCTGGGCACAGGCCCTCACTCCTGTCCCTTCACTATAAAGCCTGGGCCTCATTATACAGCTGTACAGGGGTCTAGTGAAGGCTTTTTAGCTCTTTCCTCAGACTGTAGCTCCTGGGAACAGGCCCTCACTCCTGTCCCTTCACTATAAAGCCTGGGCCTCATTATACAGCTGTACAGGGGTCTAGTGAAGGCTTTTTAGCACTTTCCTCAGACTGTAGCTCCTGGGAACAGGCCCTCATTCCTGTCCCTTCTGTATAAAGCCTGGGTCTCATTATACAGCTGTACAGGGGTCTAGTGAAGGCTTTTTATCCCTTTCCTCGGTCTGTAGCTCCTGGGAACAGGCCCTCACTCCTGTCCCTTCACTATAAAGCCTGGGCCTCATTATACAGCTGTGCAGGGGTCTAGAGAAGGCTTTTTAGCACTTTCCTCAGACTGTAGCTCCTGGGAACAGGCCCTCATTCCTGTCCCTTCTGTATAAAGCCTGGGTCTCATTATACAGCTGTACAGGGGTCTAGTGAAGGCTTTTTATCCCTTTCCTCGGTCTGTAGCTCCTGGGAACAGGCCCTCACTCCTGTCCCTTCACTATAAAGCCTGGGCCTCATTATACAGCTGTACAGGGGTCTAGTGAAGGCTTTCAGCCCTTTCCTCAGACTGTAGCTCCTGGGAAATGTCCCTCACTCCTGACCCTTCACTATAAATCCTGGGTCTCATTATACAGCTGTACAGGGGTCTAGTGAAGGCTTTTTAGCCCTTTCCTCAGACTGTAGCTCCTGGGGTCAGGCCCTCACTCCTGTCCCTTCTGTATAAAGCCTGGGCCTCATTATACAGCTGTACAGGGGTCTAGTGAAGGCTTTTTTGCCCTTTCCTCAGACTGTAGCTCCTGGGCACAGGCCCTCACTCCTGTCCCTTCACTATAAACCTGGGCCTCATTATACAGCTGTACAGGGGTCTAGTGAAGGCTTTTTAGCCCTTTCCTCAGACTGTAGCTCCTGGGAACAGGCCCTTACTCCTGTCCCTTCTGTATAAAGCCTGGGCCTCATTATACAGCTGTACAGGGGTCTAGTGAAGGCTTTTTTGCCCTTTACTCAGACTGTAGCTCCTGGGTACAGGCCCTCACTCCTGTCCCTTCACTATAAAGCCTGGGCCTCATTATACAGCTGTGCAGGGATCTAATGAAGGCTTTTTAGCTCTTTCCTCAGACTGTAGCTCCTGGGCACAGGCCCTCACTCCTGTCCCTTCACTATAAAGCCTGGGCCTCATTATACAGCTGTACAGGGGTCTAGTGAAGGCTTTTTAGCTCTTTCCTCAGACTGTAGCTCCTGGGCACAGGCCCTCACTCCTGTCCCTTCACTATAAAGCCTGGGCCTCATTATACAGCTGTACAGGGGTCTAGTGAAGGCTTTTTAGCCCTTTCCTCAGACTGTAGCTCCTGGGAACAGGCCCTCACTCCTGTCCTTTCACTATAAAGCCTGGGCCTCATTATACAGCTGTACAGGGGTCTAGTGAAGGCTTTTTAGCCCTTTCCTCAGACTGTAGCTCCTGGGCACAGGCCCTCACTCTAGTCCCTTCACTATAAAGCATGGGCCTCATTATACAGCTGTACAGGGGTCTATTGAAGGCTTTTTAGCCCTTTCCTCGGTCTGTAGCTCCTGGGAACAGGCCCTCCCTCCTGTCCCTTCTGTATAAAGCCTGGGCCTCATTATACAGCTGTACAGGGGTCTAGTGAAGGCTTTTTAGCCCTTTACTGAGACTGTAGCTCCTGGGAACACGCCCTCACTCCTGTCCCTTCACTATAAAGCCTGGGCCTCATTATACAGCTGTACAGGGGTCTAGTGAAGGCTTTTTAGCCCTTTCCTCAGACTGTAGCTCCTGGGAACAGACCCTCACTCCTGTCCCTTCACTATAAAGCCTGGGTCTCATTATACAGCTGTACAGGGGTCTAGTGAAGGCTTTTTAGCCCTTTCCTCAGACTGTAGCTCCTGGGAACAGGCCCTCACTCCTGTCCCTTCTGTATAAAGCCTGGGTTTCATTATACAGCTGTACAGGGGTCTAGTGAAGGCTTTTTAGCCCGTTCCTCGGTCTGTAGCTCCTGGGCACAGGCCCTCACTCCTGTCCCTTCACTATAAAGCCTGGGCCTCATTATACAGCTGTGCAGGGGTCTAGTGAAGGCTTTTCAGCCCTTTCCTCAGACTGTAGCTCCTGGGAACAGACCCTCACTCCTATAAAGCCTGGGCCTCATTATACAGCTGTACAGGGGTCTAGTGAAGGCTTTTTTTCCCTTTCCTCAGACTGTAGCTCCTGGGTACAGGCCCTCACTCCTGTCCCTTCACTATAAAGCCTGGGCCTCATTATACAGCTGTACAGGGGTCTAGTGAAGGCTTTTAGCCCTTTCCTCAGACTGTAGCTCCTGGGAACAGACCCTCACTCCTGTCCCTTCACTATAAAGCCTGGGCCTCATTATACAGCTGTACAGGGGTCTAGTGAAGGCTTTTTAGCTCTTTACTCAGACTGTAGCTCCTGGGCACAGGCCCTCACTCCTGTCCCTTCACTATAAAGCCTGGGCCTCATTATACAGCTGTACAGGGGTCTAGTGAAGGCTTTTAGCCCTTTCCTCAGACTGTAGCTCCTGGGAACAGACCCTCACTCCTGTCCCTTCACTATAAAGCCTGGGCCTCATTATACAGCTGTGCAGGGGTCTAGTGAAGGCTTTTTAGCCCTTTCCTCAGACTGTAGCTCCTGGGAACTGTCCCTCACTCCTGACCCTTCACTATAAATCCTGGGTCTCATTATACAGCTGTACAGGGGTCTAGTGAAGGCTTTTTAGCCCTTTCCTCAGTCTGTAACTCCTGGGAACAGGCCCTCACTCCTGACCCTTCACTATAAAGCCTGGGCCTCATTATACAGCTGTACAGGGGTCTAGTGAAGGCTTTTTAGCCCTTTCCTCAGACTGTAGCTCCTGGGCACAGGCCCTCACTCCTGTCCCTTCACTATAAAGCCTGGGCCTCATTATACAGCTGTGCAGGGGTCTAGTGAAGGCTTTTCAGCCCTTTCCTCAGACTGTAGCTCCTGGGAACAGACCCTCACTCCTGTCCCTTCACTATAAAGCCTGGGCCTCATTATACAGCTGTACAGGGTCTAGTGAAGGCTTTTATCCCTTTCCTCAGACTGTAGCTCCTGGGAACAGACCCTCACTCCTGTCCCTTCACTAAAGCCTGGGCCTCATTATACAGCTGTACAGGGGTCTAGTGAAGGCTTTTTAGCCCTTTCCTCAGACTGTAGCTCCTGGGAACAGGCCCTCACTCCCGTCCCTTCTGTATAAAGCCTGGGCCTCATTATACAGCTGTGCAGGGGTCTAGTGAAGGCTTTTCAGCCCTTTCCTCAGACTGTAGCTCCTGGGAACAGACCCTCACTCCTGTCCCTTCACTATAAAGCCTGGGCCTCATTATACAGCTGTACAGGTGTCTAGTGAAGGCTTTTTTGCCCTTTCCTCAGACTGTAGCTCCTGGGTACAGGCCCTCACTCCTGTCCCTTCACTATAAAGCCTGGGCCTCATTATACAGCTGTACAGGGGTCTAGTGAAGGCTTTTAGCCCTTTCCTCAGACTGTAGCTCCTGGGAACAGACCCTCACTCCTGTCCCTTCACTATAAAGCCTGGGTCTCATTATACAACTGTACAGGGGTCTAGTGAAGGCTTTTTAGCCCTTTCCTCAGACTGTAGCTCCTGGGAACAGACCCTCACTCCTGTCCCTTCACTATAAAGCCTGGGCCTCATTATTCAGCTGTACAGGCGTCTAGTGACGGCTTTTTAGCTTTTTCCTCAGACTGTAGCTCCTGGGTACAGGCCCTCACTCCTGTCCCTTCACTATAAACCCTGGGCCTCGTTATACAGCTGTACAGGGGTCTAGTGAAAGCTTTTTAGCCCTTTCCTCAGTCTGTAGCTCCTGGGCACAGGCCCTCACTCCTGTCCCTTCACTATAAAGCCTGGGCCTCATTATACAGCTGTACAGGGGTCTAGTGAAGGCTTTTTAGCTCTTTCCTCAGACTGTAGCTCCTGGGAACAGGCCCTCACTCCTGTCCCTTCACTATAAAGCCTGGGCCTCATTATACAGCTGTACAGGGGTCTAGTGAAGGCTTTTTAGCACTTTCCTTGGTCTGTAGCTCCTGGGAACAGGCCCTCACTCCTGTCCCTTCACTATAAAGCCTGGGCCTCATTATACAGCTGTACAGGGGTCTAGTGAAGGCTTTTTATCCCTTTCCTCAGTCTGTAGCTCTTGGGCACAGGCCCTCACTCCTGTCCCTTCACTATAAAGCCTGGGCCTCATTATACAGCTGTACAGGGGTCTAGTGAAGGCTTTTTAGCCCTTTCCTCAGTCTGTAGCTCCTGGGAACAGACCCTCACTCCTGTCCCTTCACTATAAAGCCTGGGCCTCATTATACAGCTGTACAGGGGTCTAGTGAAGGCTTTTCAGCCCTTTCCTCAGACTGTAGCTCCTGGGAACAGACCCTCACTCCTGGCCTTTCACTATAAAGCCTGGGCCTCATTATACAGCTGTACAGGTGTCTAGTGAAGGCTTTTTTTGCCCTTTCCTCAGACTGTAGCTCCAGAGTACAGGCCCTCACTCCTGTCCCTTCACTATAAAGCCTGGGTCTCATTATACATATGTACAGGGGTCTAGTGAAGGCTTTTTAGCCCTTTGCCGAGACTGTAGCTCCTGGGATCAGACCCTCACTCCTGTCCCCTCACTATAAAGCCTGGGCCTCATTATACAGCTGTGCAGGGTTCTAGTGAAGGCTTTTTAGCCCTTTCCTCAGACTGTAGCTCCTGGGAACAGTCCCTCACTCCTGACCCTTCACTATAAATCCTGGGTCTCATTATACAGCTGTACAGGGGTCTATTGAAGGCTTTTTAGCCCTTTCCTCGGTCTAACTCCTGGGAACAGGCCCTCACTCCTGACCCTTCACTATAAAGCCTGGGCCTCATTATACAGCTGTACAGGGGTCTAGTGAAGGCTTTTTAGCCCTTTCCTCAGACTGTAGCTCCTGGGCACAGGCCCTCGCTCCTGTCCCTTCACTATAAAGCCTGGGCCTCATTATACAGCTGTACAGGGGTCTAGTGAACGCTTTTTAGCACTTTCCTCAGACTGTAGCTCCTGGGAACAGGCCCTCACTCCTGTCCCTTCACTATAAAGCCTGGGCCTCATTATACAGCTGTACAGGGGTCTAGTGAAGGCTTTTTAGCTCTTTCCTCAGACTGTAGCTCCTGGGCACAGGCCCTCACTCCTGTCCCTTCAGTATAAAGCCTGGGCCTCGTTATACAGCTGTACAGGGGTCTAGTGAAAGCTTTTTAGCCCTTTCCTCAGTCTGTAGTTCCTGGGCACAGGTCCTCACTCCTGTCCCTTCACTATAAAGCCTGGGCCTCATTATACAGCTGTACAGGGGTCTAGTGAAGGCTTTTTAGCTCTTTCCTCAGACTGTAGCTCCTGGGAACAGGCCCTCACTCCAGTCCCTTCACTATAAAGCCTGGGCCTCATTATACAGCTGTACAGGGGTCTAGTGAACGCTTTTTAGCACTTTCCTCAGACTGTAGCTCCTGGGAACAGGCCCTCACTCCTTTCCCTTCTGTATAAAGCCTGGGTCTCATTATACAGCTGTAGAGGGGTCTAGTGAAGGCTTTTTATCCCTTTCCTCGGTCTGTAGCTCCTGGGAACAGGCCCTCACTCCTGTCCCTTCACTATAAAGCCTGGGCCTCATTATACAGCTCTACAGGGGTCTAGTGAAGGCTTTTTAGCCCTTTCCTCAGTCTGTAGCTCCTGGGAACAGACCCTCACTCCTGTCCCTTCACTATAAAGCCTGGGCCTCATAATACAGCTGTACAGGGGTCTAGTCAAGGCTTTTCAGCCCTTTCCTCAGACTTTAGCTCCTAGGAACAGACCCTCACTCCTGGCCCCTCACTATAAAGCCTGGGCCTCATTATACAGCTGTGCAGGGGTCTAGTGAAGGCTTTTTAGCCCTTTCCTCAGACTGTAGCTCCTGGGAACAGTCCCTTACTCCTGACCCTTCACTATAAATCCTGGGTCTCATTATACAGCTGTACAGGGGTCTAGTGAAGGCTTTTTAGCCCTTTCCTCGGTCTAACTCCTGGGAACAGGCCCTCACTCCTGACCCTTCACTATAATGCCTGGGCCTCATTATACAGCTGTACAGGGGTCTAGTGAAGGCTTTTAGCCCTTTCCTCAGACTGTAGCTCCTGGGAACAGACCCTCACTCCTGTCCCTTCACTATAAAGCCTGGGCCTCATTATACAGCTGTACAGGGGTCTAGTGAAGGCTTTTTAGCCCTTTCCTCAGACTGTAGCTCCTGGGAACAGGCCCTCACTCCCGTCCCTTCTGTATAAAGCTTGGGTCTCATTATACAGCTGTACAGGGGTCTAGTGAAGGCTTTTTAGCCCTTTCCTCAGACTGTAGCTCCTGGGTACAGGCCCTCACTCCTGTCCCTTCACTATAAAGCCTGGGCCTCATTATGCATCTGTACAGGGGTCTAGTGAAGGCTTTTATCCATTTCCTCAGACTGTAGCTCCTGGGAACAGACCCTCACTCCTGTCCCTTCATTATAAAGCCTGGGCCTCATTATACAGCTGTACAGGGGTCTAGTGAAGGCTTTTAGCCCTTTCCTCAGACTGTAGCTCCTGGGAACAGACCCTCACTCCTGTCCCTTTACTATAAAGCCTGGGCCTCATTATACAGCTGTACAGGGGTCTAGTGAAGGCTTTTTAGCCCTTTCCTCAGACTGTAGCTCCTGGGAACAGGCCCTCACTCCCGTCCCTTCTGTATAAAGCTTGGGTCTCATTATACAGCTGTACAGGGGTCTAGTGAAGGCTTTTTAGCCCTTTCCTCAGACTCTAGCTCCTGGGAACAGGCCCTCACTCCTGACCCTTCACTATAAAGCCTGGGCCTCATTATACAGCTGTACAGCGGTCTAGTGAAGGCTTTTTAGCCCTTTCCTCAGACTAGCTCATGGGCATAGGCCCTCACTCCTGTCCCTTCACTATAAAGCCTGGGCCTCATTATACAGCTGTGCAGGGGTCTAGTGAAGGCTTTTCAGCCCTTTCCTCAGACTGTAGCTCCTGGGAACAGACCCTCACTCCTGTCCCTTCACTATAAAGCCTGGGCCTCATTATACAGCTGTACAGGTGTCTAGTGAAGGCTTTTTTGCCCTTTCCTCAGACTGTAGCTCCTGGGTACAGGCCCTCACTCCTGTCCCTTCACTATAAAGCCTGGGCCTCATTATACAGCTGTATAGGGGTCTAGTGAAGGGTTTTATCCATTTCCTCAGACTGTAGCTCCTGGGAACAGACCCTCACTCCTGTCCCTTCATTATAAGCCTGGGCCTCATTATACAGCTGTACAGGGGTCTAGTGAAGGCTTTTAGCCCTTTCCTCAGACTGTAGCTCCTGGGAACAGACCCTCACTCCTGTCCCTTCACTATAAAGCCTGGGCCTCATTATACAGCTGTACAGGGGTCTAGTGAAGGCTTTTTAGCCCTTTCCTCAGACTGTAGCTCCTGGGAACAGGCCCTCACTCCCGTCCCTTCTGTATAAAGCTTGGGTCTCATTATACAGCTGTACAGGGGTCTAGTGAAGGCTTTTTAGCCCTTTCCTCAGACTGTAGCTCCTGGGTACAGGCCCTCACTCCTGTCCCTTCACTATAAAGCCTGGGCCTCATTATGCATCTGTACAGGGGTCTAGTGAAGGCTTTTATCCATTTCCTCAGACTGTAGCTCCTGGGAACAGACCCTCACTCCTGTCCCTTCATTATAAAGCCTGGGCCTCATTATACAGCTGTACAGGGGTCTAGTGAAGGCTTTTAGCCCTTTCCTCAGACTGTAGCTCCTGGGAACAGACCCTCACTCCTGTCCCTTTACTATAAAGCCTGGGCCTCATTATACAGCTGTACAGGGGTCTAGTGAAGGCTTTTTAGCCCTTTCCTCAGACTGTAGCTCCTGGGAACAGGCCCTCACTCCCGTCCCTTCTGTATAAAGCTTGGGTCTCATTATACAGCTGTACAGGGGTCTAGTGAAGGCTTTTTAGCCCTTTCCTCAGACTCTAGCTCCTGGGAACAGGCCCTCACTCCTGACCCTTCACTATAAAGCCTGGGCCTCATTATACAGCTGTACAGCGGTCTAGTGAAGGCTTTTTAGCCCTTTCCTCAGACTAGCTCATGGGCATAGGCCCTCACTCCTGTCCCTTCACTATAAAGCCTGGGCCTCATTATACAGCTGTGCAGGGGTCTAGTGAAGGCTTTTCAGCCCTTTCCTCAGACTGTAGCTCCTGGGAACAGACCCTCACTCCTGTCCCTTCACTATAAAGCCTGGGCCTCATTATACAGCTGTACAGGTGTCTAGTGAAGGCTTTTTTGCCCTTTCCTCAGACTGTAGCTCCTGGGTACAGGCCCTCACTCCTGTCCCTTCACTATAAAGCCTGGGCCTCATTATACAGCTGTATAGGGGTCTAGTGAAGGCTTTTAGCCCTTTCCTCAGACTGTAGCTCCTGGGAACAGACCCTCACTCCTGTCCCTTCACTATAAAGCCTGGGCCTCATTATACAGCTGTATATGGGTCTAGTGAAGGCTTTTTAGCTCTTTCCTCAGACTGTAGCTCCTGGGCACAGGCCCTCACTCCTGTCCCTTCTTTATAAAGCCTGGGTCTCATTATACATCTGTACAGGGGTCTAGTGAAGGCTTTTTAGCCCTTTCCTCAGACTGTAGGCCCTTGGAACAGACCCTCACTCCTGTCCCTTCACTATAAAGCCTGGGCCTCATTATTCAACTGTACAGGGGTCTAGTGAAGGCTTTTTAGCTCTTTCCTCAGACTGTAGCTCCTGGGCACAGGCCCTCACTCCTGTCCCTTCACTATAAAGCCTGAGCCTCGTTATACAGCTGTACAGGGGTCTAGTGAAAGCTTTTCAGCCCTTTCCTCAGTCTGTAGCTCCTGGGCACAGGCCCTCACTCCTGTCCCTTCACTATAAAGCCTGGGCCTCATTATACAGCTGTACAGGGGTCTAGTGAAGGCTTTTTAGCTCTTTCCTCAGACTGTAGCTCCTGGGAACAGGCCCTCACTCCTGTCCCTTCACTATAAAGCCTGTTCCTCATTATACAGCTGTACAGGGGTCTAGTGAACGCTTTTTAGCACTTTCCTCAGACTGTAGCTCCTGGGAACAGGCCCTCACTCATGTCCCTTCTGTATAAAGCCTGGGTCTCATTATACAGCTGTACAGGGGTCTAATGAAGGCTTTTTATCCCTTTTCTCGGTCTGTAGCTCCTGGGAACAGGCCCTCACTCCTGTCCCTTCACTATAAAGCCTGGGCCTCATTATACAGCTGTACAGGGGTCTAGTGAAGGCTTTTTATCCCTTTCCTTAGTCTGTAGCTCCTGGGCACAGACCCTCACTCCTGTCCCTTCACTATAAAGCCTGGGCCTCATTATACAGCTGTACAGGGGTCTAGTGAAGGCTTTTAAGCTCTTTCCTCAGACTGTAGCTCCTGGGCACAGGCCCTCACTCCTTTCCCTTCACTATAAAGCCTGGGCCTCATTATACAGCTGTACAGGGGTCTAGTGAAGGCTTTTTAGCTCTTTGCTCAGACTGCAGCTCCTGGGAACAGGCCCTCACTCCTGTCCCTTCACTGTAAAGCCTGGGCCTCATTATGCATCTGTACAGGGGTCTAGTGAAGGCTTTTTAGCCCTTTCCTCAGACTGTAGCTCCTGGGAACAGGCCCTCACTCCTGTCCCTTCACTATAAAGCCTGGGCCTCATTATACAGCTGTACAGGGGTCTAGTGAAGGCTTTTTAGCCCTTTCCTCAGACTGTAGCTCCTGGGAACAGACCCTCACTCCTGTCCCTTCACTATAAAGCCTGGGCCTCATTATACAGCTGTACAGGGGTCTAGTGAAGGCTTTTTAGCCTTTTCCTCAGTCTGTAGCTCCTGGGAACAGGCCCTCACTCCTGTCTTTTCACTATAAAGCCTGGGCCTCATTATACAGCTGTACAGGGGTCTAGTGAAGGCTTTTTAGCCCTTTCCTCAGACTGTAGCTCCTGGGCACAGGCCCTCACTCTAGTCCCTTCACTATAAAGCATGGGCCTCATTATACAGCTGTACAGGGGTCTATTGAAGGCTTTTCAGCCCTTTCCTCAGACTGTAGCTCCTGGGCACAGGCCCTCACTCCTGTCCCTTCACTATAAAGCCTAGGCCTCATTATACAGCTGTACAGGGGTCTAGTGAAGGCTTTTTAGCCCTTTCCTCAGACTGTAGCTCCTGGGCACAGGCCCTCACTCTTGTCCCTTCACTATAAAGCCTGGGCCTCATTATACAGCTGTACAGGGGTCTAGTGAAGGCTTTTTAGCGCTTTCCTCAGACTGTAGCTCCTGGGCACAGGCCCTCACTCTTGTCCCTTCACTATAAAGCCTGGGCCTCATTATACTGCTGTACAGGGGTCTAGTGAAGGCTTTTTAGCCCTTTCCTCAGACTGTAGCTCCTGCGCACAGGCCCTCACTCTAGTCCCTTCACTATAAAGCATGGGCCTCATTATACAGCTGTACAGGGGTCTAATGAAGGCTTTTTAGCCCTTTCCTCAGACTGTAGCTCCTGGGCACAGGCCCTCACTCCTGTCCCTTCACTATAAAGCCTGGGCCTCATTATATAGCTGTGCAGGGGTCTAGTGAAGGCTTTTCAGCCCTTTCCTCAGACTGTAGCTCCTGGGAACAGACCCTCACTCCTGTCCCTTCACTATAAAGCCTGGGCCTCATTATACAGCTGTACAGGGGTCTAGTGAAGGCTTTTTAGCTCTTTCCTCAGACTGTAGCTCCTGGGCACAGGCCCTCACTCCTGTCCCTTCACTATAAACCCTGGGTCTCATTATACAACTGTACAGGGGTCTAGTGAAGGCTTTTTAGCCCTTTCCTCAGACTCTAGCCCCTTGGAACAGACCCTCACTCCTGTCCCTTCACTATAAAGCCTGGGCCTCATTATTCAGCTGTACAGGGGTCTAGTGAAGGCTTTTTAGCTCTTTCCTCAGACTGTAGCTCCTGGGCACAGGCCCTCACTCCTGTCCCTTCACTATAAAGCCTGGGCCTCGTTATACAGCTGTACAGGGGTCTAGTGAAAGCTTTTTAGCCCTTTCCTCAGTCTGTAGCTCCTGGGCACAGGCCCTCACTCCTGTCCCTTCACTATAAAGCCTGGGCCTCATTATACAGCTGTACAGGTGTCTAGTGAAGCCTTTTTTTGCCCTTTCCTCAGACTGTAGCTCCAGGGTACAGGCCCTCACTCCTGTCCCTTCACTATAAAGCCTGGGCCTCATTATACAGCTGTACAGGGGTCTAGTGAAGGCTTTTTAGCCCTTTCCTCAGACTGTAGCTCCTGGGAACAGGCCCTCACTCCTGTCCCTTCACTATAAAGCCTGGGCCTCATTATACAGCTGTACAGGGGTCTAGTGAAGGCTTTTTAGCTCTTTCCTCAGACTGTAGCTCCTGGGAACAGGCCCTCACTCCTGTCCCTTCACTATAAAGCCTGGGCCTCATTATACAGCTGTACAGGGGTCTAGTGAAGGCTTTTTAGCTCTTTCCTCAGACTGTAGCTCCTGGGAACAGACCCTCTCTCCTGTCCCTTCACTATAAAGCCTGGGCCTCATTATACAGCTGTACAGAAGTCTAGTGAAGGCTTTTTAGCCTTTTCCTCAGTCTGTAGCTCCTGGGAACAGGCCCTCACTCCTGTCCCTTCACTATAAAGCCTGGGCCTCATTATACAGCTGTACAGGGGTCTAGTGAAGGCTTTTTAGCCCTTTCCTCAGACTGTAGTTCCTGGGCACAGGCCCTCACTCTAGTCCCTTCACTACAAAGCATGGGCCTCATTATACAGCTTTACAGGGGTCTATTGAAGGCTTTTTAGCCCTTTCTTCAGACTGTAGCTCCTGGGCACAGGCCCTCACTCCTGTCCCTTCACTATAAAGCCTGGGCCTCATTATACAGCTGTACAGGGGTCTAGTGAAGGCTTTTTAGCCCTTTCCTCGGTCTGTAGCTCCTGGGAACAGGCCCTCACTCCTGTCCCTTCTGTATAAAGCCTGGGTCTCATTATACAGCTGTACAGGGGTCTAGTGAAGGCTTTTTAGCCCTTTCCCGAGACTGTAGCTCCTGCGATCAGACCCTCACTCCTGTCCCTTCACTATAAAGCCTGGGCCTCATTATTCAGCTGTACAGGGGTCTAGTGAAGGCTTTTTAGCTCTTTCCTCAGACTGTAGCTCCTGGGCACAGGCCCTCACTCCTGTCCCTTCACTATAAAGCCTTGGCCTCGTTATACAGCTGTACAGGGGTCTAGTGAAAGCTTTTTAGCCCTTTCCTCAGTCTGTAGCTCCTTGGCACAGGCCCTCACTCTTGTCCCTTCACTATAAAGCCTGGGCCTCATTATACAGCTGTACATGGGTCTAGTGAAGGCTTTTTAGCTCTTTTTCTCAGACTGTAGCTCCTGTGAACAGGCCCTCACTCCTGTCCCTTCACTGTAAAGCCTGGGCCTCATTATACAGCTGTACAGGGGTCTAGTGAAGGCTTTTTAGCCCTTTCCTCAGACTGTAGTTCCTGGGAACAGGCCCTCACTCCTGTCCCTTCACTATAAAGACTGGGCCTCATTATTCAGCTGTACAGGGGTCTAGTGAAGGCTTTTTAGCTCTTTCCTCAGACTGTAGCTCCTGGGCACAGGCCCTCACTCCTGTCCCTTCACTATAAAGCCTGGGCCTCGTTATACAGCTGTACAGGGGTCTAGTGAAAGCTTTTTAGCCCTTTCCTCAGTCTGTAGATCCTGGGCACAGTCCCTCACTCCTGTCCCTTTACTATAAAGCCTGGGCCTCATTATTCAGCTGTACAGGGGTCTAGTGAAGGCTTTTTAGCTCTTTCCTCAGACTGTAGTTCCTGGGCACAGGCCCTCACTCCTGTCCCTTCACTATAATGCCTGGGCCTCATTATACAGCTGTACATGGGTCTAGTGAAGGCATTTTAGCTCTTTCCTCAGACTGTAGCTCCTGGGAACAGGCCCTCACTCCTGTCCCTTCACTGTAAAGCCTGGGCCTCATTATACAGCTGTACAGGGTCTAGTGAAGGCTTTTTAGCCCTTTCCTCAGACTGTAGCTCCTGGGAACAGGCCCTCACTCCTGTCCCTTCACTATAAAGCCTGGGCCTCATTATACAGCTGTACAGGGCTCTAGTGAAGGCTTTTTAGCCCTTTCCTCAGACTGTAGCTCCTGGGAACAGACCCTCACTCCTGTCCCTTCACTATAAAGCCTGGGCCTCATTATACAGCTGTACAGGGGTCTAGTGAAGGCTTTTTAGCCCTTTCCTCAGTCTGTAGCTCCTGGGAACAGGCCCTCACTCCTGTCCCTTCACTATAAAGCCTGGCCTCATTATACAGCTGTACAGGGGTCTAGTGAAGGCTTTTTAGCCCTCTCCTCAGACTATAGCTCCTGGGCACAGGCCCTCACTCTTGTCCCTTCACTATAAAGCCTGGACCTCATTATACAGCTGTACAGGGGTCTAGTGAAAGCTTTTTAGCTCTTTCCTCAGACTGTAGCTCCTGAGAACAGGCCCTCACTCCTGTCCCTTCACTATAAAGCCTGGGCCTCATTATACAGCTGTACAGGTGTCTAGTGAAGGCTTTTTTGCCCTTTCCTCAGACTGTAGCTCCTGGGAACAGGCCCTCACTCCTGTCCCTTCTGTATAAAGCCTGGGTCTCATTATACAGCTGTACAGGGGTCTAGTGAAGGCTTTTTAGCCCTTTCCTCGGTCTGTAACTCCTGGGAACAGACCCTCACTCCTGACCCTTCACTATAAAGCCTGGGTCTCATTATACAGCTGTACAGGTGTCTAGTGAAGGCTTTTTAGCCCTTTCCTCAGACTGTAGCTCCTGGGCACAGGCCCTCACTCCTGTCCCTTCACTATAAAGCCTGGGCCTCATTATACAGCTGTGCAGGGGTCTAGTGAAGGCTTTTCAGCCCTTTCCTCAGACTGTAGCTCCTGGGAACAGGCCCTCACTCCTGTCCCTTCACTATAAAGCCTGGGCCTCATTATACAGCTGTACAGGGGTCTAGTGAAGGCTTTTTAGCTCTTTCCTCAGACTGTAGCTCCTGGGAACAGGCCCTCACTCCTGTCCCTTCACTATAAAGCCTGGGCCTCATTATACAGCTGTACAGGGGTCTAGTGAAGGCTTTTTAGCTCTTTCCTCAGACTGTAGCTCCTGGGAACAGACCCTCTCTCCTGTCCCTTCACTATAAAGCCTGGGCCTCATTATACAGCTGTACAGAAGTCTAGTGAAGGCTTTTTAGCCTTTTCCTCAGTCTGTAGCTCCTGGGAACAGGCCCTCACTCCTGTCCCTTCACTATAAAGCCTGGGCCTCATTATACAGCTGTACAGGGGTCTAGTGAAGGCTTTTTAGCCCTTTCCTCAGACTGTAGTTCCTGGGCACAGGCCCTCACTCTAGTCCCTTCACTACAAAGCATGGGCCTCATTATACAGCTTTACAGGGGTCTATTGAAGGCTTTTTAGCCCTTTCTTCAGACTGTAGCTCCTGGGCACAGGCCCTCACTCCTGTCCCTTCACTATAAAGCCTGGGCCTCATTATACAGCTGTACAGGGGTCTAGTGAAGGCTTTTTAGCCCTTTCCTCGGTCTGTAGCTCCTGGGAACAGGCCCTCACTCCTGTCCCTTCTGTATAAAGCCTGGGTCTCATTATACAGCTGTACAGGGGTCTAGTGAAGGCTTTTTAGCCCTTTCCCGAGACTGTAGCTCCTGGGATCAGACCCTCACTCCTGTCCCTTCACTATAAAGCCTGGGCCTCATTATTCAGCTGTACAGGGGTCTAGTGAAGGCTTTTTAGCTCTTTCCTCAGACTGTAGCTCCTGGGCACAGGCCCTCACTCCTGTCCCTTCACTATAAAGCCTTGGCCTCGTTATACAGCTGTACAGGGGTCTAGTGAAAGCTTTTTAACCCTTTCCTCAGTCTGTAGCTCCTTGGCACAGGCCCTCACTCTTGTCCCTTCACTATAAAGCCTGGGCCTCATTATACAGCTGTACATGGGTCTAGTGAAGGCTTTTTAGCTCTTTTTCTCAGACTGTAGCTCCTGTGAACAGGCCCTCACTCCTGTCCCTTCACTGTAAAGCCTGGGCCTCATTATACAGCTGTACAGGGGTCTAGTGAAGGCTTTTTAGCCCTTTCCTCAGACTGTAGTTCCTGGGATCAGGCCCTCACTCCTGTCCCTTCACTATAAAGACTGGGCCTCATTATTCAGCTGTACAGGGGTCTAGTGAAGGCTTTTTAGCTCTTTCCTCAGACTGTAGCTCCTGGGCACAGGCCCTCACTCCTGTCCCTTCACTATAAAGCCTGGGCCTCGTTATACAGCTGTACAGGGGTCTAGTGAAAGCTTTTTAGCCCTTTCCTCAGTCTGTAGATCCTGGGCACAGTCCCTCACTCCTGTCCCTTTACTATAAAGCCTGGGCCTCATTATTCAGCTGTACAGGGGTCTAGTGAAGGCTTTTTAGCTCTTTCCTCAGACTGTAGTTCCTGGGCACAGGCCCTCACTCCTGTCCCTTCACTATAATGCCTGGGCCTCATTATACAGCTGTACATGGGTCTAGTGAAGGCATTTTAGCTCTTTCCTCAGACTGTAGCTCCTGGGAACAGGCCCTCACTCCTGTCCCTTCACTGTAAAGCCTGGGCCTCATTATACAGCTGTACAGGGTCTAGTGAAGGCTTTTTAGCCCTTTCCTCAGACTGTAGCTCCTGGGAACAGGCCCTCACTCCTGTCCCTTCACTATAAAGCCTGGGCCTCATTATACAGCTGTACAGGGCTCTAGTGAAGGCTTTTTAGCCCTTTCCTCAGACTGTAGCTCCTGGGAACAGACCCTCACTCCTGTCCCTTCACTATAAAGCCTGGGCCTCATTATACAGCTGTACAGGGGTCTAGTGAAGGCTTTTTAGCCCTTTCCTCAGTCTGTAGCTCCTGGGAACAGGCCCTCACTCCTGTCCCTTCACTATAAAGCCTGGCCTCATTATACAGCTGTACAGGGGTCTAGTGAAGGCTTTTTAGCCCTCTCCTCAGACTATAGCTCCTGGGCACAGGCCCTCACTCTTGTCCCTTCACTATAAAGCCTGGACCTCATTATACAGCTGTACAGGGGTCTAGTGAAAGCTTTTTAGCTCTTTCCTCAGACTGTAGCTCCTGAGAACAGGCCCTCACTCCTGTCCCTTCACTATAAAGCCTGGGCCTCATTATACAGCTGTACAGGTGTCTAGTGAAGGCTTTTTTGCCCTTTCCTCAGACTGTAGCTCCTGGGAACAGGCCCTCACTCCTGTCCCTTCTGTATAAAGCCTGGGTCTCATTATACAGCTGTACAGGGGTCTAGTGAAGGCTTTTTAGCCCTTTCCTCGGTCTGTAACTCCTGGGAACAGACCCTCACTCCTGACCCTTCACTATAAAGCCTGGGCCTCATTATACAGCTGTACAGGTGTCTAGTGAAGGCTTTTTAGCCCTTTCCTCAGACTGTAGCTCCTGGGCACAGGCCCTCACTCCTGTCCCTTCACTATAAAGCCTGGGCCTCATTATACAGCTGTGCAGGGGTCTAGTGAAGGCTTTTCAGCCCTTTCCTCAGACTGTAGCTCCTGGGAACAGACCCTCACTCCTGTCCCTTCACTATAAAGCCTGGGCCTCATTATACAGCTGTACAGGTGTCTAGTGAAGGCTTTTTTGCCCTTTCCTCAGACTGTGGCTCCTGGGTACTGGCCCTCACTCCTGTCCCTTCACTATAAAGCCTGGGCCTCATTATACAGCTGTACAGGGGTCTAGTGAAGGCTTTTAGCCCTTTCCTCAGACTGTAGCTCCTGGGAACAGACCCTCACTCCTGTCCCTTCACTATAAAGCCTGGGCCTCATTATTCAGCTGTACAGGGGTCTAGTGAAGGCTTTTTAGCTCTTTCCTCAGACTGTAGCTCCTGGGCACAGGCCCTCACTCATGTCCCTTCACTATAAAGCCTGGGCCTCATTATACAGCTGTACAGGGGTCTAGTGAAGGCTTTTTAGCTCTTTGCTCAGACTGTAGCTCCTGGGAACAGGCCCTCACTCCTGTCCCTTCACTGTAAATCCTGGGCCTCATTATACAGCTGTACAGGGGTCTAGTGAAGGCTTTTTAACCCTTTCCTCAGACTGTAGCTCCTGGGAACAGACCCTCACTCCTGTCTCTTCTGTATAAAGCCTGGGTCTCATTATACAGCTGTACAGGGGTCTAGTGAAGGCTTTTTAGCCCTTTCCTCGGTCTGTAACTCCTGGGAACAGGCCCTCACTCCTGACCCTTCACTATAAAGCCTGGGCCTCATTATACAGCTGTACAGGGGTCTAGTGAAGGCTTTTTAGCCCTTTCCTCAGACTGTAGCTCCTGGGCACAGGCCCTCACTCCTGTCCCTTCACTATAAAGCCTGGGCCTCATTATACAGCTGTGCAGGGGTCTAGTGAAGGCTTTTCAGCCCTTTCCTCAGACTGTCGCTCTTGGGAACAGGCCCTCACTCCTGTCCCTTCACTATAAAGCTTGGGCCTCATTATACAGCTGTACAGGGTTCTAGTGAAGGCTTTTTATCCCTTTTCTCAGTCTGTAGCTCCTGGGCACAGGCCCTCACTCCTGTCCCTTCACTATAAAGCCTGGGCCTCATTATACAGCTGTACAGGGGTCTAGTGAAGGCTTTTCAGCCCTTTCCTCAGTCTGTAGCTCCTGGGAACAGACCCTCACTCCTGTCCCTTCACTATAAAGCCTGGGCCTCATTATACAGCTGTACAGGGGTCTAGTGAAGGCTTTTCAGCCCTTTCCTCAGACTGTAGCTCCTGGGAACAGACCCTCACTCCTGGTCTTTCACTATAAAGCCTGGGCCTCATTATACAGCTGTACAGGTGTCTAGTGTAGGCTTTTTTTTGCCCTTTCCTCAGACTGTAGCTCCAGGGTACAGGCCCTCACTCCTGTCCTTTCAATATAAAGCCTGGGCCTCATTATACATCTGTACAGGGGTCTAGTGAAGGCTTTTAGCCCTTTCCTCAGACTGTAGCTCCTGGGAACAGACCCTCACTCCTGTCCCTTCACTATAAAGCCTGGGACTCATTATACAGCTGTACAGGGGTCTAGTGAAGGCTTTTTAGCTCTTTCCTCAGACTGTAGCTCCTGGGCAAAGGCCCTCACTCCTGTCCCTTCACTATAAAGCCTGGGCCTCATTATACAGCTGTACAGGGGTCTAGTGAAGGCTTTTTAGCTCTTTGCTCAGACTGTAGCTCCTGGGAACAGGCCCTCACTCCTGTCCCTTCACTGTAAAGCCTGGGCCTCATTATACAGCTGTACAGGGGTCTAGTGAAGGCTTTTTAGCCCTTTCCTCAGACTGTAGCTCCTTGGAACAGGCCCTCACTCCTGTCCCTTCACTATAAAGCCTGGGGCTCATTATACAGCTGTACAGGAGTCTAGTGAAGGCTTTTTAGCCCTTTCCTCAGACTGTAGCTCCTGGGAACAGGCCCTCACTCCTGTCCCTTCACTATAATGCCTGGCCTCATTATACAGCTGTACAGGGGTCTAGTGAAAGCTTTTTAGCCCTTTCCTCAGACTGTAGCTCCTGGGAACAGGCCCTCACTCCTGTCCCTTCACTATAAAGCCTGGGCCTCAATATACAGCTGTTCAGGTGTCTAGTGAAGGCTTTTTTGCCCTTTCCTCAGACTGTAGCTCCTGGGTACAGGCCCTCACTCCTGTCCCTTCACTATAAAGCCTGTGCCTCATTATACAGCTGTACAGGGGTCTAGTGAAGGCTTTTAGCCCTTTCCTCAGACTGTAGCTCCTGGGAACAGACCCTCACTCCTGTCCCTTCACTATAAAGCCTGGGCCTCATTATACAGCTGTACAGGGGTCTAGTGAAGGCTTTTTAGCTCTTTCCTCAGACTGTAGCTCCTGGGCACAGGCCCTCACTCCTGTCCCTTCACTATAAAGCCTGGGTCTCATACAGCTGTACAGGGGTCTAGTGAAGGCTTTTTAGCCCTTTCCTCAGACTGTAGCTCCTGGGAACAGACCCTCACTCCTGTCCCTTCACTGTAAAGCCTGGGCCTCATTATTCAGCTGTACAGGGGTCTAGTGAAGGCTTTTTAGCTCTTTCCTCAGACTGTAGCTCCTGGGCACAGGCCCTCACTCCTGTCCCTTCACTATAAAGCCTGGGCCTCGTTATACAGCTGTACAGGGGTCTAGTGAAAGCTTTTTAGCTCTTTCCTCAGTCTGTAGCTCCTGGGCACAGGCCCTCACTCCTGTCCCTTCACTATAAAGCCTGGGCCTCATTATACAGCTGTACAGGGGTCTAGTGAAGGCGTTTTAGCTCTTTCCTCAGACTGTAGCTCCTGGGAACAGGCCCTCACTCCTTTCCCTTCTGTATAAAGCCTGGGTCTCATTATACAGCTGTACAGGGGTCTAGTGAAGGCTTTTTATCCCTTTCCTCGGTCTGTATCTCCTGGGAACACGCCCTCACTCCTGTCCCTTCACTATAAAGCCTGGGCCTCATTATACAGTTGTACAGGGGTGTAGTGAAGGCTTTTTAGCTCTTTCCTCAGACTGTAGCTCCTGGGCACAGGCCTTCACTCCTGTACCTTCACTATAAAGCCTGGGTCTCATTATGCAGCTGTGCAGGGGTCTAGTGAAGGCTTTTTAGCCCTTTCCTCAGACTTTAGCTCCTGGGAACAGGCCTTCACTCCTGTCCCTTCACTATAAAGCCTGGGCCTCATTATACAGCTGTACAGGGATCTAGTGAAGGCTTTTTAGCTCTTTCCTCAGACTGTAGCTCCTGGGCACAGGCCCTCAATCCTGTCCCTTCACTATAAAGCCTGGGCCTCATTATGCAGCTGTGCAGGGGTCTAGTGAAGGCTTTTTAGCCCTTTCCTCAGACTGTAGCTCCTGGGAACAGGCCCTCACTCCTGTCCCTTCACTATAAAGCCTGGGCCTCATTATACAGCTGTACAGGGATCTAGGGAAGGCTTTTTAGCCCTTTTCTCAGACTGTAGCTCCTGGGCACAGACCCTCACTCCTGTCCCTTCACTATAAAGCCTGGGCCTCATTATACAGCTGTACAGGGGTCTCGTGAAGGCTTTTTAGCCCTTTCCTCATACTGTAGCTCCTCGGCACAGACCCTCACTCCTGTCCCTTCACTATAAAGCCTGGGTCTCATTATACAGCTGTACAGGGGTCTAGTGAAGGCTTTTTAGTCCTTTCCTTAGAATGTAGCTCCTGGGAACAGGCCCTCACTCCTGTCCCTTCACTATAAAGCCTGGGACTCATTATACAGCTGTACAGGGGTCTAATGAAGGCTTTTTAGCCCTTTCCTCAGTCTGTAGCTCCTGGGATCAGGCCCTCACTCCTGTCCCTTCACTATAAAGCCTGGGTCTCATTTTACAGCTGTAACGGGGTCTAGTGAAGGCTTTTTAGCCCTTTCCTCAGACTGTAGCTCCTGGGAACAGGCCCTCACTCCTGTCCCTTCACTATAAAGCCTGGGCCTCATTATACAGCTGTACAGGGGTCTAGTGAAAGCTTTTTAGCCCTTTCCTCAGACTGTAGCTCCTGGGAACAGGCCCTCACTCCTGTCCCTTCACTATAAAGCCTGAGTCTCATTATACAGCTGTACAGGGGTCTAGTGAAGGCTTTTTAGCCCTTTCCTCAGACTGTAGCTCCTGGGCACAGGCCCTCACTCCTGTCCCTTCACTATAAAGCCTGGGCCTCATTATACAGCTGCACAGGGGTCTAGTGAAGGCTTTTTAGCCCTTTCCTCAGACTGTAGCTCCTGGGATCTGGCCCTCACTCCTGTCCCTTCACTATAAAGCCTGGGCCTCATTATACAGCTGTACAGGGGTCTAGTGAAGGCTTTTTAGCCCTTTCCTCAGACTGTAGCTCCTGGGAACAGGCCCTCACTCCTGTCCCTACACTATAAAGCCTGGGCCTCATTATACAGCTGTACAGGGGTCTAGTGAAGACTTTTTAGCCCTTTTCTCAGACTGTAGCTCCTGGGCACAGGCCCTCACTCCTGTCCTTTCACTATAAAGCCTGGGCCTCATTATACAGCTGTACAGGGGTCTAGTGAAGGCTTTTTAGCCCTTTCCTCAGACTATAGTTCCTGGGCACAGGCCCTCACTCCTGTCCCTTCACTATAAAGCCTGGGCCTCATTATACAGCTGTACAGGGATCTAGTGAAGGCTTTTTAGCCCTTTCCTCAGACTGTAGCTCCTGGGCACAGGCCCTCACTCCTGTCCCTTCACTATAAAGCCTGGGCCTCATTATACAGCTGTACAGGGGTGTAGTGAAGGCTTTTTAGCCCTTTCCTCAGACTATAGTTCCTGGGCACAGGCCCTCACTCCTGTCCCTTCACTATAAAGCCTGGGCCTCATTATACAGCTGTACAGGGATCTAGTGAAGGCTTTTTAGCCCTTTCCTCAGACTGTAGCTCCTGGGCACAGGCCCTCACTCCTGTCCCTTCACTATAAAGCCTGGGCCTCATTATACAGCTGTACAGGGGTCTAGTGAAGGCTTTTTAGCCCTTTCCTCAGACTATAGTTCCTGGGCACAGGCCCTCACTCCTGTCCCTTCACTATAAAGCCTGGGCCTCATTATACAGCTGTACAGGGATCTAGTGAAGGCTTTTTAGCCCTTTCCTCAGACTGTAGCTCCTGGGCACAGGCCCTCACTCCTGTCCCTTCACTATAAAGCCTGGGCCTCATTATACAGCTGTACAGGGGTGTAGTGAAGGCTTTATAGCCCTTTCCTCAGACTGTAGCTCCTGGTCACCATGTGATCTCACCATAACCCTAACAAGCTAATTGAGTTGTGAAATCTTGGTCAAAATTATCTCAGTGCACAAATCTCCAAGGGTGCCCATAGTTTTGCATCGCCCCTTTTTCTTTTTTGCATTTATGAAATTGTAAAATTTGTCTCTCTATATATATATTTTATAATTATTATTTTTGCCTAAAATACAAAGGCCATGTGTCATCTTAGAGGTTCGGCCTTTTAGAGATCATTTCATCTTCATCTTACTACTGCTCACAATAACAGTCATTTTGACCAGGGGCGCTCACACTTTTACATGCCACTGTCAATGCTTTATCCCGCTGGTGCTCAATATTTAATAGGGTCTCGCTATTAAACTTAATGAAAAGTTTGGTGAATTTCTTTGAGCTGTTATTACTAGAGATGAGCGAATATTGTCGGAGAAGTTGTTATTGGCTGATATCACTTACCGAATAGCTGCATCGGGACCCCGGATCCCTGGAGCGCTCCCGATAATCAGCTGCATGTGTCGCCCTCCATGCAGGTGCTGTGACTATCACACAGCGCGACACACGCAGCTGATTATCGGGAGCGCTCCAGCACACTGAGTCCTGCACACACTGAGGCCCCTGATCATGTGACCCCTGACTCCTCCCCTCCTGTGACCTCATCACAGGTCCTGTGCACAGAGCAGTCATATATGAGGCGGACACTCCTGGATCTTCTGCTTTCTGGGCCGGTTCCTCCTGTGAGTCCTATTAACCCTTTCGCTCCCTGTATTCTCCTTTCTGACAGGACAATATCTGAATTTGGACAGTGTGACAGGAATTTAAGCAATGTGGAAGGAAAAAATGACAATTCTACTTTTTTCCTAACAAAAATGTGACTTTAGCCCCAAAATTGGCCGCGTAACAAATCCTTATTTCCCCCACTGTAGTTTGTAGACTCCATATACAGATCCCTTAAGTGTGAAAAGAGCTGAATTCCCCACTTAAGTTATTGCATTTTGGAAATTGCCTCCACTGGGAATTTATCTACAGGTAAAGGCACAATTGTGTCTCCATGGGGGTTGTGCTCACAGCCCAACATCGTGTGGCCTCCAAAGAAATGCCACCCCGCACCATTACTGACCACTGCCAAACCGGTCATGCTGAAGGATGTTGCAGGCAGCAGATCGCTCTCCACGGCGTCTCCAGACTCTGTCACGTCTGTCACATGTGCTCAGTGTGAACCTGCTTCCATCTGTGAAGAGCACAGGGCGCCAGTGGTGAATTTCCCAATCTTGGTGTTCTGTGCCAAATGCCAAGTGTCCTGTACGGTGTTGAACTGTGAGCACAACCCCCATCTGTGGACGTCGGTCCCTCAGACCATCCTCATGGAGTCGGTTTCTAACCGTTTGTGCAGACACATGAACATTTGTCGCCTGCTGAAGATCATTTTGCAGGGCTCTGGCAGTGCTCCTCCTGTTCCTCCTTGCACAAAGGCAGAGGTAGAGGTCCTGCTGCTGGGTTGTTGCCCTCATACGGCCCCCTCCACATCTCCTGGTGTACTGGCCTGTCTCCTGGTAGTGCCTCCAGCCTCTGGACACTATGCTGACAGACACAGCAAACTTTCTTGTCACAGCTCGCATTGATGTGCCATCCTGGATGAGCTGCACTACCTGAGCCACTTGTGTGGGTTATAGAGTCCGTCTCATGCTACCACGAGTATGAAAGCACAACCAACATTCAAAAGTGACCAAAACATCAGCCAGAAAGCATTGGTACTGAGATGTGGTCTGTGGTTCCCACCTGCGGAACCACTCCTTTATTGAGGGTGTCTTGATAATTGCCAATAATTTCCATCTGATGTCTATTCCATTTGCACAACAGCATGTGAAATTGATTGTCGATCAGTGTTGCTTCCTAAGTGGACCGTTTGATTTCACAGAAGTTTGATTTACTTGGAGTTATATTCTGTTGTTTAAGTGTTCCCTTTATTTTTTTGAACAGTGTATATAGATAGAGAGATTTTTTTTTTCTTTGCGTTGGAGGGTCCAATTCCAGCTATTGCTGTGGGATCTGTGATTTCTATCTACTCCACTGTGTACAGGACAATAGAGTATAATAAAGTAGTTATGGACGTGACGTAACTAACATTGTGCAGTGACTCTGCTTTCCATATAGTGATGGATATTTCTTGTTGCTGAAACTGTGATTTTTTTTCCACTTTAAACCTTTTTTAAACCCCTCTGATCAGTGCGATCATACAACATACAAGCCTCTGATGGCTCCGGTGATGCCCTGTACTACTGTAGTGCCGTGTATCATCACTGCCTGTCAGTGTAATACTAACGGCCCCATACACATGAGATCAGAGTTGGCTGAACGGTCATTTGGCAGACGCCGATCTCTCCCGACTCCCCCATACACACTAATATTCCAGCTTTCCTGTGGTCTGTATGAGAGAGTCGCCTCCAGACTCCTCTAGAGGAGGATTATCTACAGGAAGAACAAACGGATTATCCTCTGAAATTCAGGATGCCGGATCCTTCTCTGCCCTGACATCATCTGTCTGGAGTCCCCCAAATACGTGATATGGTCGGTCAGACCCCCCGAAATCAGTGCTTTCATGGAACTTTAGTGTAATGTGTATGGGGCATTATAAGGTAACTTATTGGACGCTGCCTCTGGCCCTGTGTCAAATATAGCGTGGCACAACCACAAGGTGCACAAGTAGGTTACCCAGACCAGAGTGAATAATAAAATAACTTGGCACTCAACTGAATGATCCTTTGCAAATTAATTTTAAACATTTTAATATCGGCTTTTTCTGGAGTTTTTCTTGTAATATAGGAAAGACTAAGGCCAGAAATAATCCCCATAAATCACTGTACATGGAGACTTTGGGATCAGATCATTTCTGTCCGTTGTGTTTGTGGAAGCAAAAAATCTTTTCTAAAAGCCTCAAACTTCTGTGTGTGACTCAGAGCTGAGATCTAACGTGAGAGAAGATTCCAGTGCGGGGAAGACGGGAAACCTTCATATAGACGGCCGGTGGGGATGGAGGCAGTGACCGACTCTGGCCACATCTGTCTCTAGAGCCGCAGTAGAAGATGAAGATGTCGTCCTCATCATGAAGGAGTTATTTCTCATGTCGCGTGTAATGAATATCTCCTGCAGTATTGCTAATGCCGATTCCAGTGTCGGTAATGAGACGAGAATTAGCGTTATGGAAGATGAGTCTATGAGGAACGTGTTCAGCTGCCGACTCCGAGGAGGAAACTGCTTGTTGTCTGTGGCCTAAATATATAGGTTTTATTAGTAGATGTCAGGGAAGAAAACTAAACCCTGTAAAATAATAAATCTCCTCATATGTTTCCCTTATTATCCCCAGTAATTGTATTATTACACAGGATTCTTATGATGTTACATCGGATCATCTTCTTCTCATTCAGGTCTCTATAATATCGGATCCTCTCAGTGAAGATCTTCTACAGAAGAGAATTTTCCTGATTTCCCCATCAAGGATGGATATGGACAGAGACAAGATGGTGGAGAGGATGTTACCCCTCACCCTAGAGATCCTCTTCCGTCTCACTGGAGAGGTGAGAGATTCTGATGACGTCACATTACATCATTCTTATCTATGGGAATAACAGATGGACAGAACTGGAGAGGTGAGGACTCTGGAAATGTCTGTAGTGAGATTTATTAATGTGTCTCTCCATAACCAGGATTACACAGTGGTGAAGAAGACCTCTAGTGATCACTGTCAGGACCCTGTGTCTGAGGGATGGGGAAGACCCCTGAGCCCAATCACAGGGCCTCCACCTCACCCTCTGATCCATGTGGACATCAATGACCAGAAGATCCTAGAACTCATCTACAAGATGATTGAGCTGCTGACTGGAGAGGTGACACTGCTGGGAATGCTGGGACATTATACAGTAACACTATGAAGGGATCGGGGGATGACGGTATCATTGTATGTGTCAGGTTCCTATAAGGTGTCAGGATGTCGCTGTCTATTTCTCCATGGAGGAGTGGGAGTATTTAGAAGGACACAGAGATCTGTATAAGAACGTCATAATGGAGGTTCCCCAGCCCCTCACATCACCAGGTAATAGACAGGACTAAATACACACGGCCTATAATTATCTGTATGTAGAGAATGAATTCAGTCCCTGTATGTGTTTCCTCCAGATCTATCCAGTAAGAGGACAACACCAGAGAGATGTCCCCGTCCTCTTCTTCCACAGGACTGTAACCAAGAAGATCCCAGTGTTCCTCAGCATCATCAGGTAGATGACAGATATTTCTTGTTGCTGAAACTGTGATATTTTTTCCACTTTAAACCATTTTTAAACCCCTCTGATCAGTGCGATCACACAACATACAAGCCTCTGATGGCTCCGGTGATGCCCTGTACTACTGTAGTGCCGTGTATCATCACTGCCTGTCAGTGTAGTTGGGTCGCCCTCCCAGGGCTGGCGGGGTACTCAGTACCGGGCCCGATGAGCTTCAATGGGAGATGTCACGGCAGCTGGGACCTGGCCCGTGGCCCTGGGCGCGCATTGTAAAGAGGGAATGTGTTCAGTGTGCTTCTGATAGTTACAGTTTATGAATGAATGATTCGTGACTAGTATTGAGCATTCCGATACTGCAAATATCGGGTATCGGCCGATATTTGCTGTATCGGAATTCCGATACCGAGTACCGATATTTTTTCAATATCGGATACCGGAATTGGAAGTCCCCATAATGCAATGAGCCACTGTTGTGGCTGTGATTGGCTGCTGAAATGATGTCATCATGATGCGCGGTCTGTGCGCATCATGATACGCGGTCTGTGTGGGCCTTCCGGTGGTCTGTGCGGGCCTCTCGGGGGTCTGTACGGGCCTGATGGGGTCCGTGAGCGCCTGCCGGGGGTCTGTACGTGCCTCTCGGGGGACTGTACGGGCCTGCCGGGGGTCTGTACCGGCTGCCGGGGGTCTGTGTAGACTGCCGGTGGTCTGTGCGGGCCTCCCAGGGGTTGTGTGTGTGTGCAGGCATTGTCCGATGGGACTACAAGTCCCATCGGGCTATGCCTGCTACAATGACAGTGATTGACACATTAGCCAATGATGGGACAGTAGTAGTCCCATCATCCGGCTAATGTGTTGAATGTAAAAAAAAACAAACATACTACATACATACTACATATATACTACATTCATACAATATACATACATACTACATACATACTAAATATATACTACATTCATACAATATACATATATACTACATACATACTACATATATACTACATTCATACAACATACATACATACTACATATATACTACATTCATACGACATACATACATACTACATACATGCTACATATATACTACATTCATACAACATACATATATACTACATACATGCTATATACATACTACATTCATACAACATACATACATATATACTACATTCATACAACATACATACTACATATATACTGCATTCATACAACATACTGTACATACATACTACATATATACTACATTCATACAACATACATATATACTACATACATATATACTACATTCATACAACATACATTCATTCATACAACATACATACTACATTCATACTACATATATACTACATTCATACAACATACATACATACATACTACATACTTACTACATACAATACATTCATACATTCATACAATACATACATGCTACATATATACAACATACATACTACATACATACTACATATATACTACATTCATACAACATACATATATACTACATTCATACAACATACATACATACTACATACTTACAGCATACATACTACATACATACTACATACAACATACATACATACAATACATTCATACATTCATACAATACATACATACTACATATATACAACATACATACTACATATATACTACATTCATACAACATACATACTGCATACATATATACTACATTCATACAACATACATACATACTACATACTTACTACATACAACATACATACATACAATACATTCATACAATACATACATACTACATATATACTACATTCATACAATACATACTACATATATACTACATTCATACAACATACATACATACATACATGCTACAGACATACAACATAAATACTACATACATACTGCATACATACTACATACAATACATTCATACAATACATACATACTACATGTATACTACATTCATACAACATACATACTACATACAACATGATACAGACATACAACATACTACATACATACTACATACAATACATTCATACATACTACATATATACTACATTCATACAACATACATACTACATACATACAACATGCTACAGACATACAACATACATACTTCATACAATACATTCATACAATACATACATATAGACATACAGTACATATAACATAGAGTACTTACTTACCATTACTTGTCACATTGTTCCCCAAAGCCAGTGTCATCTATGGAAAAAATTAGAAAAGAACAAACAAGCGATATACTCCCTGATCCGCAGAAATCCACGAGTGAGTGTCCCACGCCGATTTCCCGTGGAGAACAGCAGCATCAGCTGATGTGACCGCTCTCTAGGGGCTTCAATAATCCAATGACGGGAGGTAGGTATCCTTCCGCACTGTAGTCCTCCGCCACTGTAAAAAAAATAGTCCCTAGTCTCACTTTTGGCATTGCTGTGTGAGAAAGTTCCCACGCAGCTTTTGCCATAAAGTGAGACTAGGGACTATTTTTTTTTACAGTGGCGGAGGAATACAGTGCGGACGGTACCTACCTCCCGTCATTGGATTCCTGGAGCCCCCTGGAGAGCGGTCGCATCAGCTGATGCTGCTGTTCCTGTTCTCCACAGGAAATCGGCGTGGGACCCTCGTGGATTTCTGCGGATCAGGGAGTATATCGCTTGTTTGTTATTTTCTAATTTTTTCCATAGATGACACTGGCTTCGGGGAACAAAGTGACAAGTGATGGTGAGTATGTACTCTATGTTAGATGTACAAGTAGTCCATCGTATAAGTAGTTCACTCCGTGATCCAGAAATCCAAATCGTTGATGGTGCCGTCAGCAACGATTTGGATTTCTGGATCACGGAGTGAACTACTTATACGATGGACTACTTGCTAGAGATGGGGTGCACCTTACGAAGACTGGAAAGCAGGTATTTGGAAGTCGCCTTGCTACACTTGTAAGGAGAGCTTTAAACTAGAACAACATGGGAAGGGAAGCAAAAGACCAGAAAAAGCCACACACCTGACAAATGCTACTGAGAACTCTGCTATTAGAAGTGGAAAGGAAGAACAAAGACGAAAGAATCTAATTAAAAAAAATATTGGAGAAGGAGAAACCAATCACAAACTAAAATGTTTCTATACTAATGCACAAAGCATGGGCAACAAACAAGGAGAATTGGAACTACTAACACAGGAAAAGAAATATGATGTCATTGGAATCACTGAAACTTGGTGGGACAATACACATGATTGGAATACAAGACTAGAAGGATACAACTTATTTGCAAGAAACAGACTTGATAAACGAGGAGGGGGTGTCGCATTGTATGTTAGAAATGCGTATATCTGCACAGAGATTGAAGCTTCAGAGACTGGGAGTTCTGTGGAAACTGTTTGGGTAAGAATACAAGGACAGAACAATGGAAAGGACACCATTGTAGGCATTTACTACAGGCCGCCTGTGCAAGCTGAAGATATGGATGAACTCTTTATGCATCAAATGGCCAAGTTCTCCAAAAAATATGACATAGTTGTCATGGGAGATTTCAACTATCCAGACATTTGTTGGGAATCTCTCTCAGGCAAAACTAACAGGTCAAGGAAATTCTTATCCTCTCTTGCTGACAACTTTATCTTCCAAAAGGTAAAGGAGAAAACAAGGGGAACTGCTACCTTGGATCTAATCCTTATAAACAGGGAGGAAATGGTTGAGGAGGTAAAAGTGGCTGGGACCCTAGGAGGTAGCGACCATGCTATTTTAGAATTTTGGATAACTAGAGGCGGAAGACCTGTGAAGACTCAGACGTCAAGGTTAGATTTCAGAAAGGCAGATTTTAAGGGATTCAGAAAGAGAATTGGAGGGATCCAATGGCTGGATATCCTTAAAGACAAAAATGTCCAGGAAGGATGGGAAATCTTGAAAAATGAAATTCTCAAAGCACAGTTGTTAACAATTCTGAAAAGAGGGAAGAATAGGAAGCATTTAAGGAAACCAGGATGGATGAACACAGAACTTAAGCACATGCTAAAAAGGAAGCAAAAAATGTTTATAAAATGGAAAGAAGGAGGCATATCTAAAGAAGAATATAATGCTGTCTGCAGAACCTGCAAGGCACAAATCAGATTATCTAAAGCTGAAAATGAATTGAGGCTTGCAAGAGATGTCAAAAGCAATAATAAAGGATTTTGGGGATATGTCAAAAGTAAAAGAAAAGTCAAAGATGCTATAGGATTTTTACAGGATGAAAATGATGAAATGGTAAGACAGGATGTTGAGAAGGCTAAACTTTTAAATTCCTATTTTGCATCTGTTTTCTCTCAGAAAGGAAATGTAACATCAACTGTTATTCACTGTCCTATTAAGGGAATAGAAGAATCCAGGATATCTATAAACAGAAAGATAGTGAGGAAACACTTAGCTAACCTAAATGTATTCAAGTCTCCAGGTCCAGATGAATTACACCCCAGAGTACTGAAGGAGATAGCAGAAGAAATTTTTGAACCCCTCTCCATAATCTTTGAAAATTCTTGGAGAACAGGAGAAGTGCCAGAAGACTGGAGAAGAGCAAATGTTGTTCCTATCTTCAAAAAGGGGAAGAAGGTGGACCCAGGCAACTATAGGCCGGTGAGTCTGACTTCTATACCAGGAAAGATCTTTGAACAAATTATTAAACAACATGTATGTCAATACCTGGATAAGAATGAAGTGATTAAACAGAGTCAGCATGGGTTTGTAACTAATAAGTCATGTCAGACTAATTTAATTTCCTTCTATGATGGTATTACTGATTGGGTGGATCAAGGAAATGCTGTAAATATAGTATATCTTGACTTCAGCAAAGCATTTGACAAAGTCTCTCATACAATCCTTATTGAAAAAATGACTAAGTATGGAATGGACAAGGCAACTGTTAGGTGGATTCATAACTGGCTTAGTGATCGGACCCAAAGAGTGGTCGTAAATGGCTGCACATCCAGTTGGAAGAATGTCTCAAGTGGGGTACCACAGGGCTCTGTCCTGGGCCCTGTATTGTTCAACATCTTTATCAACGATTTAGATGAAGGAATTGAGGGTAAACTGATTAAATTTGCTGATGACACAAAGCTAGGAGGGATAGCTAATACTAGAGAAGAGAGAGAGAGGATTCAAAAAGATTTAAATAAACTGGAGAAGTGGGCAGCAACTAACAGAATGGTTTTTAACAGGGAGAAATGCAAAGTACTACATCTGGGCAATAAAAATGAAAAAAGCATATATAGAATGGGAGGAATAGGGCTAAGTGACAGCACATGTGAAAAAGACTTGGGTATACTAATAGATCACAGACTGAATATGAGTCAACAGTGTGATGCAGCAGCAAAAAAGGCAAATGCAATTCTAGGATGTATTAACAGAAGCATACAGTCTAGATCACGTGAAGTAATTATTTCCCTCTACTCCTCTTTGGTCAGACCTCATCTGGAATATTGTGTCCAATTTTGGGCACCACATTTTAAAAAAGACATCAACAAACTGGAGCAAGTTCAGAAAAGAGCGACCAGAATGGTGACCGGTCTGCAAACCCTGTCTTATGAGGAAAGGTTGCAGGATTTGGGAATGTTTAGTTTGCAAAAGAGAAGACTGAGAGGAGACTTAATAGCTGTCTACAAATATCTAAAGGGCTGTCACATTGTAGAAGGATCAACTTTATTCTCATTTGCACAAGGAAAGACTAGAAGCAATGGGATGAAGCTGAATGGGAGGAGACACAGATTAGATATTAGAAAAAACTTTTTGACAGTTAGAGTGATCAATGAGTGGAACAGGCTGCCACGAGAAGTGGTGAGTTCTCCTTCAATGGAAGTCTTCAAACAGAGGCTGGACAGACATCTAACTGGGATGATTTAGCGAATCCTGCTTTGAGCAGGGGGTTGGACCAGATGGCCCAGGAGGTCCCTTCCAACTCTACGATTCTACGATTCTATGATTCTATGATTCTATGATTCTACTGTATGTCTATATGTATGTATTGTATGAATGTATTGTATGTAGTATGTATGTTGTATGTCTGTAGCATGTTGTATGTATGTATGTTGTATGAATGTAGTATGTATGTATGTTGTATGTATGTCTGTAGCATGTTGTATGTATGTAGTATGTTGTATGAATGTAGTATGTATGTATTGTATGAATGTATTGTATGTAGTATATATGTTGCATGTTGTATGTATGTAGTATGTATGTAGTATGTTGTATGAATGTAGTATGTATGTATTGTATGAATGTATGAATGTATTGTATGTAGTATGTATGTTGTATGTATGTAGTATGTACTATGTATGTATGTTGTATGAATGTAGTATGTATGTTGTATGTATGTAGTATGTATGTATGTAGTATGTATGTATGTTGTATGAATGTTGTACAGTATATATGTATGTAGTATGTATCTATGTTGTATGAATGTAGTATATATGAAGTATGTAGTATGTATGTATGTTGTATGAATGTTGTATATATGTATGTATGTTGTATGAATGAAGTATGTATGTAGTATATATGTTGTGTGAATGTAGTATATATGAAGTATGTATGTAGTATGTATGTATGTTGTATGAATGCAGTATACGGTATATGAAGTATGCATGTAGTATGTATGTAGTATGTATAAATGTTGTATATATGTAGTATGTATGTATGTTGTATGAATGTAGTATAAATGAAGTATGTATGTAGTATGTATGTTGTATGAATGTTGTATATATGTAGTATGCATGTAGTATGTCTGTATGTTGTATTAATGTAGTATATATGAAGTATGCATGTAGTATGTAGTATGTATGTATGTTGTATTAATGTAGTATATATGAAGTATGCATGTAGTATGTAGTATGTATGTATGTATGTATGTTGTATTAATGTAGTATATATGAAGTATGTATGTATGTTGTATGAATGTTGTATATATGTAGTATGTCTGTAGTATGTATGTAGTATGTATGTTTTTTATTTTTTACCTTCAACACATTAGCCGGATGATGGGACTACTACTGTCCCATCATTGGCTAATGTGTCAATCACTGTCATTGTAGCAGTCATAGCCCGATGGGACTTGTAGTCCCATCGGACAATGCCTGCACATACTCACAGCCCCTGGCAGGCCCGCACAGACCCCCGGCAGGCCCGTACAGACCCCCGGCAGGCCCGTACAGACCCCCGAGAGGCCCGCACAGACCGCCGGAAGGCCCGCACAGACCCCCATCAGACCCGTACAGACCACCGAGAGGCCCGCACAGACCGCCGGAAGGCCGCACAGACCCCCATCAGGCCCGTACAGACCCCCAAGAGGCCCATACAGACCCCGCCCGCACACACAGACACGCACACTGTCCGCCCACGCACCGCCCACACTCTTCCCCCCTCCCGAACTGGATGTACAAGGAAAGAAAGGGGCTTTTTTAATTCCGATATTTCTGTCCCATTGACTTGAATGGGACTTCCGGTATCGGAATCGGCGATACCGATACTTTTTTGGGTATCGGGCCGATCCAATCCGATCCAATATTTCTGTATATCGGATGGTATCGCTCAACACTATTCGTGACGCCACCTGTGGTGTTCGGCAATGAAGATGTTAAGCCGACGCTGCAGACAGATCCTCTGGGACAGATGGTGTGGTGCAGCAATGATGTAATAGCCCTCCACAGGCAGGGCTGTAGTCCAAGGGCAGTGTAGGTGAAGTGACACGTAGATGGTGCAGTGTCAGGCGCGAGGGATGTAGCAGTGCTGAGCAGGTGGACGCAGGAATAAGTGGAGGACACCAGGGAATGTAGTTCCAAAGCTTTACTCACAGTCTGTTGTGGTACAAGGGCCTGCATCCGTGCTGTCCTCTGGGTCAGGAGCTCAGCCAACTTCCAGGCAAGATGAAGTACTCCTTTCCAACACTCCGCCAACATATGCCTTTTCTGAACGTCTCCCTTGTTGCGCCTATAGTGAAGTACTCACAGTACTGAGTTACACTGGAGTTCCTCCTGTCAGATGTTCCTATGAACTCTACTTGTACGGCAGACAGCTAGTAGCCTGCTTCGGGGACTCCTTACTACCTAGTCCCGGCTCACTCACGATGCAAGTCTTGGGTAGGAATAAAGTGGTGACAACTACTATTCCGCCGGTGTCTGCTGCAGGACCATTAGTATCCATACAACCTCGGGGACCGGACCCCGGCCTTGCGCTGTGAACTTGGGAAGGCTTCTCCTCTAACCCTAATCCTTAGTCCTCCTCTCCTTACGTTTCGTACAATCCTTTCCTTCTCATGGAGATTCAGGCTTTCTATAATGTCTCTTTCCTGTGCCATCGGACCCAGGTCACTGAGGTCGGCTGCAGCACTTCCTTCCATCCATCCCACTCCGGGGATCTTCTCTCCTCCTCTGACTCTGTCAGACTGACCAAATCCTAAACTCTTCCCGCTCTTTTGAGTGCAAACTAAACTCCACCCGCCTCCCAGCACGTTTCGTGTTCCAAGCAGGGAGCCACCAAAGGGTGCTTTGCTACACTACTTTGTGGTGTGGGGGTGCCGGTGTTGGAGTGTGGTCAGGTGTCTCCACCTTACCTGGATAGTGGGGTACCACACCTCAGGAGGAGGTGCAGTACCTCTGTGGCGACTGAACCCTCAGGGTCGCCACATAATACTAACGGCCCCATACACATGAGATCAGAGTTGGCTGAGCGGTCATTTGGCAGACGGCGATCTCTCCCGACTCCCCCATACACACAAATATTCCAGCTTTCCTGTGGTCTGTATGAGAGAGTCGCCTCCAGACTCCTCTAGAGGAGGATTATCTACAGGAAGAACAGACGGATAATCCTCTGAAATTCAGGATGTCAGATCCTTCTCTGCCCTGACATCATCTGTCGGGAGGCCCCCAAATACATTATATGGTCGGCCAATCCCCCGAAATCAGAGCTTTCATGTAACTTTAGCCTAATGTGTATGGGGGTGTTATAAGGTAACTTATTGGACGCTGCCTCTGGCCCAGCCTAATAGACCTTCATACATTGCAGCCCAGACCCCATTATTAGGCATGTAAGTATCGCAGTAACTAGGCCGCCCCATACTATCGAGTACTTGGAGGCGGGGGGCATTCAGCCAAACTCTGTCACACCTTCTTAGATGTCATGTTTGCTTTTCAGGGTTTTTGTTGCAGCCGCTCCTGTGCCGTCCCTGCGGTGTACATCTATGTTCTGGGGCACAAAAGAGTTAATTTCTTTTTAATAAATGTTTAACATGTCAAAAATTATAAAATGTGTTTTCTGCTTTTTTGTTATTTTTTTCTTCTTACAAGAATTGTTGTAGCCAATTTTCTTTAGAAACATTTTAATATCGGCTTTTTCTGGAGTTTTTCTTGTAATATAGGAAAGCCTAAGGCCAGAAATAATCCCCATAAATCACTGTACATGGAGACTTTGGGATCAGATCATTTCTGTCCGTTGTGTTTGTGGAAACAAAAAATCTTTTCTAAAAGCCTCAAACTTCTGTGTGTGACTCAGAGCTGAGATCTAACGTGAGAGAAGATTCCAGTGCGGGGAAGACGGGAAACCTTCATATAGACGGCCGGTGGGGATGGAGGCAGTGACCGACTCTGGCCACATCTGTCTCTAGAGCCGCAGTAGAAGATGAAGATGTCGTCCTCATCATGAAGGAGTTATTTCTCATGTCGCGTGTAATGAATATCTCCTGCAGTATTGCTAATGCCGATTCCAGTGTCGGTAAATGAGACGAGAATTAGCGTTATGGAAGATGAGTCTATGAGGAACGTGTTCAGCTGCCGACTCCGAGGAGGAAACTGCTTGTTGTCTGTGGCCTAAATATATAGGTTTTATTAGTAGATAAAATAATAATAATAATCTTTATTTATGTAGCGCCAAAATATTCTGCAGTGCTTTACAGTTTAACAGTTTCAAAACACAAGTCATAAGTAACAACGTTAACAATACAATAATTAAAGTAAAATCAGCCGCCCCTGCTGGTGAGAGCTTACAATCTACAATGAGGTGGGGGAGATACAAAGTACAGGTGGGTATTTACAATGATGTATTTACAATGATGGTCCAGCCATCTTGAGAAGGTGGGGGACAGAGATAGTGAATGGGCTACATATTCACACTTGCACATAAAATGACTTTGATTAGTGAACGTGATAGGCTGCTCTGAATAGATGTGTTTTGAGAGAGGGCCTAAAACTGTGCAAATTGTGGATAGTCCTAATTTCTTGGGGTAGAGCATTCCAGAGTATTGGCGCAGCGCTGGAGAATTCTTGGAGTCGGGAGTGGGAGGCGCGGATTAGTGCAGAGGTTAGTCGAAAGTCTTTTGCAGAGCGCAGCGGTCGGCTAGCCCGATAGATGGAAATGATGGAGGAGATGTAGGGGGGTGCCGCACTGTGGAGAGCTTTGTGGGTGAGAACAAGTACTTTGAATTGGACCCTATAATGAATGGGCAGCCAATGTAAGGACTGGCGAAGAGCGGACGCGTCCGAGTACCGATTAGCCGGATAGATGACCCTGGCTGCTGCATTAAGTATGAACTGGAGAGGGGAAAGTCGAGTAGCGGGGAGGCCAATTAATAGGGCATTGCAGTAGTCCAGGCGGGAATGGATCAGAATGACAATGAGGGTTTTTTTTGTTTCCCTGGTGAGAAAAGGGCGGATTCTAGAGATGTTCTTTAGGTGTAAGTGGCAAGAGCGGGCAAGAGATTGTATATGGGATGTGAAGGAGAGGTTGGTGTCAAACATAACACCCAGACAGTGCGCCTGCTGCCGGGGTGTTATTATGGTGCCACCCACGGAGAGGGAAATGACAGATTTAGGGAGGTTAGTAGATGGCGGGAGCAGAAGAAGTTCAGGTTTTGAGAGGTTAAGTTTCAGATAGAGAGCGGACATGATGTTGGAGACTGCGGACAGTCTGTCACTGGCATTCTGTTGTACAGCGGGGGTAAGGTCAGGGGATGACGTATATAGTTGTGTATCATCAGCATAAAGATGGTACTGAAAGCCAAATCTGCTGATGGTCTGTCCAATTGGGGCCGTGTAGAGAGAGAAGAGAAGGGGGCCAAGGACTGAGCCCTGAGGTACCCCGACAGCGAGAGGAAGAGGAGATAACGTGGAGCCAGCAAACAAAACACTGAAGGAGCGGTCAGAGAGATAGGAAGAGAACCAGGAGAGAGAGATTTCCTTAATGCCTAGTGACTGGAGCCTATGGAGTAGGAAACGGTGGTCAACAGTGTCGAAAGCTGCAGAAAGGTCAAGAAGAATGAGCAGAGAGTGTTCACCGTTACATTTTGCTGTCAGAAAGTCATTGGTCACTTTGATGAGTGCAGTTTCAGTCGAATGTAGGGGTCGGAAGCCAGACTGTGAAGGGTCTAGGAGGGAGTGAGGGGAGAGGTAACGGGTAAGGCAGCAGTAGACTAGGCGCTCCAAGAGTTTAGAGATGAAGGGGAGATTGGAGACTGGTCTGTAGTTGTTTGTGCATCATGGGTCGAGAGCAGGTTTCTTTAATAATGGAAGAATGATAGAGTGTTTGAAGGAGGATGGGAAAATGCCTGAGGAGAGGGAGAGATTAAAGATTGTAGTTAGGTGAGTTGTGATGACTGGAGAGAGAGACTGGAGGAGTTGTGAGGGAATGGGGTCGGTAGTGCATGTAGTTGGGCTAGAAGAAGAGAGGAGTCTGGAGACTTCTTCTTCTGTGATGGGATCAAATGTGGAAAGTGAGCCAGGGGAAATGCAATTAGGGATGGGAGTCACAGCACTTGGTGGTTGGGAGCGGATGTCCTGACGGATATTATCTATTTTCTCTATAAAATGGGAGGCCAGGTCATCAGCACAAATGTCTGTGATAGGGGCTTGTGCTTTTGGCCAGAGGAGGGAGTGAAAAGTGTCAAAAAGTTTCTTGGGGTTGTTGGCTAGTGAGGAGATCAGGGTGGTGAAGTAGGTCTGTTTGGCGAGGTGAAGGGCAGCGTTATAGGTTCTTAACATAAATTTGAAGTGGATGAAGTCTTCTGGTGTGCGGGTTTTTCTCCGTCAGCGTTCAGCACTCCTAGAGCATCGCTGGAGAAATTGAGTTTGCGATGTGAGCCAGGGCTGTTTTACTCTGTGTTTGGAGGTTTTGAGGGTGAGGGGCGCTACCTGGTCAAGGGTGGTTGTAAGAGTGTGTTGTAGTGATGAACAGCCAGATTAGGACAGGAAAAAGAGGAGATTGGGATAGGGAAGATTGTAGGGAGTCTGAAAGTGTCTGAGGGTTAATGGCTTGTAGATTTCTGAATGTTTGATAGGTAGGAGTGTGCTGGGGTGGGCGAGGATTTGTGAGCGTGAAGGAGAGAATATTGTGGTCAGAGAGGGGAAGTGGTGAGTTATTTAGGTAGGAGATTGAGCAAAGCCGGACAAAGACCAGGTCAAGGGTGTTACCGTCTTTGTGTGTCTCAGAGGTTGAGCGCTGTGAGAGGCCGAGAGAGGTGGTTAGTGATAGAAGCTGGGATGCAGATGTGGAAGTAGGGCTGTTAATGGGGATGTTGAAGTCTCCCAGGATAAGAGTTGGTAGTTCTGAGGACATGAAGTGCGGCAGACAGGCTGAAAAGTGGTCAAGGACGTGTGTTATGAATGAGTCACCGGAGGAGGAGAAAACAAAAATACAAGCTAAGTCCAGAAAACCGGAGAAGTTGGTAACTAGCGGATTGCAGACCCCTGATCCTATTCACCACAACTAACAGTAGCCGTGGGGGGTTCCTACGGTGGTCCTAGACCCCTCGTCCCAGCCGGAGAGCTAAATAAGCCTAAAGAAAGAAAGAGGAAATCTAAACTGCCCCAGAGCAGACCCCAAAGCAATAGACAGCCCCCAACATGTATTGTCGGTGAAAAACAGATGAAAATACAAACGCAGACAGAAAGACAGGCTGAGCAAACGATGGGGCCCAACTAACTAGATGGGAAAGGACAGAAAAGATGCTGGCTGCAATCTGCAAAAAACCTACCAAAAATGTCCCAACAGTCTGATAGGAAAAAAGGCCCTGAAGTCACTAGACTTCAAAAACTCTATATCAGCACTCAGGTATATTCTGAAACCAGAGCAAATAGATCAACTGATCAGAGACAAAAATGGAATTCAGCCAGTCCCAGCAAGGGCTGGCTGAACGCAAACACTAAGTAAACCAGACAAAATTTCATGGAATAATAGCAGGGCAAAAACTTAGCTTTTAGTAGACAGGAACTAAACTGGATGCCAGAACTCAGAGCAGAAAGGATCACCAGCAACCCTGCAGGGCGTTGGCTGCCTTATATTCACTCAGAGATTCTGGATGTCCAATCACACTCCACCTGTTCAGATGACAGGTTCTTCCCATCCAACTCAATTTCACTACTTCCCTTCACCAGCAGAGGGAGTTCATCAGACATCACAGGTGAAGGGGCAAATGTACTCACAACAGACGTGGGTGAGCCTGGAGGCCGGTATATGACCGCTACTGTGAGGGAGAAGGGACGGAAGAGTCTGATGGTATGGACCTCAAAAGAAGGGAATGAGAGTGATGGAACTGGGGGGATGTCAGGGAACAAAACTAAACACTGTAAAATAATAAATCTCATATGTTTCCCTTATTATCGCCAGTAATTGTATTATTACACAGGATTCTTATGATGTTACATTGGCTCATCATCTTCTCATTCAGGTCTCTACATTATCGGATCCTCTCAGTGAAGATCTTCTGCAAAAGAAAATATTCCTGATTTACCCATCAAGGATGGATATGGACAGAGACAAGATGGCGGAGAGGATGTTACACCTCACCCTAGAGATCCTCTTCCGTCTCACTGGAGAGGTGAGAGATTCTGATGACGTCACATTACATCATTCTTATCTATGGGAATAACAGATGGACAGAACTGGAGAGGTGAGGACTCTGGAAATGTCTGTAGTGAGATTTATTAATGTGTCTCTCCATAACCAGGATTACACAGTGGTGAAGAAGACCTCTAGTGATCGCTGTCAGGACCCTGTGTCTGAGGGATGGGGAAGACCCCTGAGCCCAATCACAGGGCCTCTACCTCACCCCCAGATCCATGTGGACATCAATGACCAGAAGATCCTAGACCTCACCTACAAAATGATTGAGCTGCTGACTGGAGAGGTGACACTGCTGGGAATGCTGGGACATTATACAGTAACGCTATGAAGGGATCGGGGGATGACGGTATCATTGTATGTGTCAGGTTCCTATAAGGTGCCAGGATGTCGCCGTCTATTTCTCCATGGAGGAGTGGGAGTATTTAGAAGGACACAGAGATCTGTACAAGAACGTCATAATGGAGGTTCCCCAGCCGCTCACATCACCAGGTAATAGACAGGACTAAATACACACGGCCTATAATTATCTGTATGTAGAGAATGAATTTAGTCCCTGTATGTGTTTCCTCCAGATCTATCCAGTAAGAGGACAACACCAGAGAGATGTCCCCATCCTCTTCTTCCACAGGACTGTAAACAAGAAGATCCCAGTGCTCCTCAGGATCATCAGGTAGATGGAGAGAAGGTGTCAGGAGATCTCCCCTTTGATGTGTAGACGGCTGTGAAGGTCTTGTGCTCAGTCTTGTTTTAACCACCAGTATTATATGTTTTATACTTGTGTGATGAGAACAGTGGAGGTGGCAGGATTAGAGCTGATCATAGATGGGACTTCTCCATCTGTCGGTGACTTTTACAATATTTGTTTCAGGGTGAAGATCTGACCCATATTAATACTACAGAGACATATGTGAGAGATGATGAGTGGTGTAAAGAGGAGAGTGCCACATATGACTACCCAGGTGAGTAGTAACCACTGAATGCAGAGACGTCACAGATTCCTCTCAGTCACCGGCTGTGGCTGCTTTATCGGTGGTGTAGTCCGGCCGTATTACCATGATCACCATTTTGCCTCTAGACCACAACATTCTCCTCCACCAAAACTGCAAATGACTTTGGGCATTGAAAGCCCTTTTCTATAGACCTTACAACCTGGAGGAGCCACCTACTCCCTGGGTTGAGGAGACGCTGACCGTTACCTGCCCAGATCTGTAAACTATAAAGCCAAATGACAGCGTACGTAGAATGTGCTGACAGGTTAGAAAATCACTTGAAGAAAAATATTATGCTGGGCCTGTAAGAGAAAGCGGAGGGTAATGATGCTGTTGGCTTCCTAGATCCCTGAGATCTTATCGGATGACTCTTCTCTCCCTTCTGTGCTGCTGAATGTCTCATGGTCCCTACAAGACCAGGTCCAGTCTTTCTGGCCAAACTTCCCTTTTAAAATCGACAATAGTAAATGTGCAGTGAGGCCAAGTGTGAATTTCTGTACAATAACAGCAGAGTTTCCCTTTATCCTGACTTTTCAATTTATATTAAAACTACCATATTTTTTGGACTAAAGACACACTTTTTTCCTTCAAAAATCTGGAGGGAAATGGGGGGTGCATCTTATAGTTCGGATGTACCGGCTCTGGCGGAGCAGCGGGTCACAGGAGGCTGGAGCCGGTGGCTGCGGCTAACTCCTGTTCCCACTGCTAAAGAGAAATGAATATTCACTGCATTCCACGCCCATGGGCTTGGAGGGCCTTGAATATTCATTTCTCTTTAATCCCTTCCCGACCAATGATGCCACATAGGCATCATGAAAAGCCGTGCCAATATGACCAGTGACGCCTATGTGGCGTCATGAAATAATTGCCCTCCTGCGGGTCGAGTGACCGGGGTCACTTAAAGGTCACCCAATCCGCTGTCATGCCGCGCTCACTGCGGCCGCTCAGGGGGCCCCGTCGGCTGAGCACGCGCACTTCTCATACCCAGGTTTCCACTCCCTCCATGTCGCGCTTGTGCGTGCGCGCTCCTGTCAGGTCTGTCTCCAGGTCGGTCCTCTCTATGGTAAAGGAGGATCTGACCCGGAAGCTGTAGTGGTCATGTGCTATCAGGCATTAGGACCTGACCCGGAAGCTGTACTGGTCATGTGCTATATCAGGCTACCTCTCCCTATGGGAGGTCCCTGATTATTGTTGTGCTTCCTGGCCTAGTTGGTTGTGTCCCTGCCTGGCTGTGCGCTGTATTCAGGTCCTCTGCTCTGCTTTGTACTCTATTGTGCCTCCTGGCACACGTTCTGAACTTTCACTTTGCTTTGTCTCATGCTCAGTCGTGCCTCTTGGCACACACTCTGATCCTGTGCTCTGTTTCATGCTCAGCCGTGCCTCCGGGCACTCACTCTGTCCTTGTGCTCTGTTACGCCTCCTGGCACGTCTGTTGCTCAATTCAGTACTCTGTCGTGTTTCTGGCACGCGTCCTGTTTTGCTCACATCCAGACGTACTGGTCGCTGCACGTCATTTGTGCCCACTTGTACCCGTCTTGCACTATCCTGTATTTAGCGCACACCCATGTATCCAGCTGGTATTCCCTAGTATCCTGCACCTTCCTTCAGACACACTCACTCGTGTCTCCTGTGAACCGGCCGCCTGGTGCCAGCAGTCGTGGTATCTTATCCCCTGGGGCTTGCTCCTGACACTCCCTGTATAGGGGGTGGTTCTCACTAGGCCAGCTCGCCCTGGGAGGGTTGGTGCCATGACCCAGAGGGTCCACTCCAGGAGTCGTCACACCCGCACACACAGGGAGCTTTGTACTTCACCACAGGGGGGGTGGCTTCGCCCCCATGTGGCTATGATCGCTCTGATTGGACGTTAAAAGTGAAACAGCCAATCAGAGCGATAATAATATTTCATCAATGAAATTTGATGAAATATTACAAATCCAGCCATGGCTGATGCTGCAGTAGCATCGGGCATGCTTGGAGACACCGATCCGACCCCCCCACACCGGCGATCTGCCACTGAATGACAGATCTGCCTCCGCTGTCATCATCTGCTCCCCCCGCCTTCCCTCCGTTCCCCCCGCAGTCCGATCACATCCCCTCCCAACCCCCGGTACCTTCCGAGTGCCGCTGTTGCTCCCGATGTCCCGCGGTCCCGGATCATGGGTGCCGCCATCTTGGAAAATGGTGGGCGCATGCGCAGTGCGCCCGCTCAAATCTGCCGGCTGCAGATTCGATTCATTCATTTTGATCACTGTGATAAACTCTCACAGTGATCAAAATAAAATAAAACGTAAATAAACCCCCCCCTCTATACGCCCTTAGGTAGAAACAAATAATAAAATAAAGAAAACATTTTTATTTTCATTTTTCCATTAGGGTTAGGGTGGAATTAGGGTTAGGGTGGAGTTAGGGCTAGGGTTGGAATTAGGGTTAGGGTTAGAGTGGAATTAGGGTTAGGGTTGGAATTAGGGTTAGGTGTTATGATTGAGTCACCGAGGAGGAAAAAACAAAACACAAGCTCAGCCCAGAAAATCAGAGAGGTTGGAAACTAGCGGATTGCAGACCCCTAATCCTATCACACAACTAGCAGTAGCCGTGGAGTGTTCCTACGGTGATCCTAGACACCTCGTCACAGCCGGAGATCTAAATAAGCCTAAAGAGAGAAAAGGGAAAAACTGACTGCCCCAGAGCAGACCCCAAAGCAATAGGCAGCCCCCAACATATAATGACGGTGAAACAAGATGAAAACACTAACACAGATAGAAAGATAGGTTGAGTAAACGATGGGGCCCAAGCTAACTAAAAAGGACAGGACAGAAAAGCTGCTGTCTGCAATCCGACAAAACCCTGCTAAAAATATTACCAACACAACTGATAAGCAAAAAGGACCCTGAAGTCACTAGACTTCAAACCCTATATCAGCACTCAGAATATTCTGAAAGCAGAGCAAAAGAGAACACTGATCAAGGATTAAGAATCCAGCACACCCCCGGCCAGGGATGGCTGAACTCAAAAAACAAGGTAAACAGAACCAAAACTAATAAGTTCAATAGCAGAGCAAAAACTTATCTTTGGGAAGCAGGAATCAGACTGGTCTCCAAGAATCCAGCAGAGAAAATCACCAGCCACTCAGAAGGGTGTCGGCTGCCTTATATCCAGTCTGAAGTTCCTGTTACCCAGTCACAATCCACCTGATCAGGTGTTTGGTTTCTTTCATCCAAATCAGCCTCACTACCTTCCTTCACCAGAAGAGGGAGATCCTCGGACACAAAAGGTGAATGAACAGATGAGCTCACAACAGTTAAGGTTGGAATTAGGGTTAGAATTCTGGTTAGGGATGGAATTAAGATTATTGTGGAATTAGGGTTAGGGTTAGGGTTGGAATTAGGGTTAGGGTTAGGATGGAATTAGGGTTAGGGTGGAATTAGGGTTAAGGTTTGGGTTGGAATTAGGGTTAGGGTTGGAATTAGGGTTAAGATTAGAGTTAGGGGTTTGTTGGGGTTAGGGATGGGATTAGGGTTAGACTTGTGGTTAGGGTTATCGTCAGTTTTGGGATTAGGGTTAGGGGTGTGTTGAGGTTAGGGTTATGGTTAGGGTTGGGATTAGGGTTAGGGATGTGTTGGGGTTAGGGGTGTGTTGGGGTTAGGGTTGGAGTTAGAATTGAGGGGTTTCCACTGTTTAGGCTCATCAGGGGGTCTCCAAACGCGACATGGTGCTAACATTGATTCCAGCCAATTTTGCGTTCAAAAAGTCAAACGGTGCTCCCTCCCTTCCAAGCCCTGACGTGTGCCCAAACAGTGGTTTACCCCAACATATGAGGTAACAGCGTACTCCGGAAAAATTGCAGAACAACTTTGGGGGTCTAATTTCTCCTTTTACCCTTGGGAAAATAAAAAATTGGGGGCTAAAAAATTATTTTTGTGGAAAAAAATGTTTTTTTTATTTTCACGTCTCTGCGTTATAAACTTTTGTGAAGCACTTGGGGGTTCAAAGTGCTCACCAGACATCTAGATAAGTTCCTTGGAAGGTCTAGTTTCCAAAATGGGGTTACTTGTGGGGGGTTTCTACTGTTTAGGCACATCAGGGGCATATGTAACGACGACTGCAGACCATTCCTTGAAAGTCTGCATTTCAAAACATCACTACTTCCATTCCGAGCCCTGATGTGTGCCCAAACAATGGTTCCCCCCACATATGGGGTACCAGCGTACTCAGGACAAACTGGACAACAAATTTTGGGGTCCAATTTCTCCTGTTACCCTTGTGAAAATAAAAAATTGCAAGCTAAAAAATCATTTTTTGAAGGAAAAAAATGATTTTTTATTTTCACAGCTTTGCGTTATAAACTTCTGTGAAGCACTTGGGGGTTCAAGGTACTCACCACACATCTAGATAAGTTCCTTGGGAGGTCTAGTTTCCAAAATGCGGTCACATGTGGGGGGTTTCCACAGTTTCTTCACATCAGGGGTTCTGAAAACGTAACATGACGCCCGCAGACCAATCCATCAAGTCGGCATTTCAAAATGTCACTACTTCCCTTCCAAGCCCCAACGTGTGCCCAAACAGTGGTCCCCCCCACATATGGGATACCAGCATACTCAGGACAAACTGGACAACAACTCTTGGGGTCCAATTTCTCTTGTTACCCTTGTGAAAAAAAAATTGCGGGCTAATAATCATTTGTTTTAGGAAAAAAATTATTTTTTATTTTCACGGCTCTGCGTTATAAACTTCTGTGAAGCACTTGGGGGATCAAGGTGCTCACCACACAACTAGATAAGTTCCTTGGGGGTCTAGTTTCCAAAATGGTGTCACTTGTGGGGGGTTTCCACAGTTTAGGTACATCAGGGGCTCTGCAAATGTAACATGATGCCCACAGACCATTCCATCAAGTCTGCATTTCAAAACGTCACTACTTCCCTTCCAAGCCTTGACGTTTACCCAAACAGTGGTCCCCCCCACATAAGGGGTACCAGTGTACTCAGGACAAACTGGAAAACTTTTGGGGTTCAATTTATCCTATTACCCTTGTGAAAATAAAAAATTGCTGACTAAAAAATAATTTTTGGAGGAAAAAAAAATATTTTTTATTTTCACGGCTCTGCATTATAAACTTCTGTGAAGCACTTGGGGGTTCAAGGTGCTCACCACACATCTAGATAAGTTCCTTCGGGGGTCTAGTTTCCAAAATGGGGTCACTTGTGGGGGAGCTCCAATGCTTAGGCACACAGGGGCTCTCCAAACGCGACATGGCAACCGCTAAATATTCCAGCATATTTTCCATTCAAAAAGTCAAATGGCGCTCCTTCCCTTCTGAGCCCTGTTGTGCACCCAAACTGTGGTTTATGACCACATATGAGGTATCGGTGTACTCAGGAGAAATTTCCCAACAAAATTTAAGATCCATTTTATCCTTTTGCCCATGTGAAAATGAAAAAATTGATGCTAAAAGAAAATTTTTGTTGGAAAATTAAAATGTCCATTTTTTCCTTCCATGTTGCTTCAGTCACTGTGACACACCTGAAGGGTTAATAATCTTCTTGAATGTAGTATTGAGTAGCTTGAGGGGTGCAGTTTTTAGAATGGTGTCACTTTTGGGTATTTTCTGCCATATAGACCCCTCAAAGTGACTTCAAATGTGAGGTGGTCCCTAAAAAAATGGTTTTGTAAATTTTGTTGTAAAAATAAGAAATCACTGCTCAACTTTTAACCCTTATAACTTCCTAACAAAAAAAAATTTTGTTTCCAAAATAGTGCTGATGTAAAGCAGACATGTGGGAAATGTTATTTAGTAACTATTTTGTGTCACATAACTTTCTGGTTTTACAGAATAAAAATTCAAATTTTGAAAATTGTGAAATTTTTAAAATTTCCCCCAAATTTCTGATTTTTTCACAAATAAACGCAAAAATTATCAACCTAAATTTACCACTAACATGAAGCCCAATATGTCATGAAAAAATATTCTCAGAATCGCTAGGATCCATTGAAGCGTTCCAGAGTTATTACCTCATAAAGGGACATTGGTCAGAATTGCAAAAAATGTCCTGGTCATTAAGGTCAAAATAGGCTTGGTCATGAAGGGGTTAATAATAGTGTCTTTCTCTACTCTTCTGGTCAGGACTCATAGTGGCTCCAATGGTCCACCATAAATGAGTGCAGCTCCAGTTTAGTGTTCTCCCCTTGTACATACGTTGATGTTGGGGATGTAACATTTTTTATTCTATGTCTTTTTTTTTTAACCTGTTCCTTCTGTATGATAATTTGATTGTGGTGGGATCGGCCTTCCTGCCTAATGTGAGTCTGTAACTCCGTGATAGTCTTGAAAAAAATCTCTCCATCGCCTCTTCCAAATGTCTAAGATCTAAATTTAAAGGGAACCTGTCAGCAGGATTGTGCTCAGTAACCTACAGACACTGTCAGGTCAGCGCCGTTATACTGATTACAATGATACCTGGTGATGAAATCCGTCTTGTGGTTGTTGTTTAATCTGTATTTGTAGTTTTCAGTTCATGAAATTCTCGTGCTCTGGGGCGGGGCTGTGGGTGGGGCACTGGGGTGGGGCTGTGGGCAGGGCTTTATGTGGTGCGCTGATTACATATTCATCTGTATTGGCTTATGACAGATCACTGATCCCTCACTGACCTGCCCCCCATTATTACATAATACATATAATAGCATTGATATTATTGGTGATAATGCCTATAATATTGTGGCTATTGTGAGGCTTAGACAAAAAATGTGCAAATGACACTGGCAGCGCCTGTTCAGTAATATCTCTTACTTATAGATTTATAGATGCCATTGCCGGTGACATTTTTCTGGATGTAGTTTTTTATGTAAAATAGGGGGCAGGTCACTGAAGGATCAGGGTCATAAGCCAATATAGATGAATATGTACGTAGAGCACCACATAAGACCCGCCCACAGCCACTCCCACAAACCCACCCCAAAGCACGAGAATCTCATTAACTGAAAACTACAAATACAGATCAAACAATAACCAGCCCGCAGCTGCCCGAAAAAGACAAATCTATTAGATGCGCCAATTCCGACACTTTGCCCGGCTCTTCCCACTTACCCTGTAGTGTTGGCAAGTGGGGTTCATATTTGTGTGGTTGATGTCACCTTTGTATTGTCAGGTGACATCAAGCCCACGGCTTAGTAATGGAAAGGTGTCTATCCATTACTAACCCCATAGTTACATGGTAAATAAAGACACAGCCAGAATCAAGCCTTTTATTAGAAATAAAACAAAACAGTTTTCCTTTTTTATTTAAAAATAACAAACACAGTTATACTCACCTAACGCCTATTTCCACCAAAGAGCTCGTTCTCCTGTAATAAAAATAAAAAACAACAATATACTATACCTTTCTGTCGCTCTGTCCCACGCCGTAATCTTTATCTGGGGGATAATTAGTTTTCAACCTGTTTGGTGCCAAGATGCGACCGTCCAGGTTGAGAACCACTGGTGAATGAGCTGCTGTAAGCGCAGTATCATTGACCAGCAGTGACATCATCGAGGTTTCCAACCAGGCTGAACTGCAGTGACCTCAGGACCGTGGGAAAAAGTCAGTGATGAGGTCACCACAGTTTAAGCTTAGTGACTTCACAGCAGATCACCGTGAGAATTCTGTGGGTTATTTTTAAATAAAAAAACGAAAACTGCGTTTTGCTTTATTTCTAATAAAAGAGTTTATTATGGCTGTGTATTTACCATATAACTATAGTATTAGAAATGGATAGGTGTCTTATAGACATCTCTCCATTACTAAGCCGTGGGCTTGATGTCACATGACAATACAAGGGTGACATCAACCCCACAAATATGAACCCCATTTGCCACCACTATAGGGCAAGTGGGAAGAGCCAGGCAAAGCACCAGAATTGGAGCATCTAATAGATGTGGCTATTCTGGGCAGCTGCGTGCTGCTATTTTTAGGCTGGGGGGGTTAATATCCATGGCCCCTTACAAGCTTGAGAATACCAGCCCCCAGATGTCAGCTTTAGCAAGGCTGGTTGTCAAAAATGGAGGGGACCCCAGGCCGTTTTCTTAAATTATTAAATAAAAAAAACTGTGGGGACCCCTCTTTTCTTGATAACCAGCCTTGCTGAAGCTGACAGCTGAGGGTTGCAGCCCCCAGTTGTGAGTTTTGCCAGACTAGTTATAGAAAATACAGGGGAACCCATGCCGTTTTTTTCATTCATTTACTTATAGTGCAGGCGGCGGGTGAGGAATACTCCCATCATCCGCTCCTGCTGCCACTGTTCTTAGTAGCAGCAGGTGTAGGTTGAAGGGGGTAATAGACCCAAAAGCCCCCACCTGCTGTCATCATTCTGACTTTAATATAACTCTCATCATTCACCCCGCCGGCAGAGCAGGGGAGAATGATGAGAGCGTCTTCAGCACCGGCCACCGGGGAACAGGGCTTACTATAGCGCTTCTTCCCTGCCGGCCGTCCATGTGGTACTGATGCTGCACATGGTTGTCACACGGGTACCACAAGTATTACACACATGGACGTCTCCGGTACCGGAAATATCAGGACGTGTGAAACCGGCCTTATACACAGTTCTCTTTAAATGCCTAATATTTCTTCTTGAAACTCATCTGACAGAAAATATTGGAGCTTAGGATAGTATAGATTGTGAAGTCTCTGAGACCCATACTCTAATTACACCAGAGAGGTTTCACCACTAGTTTCTCATTTATTACTGATGGAGACTGTGGAGTTTGATCATTTCAGTAGTTCCTAATCAGGCCCCATTATTAATATCTGACGTGTGTCACTTTATGTGGTGGTAAGTTTGGAATTCTGCACAAAGGATAATAGAAAACAAATGGATCTTACAAATTATTTTCCAGCTTCGCACTATACCCTATATACGGTTGTACACTACTGTCTGGGCACATGGCAGTGTTCAGAAGGGAAGGAGCGCCATTTAGCTATTTGAATGCAGATCTAGCTGGAATAGTTTGCAGACATAATGTATTGGGAGCACTGTTCATGGTCACCTGGCAGCTCAAAAGATGTCCTCCATGAACATGCTTGGCTCTATCTTCTCTGCTGTCCATATCCCAAGGATTGCCTTGCTCATTGCCCTTTTACACCTTTACATGGATCTGGACTTACACTGGGACCTCTAGGCTTGGACCATGGTGTTACCTGCTATTCTGTGGTGTTAGATGGCAAGAAGAATAGTCAGGTAGCTGGGTCAGAACCAGAAGGACAGAATCAGAAGACACAAGAGTAGTCAGTAAACGGGCCACGGTCACAACAGGAAACAAATACACAAGTCACAAGCTGAGCACAGAGGACTGAACCAGAGGAGAACAACGCTGTATCTGGCAGATTCCGGCCATGTGCTTTGCGCTTTAGTAGGGTGTGGTACTTTCCAATTGGCTGAAGTAGGGAGCAGATTACTCCAGCTGGACAGCAGGAACAGATCCCAGATGAGATTGGACACATCATATGCAGAAGCCCTAATGTAACTAAATGACAGAAATCTAGAATAGTCGAAATCCCCATAAAGTGATTCCATTTTATAAATTAATTCACTGAGGGTTATAATCCTTAGGAGGAGTGAATATTTTGACTCCACAGTCACGTTCCAGAAATTAACACGCAGTGGATGTTGGAGAGTGAAAATTACACATCTGCCATTTTATTACCCAGCACATAGTGCCCAGATTGTGCTCCAGGAGACACACACCAAAAATTAAGTGGATTCTTCTCACTATAATATTGCTCAATACAGGGATCCTAAATGTTGTTTGCGCACACTGCAAGACTCCGAAGTGAGAGCGGATTTTGCTGGATTGGTTTATAGAAACCTTGTTGCTTTTCAACAGCCTTTGAGCCACTAATAGTGCGGGAACCTCTGTTTTTCCATTGACAGATGATGGACCTGAGTGGGGACTTGTTTTTTGTGAGATGAGAATTGGTATTATTTTCGCCTACATAACATTGATTGGTTTCTTTCTATTCGATATTTGGGAGGCAGAATGAACAAACAGTTGAACACCGCACACTACTGGTTCATCCAACAAGGTTTTCTATTAGACTGTGAACTGTCATTGTCTTGGTAAATAATTAAAGTTTTATACATAGCTTGCCATTTTTATGGACAGTTTAAGTAGAAATGTTCAAAAATATAAAACTCAAGGATATTTTATTAAAAAATAATTGTTTTTATCTTAGCAGATGACTATACCAGGAGATCAGAGGGACAGCTGACATCTTTAATTTTGAAATCTGATGATCTTGAGATCCTACAAGATACAACTGAAGTGATTGCTGTTACTCCAGATATATCATCATCCATTCACAGCAAAGATCTGCCATCTGATCCTATGAAACAGGTCCCATCTTCTGATTCATTACTGACTACTAAGGAAAATCAAAGTCACAAAAGAGGCAATAAAAAGCAAACTGCTCCTAAAGCAAAGAAGTCATTTTCATGTTCAGAATGTGGGAAATGTTTTAACAAGAAATCTCATTTTGTTGCCCACCAGAGAATCCACACAGGAGAGAAGCCTTTTTCCTGTTCAGAATGTGGGAAATGTTTTGCACATAAATCACATTTTGTTACACATCAGAGAATTCACACAGGGGAGAAGCCTTTTTCCTGTTCAGAATGTGGGAAATATTTTGCACGGAAATCACATTTTGTTAACCACCAGAGAACTCACACAGGGGAGAAGCCTTTTTCATGTTCAGAATGTGGGAAATGTTTTAACCAGAAATCACAATGTGTTATTCACCAGAGAACTCACACAGGGGAGAAACCTTTTTCATGTTCAGAATGTGGGAAATGTTTTGGACAGAAATCACATTTTCTTACCCACAAGAGAACTCACACAGGGGAGAAGCCTTTTCCCTGTTCAGAATGTGGGAAATGTTTTAACAAAAAATCAGATTGTGTTACGCACCAGAGAGATCACACAGGGGAGAAGCCTTTTTCATGTTCAGAATGTGGGAAATGTTTTAACAAGAAATCAGATTTGGTTAATCACCATAGAACTCACACAGGGGAGAAGCCTTTTTCCTGTTCAGAATGTGGAAAATGTTTTAACAATAAATCAAATTGTGTTAAGCACCAGAGAACTCACACAGGGGAGAAACTTTTTTCATGTTCAGAATGTGGGAAATGTTTTAACATGAAATCAAATTGTGTTAAGCACCAGAGAACTCACACAGGGGAGAAACCCTTTTCTTGTACAGAATGTGGGAAATATTTTACACAGAAAGCACATTTTGTTGCCCACCAGAGAATTCACACAGGGGAGAAGCCTTTTTCCTGTTCAGAATGTGGGAAATGTTTTAACAATAAATCAGCTTGTGTTAATCACCAGAGAATTCACACAGGGGAGAAGCCTTTTCCCTGTTCAGAATGTGGGAAATGTTTTATACAGAAATCAGATTGTGTTAAGCACCACAGAATCCACACAGAAGAGAAGCCTTTTTCATGTTTAAAATGTGGGAAATATTTTGCACAGAAATCACGTTTTCTTACCCACCAGAGAACTCACACAGGGGAGAAGTCTTCTTCCAGTTCAGAATGTGGGAAATATTTTAACCAGAAAGCACTTCTTGTTAGACATCAGAGCAGTCACATAGAGGAGAAGCCTTTTTCATTTTCTTAATGTGGGAAATATTTTACTTGGAAATCAACTGTTAATAAACATCAGAGATGTCACATAGGGGAGAATCCTTTTATATGTTCATAATGTTGGAATAGTTTTAACCAAAATGGAATTTTCTTAAATGGGTTGTCTCTTGTCATTCCTCATGTTTGCTGACGAAAGGAAAAAACTAAACCTTATTAATTGCAAATATAAAACTATACCCATAATTCACCCCCTGAAGGTTAGTCAGTAGGTGACTAATAGAAAAAACATGTACCCCACATCTCAGTATATAGGGTGAGGTGACGTGTACACACTCACTCTCCAAGCCTTTAATTTCTACGGGTTTCATCGTCCTCACCAAAGGCGACTCATCAGGAGACTATTTAATATTGACCTTTATTCAAGCGAGACTAAACAAAAAAAAAAAAACTAAAATCATGTATCATGTTATTCAGAACAGTCAGAAAACTAGCCCCATATTGGCAGATCCCAAACATCAATCTATATACTTCGGAAGTTTATAAGCCACTCCAGTGTCAGGAATAGATAGTATGAATTTGAATTTACCAAATGGCTGCAATGAAACAAAGAGTGAAAAATTTAAAGGGGTCTGAATACTTTCCATACTCACTGTATCAGTAAAAATAACTCCTCTTTATTAGGTAAAGTATAAAAGAATTGCGCCATTTTCCGATACCCGTTGTGTCTCCATTTTTCATGATCTCGGGTTGGGTGAAGGCTTATTTTTTGTGTGCCGAGCTGACGTTATTAATGGATGCCATTTTGGTGCAGATACGATCTTTTGGTCTTTCCTTTATTGTATTTCAATGCAATGTTGCGGCCAAAAAAAGTAATTCTGGCGTTTTGACCTTTTTTCTCGTTACGCCATTTAGCGATCGGGTTAATTCTTTTTTATATTGATAGATCGGGCGATTCTGAACTCGGCTATAACAAATATGTGTATGTTTGATTTTTTATTGTTTTATTTTGAAAGGGGCGAAAGGGGGGTGATTTGAACTTTTATATTTTTTTATATTTTTAAAAACTTTTTGTTTTTACTTTTGTCATTGTGAAGACATACAGCATTGTATCTTAATGAACCAGATGACTATTTTTAGCAAACGAAGAATAATAGAATGTTATCTGTATGTTGGCTTTAAATGTAAGTGTTGATTTCTGGTTGGTCAAGAAAACAGACTTTTGTTTGTGTAAGCCGGTAATATTGACTTTTATTGTGCGCTTATCCTTTATCACTAGTGATGTTTGCTGATATGCTAATTATTCATTGTGTTATGGAGCCAGTTTGTTGACTTCTAAAGCAGAGAGGGAAAAACTATGCAAATAGTTTAAATATTCAAGTAATGCTATAATAATCTCATCTCCATTCTTACCCTTTATGTAAATACTGAATGAGGGACACTTGTTAAGTCTAAAATAATTACGGTAAAGTAACACGGGCGCTACCTATCCAAAAAACTCAGATGCAGCTGGTGAAGAGACAGGACTGTGTCGGCTCCTGTTATAAAGTCTGAGCGAAACGTATATTTGTGTGATTCACCGCGCTATGCTGAGCAGATGTGTATTAAAAAAAAAAAAAAGGGAAATAGTACTTAACAGCAGTTATACGTACTTACTTAAAAATGAAGTTGATGTAGAATATTCTGTGTAAGTTGAGATGTCTACGTGGTAAGTAGTTTGCAGGTTATCTGATGGTAGAGATCTCGTTTTTACAGCTGCTGATGCTATTGGAACAATGATATATTAAGGTACCAATACAACATACAAAAGGTCACAGCACTCCCTGCATGTCCACCATACTCACTGGTTGTATCTTACCGTTTATATTCTCTTCGGGGTGTTCCCTTTATGGTGGATCAATTGATACAATACTAAATATGAAGAGAATTTCAATTACTAACAGTGACCACAACCTTGATATTCAGTCCCAGTTCCTGGGGTACATATGCACTTACTTGTGCTGGATTTGTTATGCTACCCAGGTGTAAATCCTGATAGACTCTCTATAATGGTCTTTGTTGGCTTTATTTAGAGCCGGTGCAGGGACGATATCCACTGTTAAAAAAATGACAAAGTGCTGGGTAAGGAGGGATCCACTGAACCCACAAATAGTGCTAGCGTTCCAGTAGCCAGTTAGTCCTGGTAGGACTTCTATGCACTTACTTGTGGTGATTGCTCTGTCACAGTCTGGCTGAGGCAGCGGCTGCTGATAGAGTGATAAGCGATGCAGTGTAAGGAGGGATCCACTAGACACCCTAATTATGCTAGTGTTCCAATAATCAGTTAGTCCTAATAGGACTTCTATGCACTTACTTCTGGTGATTGCTCTGTCACAGTCTGGCTGAGGCAGCTGCTGCTGATAGTGATAAGCGATGCAGTGTAAGGTGGGATCCACTAGACACCCTAATTATGCTAGCGTTCCAGTAATCAGTTAGTCCTAATAGGACTTCTATGCACTTACTTCTGGTGATTGCTCTGTCACAGTCTGGCTGAGGCAGCTGCTGCTGATAGTGATAAGCGATGCAGTGTAAGGAGGGATCCACTAGACACCCTAATTATGCTAGCGTTCCAGTAATCAGTTAGTCCTAATAGGACTTCTATGCACTTACTTCTGGTGATTGCTCTGTCACAGTCTGGCTGAGGCAGCTGCTGCTGATAGTGATAAGCGATGCAGTGTAAGGAGGGATCCACTAGACACCCTAATTATGCTAGCGTTCCAGTAATCAGTTAGTCCTAATAGGACTTCTATGCACTTACTTCTGGTGATTGCTCTGTCACAGTCTGGCTGAGGCAGCGGCTGCTGATAGAGTGATAAGCGATGCAGTGTAAGGCGGGATCCACTAGACACCCTAATTATGCTAGCGTTCCAGTAATCAGTTAGTCCTAATAGGACTTCTATGCACTTACTTCTGGTGATTGCTCTGTCACAGTCTGGCTGAGGCAGCAGCTGCTGATAGTGATAAGCGATGCAGTGTAAGGCGGGATCCACTAGACACCCTAATTATGCTAGCGTTCCAGTAATCAGTTAGTCCTAATAGGACTTCTATGCACTTACTTCTGGTGATTGCTCTGTCACAGTCTGGCTGAGGCAGCTGCTGCTGATAGTGATAAGCGATGCAGTGTAAGGCGGGATCCACTAGACACCCTAATTATGCTAGCGTTCCAGTAATCAGTTAGTCCTAATAGGACTTCTATGCACTTACTTCTGGTGATTGCTCTGTCACAGTCTGGCTGAGGCAGCTGCTGCTGATAGTGATAAGCGATGCAGTGTAAGGAGGGATCCACTAGACACCCTAATTATGCTAGCGTTCCAATAATCAGTTAGTCCTAATAGGACTTCTATGCACTTACTTCTGGTGATTGCTCTGTCACAGTCTGGCTGAGGCAGCTGCTGCTGATAGTGATAAGCGATGCAGTGTAAGGAGGGATCCACTAGACACCCTAATTATGCTAGCGTTCCAATAATCAGTTAGTCCTAATAGGACTTCTATGCACTTACTTCTGGTGATTGCTCTGTCACAGTCTGGCTGAGGCAGCGGCTGCTGATAGTGATAAGCGATGCAGTGTAAGGAGGGATCCACTAGACACCCTAATTATGCTAGCGTTCCAGTAATCAGTTAGTCCTAATAGGACTTCTATGCACTTACTTCTGGTGATTGCTCTGTCACAGTCTGGCTGAGGCAGCTGCTGCTGATAGTGATAAGCGATGCAGTGTAAGGCGGGATCCACTAGACACCCTAATTATGCTAGCGTTCCAGTAATCAGTTAGTCCTAATAGGACTTCTATGCACTTACTTCTGGTGATTGCTCTGTCACAGTCTGGCTGAGGCAGCTGCTGCTGATAGTGATAAGCGATGCAGTGTAAGGAGGGATCCACTAGACACCCTAATTATGCTAGCGTTCCAATAATCAGTTAGTCCTAATAGGACTTCTATGCACTTACTTCTGGTGATTGCTCTGTCACAGTCTGGCTGAGGCAGCGGCTGAGGCAGCGGCTCTGGCTGAGGCAGCGGCTGCTGACGGAGCTATAAGCTATGCAGCGTGTAGTAGGGGAGCGGGTAGACGCCAGCACCTCGTGTACTCCGGCCGGTAGTATTGACGAGGACGCGGCGAGAGTGGGGGGGTGGAGCTACTGTGACGTCACAGGCAGAGAGGAGGACAGGGGCACGAGAGGCACAAACCAACCAACATGTTTCGAGGGGGGCTTCCCTCTTCGTCAGGGCTATGCTGAATGCCTGTCAGCCCGTCCTTATATAATAGCTCACCCAGCTGCAACCCATACCAATCATTAGTCTTGGGCAGAAATGTATGTTTTGTTTTTTTCTGTGTGTATTGTTGCCTCAAGATATGCCTTGCTGCTATAATTGCAATATTATATTGTTGACTTATTAAAATGGATAGTCCGCTTTGTCTCCTAAATAATAAAAGTATACCTAACTTGTGTGCATAATATACTAAACTAAAATATAACTTTTATTTATACCAATTTTAAGATAATTTCAAATAATTTTACTGGAACTAAATAAATAAAACATGAGTATGGAGGGTTACACGAGCAGATTGACCCTCCGCACGGTAATAAAATAGATACCTACATTTTCTAAAAAGTATATGTGTGCTACCAGCACTTTAGCAAAAAAAAAAAAAAAAAAAATAATACCGAAAAAAAGGATAGAAACGGAAGGGGGGGGGGAAGGACTAATTTGACCATATGGTACTCATCGTGAATCTCTATATAAAGAAAATATGGATAAAGATGAAAACTGACGCACGGATGTAGTATGTACATCCTTAATTGCATGTTTCATAAAATGTAGATAGAAATAACAATAAGTGTATTAAAAATGAATAAAAAATAAATAAATAAAAAAATTATAAAAATAAGATTAATGTTTTAATAATTTTATCTAAAAAGCATATAGCTCAATCTCATGGTTGAGGCCTTTTGGGGCCAGGCTGTCGAGTGTAAATCCACTTTGACTCCACTCTTGACATAACTTTCAGATAGTTGCCCTTCCTTGGATTTTGGGGGACCACCTGGATTCCACAATAGGATACCCCCTTGTAAGACTGATTATGTTTGTCCAAAAAATGACGCGATAAGGGGTGACCTTTGAATCCTTTTTTAATGTTATCCAGGTGCTCCTTAATCCTATCCATTAAACGTCTCTTGGTTCTGCCTACATAGATTTTATTGCAAGGGCACCGGAGTATATATATCACCCCCTTAGTTTGGCATGTTATTTCATCTCTAATACTAAATTTATGATTTGTCATATCTGTGAATGTCGTTTGTAACTTCCTTTGTGTCAGCGTTCTATTGCAACAAAAGCATCTCCCACATGCCAAAAACCCAGATGGTTGTGTATTTGAATTAGTAAGGAGAGTTTGGCGTAAGGATGGCCTTGTTATGGGTTTGATCATTTTTGTGGTGGGTGCCACTAGAAGCCCTAAATTCTGGGATCTAGTGTAAACAAATCTAGGACGTTGCGGTAGCAATTCCCCTATGTGTTTATCCCCCTGTAATATTGGCCAATATTTCCGAATAATGTTATTGAATCGTTTATAGCCCACATGAAATTGTGTAATAATAGGTCATTTTTTAATTTGATCTTGAATACTAAGTGGAGTGTCACTATTCCGAGATTTGTATATTAGAGATGTTCTAGACATGTTTTCCACCTCTTTCTTGGTTTGGTTCAATTGTTGAGGATCATAGCCTTTTTCCATGAACTGGTCTGTCAGACGTTCTGTTTCCTTATGGAAATCCTGGGTATTTGTACAATTTATTTTTACCCTCACGTATTGGCTTTTGGGTATATTTGTTAACCACACCGGTAGGTGACAGCTATTAATGTGAATATAGCTGTTTGAATCCACTTCCTTGTGGTATCTCTTGGTGATTAATTTATTGTGTTCTACACAGATCGTTAAGTCAAGGAAGTTCACACTAGTCTTGCTATATGTAGGTGTAAATTCCAGGCCGTATGAATTTGTATTTAGACTAGCAATGAATGTTTGTAAGTCTAAGGCTGGTTTCACATTAGCGCATTTTCAGCGCGCGCACGGCCGGGGGTAGCTCCGCCCCCGAGCCGGCTCTCTGCCCGGCGTGCCTCTTGCTTGTAGCGCCGCCTACTAGCGGACAGCGGCGCCTGCGATCGGCGCACCCTATCTTTAGCATAGGGTGCGCAGATCGTGCGCAGGCCGTGCGCTAGTTGCGCTTTGACCTGCGCTGCGCACTTTTGACGGTGCGCCGTGCGCGCCAAAATCAAACTTTTTGGATTTTGGCGCGCACGGCGCACCATCAAAAGTGCGCAGCGCAGGTCAAAGCGCAACTAGCGCACGGCCTGCGCACGATCTGCGCACCCTATGCTAAAGATAGGGTGCGCCGATCGCAGGCGCCGCTGTCCGCTAGTAGGCGGCGCTACAAGCAAGGGGCGGGCACGCCGGGCAGAGAGCCGGCTCGGGGGCGGAGCTACCCCCGGCCGTGCGCGCGCTGAAAATGCGCTAATGTGAAACCAGCCTAAGAGTGCGCCATCCCAGACAAAAAGTATGTCATCGATAAAACACTTCCATAATCTCAGGCCTTTATGAAGGCTGTTGTTTTGAAAGATCAAATCATTTTCCCACATGCCTACGTATAAATTTGCAAAACTGGGCGCGAATCGCGTGCCCATAGCAGTGCCGTGTGTCTGTAAATAATATTGGTTGTCGTATGAAAAATAGTTGTGCTTGAGTATAAATTCAATACACTCAACAATGAACGCTATTTGGGAATTATGATATGTTCCCAGAGTGTCAAGAAAAAATTGGGCTGCCTGGCAGCCTTTCAATGGGTCTATGACTGTATAAAGAGACTTAATATCTAATGTTCCCAGAATGGAGTTGCTATTCCACTCTAGCGAATTTAAAATTTGTAAAGTGTGTGTAGTACCATCAGATAACCTGCAAACTACTTACCACGTAGACATCTCAACTTACACAGAATATTCTACATCAACTTCATTTTTAAGTAAGTACGTATAACTGCTGTTAAGTATTTATTCCCCCCTTTTTTTTTTTTGTATACATCTGCTCAGCATAGCGCGGTGAATCACACAAATATACGGTTCGCTCATTTTTTGCACATTGTTGTCCCTATTTTGTACATGTTTTATAGCGTTATTCTTTCATATGTATTCAAAAAAATATTGCAATTTTATTATTTGGCACATGGATTGTGTAAAGTTGCTTGAACAGGGATGGTGTAGTGGAAAACATGCCCTCAGCAAACCACTCTTTACTTTGGGCCAGTAGATGGAGATTGTCTCTTGTTCCAAATATCAAGATACGGCTGAGTCCACTTCCTAATTAAAAGTGAAAGTATTAGTACAGGAAATAATGAGAGACAAAACAAAAAGTAACACGTAGCAGGCAGAGAATTTCGGAATGAATTCACAATAAATTTTCCTAATCAGAAGCATCCGTTCATATCTCACAGTAAAAACTCACATTTTGCTTCAGATTTTCTGATTTTATAACAAACGTTAAATTGAAGTAAAATCTGGTGTGAAGGAGCTAAACAATAGCTTTTTCTACGACATGTATTGTCCCAGTGGAAAATGATATATTCCTGTTCAAAAATGCTTCCAAGCTTCAAAAATGTCACATTTTCAAAGTCGTGAAAGGAATAACGGCAGCAGAAACTAACAAAATGCAGAATTCCATGATAATAAAAGGTTTGCATCAGGAAAAACGAGCAAACATGTAAGAAGTATTTGTGAAAAATAAGCATACTAACTCAACGGTTCATTAGGTCGGGGTCATATGCAGCGTAAAGGTCTAAATCCCATCCACATGCTGATGAAAAAATGCACAGTTAAAAAAAAATGACATGCAGTGCAGCAGTGGCGTACCTACCATGTAGGCAGGGGACGCCACTGCCCTCGGGCCGTCAGGGGCCTGCCGCGAAGGGGTGTAATATGCCCATGAACAGCGGGCCCCCTGGATCTATCATGCTCTGGTAGGTGCCTGTCACCTACTGGAGCATGGCAAGGATAAATTATTACTGCCTGCTGCTGCAGGGTTAGGGTTAGATGCAGATCCTGAGATGTGAGCGATCACATGATTGCATACATTATTCCAGGTCCTGTATCAAAGCAGAGGAACGCAGCGTGTAGCAGCAGGTGGTGAATATTAATCAACCGCCTGCCATGCTCCGGTAGGTGACCGGCACCTACCGGAGCACGGGGTACCTTCTTCCCAGCACTAATTCAGCATTGGAACTTAATTTCAGGCTGTTGGCAGGGGGCGTGGCTAAAGGGGCAGGGCATCGTGGAGGAAGGGGGGCCCAGGCCCCTTCAAAACTTTGTTATGGGGCCAGGGCCAAGCTACTTATGTCCCTGCATGTGAATGTATGCTGCCAATATGCAAAGAAGATTTCAGCCATTCAGACAAGGGGCTAAAATCCTGCACTAAAACCTGCACCTAAATCCATAGAGCTAAACAGAGATTTTGGTGTAGAATTATCTCCACCAGAATAGCTGTAGATCTACAGTCGTGGACAATCCACAGAGGTTAGGAGACATGTTAATGAATCCTTAAGGTCCATTCACATGCACTAAGTAGTTGCAGCAGATGATCTGCAGCTAATTTATACCAGAAAATTCTACACTAAAATTGACATCTATTGGTGCTGGTCTGATGCGACAACCTTGTCCTCTGGCTGTGATTGACAATGCTGGATACCTGCAAATCATGGTTGGTGGACAAGGTTGCCACTCTGCTTATGAACATGGCAGACCACTGTATCTTAAAGGCAGGACTTCTACTTTGAAGCTGAGCAGAGAATCAGACTGCAACTAAACAAGTGAGGCATAGTTGGAATCAGTAGGATTCACCCTACATTATACTATCCTCAAAGTTTCCCTTTGAACCCCTTCCGACCTTTGACGCCACATAGGCGTCATGAAAAGTCGAGCCAATACGACCCATCACGCCTATGTGGTGTCATGAATTGATTGCCCCCTGCGGGTAGGGTGACCGGGGTCACTGAAAGGTCACCCGACCCGCACACAGAGGACACTTTATAGTTAACCCCAGGGGGTATGGCTTAGCCCCCACATGCCTATGATCGCTCAGATTGGCTGTTAAAAGTGAAGCAGCGAATCAGCGATTTGTAATATTTCACCAATGCAATAGCATCTGCCATGGCTGGAGACTGAGACCCAACTCCCCCACACCTACAGGCATGGCCGATCGCCGCTGTCATCATCTGCACCCCCTCCCATTCTCTCCGCTCCCCCTCACCTTCCAATCACCCCCCACGGTACTTACAAAGTCCCTCTGGCTGTCCCGGTGTCCCACCGTCTCGGCTCATGGGCGCCGCCATCTTAGAAAATGGCGGGCACATGCGCAGTGTGCCTGTCGAATCTGCAACGCTGCACAAAATGTTTTTATTTTTCCATTAGGGTTAGAATTAGGGTTAGGGTTGGAATTAGGGTTAGAAATATGGTTAGGGTTAGGGTTGGAATTAGGGTTAGGGTTGGAATTAGGGTTAGAAATAGGGTTAGGGTTGGAATTAGGGTTAGGTTAGAAATAGGGTTAGGGTTGGAATTAGGGTTAGATTTAGGGTTAGTGTTGGAATTAGGGTTAGGGATGGAATTAGGGTTAGGGTTGGAATTATGGTTAGGGTTGGAATTAGGGTTAAGATTAGGGTTAGGGGTGGGTTGGGGTTGGGATTAGGGTTAGGCTTGCGGTTAGGGTTAGAGTGGGGATTAGGGCTAGGGGTGTGTTGGGGTTAGGGTTGTGGTTAGGGTTATGATTAGGATTGTGATTATGGTTAGGGGTGTGTTGGGGTTAGAGTTGGAGTTAGAATTGAGGGGTTCCACTGTTTAGGCACATCACGGGGTCTCCAAACGCGACATGGCGCCACCATTTATTCCAGCCAATTTTGCGTTCAAAAAGTCAATCAGTGCTCCCTCCATTCCGAGCCACAACGTGTGCCCAAACAGTGATTTACCCCAGAGGCGTATCTAGGCTTTCTGGCACCCGGGGCAAGAATTTGGTTCGGTGCCCCCCCAAGTACATCTGCGACTTGCACACTTAGCCATGTACCCACGAGCTGCTCTCCCTAATCCTCTCAATGTTCAGTAAAAAACTGAAAGCAGGAATTGAAGCTCGTTGTCACAGGACCATAACTATGAAAGTCTCATATGAGTGAAGTGTCCATGTGATGACTACTGGAACCTGCAGAGTTGAATCCTGATGTTGCAGGCTTCTGAATTCTCACAACTAATGCACTGCACACATTTAGGATTCTCCCTTGCCGATATACAGTCATGTCAGCACAAGCATGTGATTTATATACTTCTGGCCACATTCCAACTAGACGTGCCCGGCCTCGCTCTGTTCATTTTCATTGAGTGAGGCCACACACGTCTAGTCAGCATGTGACCGCATGTATGTATATTATCGGCATGAGAGAATCCTAACAGCGTTCAGTGAGCACTGTGAGAATTCAGAAGTCTGCAGTCACATAGAATGTCTGCAGACTCAGCACAAACCTGAACAACCCCTTTAATGCTCCTAAAAAATAAAAACATGAGAATTAGTCAGTATCACAAATAATATTTACATCTAGGTACCTTATAGATGACGTCATCTCTGCAGTCGTTCTCCTTTTCTTCTTCTTGTCCAGACCCCATGATGAGTTTTCTCATCCACAGCTGTCTCTGTAGACGTCCATCTTCTCCGGTCTTCTGCAGCAAATCTCCACACGATCCCCTTAAAGATAGAAGTGTCATTATAATGCTCCTGAATAAAAATGTCTGCAATATACTGTCGCCTCACACTATTCCCCTCCCTCCTCATACTGTCTCCTCTAATATCCCCTCTGTTCACCATACTGTCTCCTCATATATTTACCCCCTCCCTCTCTAAACTGTCTGCTCACACATACCCCCGACTCCCCATACGGTGTCTGCACACATCCCATCACCCTCACACCCCATACTGTGTCCACATACATTAACCTGTTCGCTCCCCATACTGTCTGCACCCATCCCCCATACTGTCTCCTCATACATACTCTTCATTTTTTGTCCTCAAATCTCCCCACACACATTAAATCCCCCATCCCCTCTTCAAATCCCCCCACACATTAAATAACCCCCCATCCCCACTCCAAATCCCCCCACACATTAAATAACCCCCATCCCCACTCCAAATCCCCCCACACATTAAATAACCCCCCAACCCCACTCCAAATCCCCCCCACACATTAAATAACCCCCCATCTTCGGCGTCTTCAGCTCCACAGTGGAGCACTTACCAACATCGTTCGCTCTGGGTATAGACGCCAGTACAATTGTTCCCTGGGAGCTGGCACGTGCACCTTCTCTGCACCAGCTGTCAGCTTGACAGCTGACACAGAGAACTGCCGATTCTCAGGCCAGGGGGGCGGCAGAACGCAGCCGCCAGGGAGGACACTGCGGACCGCTGCATTAGGCGGCACGACTGCGCCCCCCTGCCAGCTGCACCCGGGGCAACTGCCCTGGCTTCCCCCCCTAGATATGCCCCTGGTTTACCCCAACATATGATCAAGGGTTTGGGGAAACCTTGGAATATTGCCAAGTTGCCTTGATAATCGTATTGTTCTCTCCAGTGTTGCTTTCCTTGGGAGAAGTGCGACAGCATTAGAATGGGCTCCTGAAATGACTTCTAGGAGAATCTGTTGTGGTGTCTCCTGTGTTGTCCTTGCCCTGGTGACCGCCTCATTGACAAGTCGGATTGCTTCAGGTCCTGCTGCTTGCCCTGCGTGGTTGTGGGGACTGATTACTTTCACCACTTCACCAGATGCTTCATTCATTGGTCCAAACACGTCCCTTGCAAGTCGACCGTTTTTCACACACCCAGATGGAATGGACATCGTCAGCCGTTCTTTTGGAAAATACGTAAATGTGATTCTCGTAGACCAACTTCTTCCCACTTTTGGATAGAACTGAAATCATACTTGTAGACAGTGAATTGCTGTGGAAGCTGACTGATGTTTGTGCTAGTACACCTCTCTCTTTGTAGAGATCATTGACACTGCTATATTCTGATGTAATAATGGAATAAGAGCTAGTCTAATGTAACTTGCAGGACACCTGACATGAAAATTGTTACGTCTGCAACAAAACTTGCAAAAAAGCAGCTCAGTGCTGGGTCAGGTAAAAGGTCACAAAATGTTTTAAGTTTAGAGTGGTTTACATTACCCACCTAAATCAGGCCTCATTCACACTACATTTTTTGAATCCGTTTATTTTTTTTGTGCTGTTTTTGCAACACAAAAATGTTTTATATCCAAGAAGTATTGTTTCTCCTTGCAGAGAATGACATGCTAAGCATGCCGAGATGAGGAGGCTTAAAGCCGCAATGCTCCTCTGGGAAATATGTAAATTGTCTCTTCAGAGACAACGAGCCTTGTTACATGACTTAGGATAAAAGCCAAAATGAGAATCTCAGTTTGCAGACACTGTGTTTCAGGGTACTGCCCCTCGTCAGTGCAAAGTGTGAGATCTGGTTTGGTTGTGATGGAGGCATCCAAGAAGTACTGTCTCTCCTTGCGGAGAATGACATGAAACGTTTTGGAAAATGGCTTGTTAAAAGTGCAGGCAAAATGCTCTGACACTATAATGCAATCAGTTGTGAGGTTTACAGATGGAAACAGTTGATTTAACATATCACAAAAGTGCAGCACTCTGTACAGTACTTTGTGACATGTGTAGAGTTGAGCGAAACGGGTCGAAAAATTTAAAAAGTCGCCGACTTTTGGCAAAGTCGGGTTTCATGAAACGAAACCCGACCCTAGGATGAGGTCGGCCACGAGGTCGGCGACTTACGTGCCAAAGTCGCGTTTCAAAAGTTTGTTTTGCGCTCTTTTTCAGCCAATCAGGATCCACGGACACTGTGGGCAACGTGATGACATAGGCACGGGTCACCACCATCTTTCAGAAGGGCATGCAAGTGATTGGCTTGCTTTGGTGGGCGTCACAGGGGGTATAAAAGGGCGTGCACGCCGACCGCCATCTTACTTCTGCCGATCTTAGCATAGGGAGAGGTTGCTGCTGAATCTGTAGGGAGAGCGTTAGGCAGGGAAGAAGAAAAAAAAACTGCTTCTGCTGCTAGCGATTGTGCCTGTACAACACACCAGTCACTGTGTGTGCAGTGCAAGGGGAGGCTATATAGTGGTGTATCAGTGGTGTTGGTTGTTGGGCTGCCTTCTAAGGCTTCCTGATGGCTGCATTGCTGTTTACCCACTGCTCTGCAAACTGCTTTTTTAAAAGCAATCCCAATTTTTTTTTTTGTCCTGCTGAGGTACTGAGCATGCATTTTTTCACACCATACATAGAATCATAGAATCGTAGAGTTGGAAGGGACCTCCTGGGCCATCTGGTCCAACCCCCTGCTCAAAGCAGGATTCACTAAATCATCCCAGTTAGATGTCTGTCCAGCCTCTGTTTGAAGACTTCCATTGAAGGAGAACTCACCACTTCTCATGGCAGCCTGTTCCACTCATTGATCACTCTAACTGTCAAAAAGTTTTTTCTAATATCTAATCTGTGTCTCCTCCCATTCAGCTTCATCCCATTGCTTCTAGTCTTTCCTTGTGCAAATGAGAATAAAGTTGATCCTTCTACAATGTGACAGCCCTTTAGATATTTGTAGACAGCTATTAAGTCTCCTCTCAGTCTTCTCTTTTGCAAACTAAACATTCCCAAATCCTGCAACCTTTCCTCATAAGACAGGGTTTGCAGACCGGTCACCATTCTGGTCGCTCTTTTCTGAACTTGCTCCAGTTTGTTGATGTCTTTTTTAAAATGTGGTGCCCAAAATTGGACACAATATTCCAGATGAGGTCTGACCAAAGAAGAGTAGAGGGAAATAATTACTTCACGTGATCTAGACTGTATGCTTCTGTTAATACATCCTAGAATTGCATTTGCCTTTTTTGCTGCTGCATCACACTGTTGACTCATATTCAGTCTGTGATCTATTAGTATACCCAAGTCTTTTTCACATGTGCTGTCACTTAGCCCTATTCCTCCCATTCTATATATGCTTTTTTCATTTTTATTGCCCAGATGTAGTACTTTGCATTTCTCCCTGTTAAAAACCATTCTGTTAGTTGCTGCCCACTTCTCCAGTTTATTTAAATCTTTTTGAATCCTCTCTCTCTCTTCTCTAGTATTAGCTATCCCTCCTAGCTTTGTGTCATCAGCAAATTTAATCAGTTTACCCTCAATTCCTTCATCTAAATCGTTGATAAAGATGTTGAACAATACAGGGCCCAGGACAGAGCCCTGTGGTACCCCACTTGAGACATTCTTCCAACTGGATGTGCAGCCATTTACGACCACTCTTTGGGTCCGATCACTAAGCCAGTTATGAATTCACCTAACAGTTGCCTTGTCCATTCCATACTTAGTCATTTTTTCAATAAGGATTGTATGAGAGACTTTGTCAAATGCTTTGCTGAAGTCAAGATATACTATATCTACAGCATTTCCTTGATCCACCCAATCAGTAATACCGTCATAGAAGGAAATTAAATTAGTCTGACATGACTTATTAGTTACAAACCCATGCTGACTCTGTTTAATCACTTCATTCTTATCCAGGTATTGACATACATGTTGTTTAATAATTTGTTCAAAGATCTTTCCTGGTATAGAAGTCAGACTCACCGGCCTATAGTTGCCTGGGTCCACCTTCTTCCCCTTTTTGAAGATAGGAACAACATTTGCTCTTCTCCAGTCTTCTGGCACATAGAATCGTCGAGTTGGAAGGGACCTCCTGGGCCATCTGGTCCAACCCCCTGCTCAAAGCAGGATTCGCTAAATCATCCCAGTCAGATGTCTGTCCAGCCTCTGTTTGAAGACTTCCATTGAAGGAGAACTCACCACTTCTCGTGGCAGCCTGTTCCACTCATTGATCACTCTAACTGTCAAAAAGTTTTTTCTAATATCTAATGTGTCTCTTCCCATTCAGTTTCATCCCATTGCTTCTAGTCTTTCCTTGTGCAAATGAGAATAAAGTTGATCCTTCTACAATGTGACAGCCCTTTAGATATTTGTACATCTCCTGTTCTCCAAGAATTTTCAAAGATTATGGAGAGGGGTTCAAAAATTTCTTCTGCTATCTCCTTCAGTACTCTGGGGTGTAATGCATCTGGACCTGGAGACTTGAATTCATTTAGGTTAGCTAAGTGTTTCCTCACTATCTTTCTGTTTATAGATATCCTGGATTCTTCTATTCCCTTAATAGGACAGTGAATAACAGTTGATGTTACATTTCCTTTCTGAGAGAAAACAGATGCAAAATAGGAATTTAAAAGTTCAGCCTTCTCAACATCCTGTCTTACCATTTCATCATTTTCATCCTGTAAAAATCCTATAGCATCTTTGACTTTTCTTTTACTTTTGACATATCCCCAAAATCCTTTATTATTGCTTTTGACATCTCTTGCAAGCCTCAATTCATTTTCAGCTTTAGATAATCTGATTTGTGCCCTGCAGGTTCTGCAGACAGCATTATATTCTTCTTTAGATATGCCTCCCTCTTTCCATTTTATAAACATTTTTTTCTTCCTTTTTAGCATGTGCTTAAGTTCTGTGTTCATCCATCCTGGTTTCCTTAAATGCTTCCTATTCTTCCCTCTTTTCGGAATTGTTAACAACTGTGCTTTGAGAATTTCATTTTTCAAGATTTCCCATCCTTCCTGGACATTTTTGTCTTTAAGGATATCCAGCCATTGGATCCCTCCAATTCTCTTTCTGAATCCCTTAAAATCTGCCTTTCTGAAATCTAACCTTGACGTCTGAGTCTTCACAGGTCTTCCGCCTCTAGTTATCCAAAATTCTAAAATAGCATGGTCGCTACCTCCTAGGGTCCCAGCCACTTTTACCTCCTCAACCATTTCCTCCCTGTTTATAAGGATTAGATCCAAGGTAGCAGTTCCCCTTGTTTTCTCCTTTACCTTTTGGAAGATAAAGTTGTCAGCAAGAGAGGATAAGAATTTCCTTGACCTGTTAGTTTTGCCTGAGAGAGATTCCCAACAAATGTCTGGATAGTTGAAATCTCCCATGACAACTATGTTATATTTTTTGGAGAACTTGGCCATTTGATGCATAAAGAGTTCATCCATATCTTCAGCTTGCACAGGCGGCCTGTAGTAAATGCCTACAATGGTGTCCTTTCCATTGATCTGTCCTTGTATTCTTACCCAAACAGTTTCCACAGAACTCCCGGTCTCTGAAGCTTCAATCTCTGTGCAGATATACGCATTTCTAACATACAATGCGACACCCCCTCCTCGTTTATCAAGTCTGTTTCTTGCAAATAAGTTGTATCCTTCTAGTCTTGTATTCCAATCATGTGTATTGTCCCACCAAGTTTCAGTGATTCCAATGACATCATATTTCTTTTCCTGTGTTAGTAGTTCCAATTCTCCTTGTTTGTTGCCCATGCTTTGTGCATTAGTATAGAAACATTTTAGTTTGTGATTGGTTTCTCTTTCTCCAATATTTTTATTAATTAGATTCTTTCGTCTTTGTTCTTCCTTTCCACTTCTAATAGCAGAGTTCTCAATAGCATTTGTCAGGTGTATGGCTTTTTCTGGTCTTTTGCTTCCCTTCCCATGTTGTTCTAGTTTAAAGCTCTCCTTACAAGTGTAGCAAGGCGACTTCCAAATACCTGCTTTCCAGTCTTCGTAAGGTGCACCCCATCTCTAGCAAGTAGTCCATCGTATAAGTAGTTCACTCCGTGATCCAGAAATCCAAATCGTTGCTGACGGCACCATCGACGTAGCCAGTTGTTCACCTGCAGAATCTTATTCCACCTCCTTGTTCCATGGCCATCCACTGGGAGGATGGAAGAGAAGACCACCTGCGCTCCCAGTTCTTTCACTTTCTTGCCTATGTCTTCAAAGTCTCTGCAGATGGTTTCCAGGTCGTTTCTTACGGTGTCATTTGTCCCCACATGTAGTAGCAGGAATGGGTAGTCATCTGTAGGTCTGAAGAGTCCTGATATCCTGTCAGACACATCTTTAATTTTTGCACCTGGAAGACAGCACATTTCTCTTGAAGTTATATCCGGTCTGCAGATAGCGGCCTCTGTTCCTCTCAACAGGGAATCCCCCATGACCACCACTCTCCGTTTCTTCTTCACAACATTTTTCTTTCTCCATCCAGGAGGACTCTGAAGGCGTACAAGGTTGCTGTTTGTTGGCAAAGTCTTATCCTGATGTATTTCTTCATCGTTTTCCTGCGTGAGAGCCTGGTACTGGTTTCTGAGCAGTATGGGTGCTGACTGCCTCCTGATCCTCCTGCTTCTCTGGGTCACATGTCTCCATTCCTCTGTTTCTTCAGGTGCACTTCGAATTTCTTCTCTTTCTGTAACATGAAGAGATAATTCTGCTCTGTCCAAGAACTCTTCACCTTCCTTAATGATCTTCAACGTAGCTAACCTCTCTTCGAGATTTTGCAACTTTTCCTCCAACAGGGTCACAAGCTTGCATTTGTGGCATGTGAAGTTTGGCTTTTCCACTGGTAAATCTGTGAACATGTAGCAAGAAATGCAGCTCACCAAATGGCTCCTGGCCTCTTCCATCTTGAGATTTCTTAAAAACGATAAAAGATGAGCCAAAATTTTCCGATTTCCTCTTTTCAGCTGCAATGGCCAAAACCCAGTGATCGTTAAGCTCGCGGAGACTCTTCACTTATCCCAGAAGGCACTGGGAATATGCAAATGATCTCCTCAAGACTCTTCCCCTGGTTTTCCGATTTCCTCTTTTCAGCTGCAACGGCCAAAACCCAGTGATCGTTGAGCTCGCGGAGACTCTTCACTTATCCCAGAAGGCACTGGGAATATGCAAATGATCTCCTCAAGACTCTTCCCCTGGTTTTTTCATACAGCGGTGTACGCTCCTCACACAGTACCGTGTAACGGCTGTTATCACAGCCACAGTGAAGCTATCTGTGTCACTCTGTGAGAATAAGTCGAGGACATGTTCCGTTCTTACAGACCTGCACTCTAGGGAGATTCCTACTCTGCCCAATTCTACATACACCTTGTAGTTTGTGATACACTAGCCAATTTCTGCGCTGTGATATTCAGTGGGCCTCACACAATCCAAAAGTGTCCAGTGTCCACAAGTGTCTGCAGAAATGCAAAATCTCCCTTATCCTCTAGTCACTTTGGTCACAGCTGTGCCATCGAGCCTGTGACATAGCGCTCAGATATTCAGTGGGCCTCACACAATCCAAAAGTGTCCAGTGTCTGCAGAATTTCAAAATCTCATTTATCCTCTAGTCACTTTGGTCACAGCTGTGCCATCGAGCCTGTGACATAGCGCTCAGATATTCAGTGGGCCTCACACAATCCAAAAGTGTCCAGTGTCCACAAGTGTCTGCAGAAATTCAAAATCTCCCTTATCCTCTAGTCACTTTGGTCACAGCTGTGCCATCGAGCCTGTGACATAGCGCTCAGATATTCAGTGGGCCTCACACAATCCAAAAGTGTCCAGTGTCCACTAGTGTGAGCAGAAATTCAAAATCTCACTTATCCTCTAGTCACTTTGGTCACAGCTGTGCCATCGAGCCTGTGACATAGCGCTCAGATATTCAGTGGGCCTCACACAATCCAAAAGTGTCCAGTGTCCACAAGTGTCTGCAGAAATTCAAAATCTCACTTATCCTCTAGTCACTTTGGTCACAGCTGTGCCATCGAGCCTGTGACATAGCGCTCAGATATTCAGTGGGCCTCACACAATCCAAAAGTGTCCAGTGTCCACTAGTGTGAGCAGAAATTCAAAATCTCACTTATCCTCTAGTCACTTTGGTCACAGCTGTGCCATCGAGCCTGTGACATTGCGCTCAGATATTCAGTGGGCCTCACACAATCCAAAAGTGTCCAGTGTCTGCAGAATTTCAAAATCTCATTTATCCTCTAGTCACTTTGGTCACAGCTGTGCCATCAAGCCTGTGACATAGCGCTCAGATATTCAGTGGGCCTCACACAATCCAAAAGTGTCCAGTGTCCACAAGTGTCTGCAGAAATTCAAAATCTCCCTTATCCTCTAGTCACTTTGGTCACAGCTGTGCCATCGAGCCTGTGACATAGCGCTCAGATATTCAGTGGGCCTCACACAATCCAAAAGTGTCCAGTGTCCACAAGTGTCTGCAGAAATTCAAAATCTCACTTATCCTCTAGTCACTTTGGTCACAGCTGTGCCATCGAGCCTGTGACATAGCGCTCAGATATTCAGTGGGCCTCACACAATCCAAAAGTGTCCAGTGTCTGCAGAAATTCAAAATCTCACTTATCCTCTAGTCACAATGGTCACAGCTGTGCCATCGAGCCTGTGACATAGCGCTCAGATATTCAGTGTGCCTCACACAATCCAAAATTGTCCAGTGTCTGCAGAAATTCAAAATCTTACTTATCCTCTAGTCACTTTGGTCACAGCTGTGCCATCGAGCCTGTGACATAGCGCTCAGATATTCAGTGGGCCTCACACAATCCAAAAGTGTCCAGTGACCACAAGTGTCTGCAGAAATTCAAAATCTCCCTTATCCTCTAGTCACTTTGGTCACAGCTGTGCCATCGAGCCTGTGACATAGCGCTCAGATATTCAGTGGGCCTCACACAATCCAAAAGTGTCCAGTGTCCACTAGTGTGAGCAGAAATTCAAAATCTCACTTATCCTCTAGTCACTTTGGTCACAGCTGTGCCATCGAGCCTGTGACATAGCGCTCAGATATTCAGTGGGCCTCACACAATCCAAAAGTGTCCAGTGTCCACAAGTGTCTGCAGAAATTCAAAATCTCACTTATCCTCTAGTCACTTTGGTCACAGCTGTGCCATCGAGCCTGTGACATAGCGCTCAGATATTCAGTGGGCCTCACACAATCCAAAAGTGTCCAGTGTCTGCAGAAATTCAAAATCTCACTTATCCTCTAGTCACTTTGGTCACAGCTGTGCCATCGAGCCTGTGACATAGCGCTCAGATATTCAGTGGGCCTCACACAATCCAAAAGTGTCCAGTGTCTGCAGAAATTCAAAATCTCACTTATCCTCTAGTCACTTTGGTCACAGCTGTGCCATCGAGCCTGTGACATAGCGCTCAGATATTCAGTGGGCCTCACACAATCCAAAAGTGTCCAGTGTCCACTAGTGTGAGCAGAAATTCAAAATCTCACTTATCCTCTAGTCACTTTGGTCACAGCTGTGCCATCGAGCCTGTGACATAGCGCTCAGATATTCAGTGGGCCTCACACAATCCAAAAGTGTCCAGTGTCCACAAGTGTCTGCAGAAATTCAAAATCTCACTTATCCTCTAGTCACTTTGGTCACAGCTGTGCCATCGAGCCTGTGACATAGCGCTCAGATATTCAGTGGGCCTCACACAATCCAAAAGTGTCCAGTGTCTGCAGAAATTCAAAATCTCACTTATCCTCTAGTCACTTTGGTCACAGCTGTGCCATCGAGCCTGTGACATAGCGCTCAGATATTCAGTGGGCCTCACACAATCCAAAAGTGTCCTGTGTCCACTAGTGTGAGCAGAAATTCAAAATCTCCCCTGTCCTATAGACACCTTGTACCTTGTTTTACATTACTATATAGTTTGTTGGATTTTGTCTACATTTCTACCAAAAATGAGGAAGGCTGGTGGAAGAGGCCGTGGAATTGGGCGGGGGTTGGCAGCTGGTAATGATGGTGTTGGTGGTGGATCTGATGGTAGTGGCAAGAGCAAAATAGGACCGAATGCAGGAGGTGTTGATCCTGCGTCATCATCTGGCTCCATAAGGCTTCGAAGGCTTAGTTTTCTAGGAGTTGGCAAACCGCTATTAAAGCCAGAGCATCAGGAAAAAGTTTTGTCTTACATTGCTGACTCAGCCTCCAGCTCTATCGCCTCCTCTTCTTCAGTTGTAAAAAGTAAAAGCACTGAGTCGTCATTGGAGGCTCATGTTCATGAACCACACCTTTCCTTGTGTCCTTCACCCCAACCAAGATTGAAGGATGACGCAGGCCATACTACTGATTACTCCATGGAGCTGTTTTCACATACCATGCCTGGATTATCAAGTCAAATGGTGAATTACCCAGGCCAAGATGAATCTGACATGGAGTGCACTGATGCACAGCCGCTGATGGATGATTCTGCTGGTACATTCACTCAGAGCACTACATTGTCCTCGCAGTGTGCAGAGCCAGATTCTGACCCTGATGAGACTCAGGTGCCCCTTTCCGCACACTATACCACCATACACGGTGACACAGAGGAAGGTGCACATGACATTGAAGAGGAGGTGATGGATGACCCAGTTGTTGACCCAGATTGGCATCCATTGGGGGAAGAGGGTGCTGCTTCCAATAGCTCAGATGAGGAGCATCCACAGCAGACATCGACATCGCAACAGCTGTTATCTGGCAGGCCCGGAGCACTCCAAAGACAGGTTCCAAAAATCAAAAGAGTTGCTGGACAGCTTGTCCAGAGGGTCAAAACATCACAGCGTGCTAGGCCGCAAAATGTCTGCCAAAGTAGGAAGAGTGCAGTGTGGCACTTTTTTGAACAAAATCCTCATGATCAGGCCAAGGTTATCTGTAAGAAGTGCGCAAAGACCTTTAGCCGAGGGAAAAATCTGAAAAATTTGAATACCAGTTGCATGCTTAGACATTTAACCAGCATGCACTTGCAAGCGTGGACACAACACCAAACCTCAAGTGCCACATATGCAACTGATCACAACGAAGGTAGTCAGCAACGCTACATTGTTTCCCCCACTGTAAGCCCACCGGTTAGCACAGCAGCAAATGTTGAGGTGTCGTTGCAAGGCCACAGCAGTCAGGGAATCCCACTGTTATATCAACGAAAGACTGATTCTAGGCCATCAAAAAGAACACCAACTCCATCACCATCATCAACCCTCTCTCAGTCCGCCCTGTCCACCGCTACTTCCACCATATGCAGCTCTCAAGTCCAGCTCACCCTCCCAGACACTATGAGTAGGTCAAGAAAGTACTCAGTCTCTCATCCGCGTACACTGGGTTTGAACGCCCACATTGCCAAACTAATCTCGTTTGAGATGATGCCCTTTCGGTTGGTGGAAAGCGCAGCTTTCCGCGAACTCATGGCCTATGCAGTACCACGCTATGACCTACCCAGTCGCCACTTCTTCTCTCGCAAAGCCATCCCAGCCCTCCACCATCATGTGAAAGACCGCATTATCCATGCACTCAAGCAGTCAGTGAGCGGAAAGGTGCACCTCACAACTGATGCATGGTCCAGTCGGCATGGCCAGGGCCGTTACGTGTCCATCACTGCGCACTGGGTTAATGTGGTGGATGCAGGGTCCACAGGGGACAGCGGTGGTGGGACAGTGCTGCCTAGCCCACTGTATAGGAAACAGTTGGCTGTAGGCGTTCGACCCTCCTCCTCCTCCTCCTCCAGAAGCGAAAGCTCGTCCACAGAGCGCAGTCGTACGAGCACTCCATCTGCAGCTGCCACTGTTGCACACGAGGTGTCCCCCTATCGAGCAGCTAGTGGAAAGCGTAAGCAGGCTGTGTTGCAGATGATGTGTTTGGGCGACAGACACACCGCCGAGGTGCTGGCCGAGTACTTGAAGCGACAAACTGAGTCATGGCTGGGCAGTGTACATCTTGAGGCAGGCAAGGTAGTTAGTGATAACGGCCGTAATTTTGTGGCAGCCATAGCCCTTTCAAAACTCAGCCACATACCTTGCTTGGCTCACACCTTGAACCTGGTGGTGCAGTGCTTCCTCAAAAATTATCCAGAGTTAACAGCCCTGCTCCAGAAGGTGCGAAGACTGTGCGCGCACATCCGCCGGTCGCCTGTACACTCCGTTCGTATGCAGAAGCTGCAGCGATTGCTCCACCTTCCCAACCACCGCCTCATTATTGACATTGCAACAAGGTGGAACTCCACCCTGCACATGGTGGAGCGGCTGTGCGAGCAGAGGCAGGCCATAATGCATTTGTGGGAGGATACACGGCCAGGCACTTTGAGAGCAGACATGGAGTTGACAGGTGTGCAGTGGTCAAAGCTGAAAGACCTCTGTAAAGTCCTTCAGTGTTTTGAGGAATGCACACGGCTGGTAAGCGCAGACGACGCCATCCTAAGCGTGAGCATCCCACTAATGCGTCTGCTCATGCAAACTTTGACACACCTTAAGGAGCAGGCTTCTGCAGCCAATGTTGATGAGGAGGAAGAGGAGGAGGGAATCCTTGATGACATTCAGCCATTGTCTGCTCAGGGACCTCTCCTGGACGAGGTGGAGGAGGAGGAGGATGATGGGGATGATTACTTAGGGGAGGAGGATGCATCTCGTGGGGCAAGTGAAAATGTTGGCGTGGCAAGGTCTGGTACAGGGTTTGTGCGTGACTGGAGGGATGTGGATTTGCCAGAAAGTGCTCCTCCACCCAGCACTCGCAGTGCATCATTGACACCGGGAACATTGGCCCACATGTCAGATTATGCCTTGCAGATCCTAAAAAGGGACCCCCGCATTGCCAAAATGATGAACGATGTCGACTACTGGTTGGCCAGCATCCTGGACCCACGCTATAAAGGCAAATTACAAAACATCATGCCACAGGAGAACCTTGACCTAATATTGGCTAATAAACAAGCAACTCTGGTAAATCAGTTGCTTGAGGCATTCCCAGCACACAGCAGCAGTGATGGTTCTCACACGAGCCGTACGGGCCGGGGTCAGCTTGGCAGAGGTGTTCGTGGTGCACACAGCAGAAGTGGCGTTGGAGACGGGTTTCATGACAATGTTGTGGACTGATTTTTCAAGTACCGCTCACACAACTGGTAATACTGCATCGATGGAAAGTGACAGGAGACAGCAGTTGTCAACTATGGTTACAAACTACTTTTCCTCCCATATCGATGTTCTCCCACACAGGTCATTCCCCTTTGACTATTGGGCCGCTAAACTGGACACCTGGCCTGAATTGGCACAATATGCCTTACAGGAGCTCGCTTGCCCAGTAAGTGTGCTATCGGAAAGAGTCTTCAGTGCAGCTGGATCAATCCTGACAGAAAAAAGGACCCGTCTGTCAACCCAAAATGTGGATGATCTAACCTTCATTAAAATGAACCACGCATGGGTTTCCAAGGATTTTGTCCCACCTTCCCCTGATGACACATAGGGTGACAGAAAAATGGCTTGCTTTGGTCCACCTCTTCCTGGGACTTGACCTATTTCACCTTTTGCATCAGCTGAATGTCCAACATCAACATATGCCACTTTCTAAAACTCCCTAACTGTGCTGCCTGTCCATGGCCGGGGTCACCACCTAGCGCACGACACCGTGCGAGTGCTGTTGCCCTGGACAGGTGGGTAGGCCGACTCTTGGGCGCGGGCACTGGCACAGGGTCCCTCATAGTGCAATCAAGTGTCTCTGACGGTGGTGGTGCACACCCGCCGTCAGACACACCGCCGTACTATGAGAGGCCCAGTGCCAGTACCGACGCCCACGAGTGGGCCCCCCTTGCTTGGGCAGGGCCCCAGCATTTGCAATCTTTACCTCTCCCTGCTCCTCCGCTGTGTAATCTGGGCTGTCAAATCCATACTGGGCCTAACACCGTTTGAGCCTGCCTCCTGATGTATAGACATATATTTTGAATGTGTACGCTATCCATACATGTTATCTGGGGATACGGTACCCTTTCTAACCTTTGTGCAATCACATGCAATCCATACTGGGCCTAACACCGTCTGAGCCTGCCTCCTGATGTATAGACAAATATTTTGAATGTGTACGCTATCCATACATGTTATCCGGGGATACGGTACCCTTTCTAACCTTTGTGCAATCATGTGCAATCCATACTGGGCCTAACACCGTCTGAGCCTGCCTCCTGATGTATAGACATATATTTTGAATGTGTACGCTATCCATACATGTTATCCGGGGATACGGTACCCTTTCTAACCTTTGTGCAATCACGTGCAATCCATACTGGGCCTAACACCATCTGAGCCTGCCTCCTGATGTATAGACATATATTTTGAATGTGTACGCTATCCATACATGTTATCTGGGGATACGGTACCCTTTCTAACCTTTGTGCAATCACGTGCAATCCATACTGGGCCTAACACCGTCTGAGCCTGCCTCCTGATGTATAGACATATATTTTGAGTGTGTACGCTATCCATACATGTTATCCGGGGATACGGTACCCTTTCTAACCTTTTTGCAATCACGTGCAATCCATACTGGGCCTAACACCGTCTGAGCCTGCCTCCTGATGTATAGACATATATTTTGAATGTGTACGCTATCCATACATGTTATCTGGGGATACGGTACCCTTTCTAACCTTTGTGCAATCACGTACAATCCATACTGGGCCTAACACCATCTGAGCCTGCCTCCTGATGTATAGACATATATTTTGAATGTGTACGCTATCCATACATGTTATCCGGGGATACGGTACCCTTTCTAACCTTTGTGCAATCACGTGCAATCCATACTGGGCCTAACACCGTCTGAGCCTGCCTCCTGATGTATAGACATATGTTTTAAATGTGTACGCTATCCATACATGTTATCTGGGGATACGGTACCCTTTCTAACCTTTGTGCAATCACGTGCAATCCATACTGGGCCTAACACCGTCTGAGCCTGCCTCCTGATGTATAGACATATCTTTTGAATGTGTACGCTATCCATACATGTTATCCGGGGATACGGTACCCTTTCTCACCTTTGTGCAATCACGTGCAATCCATACTGGGCCTAACACCGTCTGAGCCTGCCTCCTGATGTATAGACATATATTTTGAATGTGTGCGCTATCCATACATGTTATCTGGGGATATGGTACCCTTTCTAACCTTTGTGCAATCACGTGCAATCCATACTGGGCCTAACACCATCTGAGCCTGCCTCCTGATGTATAGACATATATTTTGAATGTGTACGCTATCCATACATGTTATCTGGGAATACGGTACCCTTTCTAACCTTTGTGCAATCACGTGCAATCCATACTGGGCCTAACACCGTCTGAGCCTGCCTCCTGATGTATAGACATATATTTTAAATGTGTACGCTATCCATACATGTTATCTGGGGATACGGTACCCTTTCTCACCTTTGTGCAATCACGTGCAATCCATACTGGGCCTAACACCGTCTGAGCCTGCCTCCTGATGTATAGACATATATTTTGAATGTGTACGCTATCCATACATGTTATCCGGGGATACGGTACCCTTTCTAACCTTTGTGCAATCACGTGCAATCCATACTCGGCCTAACACCGTCTGAGTCTGCCTCCTGATGTATAGACATATATTTTGAATGTGTTCGCTATCCATACATGTTATCTGGGTATACGGTACCCTTTCTCACCTTTGTGCAATCACGTGCAATCCATACTGGGCCTAACACCGTCTGAGCCTGCCTCCTGATGTATAGACATATATTTTGAATGTGTACGCTATCCATACATGTTATCCGGGGATACGGTACCCTTTCTAACCTTTGTGCAATCACGTGCAATCCATACTGGGCCTAACACCGTCTGAGCCTGCCTCCTGATGTATAGACATATGTTTTAAATGTGTACGCTATCCATACATGTTATCTGGGGATACGGTACCCTTTCCAACCTTTGTGCAATCACGTGCAATCCATACTGGGCCTAACACCGTCTGAGCCTGCCTCCTGATGTATAGACATATCTTTTGAATGTGTACGCTATCCATACATGTTATCCGGGGATACGGTACCCTTTCTCACCTTTGTGCAATCACGTGCAATCCATACTGGGCCTAACACCGTCTGAGCCTGCCTCCTGATGTATAGACATATATTTTGAATGTGTGCGCTATCCATACATGTTATCTGGGGATATGGTACCCTTTCTAACCTTTGTGCAATCACGTGCAATCCATACTGGGCCTAACACCATCTGAGCCTGCCTCCTGATGTATAGACATATATTTTGAATGTGTACGCTATCCATACATGTTATCTGGGAATACGGTACCCTTTCTAACCTTTGTGCAATCACGTGCAATCCATACTGGGCCTAACACCGTCTGAGCCTGCCTCCTGATGTATAGACATATATTTTAAATGTGTACGCTATCCATACATGTTATCTGGGGATACGGTACCCTTTCTCACCTTTGTGCAATCACGTGCAATCCATACTGGGCCTAACACCGTCTGAGCCTGCCTCCTGATGTATAGACATATATTTTGAATGTGTACGCTATCCATACATGTTATCCGGGGATACGGTACCCTTTCTAACCTTTGTGCAATCACGTGCAATCCATACTCGGCCTAACACCGTCTGAGTCTGCCTCCTGATGTATAGACATATATTTTGAATGTGTTCGCTATCCATACATGTTATCTGGGTATACGGTACCCTTTCTCACCTTTGTGCAATCACGTGCAATCCATACTGGGCCTAACACCGTCTGAGCCTGCCTCCTGATGTATAGACATATATTTTGAATGTGTACGCTATCCATACATGTTATCTGGGGATACGGTACCCTTTCTAACCTTTGTGCAATCACGTGCAATCCATACTGGGCCTAACACCGTCTGAGCCTGCCTCCTGATGTATAGACATATATTTTGAATGTGTACGCTATCCATACATGTTATCTGGGGATACGGTACCCTTTCTAACCTTTGTGCAATCACGTGCAATCCATACTGGGCCTAACACCGTCTGAGCCTGCCTCCTGATGTATAGACATATATTTTGAATGTGTACGCTATGCATACATGTTATCTGGGGATACGGTACCCTTTCTCACCTTTGTGCAATCACGTGTAATCCATACTGGGCGTGAGAACGGCTGGCGAGCTGTTAAGAAAGCTACAGCACCTGTGGTTTGCACACGTACTGTAAGTTTTTCATTTTTTCAGGAATGACGGTTAGGCCTAATTCCGGAACTGCGGTTGACCTGCACTTACTGGGAAATCATTGTTCGCGGGTAATAATTGTAATCAGTGATCCCCATCACTAACGTTGTTCAGCGGGTTATCTGCACCTGTAAGTGACAAACGCTGGCCTTTTCAGTGTAGCGCACATGCAGCCACGGACATGTAAGGGCATGACACACCAGTTATTGGCCAATCTCATGTGCCAGAGCCTCACGTGTCCCTCTAGTAAGCCGGACTCGGACCGCGGGGCATGACGGAGTCTCGTTCGTTAACGGAATTAAGCTTGCAATGTGTGCATCTGTTCTGTAGCTGGCATGGTTGAGGTTTCCCAAGAGAATTTAACCGTAGGCTCCACTCCTGGTGGTGCCCTTCTGGACATTCCTTTAAGGTTCAGCTTTGCAACCATACTCCCCACGTAAAACAAACACTTTGCCTTCATGAACGCTGTTTGGAGGGTCATGACTCGTGGGAATAACGCCGCCCAATCAGTTAACCTGCTAGAGAGATCGTTCGTTGCTCCCAAGCATGACATCACACTCCCTAGGAAGAAGGTAATGCCACTGTGGCGACCGTACTCCTGGGGGTGACACAAGTGCACTGATGCCCAGCCACTGCTCGATGAATCTGCTGGTACATTGACCCAGACCACTACATTCCCCTCGCACGCTACACGGCCTGAATCTGACCCTGATGAAACTCAGGTTACCCTTCCCATATACAGTTCCATCTTACACGGTGACAAAGAGGAAGCTGCAGATGAAAGTGCAGGTTCGGCCCACCCGCCATCAGACACACCACCGTACTATCAGGGGCCCTGTGCCAGTGCCGTCGCCAACGAGTGGGCCCCCCCTGCTTGCTCAGGATCACAGCACTTGCAAAGTTGAAATACTGTGCAGTGAGATGGAAGATGGGGACGACGAGGAGTCCAGACAAGTACAGGGATTCCCTAGCGAGGAGACTTATTTGATTGTTTTCAATGTTGGGACAGCAATTTTTGGGGAGCACTATACTCTGGAGAATGATAGATGGGGCCCACCATACACTGGAACATTCCAAAGGTGGACATCAGACACTGGAGCAGCATTTACAGGGCCCATTATACACTAGAGCAGTAGAAATGGGGCCCATTATATATGGAGCATTATTTGGGCCCATAAGACAGTGGAGCTTCATCCATTGGGACCAACATATACTGTAGCATTATGTGGAGCTCATCATATACTGTTTCAAACATTATATGGGACCAATGATTCTGTATGGAGAAATAGATGGGCCTCGTCATGAGATGTAAAAAGTGAAGTATTTTTCATTGTACTATACCGCTATTTCTCTGCCGTATCGGAGCATGATGAGTTGTGGTATGTGTTAAAGGGGCGCTCTTTCGCCCAGGGCACATGAAAACCTGGAGCCAGCCCTCCCCCCCCACAGTCTGTAGCCAAATAATCCCCATTTTTCAGTGCGTAACTTGTATTATGAAGTTAATTAAGGTTGACAAGCTTAAGTAAGAAGAATTGATGCTTTTGGCATTCAAATGGGCACTGTTGGTGTGTTTCCTGTCCTCCTCTCACTGCCGACTTTTATTCCCCATTGACTTACATTGGGTTTCGTGTTTCGGGACGACCCCGACTTTTCCCTATAATCGGACGATCTTGCTCGACCCGACTTTTGGAAAAGTCGGGTTTCACGAAACGAAACGCGACCCTAAAAAACCAAAAGTCGCTCAACTCTAGACATGTGGATTGATGATGGACGGGAATTTATGAACCACAAGGACAAACTTGTGAAACATCCAAATACAAAATTGTGGGGGCAAAATGGTACAAATATCCGGGGGCGAACTGCCGGGGGCGAAGCATCCGGGGGCAAACTGCTGGGGCGAAACATTTGGGATCGAACTGCCGGTGGCGAAAAAATACGGGGGCGAAACATCCGGGGCGAACTGCTGGGGCGAAACATCCGGGGGCAAACTTCTGGGGGCGAAACATCCGGGGTCAAACTGCTGTTGGGGACGAAACATCTGGGGGCAAACTGCTGGGGGCGAAATATCCAGGGACGAAATGCTGGGGGCGAAATGTGCGGGGGTGAATCTTCCTGGGGGCAAAATGATAGGGGTGAAATGTGAGGGGGTGAAATGTACCTGGGGGCGAGCTGCTGGGGGCAAACTGCTGGGGGCGAAACTTCCTATAGCCTATTAAAGGATAAGCGCACAATAAAAGTCAATATTTCAGGCTAACACAAACTAAAGTCTGTTTTCTTGACCAATTAGAAATCAACACTTAAATTTGAAAGTCAACATACAGATAGCATTCTACTATTCTTCATTTGCTAAAAAATTGTCGCCTGGTTAATTAAGATACAATGCTGTATGTCTTCACAATGCCCCCTGAAGAAGGAGCATAGCGTTCCGAAACGCACGTTGGGGAGACGCCTGTACTCTGACTGCTTCTATCTCTCCTCTCCTGCTGCCTGCTCTTGCAATAAGTGGATACTTTAGGTATGTTTATCTCATTGATTGTTCACTTTCTATGCTAATATGAGTGCCCTTTGTTTTAGGCACATACACTATGGTACATGATATGTCAATAGGCTCAGGAGAGATTACCTTGTCTTTATATGCAAAGCTATTAGGCTCTTATTGGTCTTATATATGGGATATTTGTGTGATGAGTCAGCGTCATTAGTTTTGTAAGCTATAATCACGTTGTGGTGTTTTAGCCTTCTTCCATGTTCCTATTATAATAAAGAACTTTTTATGAATTTTTCACATCAATTGCTGGACTTTTGGATCGTTCTTTTTGTTCTGTGTGTATGACAATGCCAAAAGTAAAAAAAAAATGTTTTTAAAAATATAAAAAAAATATAAAAGTTCAAATCACCCCCCTTTCGCCACTTTCAAAATAAAACAATAACAAAATTAAACATACACATATTTGTAATAGAAGGGTTCAGAATCGCCCGATCTATCACTATAAAAAATAACTAACCCGATCGTGAAATGGCGTAACAAGAAAAAATGTCAAAACGCCAGAATTACTTTTTTTTGGTCGCCACAACATTGCATTAAAATGCAATAAAGGACGACCAAAAGATCAAATTTGCACCAAAATGGTCTCCATTAATAACGTCAGCTCGGCACACAGAAAATAAGCCTTCACCCAACCCGAGATCATGAAAAATGGAGAAGCAACGGGTATCAGAAAATGGCGCAATTCTTTTATACTTTACCTAATAAAGAGGAGTTATTTTTACTGATACAGTGGGTATGGAAAGTATTCAGACGCCTTTAAATTTTTCACTCTTTGTTTCATTGCAGCCACTTGGTAAATTCAAATTCATACTATCTATTCCTGACACTGGAGTGGCTTATAAACTTCAGAAGTATATAGTTTGAGGTCTGGGATCTGCCAATATGGGGCTAGTTTTCTAACTGTTTCGGATAACAATACAGGGCTCTTTCCTGGGCCCTGTATTGTTCAACATCTTTATCAACGATTTAGATGAAGGAATTGAGGGTAAACTGATTAAATTTGCTGATGACACAAAGCTAGGAGGGATAGCTAATACTAGAGAAGAGAGAGAGGATTCAAAAAGATATAAATAAACTGGAGAAGTGGGCAGCAACTAACAGAATGATTTTTAACAGGGAAAAATGCAAAGTAATACATCTGGGCAATAAAAATGAAAAAAGCATCTACAGAATGGGAAGGATAGGGCTAAGCAACAGCACATGTGAAAAAAACTTGGGTATACTAATAGATCACAGACTGAATATGAGTCAACAGTGTGATGCAGCAGCAAAAAAGGCAAATGCAATTCTAGGATGTATTAACAGAAGCATACAGTCTAGATCACGTGAAGTCATTATTTCCCTCTACTCCTCTTTGGTCAGACCTCATCTGGAATACTGTGTCCAGTTTTGGGCACCACATTTTAAAAAAGACATCAACAAACTGGAGCAAGTTCAGAAAAGAGCGACCAAAATGGTGACCGGTCTGCAAACCCTGTCTTATGAGGAAAGGTTGCAGGATTTGGGAATGCTTAGTTTGCAAAAGAGAAGACTGAGAGGAGACTTAATAGCTGTCTACAAATATCTAAAGGGCTGTCACATTGTAGAAGGATCAACTTTATTCTCATTTGCACAAGGAAAGACTAGAAGCAGTGGGATGAAACTGAATGGGAGGAGACAGATTACATATTAGAAAAAACTTTTTGACAGAGTGATCAATGAGTGGAACAAGCTGTCACGAGAAGTGGTGAGTTCTCCTTCAATGGAAGTCTTCAAACAGAGGCTGGACAGACATCTGACTGGGATGATTTAGCGAATCCTGCTTTGAGCAGGGGGTTGGACCAGATGGCCCAGGAGGTCCCTTCCAACTCTACGATTCTATGATTCTAGTCTTCTTTTTTTCGTTTAGTTTCGCTTGAAAATACACTCACTCTCCAAGCCTCTCATTTCTACGGGTTTCATCATCCTCACCAAAGGCATCAGCAGGAGACTATTTAATATTGACCTACAGTTAGGTCCATATATATTTGGACAGAGACAACATTTTTCTAATTTTGGTTCTAGACATTACCACAATGAATTTTAAGCAAAACAATTCAGATGCAGTTGAAGTTCAGACCTTCAGCTTTCATTTGAGGGTATCCAGATTAAAATTGGATGAAGGGTTTAGGAGTTTCAGCTCCTTAACATGTGCCACCCTGTTTTTAAAGGGACCAAAAGTAATTGGACAATTGACTCCAAGGCTGTTTCATGGACAGGTGTGGGCAATCCCTTCATTATGTTATTCTCAATTAAGCAGATAAAAGGCCTGGAGTTGATTTGAAGTGTGGTGCTTCCATTTCAAAGGTTTTGCTGTGAAGGAAACAAGCGGTCAAAGGAGCTCTCCATGCAGGTGAAACAAGCCATCCTTAAGATGCAAAAACAGAAAAAACCCATTCGAGAAAATCTACAGTTTGGTACATCCTGAGAAAGAAGAAAGCACTGGTGAACTCATCAATACAAAAAGATCTGGGCGCCCACGGAAGACAACAGTGGTGGATGATCGCAGAATAGTCTCCATGGTGAAGAGAAACCCCTTCACAACAGCCAACCAAGTGAACAACACCCTCCAGGAGGTAGGCGTATCAATATCCAAATCTACCATAAATAGAAGACTGCATGAAAGTAAATACAGAGGGTTCACTGCACGGTGCAAGTTACTCATAAGCATCAAGAATTAACAGACTAGACTGGACTTTGCTAAAAAACATCTAAAAAGCCGGCACAGTTCTGGAAGAACATTCTTTGGACAGATGAATGTTGTGAGTTCATTTTCCCCTTCACCATTGAGGTCTGATGAACTCCCTCTTCTGGTGAAGGAAGGTAGTGAGGCTGATTACCAAGCAGAATGATGATAACTGGGTGACTGGAATTGCTGACTGGATATAAGGCAGCCGACGCCCTTCTGCCTTGCGGGTGATTTCTCTGAGGGATTCTAGGAGACCAGTCTGATTCCTGCTCCTCAAAAGCTAAGTTTTCTGCTCTGCTTTTTGCATTTGTATTTTGGGTTTTTTTTGCCTTGTTTTTCTGGATTTCTGCCATTCCCTGCTGGGGTGACCAGAATTCCTTTTTGCTCTGTCTTCAGAAAATACCTGAGTACTGATATAGTCTTTTTGAAGCCTAGCGTCTTCAGGGCTTTTTTCCCTATCAGTCTGTTGGATCTTGTTTTGATAGGGTTTTTGGCGGTTTGCAGACAGCAGATTTTCTATCCTGTCCTGTTTAGTTAGCTTGGGCCCCATCATTTGCTCAGCCTATCTTTCTATCTGTGTGAGTGTTTTTTCATCTTGCTTCACCGTCATTATATGTTGGGGGCTGCCTATTGCTTTGGGGTCTGCTCTGGGGCAGTTTAGATTTCCCTTTCTGTCTTTAGGCTATTTAGTTCTCCGACTGTGATCGAGGGGTCTAGGGCACCGTAGGAACCCCCCACGGCTACTGCTAGTTGTTGTTGATAGGTTCAGGGGCCTGCAATCCGATAGCTGCCAACTTCTCTGGTTTTCTGGACTTAGCTAGTGTTTCTGTTTTTGCCTCCTACGGTGACTCATTCATAACAGATGAAACCAAGATCAACCTCTACCAGAATGATGGAAAGAAAAATATGGCGAAGGCGTGGTACAGCTCATGATCCAAAGCATACCACATCATCTGTAAAACACAGCGGAGGCAGTGTGATGGCTTGGGCATGCATGGCTGCCAGTGACACTGGGTGACTAGTGTTTACTGATGATGTGACACAGGACAGAAGCAGCCGAATGAATTCTGAGGTATTCAGAACCATACTGTGTGCTCAGATCCAGCCAAATGCAGCCAAACTGATTGGGCGTCGTTTCATACTACAGATGGACAATGACCCAAAACATAAAGCTAAAGCAACCCAGGAGTTTATTAAAGCAAAGAAGTGGAATATTCTTGAATGGCCAAGTCAGTCACCTGATCTCAACCCAATTGAGCATGCATTTCACTTGTTAAAGACTAAACTTCAGACAGAAAGGCCCACAAACAAACAGCAACTGAAAACCACCGCAGTGAAGGCCTGGCAGAGCATCAAAAAGGAGGAATCACAGCGTCTGGTGATGTCCATGAGTTCAAGACTTCAGGCAGTCATTGCCAACAAAGGGTTTTCAACCAAGTACTAGAAATGAACATTTTATTTACAATTATTTAATCTGTCCAATTACTTTTGGTCCCTTTAAAAACAGGGTGGCAAATGTTAAGCAGCTGAAACTCCTAAACCCTTCATCCAATTTTAATGTGGATACCCTCAAATGAAAGCTGAAAGTCTGAACTTCAACTGCATCTGAATTGTTTTGTTTAAAATTCATTGTGGTAATGTCTAGAACCAAAATTAGAAAAATGTTGTCTCTGTCCAAATATATATGGACCTAACTGTAGGTTAATATTAAATAGTCTCCTGCTGACGCCTTTGGTGAGGACGATGAAACCCATAGAAATGAGAGGCTTGGAGAGTGAGTGTATATGTCACCTCACCCTATATACTGAGATGTGGGGTATATGTCACCTATTGACTAACCTTCAGGGGTGAAATATGGGTATAGTTTTACATTTGGAATTAATAAAGTTTGGTTTTATCCTTTTGTCAGCAATCATGAGGAATGACAAGAGACAAACCATTTAAGAAGATACAATTTTGGTTAAAACTATTCCAACATTATGAACATAAAAAGGCTTCTCCCCATGTGACATCTCTGATGTTTATTAACAGTTGATTTCCAAGTAAAAAATTAAGAAAATGAAAAAGGCTTCTCCTCTGCGTGACTGCTATGATGGCGATCAAGGAGCGCTTTCCAGGTAAAATATTTCCTACATTCTTAACAGGAAAAAGGCTTCTCCCCTGTGTGAGTTCTCTGGTGCTTAACACAAACTGATTTATTGCTAAAACATTTCCCACATTCTGAACATGAAAAAGGCTTCTCCCCTGTGTGAGTTCTTTGATGGGTAACAAAATATGATTTATGTGCAAAACATTTCCCACATTCTGAACATGAAAAAGGTTTCTCCCCTGTGTGAGTTCTCTTGTGCTTAATACAATCTGCCTTACTGTTAAAACCTTTCCCACATTCTGAACAGGAAAAAGGCTTCTCCCCTGTGTGAGTTCTCTGGTGGGTAACAAAATTTGATTTATGTGCAAAACATTTCCCACATTCTGAACATGAAAATGGTTTCTCCCCTGTGTGAGTTCTCTGGTGCTTAATACAATCTGATTTATTGTTAAACCATTTCCCACATTCTGAACAGGAAAAAGGCTTCTCCCCTGTGTGAGTTCTTTGGTGGGTAACAAAATATGATTTATGTGCAAAACATTTCCCACATTCTGAACATGAAAAAGGCTTCTCCCCTGTGTGAATTCTCTGGTGCTTAATACAATCTGATTTATTGTTAAAACATTTCCCACATTCTGAACAGGAAACAGGCTTCTCCCCTGTGTGAGTTCTTTGGTGGGTAACAAAATTTGATTTTTGTGCAAAATATTTTCCACATTCTGAACAGGAAAAAGGTTTCTCCCCTGTGTGAATTCTCTGGTGGGTAACAAAATTTGATTTCTGTGCAAAATATTTCCCACATTCTGAGCATGAAAATGGCTTCTTTGCTCTAGGAGCAGTTTGTTTTTTATTGCCTCTTTTGTGACTTTGATTTTCCTTAGTAGTCAGTAATGAATCAGAAGATGGGACCTGTTTCATAGGATCAGATGACAGATCTTTGCTGTGAATGGATGATGATATATCTGGAGTAATGCCATTCACTTCAGCTGTATCTTGTAGGATCTGAAGATCATCATATTTAAAAACTGAAGATGTCAGCTGTCCCTCTGATCTCCTGGTACAGTCATCTGCTAAGTTAAAAAAAAACAATTATTTTTTATTAAAATATCCTTGAGTTTTACATTTTTGAACATTTCTACTTAAACTGTCCATAATAATGGCAAGCTATGTAAAAAACTTTATTGACCAAGACAATGAAAGTTCACACTGTAATTTAAATCCTTGTTGGATGAACCAATAGTGTGTGGTGTTCAACTGTTTGTTCATTCTGCCTCCCAAATATTGAATAAAAAGAAACTAATCAATGTTACGTAGGTGAAAATACCAATTCTCATCTCACAAAAAACAAGTCCCCACTCAGGTCGATCATCTGTCAATGGAAAAACAGAGGTTCCCACACTATTAGTGGCTCAAAGGCTGTTGAAAAGCAACAAGGTTTCTATAAACCAATCCAGCAAAATCCGCTCTCACTTCTGAGTCTTGCAGTGTGCGCAAACAACATTTAGGATCCCTGTGTAACACATGCACAGGGAACTGTCAGAGCATCTACCGGCATGCTGGAGCTTACAGACTCTAAGAAGAGTTTTGCAGTGGCTGTTAAACAGGGACCTGCAGACACTAATCGTTTTTCTCCTGAGTGGCAGAAGACTACAACTCCCAGGGATCCTTGTTCCAGTGAGATGATAGAAGAAGGGAGGAGGAGGGACTTGAGGGAGGACGCTGAGGAGAAAGTGAAAGTAAAGAGGGAGAGGAGAGAAAACGTGGCTGCTGCTGCTGGTTATGAGAAACAGAGCGGTGTGGATCTTGATTCCCCTAAGTTGCAGAGTGTGGGGGACCCCGCGGAGATACCAGTGTTGCCGGAGAGAGCAAAGATCCAGAGAGTTCTGCCCGCACTCCCATCGGATAAAGGTCTAAATCCTGCAGCCCTCAGCTGGAGTCTAAAGAATCCTCTGATTGTTGGAGACACAGTGAGTGTTCTGCTGAGACTTGTGATACTATCAGCGCAACTTACAGTGAGTACACTGCAACCGAGACTATTGACAGCAACATTCATTTAAGTGCACCTACGTTTTCTACTTTGCGCGCCAACCTTCCTTTGCGCGCCAACATCCGTGGCAACTGGGCCCCAACGGTCGAACTGAGTAAATGCAAAAGAGGGGGAATTGGGCAAGTTATATCTGCAGGGTTGGGGTTTAATTAGTCTTTGATGGGTATATGACTTTTATAGAGCACAGTAAATCGCATTGTATGTTTATTCCTGTAAATCCATTTTAATTCTGCTTCATAGCAATAAATCTGTTAAACTGTTTTAATCCTGCTTCCTGAGTGTGTTCCGAGCTGTGGCAGGGGTTTCCCGAATCAGCCCCTGGCAGAAGATAACTGTCCTTCTGCAGCCCAGAGACAGAGCTCCAATCAAGATTCGGGTGGAGGCACTGCGTACAAAAGAGGTGAGACCCCCCATAACACCCAGGGTACAGTGGTAGCCATAAAGGGGTGTTACACCTGTATTTAGCAATATTATATATCCACTTAATTTGCGGTGTGTGTCTCCTGGAGCACAATCTGGGCACTATGTGCTGGGTAATAAAATGGCAAATGTGTAATTTTCACTCTCCAGCATCCACTGCGTGTTAATTCCCAGAAAGTGGCTGTGGAGTCAAAATATTCACTCCTCCTAAGGATTATAACCCTCGGTGAATTGATTTATAAAATGGAATCACTTTATGGGGATTTCTACTATTCTGGTTTTCTGTCATTTAGTTATATTAGGGCTTCTGCATATGGTGTGTCCAATCTCATCTGGGATCTGTTCCTTCTGTCCAGCTGGAGTAATCTGCTCCCTACTTCAGCCAATTGGAAAGTACCACACCCTACTAAAGCGCAAAGCACATGGCCGGAATCTGCCAGATACAGCGCTGTTCTCCTCTGGTTCAGTCCTCTGTGCTCAGCTTGCGGCTTGTGTATTTGTGTCCTGTTGTGACCGTGGCCCGTTTCCTGACTACTCTTGTGTCTTCTGATTCTGTATTCTGTCCTTCTGGTTCTGATCTAGCTACCTGACTATTCTTCTCACCATCTAATACCACAGAATAGCAGGTAACACCATGGTCCAAGCCTAGGGGTCCCTGTGTAAGTCCAGATTCCATGTGAGGGTGTTAAAGGGCGATGAGCAAGGCAATCCTTGGGATATGGCAAGCAGAGAAGATAGAGCCAAGCATGTTCATGGTGGACATCTTTTGAGTTGCCAGGTGACCATGAACAGTGCTCCCAATACATTGTGTCTGCAAACTATTCCAGCAAGATCTGCATTCAAATAGCTAAATGGCGCTCCTTCCCTTCTGAACACTGCCATGTGCCCAGACAGTAGTGTACAACCGTATGTAGGGTATAGTGCAAAGCTGGAAAATAATTTGTAAGATCCATTTGTTTCCTATTATCCTTTGTGAAGAATTCCAAACTTACCACCACATAAAGTGACACACGTCAGATATTAATAATGGGGCCTGATTAGGAACTACTGAAATGATCTAACTCCACAGTCTTCATCAGTAATAAATGAGTAGCTAGTGGTGAAACCTCTCTGGTTTAATTAGAGTATAGGGCTCGGAGACTTCACAATCTATACTATCGTAAGCTCCAATATTTTCTGACAGATGAGTTTCAAGAAGAAATATTAGGCATTTAAAGAGAACTGTGTATAAGGCCGGTTTCACACGTCCTGATATTTCTGGTACCGGAGATGTCCATGTGTGTAATACTTGTGGCACATGTGTGACACCCGTGTGCCGCTCGTTTGCAGCATCAGTACCACAAGGACGGCCGGCAGGGAAGAAGCGCTACAGTACGCGCTGTTCCCCGGCGGCGGGTGCTGAAGACGCTCTCATCATTCTCCTCTGCTCTGCCGGCGGGGAGAATGATGAGAGTTATATTAAAGTCAGAATGATGACAGCAGGTGGGGGCTTTTGGGACTATTACTCCCATCAACCTACACCTGCTGCTGCTAAGAACAGTGACAGCAGGAGCGGATGATGGGAGTATTCCTCACCCACTGCCTGCGCTATAACTAAATAAATGAATGAAAAAAACGGCATGGGTTCCCCTGTATTTTCTATAACCAGTCTGGAAAACTCACAACTTGGGGCTGCAACCCTCATCTGTCAGCTTCAGCAAGGCTGGTTATCAAGAATAGAGGGGTCCCCACACGTTTTTTTTATTATTTAAAGAAATAATTTAAAAAAAACAGCGTGGGGTCCTCATCATTTTTGATAAACAGCCTTGCTAAAGCTGACAACTGGGGGCTGGCATTCTCATGCTAGTAAGGGGCCATGGATATTGACACCCAGCCTAAAAATAGCAGCCCACAGCTGTCCAGAAAAGGCATATCTATTAGTTGCGCCAATTCTGGCACTTTGCCCGGCTCTTCCCAATTGCCCTGTAGTGGTGGAGAGTGGGGTTCATATTTGTGGGGTTTATGTCACCCTTGTATTGTCAGGTGACATCAAGCCCACTACATAGTTATGGAGAGGTGTCTATAAGACACCTATCCATTACTAATATTATAGTTATATGGTGAATAAAGACAAAGCCAGAATAAAGTCTTTTATTAGAAATAAAACAAAACACAGTTTTTGTTTTTTATTTAAAGCTAACAGAGAATTCTCACGGTGATCTGCTGTGAAGTCACTTAGCTTGAACTGTGGTGACCTCATCACTGACTTTTTCCCATGGTCCTGAGGTCCATGCAGCAGCTCATTCACCAGTGGCTCTCAGCCTGGACGGTTGCATCTTGGCACCGTCCAGGTTGAAAACTAATTATCCCCCAGACCTGGATTACGGCGTGGGACAGAACGAGAGACAAGTATGGTATATTGATGTTTTTTATTTTTATTACAGGAGAACGAGGTCTTCGGTGGAAATAGGCGTTAGGTGAGTATAACTGTGTTTGTTATTTTTAATTAAAAAAGAAAAACCGTTTTGTTTTATTTCTAATAAAAGACTTTATTTTGTCTGTGTCTTTATTTACCATGTAGCTATGGGCTTAGGGATGGATAGACACCTTTCCATTACTAAGCCGTGGGCTTGATGTCACCTGACATTACAAGGGTGACATCAACCCCACAAATATGAACCCCACTTGCCACCGCTACAGGGCAAGTGGGAAGAGCCGGGCAAAGCATCAGAATTGGCGCATCTATTAGATGTGCCTTTTCTGGGCATCTGGGGGATGGTTATTGTTTAATCTGTATTTGTAGTTTTCAGTTAATGAGATTCTCATGCTTCGGGGTGGGTTGTGGGAGTGACTGTGAGTTGGGCTGTGGGCGAGGCCTTATGTGTTACTCTGTGTAAATATTCATCTGTATTGGCTTATGACACTGATCCTTCAGTGACCTGCCCCCTATTTTACATAAAAATAACATCCAGAAAAATGTCACTGGCGATGGCGGCACTTGCGCAGTAGGATCTATAAGTAAGCGATAGAGGCTACTGGACAGGCGCCGCCAGTGTCATTTGTAAAAAATTTTTTCTAAGCCTCATAATAGCCACAGTATTATAGGCATTATCAACAATAATATCAATGCTATTATATGTATTATGTAATAATGGGGGCAGGTCAGTGAGGGGTCAGCGACCTGTCATAAGCCAATACAGATAAATATGTAAATCAAAAAGAAAAAAATAGAATGGCAATAAGAAACAGTCTACTTACTGGTGGAGTGGGTGGACTCTGAATCAGCAACACTTTGCAGGGTGAAAGCACGGTAATAAAGGTGCTTGCTTGAAGAAGCACACATGAGACAATCCAAAAAATAAGGAAAAAAGCAGCACACTCCGTTTACAGGATCATAAAAAAAAACTGTCATTTATTTCAGAAAAGCATACATGGACAAGGTTCGTGAGGGCAGGATAAATGCAGGCAAGAAACAGGACTATGGCCTTTTCGTGCCCACAGCCCCACCCCAGAGCACGAGAGTCTCATTAACTGAAAAATACAAATAAAGATTAAACAACAACCACAAGACGAATTTCTTCACCAGGTATCATTGTAATCAGTGTAACGGTGCTGACCTGACAGTGTCTGTAGGTTACTGAGCACAATCCTGCTGACAGGGGCACTTTAAATTTAGATCTTAGACATTTAGAAGAGGCAATGGAGAGCTTTTTTCAAGACTATCAGAGAGTTACAGACTCACATTAGGCAGGAAGGCCGATCCCACCACAATCAAACTATCATACAGAAGGAACAGGTTAAAAAAAATGACAGAATAAAAAATATGTTACATCCCCAACAACGTCTGTACGAGGGGAGAACACTAAACCGGAGTTGCCCTCATTTATGGTGGACCATTGGAGCCACTATGAATCCTGAGCAGAAGAGTAGAGAAAGTATTAGCGTCCCCATTTCAGGAGAGATTGTGCAGTAATCTGAATTCCTCAGGATGGAAAATATAATGGAATTCATGACGTTTAGTAAATCTATGAAACCAGGGCTGGAGCCCACACATCTCCTGCAGGCGGGAATAAATGTATATTACAGCCATCAGCCACGCACAGCTTAGAGATATATCATGGCACAGTGTAATGTTTGTCCTGTAGTTTATCACAATCCTCCTTGAAGTTACCGTATTTTTTGGACTATAAGACGCACCTAGGATTTAGAGGAAGAAATTAGGAAAAAAATTGAAGCAAAAAATGTGGTCAATTCTGTACTTAATATCCCTTATCCTGGTATATATGGTCCCCTCACCCCCATTCTGATACACATTGCCCCCTCATCCCTATCCTGGTATACAGGGCCCCCATCTCATCCTAGTATGCATGCCGCCTTATCTCGTCCTGGCATGCAGAGCCGCATGTCGTCCTGATATACAGGGCCCCCATCTCGTCCTAGTATGCATGGTGCCATCCCTATCCTGGTATGCCTGGTCCCATCCTTATCCTGGTATGCAGGGCCCCATCTCATCCTGGTATACGTGGCCCCATCTCGTCCTGGTATGCAGGGCCCCATCTCGTCCTGGTATGCAGGGCCCCATCTCGTCCTGGTATGCAGGGCCCCATCTCACCTGGTATGCAGGGCCCCAGCTCGTCCTGGTATGCAGGGCCCCATCCTTATAAGTGGCCCCCACCCCCATTCCTATCCTGGTATACATGGCCCCATCACAAAACATTAAAAAAACAAACCATTACACTTACCTACCCGGCGCTCCCTTACAGCATACTGCTCCGGTGCCAGCAACTGCTGTATGCTTGTAAGAAGCGCTGAGAACAGTGAGAATTCATGAATATTCTTTTATCTTAAGTAGCGGCACATGTGACTGCCGGTAGCAGCAGGAAGCCGGAGGCTGACACTGTGTGCTACTGAAGAGAAATGAATACTCACTGCCCTTTGCGTGCACAGTCCTGGCAACTGTGCTCTGCTTGTGAGCAGTGCATGACGTCCCTGCCATGCGCTGCTTACAAGCATATAGCAGTTGCTGGCAACGGAGCAGGACGCTGCGAGGGAGTGCGGGGTAGGTAAGTGTGGCGCCCCTGAGGGTTCAGTCGCCACAGAGGTACTTACCTCCCCCTGAGGTGTGGTACCCCACCATCCAGGTAAGGTGGAGACACCTGACCACGCTCCAACACCTGCACCCCACACCACAAAGTAGTGTAGCAAAGCACCTTCGGAGGCTCCCTGCTTGGAGTGTAGCATAGCACCCCTTGGTGGCTCCCTGCTTGGAACACGAAACGTGCTGGGAGGTGGATGGAATTTAGTTCACCTAAAAGAGCAGGAAGAGTTGAGTTCAGGCAGTCAGTCCTTGCACTCAGTCAGAGAGTGAGGATGTAGACGGACGGAGTGTGAGACAGAGAAGATCCCCAGGAGAGGGATGGAAGAAGGAAGTGCTGCAGTAGGCCACAGTGATCTGGGTCTGCTGGCACAGGAAAGAGAGAGAGAAAGGAAGCTTGATTCTCCATTGGGAAGAAGGATTAGCACGGAACGTGAGGAGAATAAGAGAACAAGGACCAGGGTTAGAGGAGAACCCTTTTCAAGTTCTAAGCGCAAGGCCGGGGTCCAGTCCCCGAGGTTTTACGGATACTAATGGTCCTGCAGCAGACACCGGAGGAATAGAAGTAGTGACCACTTTATTCCCACACAAGACTTGGGGGCACAACAGCAACATATTAGTGAGCCGGGACTCAGTAGCAAGGAGTCCCCGAAACAGGCTACAGCTGTCTGCCGTACATGTAGAGTTCATAGGAACATTTGACAGGAGTAACTCCAGTGTAACTCAGTACTAGGAGTACTTCATTCTTAGGTGCTATAAGAGGAGACGTTCAGAAAAGGCACATATGTTGGCGGAGTGTTGGAAGGGAGTACTTCATCTTGCCTGGATGTTGGCTGAGCTCCTGACCCGGAGGGCACGGCACGGATGCGGGCACCTGTACCTGCAACAGACTGTGAGTAAAGCTTTGGAACTGCATGCCTGGTGTCCTCCACTTATTCCTGCACCAACCTGCCCAGCATGACTACATCTCTTGCGCCTGACACTACACCATCTAAGTGTCACTTCACCCACACTGCCCTGGGACTACAGCCCTGCCTGTGGAGGGCTATAACATCATTGCTGCACCACACCATCTGCCCCAGAGGATCTGTCTGCAGCGTCGGCTTACATCTCTATTGCCGAACACCACAGGTGGCGTCACGAATCACTTATAAACTTTCACCACCATAAGCACACTGAAACAACCCCCCTTTGTAATTGAGCCCCAGGGCCATGGACCAGGTCACTGCTGCCGTGACGACCCCCCGTTGAGAAGATCAACCGGCCCAGTACCGAGTACCCCACGGCCCTGGTGAGTGAGGGCGCTCCAAACTTGGCATCACGAACAGGATGACGAGACCTGATGCCATCGGGTTCTGTGTGCCTGAGATTTGTTGAACTTAAAACTTTTGGAAATGTGCGGCAGACCTAATTTGGTAGACTGTAGGATGAATGCTAAAAATGGCCGCCAGCGTGGTGAAGAAGGGCGTGACACTATAGGTGGTCCTAAGAAAAGAGGGCGGACTGTCCTGGGCCTCCCCTGTCTGAACTTCTATACGACAGGAACATGGTCCACCCCCCGAGGGGTTCGTATACTGGCTTGGCATGGAGGAGTTGGAAGAAGACGCCGTCCCCCAAAAGGAGGAGCGGAAGCCAGTGGCGGGAAAAGAGCCGAAGCGGGAAGAACACCAGAACACCATGATGGATAGAGAGGAGAAGCCAAAGGAATGTGGGGAGGAAAAGCAGCTCGCCCCCAGGCCGCCCCTGCGGAGTATACGCCAGCTGAGATACCATCTGCAGTGCCCGTCGCCGCCTCAAAACAGATACTGCCACTGGATGAGGCATGCCCGGAGGAGGTATATGAGGATCCCGGAAGAGAATGGACAGGGGCCGTGTCCCCGCCCGGACCCGGCGCAGCCGCGCAGGCCTTTACCGACGGCTTTGGCCGAAACCAACCTTTCCCCGGCTCGGATCCAGCTGCAACCCGCTCCGCAGGCAACTCCGGGAGTAGCGGCTGCCGCTGTTTGCTGCCATTTACCTGCGCCGGGACCGGAGCCTCCTTGTCGGGAAGCGCAAGGTATGATTACCGCGCCTGACATGACCCTCGTGCTAGGAATGGCGCCAGTGACTAGGAATGGTCTGATTGCCCCCTGCCGACAACTCCAGGCCGTGGTGCCGCTCGCTGAGGTCCCGATGGACCTAGAAGAACAAAACTCGGCGGTACCGGCGATAACATTTGCTGAGTCGTTGGTGGCAGCAGGGGTACCATCGGCAATAGTTGACATGCCATCCCCGCAGGCAGTCGATGTTTCGGTCGCCCTTTCCTTTACCCCAACCACTACCAATCTCACCCCTTGGGAAGAGGAGTACCTGCGATCGGTAGGCCATCAGCAACAGGATGAGGACACCCAGAGCATCTCCCCTGGATGCAGCCCAAGCAACCAGCTTCCAGAACCCCAGAAGGGGACAACTAGCCATAATGTCGACTTAAACTAACTCTCATTACCCAGGAGGGTATTTGCAACGTTGTGCCTTCTTTTTGTTATCCTGTTTTTATTTTCTTGTTTTCTTCACAGTTGTTGCCCAGTTTGATTGGCAGCCTTTACACTTGTACTATGGAGATCATGGACGCTGAGTGATCCAGAACTGTAATTGTAAATAGTTTGCACCTCTATAGGTGCTTTCTCTTGGTTTTACAAAGGAACCTTGCCTTGAAATAAAGACTACCTCGTTATAAGGACATTTCCAGACACGTTGGCCGGACCAGTGTCTACCATTGCACTTACTAATGATGCTTAATATTTTTGACTAGAACCTAGATAGTGATAGAACAGATTTTATAGAGTTTCATTGAGAAAGAAATAATGTGTTACAATGTTTGAATAAAGATTGGATAAAGATATGCAGATGGTGAACCAGACACTAGCAGTTGTCACTTAAGGGTAAGAAGAAGAAAAGTAGAAAATGTGAAAAATGACAGAAAGGAAATGTGTTGCTAGAAAATGTGTTACTTGAATTGGTAGTGAGTTTGCTTTCATAGCACTTTAAATTAGGTAGCATAACTTTGAAATTAGATAGTTAAAAACTGTTTGCAACGTTCAAGAAACTGTGCCTCTCATATTGAGAAGATTAGATAAGAACTGTTTATTTTGCATTACAAAATTTTGTATGTTCCTGTATTGTCAACTTTGTTTTCCTTGCAGTCCGCGGACGTGCTGTTTATCGGGGGGTATGTTGCGCCCCTGAGGGTTCAGTCGCCACAGATGTACTGCACCTCTTCCTGAGGTGTGGTACCCCACCATCCAGGTAAGGTGGATACACCTGACCACGCTCCAACACCTGCACCCCACACCACAAAGTAGTGTAGCAAAGCACCTTCGGCGGCTCCCTGCTTGGAGAGTAGCATAGCACCCCTTGGTAGCTCCCTGCTTGGAACACAAAACGTGCTGGGAGGTGGGTGGAGTTTAGTTCACCTAAAAGAGCGGGAAGAGTTGAGTTCAGGCAGTCAGTCCTTGCACTCAGTCAGAGAGTGAGGATGTAGACGGATGGAGTGTGAGACAGAGAAGATCCCCAGGAGAGGGATGAAAGAAGGAAGTTCTGCAGCAGGCCACAGTGATCTGGGTCTGCTGGCACAGGAAAGAGAGAGAGAAAGGATGCTTGATTCTCCATTGGGAAGAAGGATTAGCACGGAACGTGAGGAGAATAAGAGAACAAGGACCAGTGTTAGAGGAGAACCCTTTTTTAAGTTCTAAGCGCAAGGCCGGGGTCCGGTCCCCGAGGTTGTACGGATACTAATGGTCCTGCAGCAGACACAGGAGGAATAGAAGTAGTGACCACTTTATTCCCACACAAGACTTGGGGGCACAACAGCAACATATTAGTGAGCCGGGACTCAGCAAGGAGTCCCCGAAACAGGCTACAGCTGTCTGCAGTACAAGTAGAGTTCATAGGAACATTTGACAGAAGGAACTCCAGTGTAACTCAGTACTAGGAGTACTTCATTCTTAGGCGCTATAAGAGGAGACGTTCAGAAAAGGCACATATGTTGGTGGAGTGTTGGAAGGGAGTACTTCATCTTGCCTGGATGTTGGCTGAGCTCCTGACCCGGAGGACACGGCACGGATGCGGGCACCTGTACCTGCAACAGACTGTGAGTAAAGCTTTGGAACTGCATGCCTGGTGTCCTCCACTTATTCCTGCGCCAACCTGCCCAGCACGACTACATCTCTTGCACCTGACACTACACCATCTAAGTGTCACTTCACTCACATGCCCTGGGACTACAGCCCTGCCTGTGGAGGGCTATAACATTATTGCTGCACCACACTATCTGTCCCAGAGGATCTGTCTGCAGCGTCGGCTTACATCTCTTTTGCCGAACACCACAGGTGGCGTCACGAATCACTTATAAACTTTCACCACCATAAGCACACTGAAACAACCCCCCTTTGTAATAGAGCCCCAGGGCCACGGACCGGGTCACTGCTGCCGTGACGACCCCCGTTGAAAAGATGAACCGGCCCGGTACCGAGTACCCCACGGCCCTGGTGAGTGAGGGCGCTCCATAAGTGTAAAGGTTTGATTTTTAATGTTTTCTGATGGGGCCATGTATACCAGTATTGGGATGGGCATGTGGGCCAATTATAAGGATGGTGTCATGCATACCAGGACTGGGGTTGGGGGCTAATCATATCAAGATTCTATTATTAAAGAGAAATGAATATTCATTGCCCTCCAAGCCCATGGGCGTGGAATGCATTGAATATTCATTTCTCTTTACCAGCGGGAACAGGAGTTAGCCGCAGCCACCGGCTCTAGCCTCCTGTGACCCGCTGCTCCGCCGATGCTGTTCCCCCACCTCCCCTCCACAGCCAGAGCCGGTACATCCGAACAATAAGACACCCCCCATTTTCCTCCACATTTTTGAAGGAAAACAGTGCGTCTTATAGTCCGAAAAATACGGTAGTTTTAACACAAATTGAAAAGTCAGGATAAAGGGAAACTCTGCTCTTATTGTACAGAAATTCACACTTGGCCTCACTGCACATTTACTGTTGTCGCTCATAAAAGGGAAGTTTGGCCAGAAAGACTGGACCTGGTCTTGTAGGGACCATGAGACATTCAGCAGCACAGAAGGGAGAGAAGAGTCATCCGATAAGATCTCAGGGATCTAGGAAGCCAACAGCATCATTACCCTCCGCTTTCTCTTACAGACCCATCATAATATTTTTCTTTAAGTGATATCCTAACATGTCAGCACATTCTACGTACGCTGTCATTTAGCTTTATAGTTACAGATCTGGGCAGGTAACGGTCAGCGTCTCCTAATCCCAGGGGGTAGGTGGATACTCCAGGTTGTAAGTTCTATAGAAAAGAGCTTTCAATGCCCAAAGTCATTTGAACAGTTTTGGGTGGAGGAGAATGTTGTGGTCTAGAGGCAAAATGGTGATCATGATAATACGGCCGGACTACACCACCGATAAAGCAGATACAGCCGGTGACCGAGAATAATCTGTGACTTCTCTGCATTCAGTGGCTACTACTCACCTGGGTAGTCATATATGGGAATCTCCTCTTTACACCGCTCATCACCTCTCACATATGTCTCTGTAGTATTAATATGGGTCAGATCTTCACCCTGAAACAAATATTGTAAAAGTCACAGACAGATGGAGAAGTCCCATCTATGATCAGCTCTAATCCTGCCATCTCCACCATTCTCATTACACAAGTATAAAACATATAAACCTGGTGGATAAAACAAGACTGAGCACAAGACCTTCACAGCCGTCTACACATCATAGGGGAGATCTCCTGACACCTTCTCTCCATCTACCTGATGATCCTGAGGAGCACTGGGATCTTGTTTACAGTCCTGTGGAAGAAGAGGACGGGGACATCTCTCTGGTGTTGTCCTCTTACTGGATAGATCTGGAGGAAACACATACAGGGACTGAATTCATTCTCTACATACTGAAAATTATAGGCCGTGTGTATTTAGTCCTGTCTATTACCTGGTGATGTGATGGGCTGGGGAACCTCCATTATGACGTTCTTGTACAGATCTTTGTGTCCTTCTAAATACTCCCACTCCTCCATGGAGAAATAGACAGCGACATCCTGACACCTTATAGGAACCTGACACATACAATGATACCATCATCCCCCCGATCCCTTCCTAGTGTTACTGTATAATGTCCCAGCAGTGTCACCTCTCCAGTCAGCAGCTCCATCATCTTGTAGGTGAGTTCTAGGATCTTCTGGTCATTGACGTCCTCATGGATCAGGGGGAGAGGTGGAGGCCCCGTGATTGGGCTCAGGGGTCTTCCCCATCCCTCAGACACAGGGTCCTGACAGCGATCACTAGAGGTCTTCTTCACCACTGTGTAATCCTGGTTATGGAGAGACACGTTAATAAATCTCACTACAGACATTTCCAGAGTCCTCACCTCTCCAGTTCTGTCCATCTGTTATTCCCATAGATAAGAATGATGTAATGTGACGTCATCAGAATCTCTCACCTCTCCAGTGAGACGGAAGAGGATCTCTAGGGTGAGGTGTAACATCCTCTCCGCCATCTTGTCTCTGTCCATATCCATCCTTGATGGGTAAATCAGGAAAATTCTCTTATGTAGAAGATCTTCACTGAGAGGATCCGATATTGTAGAGACCTGAATGAGAAGAAGATGATCGGATGTAACATCATAAGAATCTTGTGTAATAATACAATTACTGGAGATAATAAGGGAAACATATGAGGAGATTTATTATCTTACAGGGTTTAGTTTTCTCCCCTGACATCTACTAATAAAACCTATATATTTAGGCCACAGACAACAAGCAGTTTCTTCCTCGGAGTCGGCAGCTGAACACGTTCCTCATAGACTCATCTTCCATAACGCTAATTCTCGTCTCGTTACCGACACTGGAATCGGCATTAGCAATACTGCAGGAGAGATTCATTACACGTGATGTAATAACGTGCAGGAGGAATATATGTCACCACAGAGCAGGCAGACCAACAGTAAAAGGGGAGGTTTATTTACAGGGAGAATATCTGGTGAACATATAATGTAACAGAGAAAATGCTGTAACAGGTGATAACAGAGACTGGAGAAATAACAGAAGTGTAAAACAACAGACAGTTATTCTCTTATGGGGATGAAACTTATCAGTTCCTGGAGATCTTGCTTATAGAGATCACTCTTCTCCCACGTAGGCACCCAGGCACCAGGGGTGCTTGATGTCGTCTGTCTCTGGGGTCCTAGGTATAGTCCAACTGGCGTATGGGGGGTTAACGTGAGAGCGCAAGGGGTATGCGGATGGCGGTATCCCCCTGTATGCAAGGTTCCTCCCTCTGCTGCGGCAGCGGCGTTCCCTCAACAGGGTCAGGGGCTCTGCCTGCGACAGTCTCTCTTGGCAGGTCAGTGTCACGTTATCTTATGTTCCTCGGTCACAGGGAAGCGTCTCAGGATGAAGCAGCGCCTCACTGCAGGGGAGCCTCTTGTCAGTGCATCCAGTCTGTCGGTGTGAGATAGTCTCTAACAGGAGGTGAGCGACCAGCCCTCCAAGAGGTGTAGGGACAGGCTTCTCGTACTCAGTGCTCAGCACCTGTGTCTGCGGTCCCTCAATGTTCAGTCGCTGCGCCTGTCTCCTGTCCTCTCCTCTGTCAGCGTCCTCTCTGCTCCCATCCATGCACTGCTCTGCTGAAAGCGCGCCCAATTCTCCCACTCTCCGTCATGCCCTCTTCCTGTTCCTGGTACTCGCGCAGTCCCCTAAAGCATCCCCCGGGGAACCTAATGCCCTGCTCGATGGTTCTGGGCACGGAGCTAGGAAGGCAACTCCCCCTCGGCTACTTCGGTGCTTCACCCCCTTACATTGACATGAGAAATAACTCCTTCATGATGAGGACGACTTCTTCATCTTCTACTACGGCTCTAGAAACATATTTGTCCAGAGTCGGTCACTGCCTCCATCCCCACCGGCCGTCTATATGAAGGTTTCCCGTCTTCCCCGCACTCGAATCTTCTATCACGTTAGATCTCAGCTCTGAGTCACACACAGAAGTTTGAGGCTTTTAGAAAAGATTTTTTGTTTCCACAATAAACACGGACAGAAATGATCTGATCCCAAAGTCTCCATGTACAGTGATTTATGGGGATTATTTCTGGCCTTAGGCTTTCCTATATTACAAGAAAAACTCCAGAAAAAGCCGATATTAAAATGTTTCTAAAGAAAATTGGATCCAACAATTCTTGTAAGAAGAAAAAAATAAGCAAAAAGCAGAAGACACAATTTATAATTTTTAATATGTTAAACATTTATTAAAAAGAAATTAATCTTTTTGGGCCCAGAACATAGATGTACACCGCAGGGACGGCACAGATGAGGCTTCAACAAAAACCCTGACAGTTTCACCACTTGCTGCTGTGAAAAGCAAACATGACATCTAAGAAGGTGAGACAGAGTTTGGCTGAATGACCCCCACCTCCAAGTACTCGATAGTATGGGGCGGCCTAGTTACTGCGATACTTACATGCCTAATAATGGGGTCTGGGCTGCAATGTATGAAGGTCTATTAGCCCGGGCCAGAGGCAGCGTCCAATAAGTTACCTTATAACGCCCCCATACACATTACACTAAAGTTCCATGAAAGCACTGATTTCGGGGGGTTTGGCCGACCATATAATGTATTTGGGGGCCTCCCGACAGATGATGTCAGGGCAGAGAAGGATCCGGCATCCTGAATTTCAGAGGATAATCCGTTTGTTCTTCCTGTAGATAATCCTCCTCTAGAGGAGTCTGGAGACGACTCTCTCATACAGACCACAAGAAAGCTGGAATATTTGTGTGTATGGGGGAGTCGGGAGAGATCGCCGTCTGCCAAATGACCGTTCAGCCAACTCTGATCTCACGTGTATGGGGCCGTTAGTATTAAACTGATGGGCAGTGATGATACACGGCACTACAGTAGTACAGGGCATCACCGGAGCCAACAGAGGCTTGTATGTTGTATGATCTCACTGATCAGAGGGGTTTAAAAAAGGTTTAAAGTGGAAAATATATCACAGTTTCAGTAACAAGAAATATCCGTCACTATATGGAAAGCAGAGTCACTGCACAATGTTAGTTACGTCACGTCCATAACTACTTTATTATACTCTATTATCCTGTACACAGTGGAGTAGATAGAAATCACAGATCCCACAGCAATAGCTGGAATTGGACCCTCCAACGTAAAGAAAAAAGATCTCTCTCTCTATCTATATACACTGTTCAAAAAAATAACGGGAACACTTAAACAACAGAATATAACTCCAAGTAAATCAAACTTCTGTGAAATCAAACTGTCCACTTAGGAAGCAACACTGATCGACAATCAATTTCACATGCTGTTGTGCAAATGGAATAGACAACAGATGGAAATTATTGGCAATTATCAAGACACCCTCAATAAAGGAGTGGTTCTGCAGGTGGGGACCACAGACCATATCTCAGTACCAATGCTTTCTGGCTGATGTTTTGGTCACTTTTGAATGTTGGTTGTGCTTTCACACTCATGGTAGCATGAGACGGCCTCTACAACCCACACAAGTGGCTCAGGTAGTGCAGCTCATCCAGGATGGCACATCAATGCGAGCTGTGGCAAGAAGGTTTGCTGTGTTTGTCAGTGTAGTGTCCAGAGGCTGGAGGCACTAACAGGAGACAGGCCAGTACACCAGGAGTTGTGGAGGGGGCCATAGGAGGGCAACAACCCAGCAGCAGGACCGCTACCTCCACCTTTGTGCAAGGAGGAACAGGAGGAGCACTGCCAGAGACCTGCAAAATGACCTCCAACAGGCCACAAATGTTCATGTGTCTGCACAAATAGTTAGAAACTGACTCCATGAGGACGTCCACAGATGGGGGTTGTGCTCACAGCCCAACACCGTACAGGACACTTGGCATTTGTCACAGATCACCAGGATTGGCAAATTCACCCCTGGCGCCCTGTGCTCTTCACAGATGAAAGCAGGTTCACACTGAGCACATGTGACAGCCGTGACAGAGTCTGGAGACGCCGTGGAGAGCGATCTGCTGCCTGCAACATCCTTCAGCATGACTGGTTTGGCAGTGGGTCAGTAATGGTGCGGGGTGGCATTTCTTTGGAGGCCACACGATGTTGGGCTGTGAGCACAACCCCCATGGAGACACAATTGTGCCTTTACCTGGAGATAAATTCCCAGTGGGGGCAATTTCCAAAATGCAATAACTTAAGTGGGGAATTCAGCTCTTTTCACACTTAAGGGATCTGTATATGGAGTCTACAAACTACAGTGGGGAAAATAAGGATTTGTTACGCTGCTAATTTTGGGGCTAAAGTCACATTTTTGTGAGGAAAAAAAGTAAAATTGTCATTTTTTCCTTCCAAATTGCTTAAATTCCTGTCACACTGTCCGAATTCAGATATTGTCCTGGTCAGAAAGGAGAAAACATGGAGCAAAAGGGTTAATAGGACTCACAGGAGGAACCGGCCCAGAAAGCAGAAGATCCAGGAGTGTCCGCCACATATATGACTGCTCTGTGCGCACAGGACCTGTGATGAGGTCACAGGAGGGGAGGAGTCAGGGGTCACATGATATCCGGAGTGCAGACCTCCATGGAGCCTTCTCCTCAGTGACATTCCCACCATTATTCGCCCCTCACTACTGGCACAATTACCCCGCGCCGCCTTCTCTACACAGTGTTATGTGTGGAATGTAACGTGTGATTTCTCTGGAGGGAAATAGACCCCACACATGAGGGATTATCCCCAGTTACCGGCCGTCTACTATATGGCGGCATATGATTGTGCTATCGACTCCACACCAGGAGCTAAAATGCCCAAATCTCGGTTATTTCCCCCCTTCCAGAGTCCGGCTGAGGCCGGGGTCACACTTGGGAGAACCTCGCCCGAGTCTCGCACCTCAGTGCCCTTGTGGATTAGCCTCTGTAGGGGAAACGACACCGGCTGTCAGGGACAGGGGGCCCCAACATAAATCCAATATTTGTTGTAAGAAAACCCAACCTGATGCCGCCATTCGGGGTAACCAATGCTCCGGCAGTCTCTGACAATGTCAGTAATTATATTTTTCCTCACTGATTGGTAGATTTGTGGTAATTTTCCTGGATGATATAGTGAGTTACTCCCGTCCTCTGGAGGAGCATGCTGAGCATGTCAGACAGGGTCTCCAGGTTCTACGTGACAACTATTTATTTGGCAACCTGGATAAATGACAATTTGTGGTCCAGCAGGTCCAGTCCTCAGGACATTTGGCTTCTGCATTGGGGTGTCAGATGGACCCCGTTACAGTCCCAGCAGTCCCTTCTTTAGTTTTAGCCAAGTAACCTGAAAGCGTTACAGAGATTTCTTGTAGTCGAGAAACTGAGGAACAAACAAGCGAAAAATAGGGTCTTACCTGATAACCAGATGTAATGAGAGTAGGGGAGTATTACTCTCACCTGATGGAGTGGCGCCTTTACACCATGCTCAATGCATAAATCAGCTGCTGCAGGACACAGGGCCAAAGACCGAGCAGAAGAGCTCATCCGGGTATAATGTGTCTGTACCTGCGCTGCTGATGGAGACGATCGGTGATGGAGATTTTCACTAAAAACGTTTATTCAAATAGGTTTTCAAATTCAACGCGTTTCACAGTCACGCAGGACGTCTTCCTCAGGACGAAGCCTGATAGCGGATAAACATGTCAAGCCTGGAACGTTTTATATGCAGTCTTTATGATAATAATAATCTTTTTATTTATATAGCGCCAACATATTCTGCAGCGCTTTACAGTTTGCACACATTATCATCGCTGTCCCCGATGGGGCTCACAATCTAAATTCCCTATCAGTATGTCTTTGGAATGAAAAAAGCCAACAAAGCACAAGATGTCACAGTTCATGAGAAAGTCCGTCACACAAAGATAAATTATAGTTCATGAAAAAACAGAACACACTTACATACAATAATTATATTATAAAGCGCCTATGAATGAAGTGAGGTCACCTAAAAAAATGATAACTTATATTAGAAATAGGAGGAAACCACTATGGCTAAATAGAGCTGTAAGGGGTGCAATAAGAGATAAAAATAAAGCATTTAGAGAATTACAGCAAGTAGGTAGTGATGAGGCATTAAATAAATACAGAGAATTAAATAAATTCTGTAAAAAGCAAATCAAGGCAGCAAAGATTGAGACAGAGAGACTCATTGCCAGAGAAAGTAATAATAATCCCAAAATATTCTTTAACTACATAAATAGTAAGAAGCTAAAAAATGACAGTGTTGGTCCCCTTAAAAATAGTCTGGGTGAAATGGTGGATGAGGATGAGGAAAAAGCCAATATGCTAAATGACTTTTTTCAACAGTATTTACACAAGAAAATCCCATGACAGATAACATGATCAGGGATAAAAATTCTCCATTAAATGTCACCTGCTTAACCCAGCAGGAAGTACGGCAGCGTCTAAAAATCACTAAAATTTACAAATCCCCGGGTCCGGATGAGATACACCCCCAAGTACTGCAGGAATTAAGCACAGTCATAGATAGACCATTATTTTTAATCTTTAAAGATTCCATAATAACAGGGTCTGTACCACAGGACTGGCGTATAAAAAATGTGGTGCCAATATTCAAAAAGGGGACAAAAACTGAACTCGGAAATTATAGGAGATACTGGAGTATCTGGAGAAGAATAACCTCATGACCCAATATCAACATGGGTTTACAAGGGACCGTTCCTGTCAGACTAATCTGATAAGCTTTTATGAAGAGGTAAGTTCTGTACTGGACCAAGGGAATGCAGTGGACGTGGTGTACATGGACTTTTCAAAAGCTTTTGATACGGTGCCACACAAAAGGTTGATACATAAAGTAAAATGAGGACAATGGGGATAGGGGAAAATATGTGTAGGTGGGTTAAGAGCTGGCTCAGGGATAGGAAACAAAGGGTGGTTATTAATGGAGCAAACTCGGACTGGGTCACGGTTAGCAGTGGGGTACCACAGGGGTCAGTTTTGGGACCGTTTCTTTTTAACATATTTATTAATGACCTTGTAGGGGGAACAGAGAGTAGAATTTCAATATTTGCAGATGACACTAAACTCTGCAGGGTAATCAATACAGAGGAGGACAATTTTATATTACAGGAGGATTTATGTAAACTAGAAGCTTGGGCTGATAAATGGCAAATGAGCTTTAATGGGGATAAATGTAAGGTCATGCACTTGGGTAGAACGAACAAGATGTATAATTATGTGCTTAATTGTAAAACACTGGGCAAAACAGTCACTGAAAAAGACCTGGGTGTATGGGTGGACGACAAACTCACATTTAGCGGCCAGTGTCAGGCAGCTGCTGCAAAGGCAAATAAAATAATGGGATGCATTAAAAGAGGCATAGATGCTCATGAGGAGAACATAATTTTACCTCTATAGAAGTCACTAGTGCGACCCCACTTAGAATACTGTGTACAGTTCTGGTCTCCGGTGTATAAGAAAGACATAGCTGAACTGGAGCGGGTGCAGAGAAGAGCGACCAAGGTTATTAGGGAACTGGGTGGTCTGCAATACCAAGACAGGTTCTCACACTTGGGGTTATTTAGTTTGGAAAATCGAAGGCTTAGGGGTGATCTTATTACAATGTATAAATATATGCAGGGACAGTACAAAGACCTTTCTAATGATCTTTTTACTCTTAGACCTGTGATGGGGACAAGGGGGCATCCTCTAAATCTGGAGGAAAGAAGGTTTAAGCATACTCACAGACGCGGATTCTTTACTGTAAGAGCAGTGAGACTATGGAACTCTCTGCCATATGATGTTGTAATGAGTGATTCCCTAATAAAATTTAAGAAGGGACTGGATGCCTTTCTTGAAAAGTATAATATTACAGGGGATATACACTAGTTTCCTTAATATTGCGTTGTTCCAGGGAGGTAGTCTGATTGCCGAATGTGGAGTCGGGAAGGATTTTTTTTCCCCAATGTGAAGTCTACTGTTTGCCACATGGGGGTTTTTTTTGCCTTCCTCCAAATCAACATGTTAGGGCAAGTTGGGATAGGATATGGGTTGAACTAGATGGACTTAAAGTCTCCCTTCAACCTTAATAACTAGAGTTGAGCGACTTTTGCTTTTTTAGGGTCGCGTTTCGTTTCGTGAAACCCGACTTTTCCAAAAGTCGGGTCGAGCAAGATCGTCCGATTATAGGGAAAAGTCGGGGTCGTCCCGAAACACGAAACCCAATGTAAGTCAATAGGGAATAAAAGTCGGCAGTGAGAGGAGGACAGGAAACACACCTACAGTGCCCATTTGAATGCCAAAAGCATCAATTCTTCTTACTTAAGCTTGTCAACCTTAATTAACTTCATAATACAAGTTACGCACTGAAAAATGGGGGTTATTTGGCTAAATTTGTGGGGGGGGAGGGCTGGCTGCAGATTTTCATGTGCCCTGGGCGAAAGAGCGCCCCATTAACACATACCACAACTCATCATGCTCCGATACGGCAGAGAAATAGCGGTATAGTACAATAAAAAATACCTCACTTTTTACATCTCATGACGAGGCCCATCTATTTCTCCATACAAAATCATTGGTCCCATATAATGTTTGAAACAGTATATGATGAGCTCCACATAATGCTACAGTATATGTTGGTCCCCATGGATGAAGCTCCACTGTCTTATGGGCCAAATAATGCTCCAAACATAATGGGCCCCATTTCTACTGCTCTAGTGTATAATGGGCCCTGTAAATGCTGCTCCAGTGTCTGATGTCCACCTTTGGAATGTTCCAGTGTATGGTGGGCCCCATCTATCATTCTCCAGAGTATAGTGCTCCCCAAAAATTGCTGTCCCAACATAGAAAACAATCAAATAAGTCTCCTCGCTAGGGAATCCCTGTACTTGTCTGGACAGGTGCTGTAGCTTGCTTAACAGCTCGCCAGCCGTTCTCACGCCCAGTATGGATTGCACGTGATTGCACAAAGGTTAGAAAGGGTACCGTATCCCTGGATAACATGTATGGATAGCGTACACATTCAAAATATATGTCTATACAGCATGAGGCAGGCTCAGACGGTGTTAGGCCCAGTATGGATTGCACGTCATTGCACAAAGGTTAGAAGGGGTACCGTATCCCCGGATAACATGTATGGATAGCGTACACATTCAAAATATATGTCTATACAGCATGAGGCAGGCTCAGATGGTGTTAGGCCCAGTATGGATTGCACGTCATTGCACAAAGGTTAGAAGGGGTACCGTATCCCCGGATAACATGTATGGATAGTGTACACATTCAAAATATATGTCTATACAGCATGAGGCAGGCTCAGACGGTGTTAGGCCCAGTATGGATTGCTCGTCATTGCACAAAGGTTAGAAGGGGTACCGTATCCCCGGATAACATGTATGGATAGCGTACACATTCAAAATATATGTCTATACAGCATGAGGCAGGCTCAGACGGTGTTAGGCCCAGTATGGATTGCACGTCATTGCACAAAGGTTAGAAAGGGTACCGTCTCCCTGGATAACATGTATGGATAGCGTACACATTCAAAATATATGTCTATACAGCATGAGGCAGGCTCAGACGGTGTTAGGCCCAGTATGGATTGCACGTCATTGCACAAAGGTTAGAAGGGGTACCGTATCCCCGGATAACATGTATGGATAGCGTACACATTCAAAATATATGTCTATACAGCATGAGGCAGGCTCAGACGGTGTTAGGCCCAGTATGGATTGCACGTCATTGCACAAAGGTTAGAAGGGGTACTGTATCCCCGGATAACATGTATGGATAGCGTACACATTCAAAATATATGTCTATACAGCATGAGGCAGGCTCAGACGGTGTTAGGCCCAGTATGGATTGCACGTCATTGCACAAAGGTTAGAAGGGGTACCGTATCCCCGGATAACATGTATGGATAGCGTACACATTCAAAATATATGTCTATACAGCATGAGGCATGCTCAGACGGTGTTAGGCCCAGTATGGATTGCACGTCATTGCACAAAGGTTAGAAAGGGTACCGTATCCCTGGATAACATGTATGGATAGCGTACACATTCAAAATATATGTCTATACAGCATGAGGCAGGCTCAGACGGTGCTAGGCCCAGTATGGATTGCACGTCATTGCACAAAGGTTAGAAGGGTACCGTATCCCCGGATAACATGTATGGATAGCGTACACATTCAAAATATATGTCTATACAGCATGAGGCAGGCTCAGACGGTGTTAGGCCCAGTATGGATTGCACGTAATTGCACAAAGGTTAGAAGGGGTACCATATCCCCGGATAACATGTATGGATAGCGTACACATTCAAAATATATGTCTATACAGCATGAGGCAGGCTCAGACGGTGTCAGGCCCAGTATGGATTGCACGTCATTGCACAAAGGTTAGAAGGGGTACCGTATCCCCGGATAACATGTATGGATAGCGTACACATTCAAAATATATGTCTATACAGCATGAGGCAGGCTCAGACGGTGTTAGGCCCAGTATGGATTGCACGTCATTGCACAAAGGTTAGAAGGGGTACCGTATCCCCGGATAACATGTATGGATAGCGTACACATTCAAAATATATGTCTATACAGCATGAGGCAGGCTCAGACGGTGTTAGGCCCAGTATGGATTGCACGTCATTGCACAAAGGTTAGAAAGGGTACCGTATCCCCGGATAACATGTATGGATAGCGTACACATTCAAAATATATGTCTATACAGCATGAGGCAGGCTCAGACGGTGTTAGGCCCAGTATGGATTGCACGTCATTGCACAAAGGTTAGAAGGGGTACCGTATCCCCGGATAACATGTATGGATAGCGTACACATTCAAAATATATGTCTATACAGCATGAGGCAGGCTCAGACGGTGTTAGGCCCAGTATGGATTTCACGTCATTGCACAAAGGTTAGAAGGGGTATCGTATCCCCGGATAACATGTATGGATAGCGTACACATTCAAAATATATGTCTATACAGCATGAGGCAGGCTCAGATGGTGTTAGACCCAGTATGGATTGCACGTCATTGCACAAAGGTTAGAAAGGGTACCGTATCCCTGGATAACATGTATGGATAGCGTACACATTCAAAATATATGTCTATACAGCATGAGGCAGGCTCAGACGGTGTTAGGCCCAGTATGGATTGCACGTCATTGCACAAAGGTTAGAAGGGGTACCGTATCCCCGGATAACATGTATGGATAGCGTACACATTCAAAATATATGTCTATACAGCATGAGGCAGGCTCAGACGGTGTTAGGCCCAGTATGGATTGCCCGTCAATGCACAAAGGTTAGAAGGGGTACCGTATCCCCGGATAACATGTATGGATAGCGTACACATTCAAAATATATGTCTATACAGCATGAGGCAGGCTCAGACGGTGTTAGGCCCAGTATGGAATGCACATCATTGCACAAAGGTTAGAAGGGGTACCGTATCCCCGGATAACATGTATGGATAGCGTACACATTCAAAATATATGTCTATACAGCATGAGGCAGGCTCAGATGGTGTTAGGCCCAGTATGGATTGCACGTCATTGCACAAAGGTTAGAAAGGGTACCGTATCCCTGGATAACATGTATGGATAGCGTACACATTCAAAATATATGTCTATACATCATGAGGCAGGCTCAGACGGTGTTAGGCCCAGTATGGATTGCACGTCATTGCACAAAGGTTAGAAGGGGTACCGTATCCCCGGATAACATGTATGGATAGCGTACACATTCAAAATATATGTCTATACAGCATGAGGCAGGCTCAGACGGTGTTAGGCCCAGTATGGATTGCACGTCATTGCACAAAGGTTAGAAGGGGTACCGTATCCCCGGATAACATGTATGGATAGCGTACACATTCAAAATATATGTCTATACAGCATGAGGCAGGCTCAGACGGTGTTAGGCCCAGTATGGATTGCACGTCATTGCACAAAGGTTAGAAGGGTACCGTATCCCCGGATAACATGTATGGATAGCGTACACATTCAAAATATATGTCTATACAGCATGAGGCAGGCTCAGACGGTGTTAGGCCCAGTATGGATTGCACGTCATTGCACAAAGGTTAGAAAGGGTACCGTATCCCTGGATAACATGTATGGATAGCGTACACATTCAAAATATATGTCTATACAGCATGAGGCAGGCTCAGACGGTGTTAGGCCCAGTATGGATTGCACGTCATTGCACAAAGGTTAGAAGGGTACCGTATCCCCGGATAACATGTATGGATAGCGTACACATTCAAAATATATGTCTATACAGCATGAGGCAGGCTCAGACGGTGTTAGGCCCAGTATGGATTGCACGTCATTGCACAAAGGTTAGAAAGGGTACCGTATCCCCGGATAACATGTATGGATAGCGTACACATTCAAAATATATGTCTATACAGCATGAGGCAGGCTCAGACGGTGTTAGGCCCAGTATGGATTGCACGTCATTGCTCAAAGGTTAGAAAGGGTACCGTATCCCCGGATAACATGTATGGATAGCGTACACATTCAAAATATATGTCTATACAGCATGAGGCAGGCTCAGACGGTGTTAGGCCCAGTATGGATTGCACATCATTGCACAAAGGTTAGAAGGGGTACCGTATCCCCGGATAACATGTATGGATAGCGTACACATTCAAAATATATGTCTATACAGCATGAGGCAGGCTCAGACGGTGTTAGGCCCAGTATGGATTGCACGTCATTGCACAAAGGTTAGAAAGGGTACCGTATCCCCGGATAACATGTATGGATAGCGTACACATTCAAAATATATGTCTATACAGCATGAGGCAGGCTCAGACGGTGTTAGGCCCAGTATGGATTGCACGTCATTGCACAAAGGTTAGAAAGGGTACCGTATCCCTGGATAACATTTATGGATAGCGTACACATTCAAAATATATGTCTATACAGCATGAGGCAGGCTCAGATGGTGTTAGGCCCAGTATGGATTGCACGTCATTGCACAAAGGTTAGAAGGGGTACCGTATCCCCGGATAACATGTATGGATAGCGTACACATTCAAAATATATGTCTATACATCATGAGGCAGGCTCAGACGGTGTTAGGCCCAGTATGGATTGCACGTCATTGCACAAAGGTTAGAAAGGGTACCGTATCCCCGGATAACATGTATGGATAGCGTACACATTCAAAATATATGTCTATACAGCATGAGGCAGGCTCAGACGGTGTTAGGCCCAGTATGGATTGCACGTCATTGCACAAAGGTTAGAAGGGGTACCGTATCCCCGGATAACATGTATGGATAGCGTACACATTCAAAATATATGTCTATACAGCATGAGGCAGGCTCAGACGGTGTTAGGCCCAGTATGGATTGCACGTCATTGCACAAAGGTTAGAAAGGGTACCGTATCCCCGGATAACATGTATGGATAGCGTACACATTCAAAATTTATGTCTATACAGCATGAGGCAGGCTCAGACGGTGTTAGGCCCAGTATGGATTGCACGTCATTGCACAAAGGTTAGAAGGGGTACCGTATCCCCGGATAACATGTATGGATAGCGTACACATTCAAAATATATGTCTATACAGCATGAGGCAGGCTCAGACGGTGTTAGGCCCAGTATGGATTGCACGTCATTGCACAAAGGTTAGAAGGGGTACCGTATCCCCGGATAACATGTATGGATAGTGTACACATTCAAAATATATGTCTGTACAGCATGAGGCAGGCTCAGACGGTGTTAGGCCCAGTATGGATTGCACGTCATTGCACAAAGGTTAGAAAGGGTACCGTATCCCTGGATAACATGTATGGATAGCGTACACATTCAAAATATATGTCTATACAGCATGAGGCAGGCTCAGACGGTGTTAGGCCCAGTATGGATTGCACGTCATTGCACAAAGGTTAGAAGGGTACCGTATCCCCGGATAACATGTATGGATAGCGTACACATTCAAAATATATGTCTATACAGCATGAGGCAGGCTCAGACGGTGTTAGGCCCAGTATGGATTGCACGTCATTGCACAAAGGTTAGAAAGGGTACCGTATCCCCGGATAACATGTATGGATAGCGTACACATTCAAAATATATGTCTATACAGCATGAGGCAGGCTCAGACGGTGTTAGGCCCAGTATGGATTGCACGTCATTGCTCAAAGGTTAGAAAGGGTACCGTATCCCCGGATAACATGTATGGATAGCGTACACATTCAAAATATATGTCTATACAGCATGAGGCAGGCTCAGACGGTGTTAGGCCCAGTATGGATTGCACATCATTGCACAAAGGTTAGAAGGGGTACCGTATCCCCGGATAACATGTATGGATAGCGTACACATTCAAAATATATGTCTATACAGCATGAGGCAGGCTCAGACGGTGTTAGGCCCAGTATGGATTGCACGTCATTGCACAAAGGTTAGAAAGGGTACCGTATCCCCGGATAACATGTATGGATAGCGTACACATTCAAAATATATGTCTATACAGCATGAGGCAGGCTCAGACGGTGTTAGGCCCAGTATGGATTGCACGTCATTGCACAAAGGTTAGAAAGGGTACCGTATCCCTGGATAACATTTATGGATAGCGTACACATTCAAAATATATGTCTATACAGCATGAGGCAGGCTCAGATGGTGTTAGGCCCAGTATGGATTGCACGTCATTGCACAAAGGTTAGAAGGGGTACCGTATCCCCGGATAACATGTATGGATAGCGTACACATTCAAAATATATGTCTATACAGCATGAGGCAGGCTCAGACGGTGTTAGGCCCAGTATGGATTGCACGTCATTGCACAAAGGTTAGAAAGGGTACCGTATCCCTGGATAACATGTATGGATAGCGTACACATTCAAAATATATGTCTATACAGCATGAGGCAGGCTCAGACGGTGTTAGGCCCAGTATGGATTGCACGTCATTTCACAAAGGTTAGAAAGGGTACCGTATCCCCGGATAACATGTATGGATAGCGTACACATTCAAAATATATGTCTATACAGCATGAGGCAGGCTCAGACGGTGTTAGGCCCAGTATGGATTGCACGTCATTGCACAAAGGTTAGAAGGGGTACCGTATCCCCGGATAACATGTATGGATAGCGTACACATTCAAAATATATGTCTATACAGCATGAGGCAGGCTCAGACGGTGTTAGGCCCAGTATGGATTGCACGTCATTGCACAAAGGTTAGAAAGGGTACCGTATCCCTGGATAACATGTATGGATAGCGTACACATTCAAAATATATGTCTATACAGCATGAGGCAGGCTCAGACAGTGTTAGGCCCAGTATGGATTGCACGTCATTGCACAAAGGTTAGAAAGGGTACCGTATCCCCGGATAACATGTATGGATAGCGTACACATTCAAAATATATGTCTATACAGCATGAGGCAGGCTCAGACGGTGTTAGGCCCAGTATGGATTGCACGTCATTGCACAAAGGTTAGAAGGGGTACCGTATCCCCGGATAACATGTATGGATAGTGTACACATTCAAAATATATGTCTATACAGCATGAGGCAGGCTCAGACGGTGTTAGGCCCAGTATGGATTGCACGTCATTGCACAAAGGTTAGAAGGGGTACCGTATCCCCGGATAACATGTATGGATAGCGTACACATTCAAAATATATGTCTCAGGAGGCAGGCTCAGACGGTGTCAGGCACAGTATGGATTTGACGGCCCAGATTACACAGCGGAGGAGCAGGGAGAGGTAAAGATTGCAAATGCTGGGGCCCTGGCCAAGCAAGGGGGGCCCACTCGTGGGCGTCGGTACTGGCACTGGGCCCCTCATAGTACAGCGGTGTGTCTGACGGCGGGTGTGCACCACCGCCGTCAGAGACACTTGATTGCACTATGAGGGACCCTGTGCCAGTGCCCGCGCCCAAGAGTCGGCCTACCCACCTGTCCAGGGCAACGGCACTCGCACGGTGTCGTGCGCTAGGTGGTGACCCCGGCCATGGGGGGGAGGCAGCACAGTTAGGGAGTTTTAGAAAGTGGCATATGTTGATGTTGGACATTCAACTGATGCAAAAGGCGAAATAGGTGAAGTACCAGGAAGAGGTGGACCAAAGCAAACCATTTTTCTGTCACCCTATGTGTCATCAGGGGAAGGTGGGACAAAATCCTTGGAAACCCATGCGTGGTTCATTTTAATGAAGGTTAGATCATCCACATTTTGGGTTGACAGACGGGTCCTTTTTTCTGTCAGGATTGATCCAGCTGCACTGAAGACTCTTTCCGATAGCACACTTGCAGCTGGGCAAGCGAGCTCCTGTAAGGCATATTGGGCCAATTCAGGCCAGGTGTCCAGTTTAGCGGCCCAATAGTCAAAGGGGAATGACCTGTGTGGGAGAACATCGATATGGGAGGAAAAGTAGTTTGTAACCATAGTTGACAACTGCTGTCTCCTGTCACTTTCCATCGATGCAGTATTACCAGTTGTGTGAGCGGTATTTGAAAAATCAGTCCACAACATTGTCATGAAACCCCTGTCTCCCTCGCCACTTCTGCTGTGTGCACCACGAACACCTCTGCCAAGCTGCCCCCGGCCCGTACGGCTCGTGTGAGAACCATCACCGCTGCTGTGTGCTGGGAATGCCTCAAGCAACCGATTTACCAGAGTTGCTTGTTTATTAGCCAATATTAGGTCAAGGTTCTCCTGTGGCATGATGTTTTGTAATTTACCTTTATAGCGTGGATCCAGGATGCTGGCCAACCAGTAGTCGTCATCGTTCATCATTTTGGCAATGCGGGGGTCCCTTTTTAGGATCCGCAAGGCATAATCTGACATGTGGGCCAATGTTCCCGGTGTCAATGATGCACTGCGAGTGCTGGGTGGAGGAGCACTTTCTGGCAAATCCACATCCCTCCAGTCACGCACAAACCCTGTACCAGACCTTGCCACGCCAACATTTTCACTTGCCCCACGAGATGCATCCTCCTCCCCTAAGTAATCATCCCCATCATCCTCCTCCTACTCTTCTTCCTCCACCTCGTCCAGGAGAGGTCCCTGAGCAGACAATGGCTGAATGTCATCAAGGATTCCCTCCTCCTCTTCCTCCTCATCAACATTGGCTGCAGACGCCTGCTCCTTAAGGTGCGTCAAAGTTTGCATGAGCAGACGCATAAGTGGGATTCTCATGCTTAGGATGGCGTCGTCTGCGCTTACCAGCCGTGTGCATTCCTCAAAACACTGAAGGACTTTACAAAGGTCTTTCAGCTTCGACCACTGCACGCCTGTCAACTCCATGTCTGCTCTCAAAGTGCCTGGCCGTGTATCCTCCCACAAATGCATTATGGCCTGCCTCTGCTCGCACAGCCGCTCCACCATGTGCAGGGTGGAGTTCCACCTTGTTGCAATGTCGATAATGAGGCGGTGGTTGGGAAGGTGGAGCAATCGCTTCAGCTTCTGCATACGAACGGAGTGTACAGGCGACCGGCGGATGTGCGCGCACAGTCTTCGCACCTTCTGGAGCAGGGCTGTTAACTCCGGACAATTTTTGAGGAAGCACTGCACCACCAGGTTCAAGGTGTGAGCCACATCGTGTGCAACAGTGGCAGCTGCAGATGGAGTGCTCGTACGACTGCGCTCTGTGGACGAGCTGTCGCTTCTGGAGGAGGAGGAGGAGGGTCGAACGCCTACAGCCAACTGTTTCCTATACCGTGGGCTAGGCAGCACTGTCCCACCACCGCTGTCCCCTGTGGACCCTGCATCCACCACATTAACCCAGTGCGCAGTGATGGACACGTAACGGCCCTGGCCATGCCGACTGGACCATGCATCAGTTGTGAGGTGCACCTTTCCGCTCACTGACTGCTTGAGTGCATGGACAATGCGGTCTTTCACATGATGGTGGAGGGCTGGGATGGCTTTGTGAGAGAAGAAGTGGCGACTGGGTAGGTCATAGCGTGGTACTGCATAGGCCATGAGTTCGCGGAAAGCTGTGCTTTCCACCAACCGAAAGGGCATCATCTCAAACGAGATTAGTTTGGCAATGTGGGCGTTCAAACCCAGTGTACGCGGATGAGAGACTGAGTACTTTCTTGACCTACTCATAGTGTCTGGGAGGGTGAGCTGGACTTGAGAGCTGCATATGGTGGAAGTAGCGGTGGACAGGGCGGACTGAGAGAGGGTTGATGATGGTGATGGAGTTGGTGTTCTTTCTGATGGCCTAGAATCAGTCTTTCGTTGATATAACAGTGGGATTCCCTGACTGCTGTGGCCTTGCAACGACACCTCAACATTTGCTGCTGTGCTAACCGGTGGGCTTACAGTGGGGGAAACAATGTAGCGTTGCTGACTACCTTCGTTGTGATCAGTTGCACATGTGGCACTTGAGGTTTGGTGTTGTGTCCACGCTTGCAAGTGCATGCTGGTTAAATGTCTAAGCATGCAACTGGTATTCAAATTTTTCAGATTTTTGCCTCGGCTAAAGGTCTTTGCGCACTTCTTACAGATAACCTTGGCCTGATCATGAGGATTTTGTTCAAAAAAGTGCCACACTGCACTCTTCCTACTTTGGCAGACATTTTGCGGCCTAGCACGCTGTGATCTTTTGACCCTCTGGACAAGCTGTCCAGCAACTCTTTTGATGTTTGGAACCTGTCTTTGGAGTGCTCCGGTCCTGCCAGATAACAGCTGTTGCGATGTCGATGTCTGCTGTGGATGCTCCTCATCTGAGCTATTGGAAGCAGCACCCTCTTCCCCCAATGGATGCCAATCTGGGTCAACAACTGGGTCATCCATCTCCTCCTCTTCTATGTCATGTGCACCTTTCTCTGTGTCACCGTGTATGGTGGTATAGTGTGCGGGAAGGGGCACCTGAGTCTCATCTGGGTCAAAATCTGGCTCTGTACACTGCGAGGACAATGTAGTGCTCTGAGTGAATGTACCAGCAGAATCATCCATCAGCGGCTGTGCATCAGTGCACTCCATGTCAGATTCATCTTGGCCTGGGTAATTCACCATTTGACTTGATAATCCAGGCATGGTATGTGAAAACAGCTCCATGGAGTAATCAGTAGTATGGCCTGCGTCATCCTTCAATCTTGGTTGGGGAGAAGGACACAAGGAAAGGTGTGGTTCATGAACATGAGCCTCCAATGACGACTCAGTGCTTTTACTTTTTACAACTGAAGAAGAGGAGGCGATAGAGCTGGAGGCTGAGTCAGCAATGTAAGACAAAACTTTTTCCTGATGCTCTGCCTTTAAAAGCGGTTTGCCAACTCCTAGAAAACTAAGCGTTCGAGGCCTTATGTAGCCAGACGATGACGCAGGGTCAGCACCTCCTGCATTCGGTCCTATTTTGCTCTTGCCACTACCATCAGATCCACCACCAACACCATCATTACCAGCTGCCAACCCCCGCCCAATTCCACGGCCTCTTCCACCAGCCTTCCTCATTTTTGGTAGAAATGTAGACAAAATCCAACAAACTATATAGTAATGTAAAACAAGGTACAAGGTGTCTATAGGACAGGGGAGTTTTAGAATTTCTGCACACACTTGTGGACAGTGGACACTTGTGGATTGTGTGCGGCCCACTGATATCTGAGCGCTATGTGACACGCTCGATGGCACAGCTGCCTGTGACCAAAGTGACGAGAGGATAATGGAGATTTTGAATCTCTGCGTACACTTGTGGACAGTGGACACTTGTGGATTGTGTGCGGCCCACTGATATCTGAGCGCTATGTGACACAGCTGCCTGTGACCAAAGTGACGAGAGGATAATGGAGATTTTGAATCTCTGCGTACACTTGTGGACAGTGGACACTTGTGGATTGTGTGCGGCCCACTGATATCTGAGCGCTATGTGACACGCTCGATGGCACAGCTGCCTGTGACCAAAGTGACGAGAGGATAATGGAGATTTTGAATCTCTGCGTACACTTTTGGACACTGGACACTTGTGGATTGTGTGCGGCCCACTGATATCTGAGCGCTATGTGACACGCTCGATGGCACAGCTGCCTGTGACCAAAGTGACGAGAGGATAATGGAGATTTTGAATCTCTGCGTACACTTTTGGACACTGGACACTTGTGGATTGTGTGAGGCCCACTGATATCTGAGCGCTATGTGACACGCTCGATGGCACAGCTGCCTGTGACCAAAGTGACGAGAGGATAATGGAGATTTTGAATCTCTGCGTACACTTGTGGACAGTGAACACTTGTGGATTGTGTGCAGCCCACTGATATCTGAGCGCTATGTGACACGCTCGATGGCACAGCTGCCTGTGACCAAAGTGACGAGAGGATAATGGAGATTTTGAATCTCTGCATACACTTGTGGACAGTGGACACTTGTGGATTGTGTGCGGCCCACTGATATCTGAGCGCTATGTGACACGCTCGATGGCACAGCTGCCTGTGACCAAAGTGACGAGAGGATAATGGAGATTTTGAATCTCTGCGTACACTTGTGGACACTGGACACTTGTGGATTGTGTGCGGCCCACTGATATCTGAGCGCTATGTGACACGCTCGATGGCACAGCTGCCTGTGACCAAAGTGACGAGAGGATAATGGAGATTTTGAATCTCTGCGTACACTTGTGGACAGTGGACACTTGTGGATTGTGTGCGGCCCACTGATATCTGAGCGCTATGTGACACGCTCGATGGCACAGCTGCCTGTGACCAAAGTGACGAGAGGATAATGGAGATTTTGAATCTCTGCGTACACTTGTGGACACTGGACACTTGTGGATTGTGTGCGGCCCACTGATATCTGAGCGCTATGTGACACGCTCGATGGCACAGCTGCCTGTGACCAAAGTGACGAGAGGATAATGTAGATTTTGAATCTCTGCGTACACTTGTGGACAGTGGACACTTGTGGATTGTGTGCGGCCCACTGATATCTGAGCGCTATGTGACACGCTCGATGGCACAGCTGCCTGTGACCAAAGTGACGAGAGGATAATGGAGATTTTGAATCTCTGCGTACACTTTTGGACACTGGACACTTGTGGATTGTGTGAGGCCCACTGATATCTGAGCGCTATGTGACACGCTCGATGGCACAGCTGCCTGTGACCAAAGTGACGAGAGGATAATGGAGATTTTGAATCTCTGCGTACACTTGTGGACAGTGGACACTTGTGGATTGTGTGCGGCCCACTGATATCTGAGCGCTATGTGACACGCTCGATGGCACAGCTGCCTGTGACCAAAGTGACGAGAGGATAATGGAGATTTTGAATCTCTGCGTACACTTGTGGACAGTGGACACTTGTGGATTGTGTGCGGCCCACTGATATCTGAGCGCTATGTGACACGCTCGATGGCACAGCTGCCTGTGACCAAAGTGACGAGAGGATAATGGAGATTTTGAATCTCTGCGTACACTTTTGGACACTGGACACTTGTGGATTGTGTGAGGCCCACTGATATCTGAGCGCTATGTGACACGCTCGATGGCACAGCTGCCTGTGACCAAAGTGACGAGAGGATAATGGAGATTTTGAATCTCTGCGTCCACTTTTGGACAGTGGACACTTGTGGATTGTGTGCGGCCCACTGATATCTGAGTGCTATGTGACACGCTCGATGGCACAGCTGCCTGTGACCAAAGTGACGAGAGGATAATGGAGATTTTGAATCTCTGCGTACACTTTTGGACAGTGGACACTTGTGGATTGTGTGCGGCCCACTGATATCTGAGCGCTATGTGACACGCTCGATGGCACAGCTGCCTGTGACCAAAGTGACGAGAGGATAATGGAGATTTTGAATCTCTGCGTACACTTGTGGACAGTGGACACTTGCGGATTGTGTGCGGCCCACTGATATCTGAGCGCTATGTGACACGCTCGATGGCACAGCTGCCTGTGACCAAAGTGACGAGAGGATAATGGAGATTTTGAATCTCTGCACACACTTGTGGACAGTGGACACTTGTGGATTGTGTGCGGCCCACTGATATCTGAGCGCTATGTGACACGCTCGATGGCACAGCTGCCTGTGACCAAAGTGACGAGAGGATAATGGAGATTTTGAATCTCTGCGTACACTTGTGGACAGTGGACACTTGTGGATTGTGTGCGGCCCACTGATATCTAAGCGCTATGTGACACGCTCGATGGCACAGCTGCCTGTGACCAAAGTGACGAGAGGATAATGGAGATTTTGAATCTCTGCGTACACTTTTGGACACTGGACACTTGTGGATTGTGTGCGGCCCACTGATATCTGAGCGCTATGTGACACGCTCGATGGCACAGCTGCCTGTGACCAAAGTGACGAGAGGATAATGGAGATTTTGAATCTCTGCGTACACTTTTGGACACTGGACACTTGTGGATTGTGTGCGGCCCACTGATATCTGAGCGCTATGTGACACGCTCGATGGCACAGCTGCCTGTGACCAAAGTGACGAGAGGATAATGGAGATTTTGAATCTCTGCGTACACTTTTGGACACTGGACACTTGTGGATTGTGTGAGGCCCACTGATATCTGAGCGCTATGTGACACGCTCGATGGCACAGCTGCCTGTGACCAAAGTGACGAGAGGATAATGGAGATTTTGAATCTCTGCGTACATATGTGGACAGTGGACACTTGTGGATTGTGTGCGGCCCACTGATATCTGAGCGCTATGTGACACGCTCGATGGCACAGCTGCCTGTGACCAAAGTGACGAGAGGATAATGGAGATTTTGAATCTCTGCGTACACTTTTGGACACTGGACACTTGTGGATTGTGTGAGGCCCACTGATATCTGAGCGCTATGTGACACGCTCGATGGCACAGCTGCCTGTGACCAAAGTGACGAGAGGATAATGGAGATTTTGAATCTCTGCACACACTTGTGGACAGTGGACACTTGTGGATTGTGTGCGGCCCACTGATATCTGAGCGCTATGTGACACGCTCGATGGCACAGCTGCCTGTGACCAAAGTGACGAGAGGATAATGGAGATTTTGAATCTCTGCGTACACTTGTGGACAGTGGACACTTGTGGATTGTGTGCGGCCCACTGATATCTAAGCGCTATGTGACACGCTCGATGGCACAGCTGCCTGTGACCAAAGTGACGAGAGGATAATGGAGATTTTGAATCTCTGCGTACACTTTTGGACACTGGACACTTGTGGATTGTGTGCGGCCCACTGATATCTGAGCGCTATGTGACACGCTCGATGGCACAGCTGCCTGTGACCAAAGTGACGAGAGGATAATGGAGATTTTGAATCTCTGCGTACACTTTTGGACACTGGACACTTGTGGATTGTGTGCGGCCCACTGATATCTGAGCGCTATGTGACACGCTCGATGGCACAGCTGCCTGTGACCAAAGTGACGAGAGGATAATGGAGATTTTGAATCTCTGCGTACACTTTTGGACACTGGACACTTGTGGATTGTGTGAGGCCCACTGATATCTGAGCGCTATGTGACACGCTCGATGGCACAGCTGCCTGTGACCAAAGTGACGAGAGGATAATGGAGATTTTGAATCTCTGCGTACATATGTGGACAGTGGACACTTGTGGATTGTGTGCGGCCCACTGATATCTGAGCGCTATGTGACACGCTCGATGGCACAGCTGCCTGTGACCAAAGTGACGAGAGGATAATGGAGATTTTGAATCTCTGCGTACACTTTTGGACACTGGACACTTGTGGATTGTGTGAGGCCCACTGATATCTGAGCGCTATGTGACACGCTCGATGGCACAGCTGCCTGTGACCATAGTGACGAGAGGATAATGGAGATTTTGAATCTCTGCGTACACTTTTGGACAGTGGACACTTGTGAATTGTGTGCGGCCCACTGATATCTGAGCGCTATGTGACACGCTCGATGGCACAGCTGCCTGTGACCAAAGTGACGAGAGGATAATGGAGATTTTGAATCTCTGCGTACACTTGTGGACAGTGGACACTTGTGGATTGTGTGCGGCCCACTGATATCTGAGCGCTATGTGACACGCTCGATGGCACAGCTGCCTGTGACCAAAGTGACGAGAGGATAATGGAGATTTTGAATCTCTGCGTACACTTTTGGACACTGGACACTTGTGGATTGTGTGCGGCCCACTGATATCTGAGCGCTATGTGACACGCTCGATGGCACAGCTGCCTGTGACCAAAGTGACGAGAGGATAATGGAGATTTTGAATCTCTGCGTACACTTGTGGACAGTGGACACTTGTGGATTGTGTGAGGCCCACTGATATCTGAGCGCTATGTGACACGCTCGATGGCACAGCTGCCTGTGACCAAAGTGACGAGAGGATAATGGAGATTTTGAATCTCTGCGTACACTTGTGGACAGTGGACACTTGTGGATTGTGTGCGGCCCACTGATATCTAAGCGCTATGTGACACGCTCGATGGCACAGCTGCCTGTGACCAAAGTGACGAGAGGATAATGGAGATTTTGAATCTCTGCGTACACTTTTGGACACTGGACACTTGTGGATTGTGTGCGGCCCACTGATATCTGAGCGCTATGTGACACGCTCGATGGCACAGCTGCCTGTGACCAAAGTGACGAGAGGATAATGGAGATTTTGAATCTCTGCGTACACTTTTGGACACTGGACACTTGTGGATTGTGTGCGGCCCACTGATATCTGAGCGCTATGTGACACGCTCGATGGCACAGCTGCCTGTGACCAAAGTGACGAGAGGATAATGGAGATTTTGAATCTCTGCGTACACTTTTGGACACTGGACACTTGTGGATTGTGTGCGGCCCACTGATATTTGAGCGCTATGTGACACGCTCGATGGCACAGCTGCCTGTGACCAAGGTGACGAGAGGATAATGGAGATTTTGAATCTCTGCGTACACTTGTGGACAGTGGACACTTGTGGATTGTGTGCGGCCCACTGATATCTGAGCGCTATGTGACACGCTCGATGGCACAGCTGCCTGTGACCAAAGTGACGAGAGGATAATGGAGATTTTGAATCTCTGCGTACACTTTTGGACACTGGACACTTGTGGATTGTGTGCGGCCCACTGATATCTGAGCGCTATGTGACATGCTCGATGGCACAGCTGCCTGTGACCAAAGTGACGAGAGGATAATGGAGATTTTGAATCTCTGCGTACACTTGTGGACAGTGGACACTTGTGGATTGTGTGTGGCCCACTGATATCTGAGCGCTATGTGACACGCTCGATGGCACAGCTGCCTGTGACCAAAGTGACGAGAGGATAATGGAGATTTTGAATCTCTGCGTACACTTTTGGACACTGGACACTTGTGGATTGTGTGCGGCCCACTGATATCTGAGCGCTATGTGACACGCTCGATGGCACAGCTGCCTGTGACCAAAGTGACGAGAGGATAATGGAGATTTTGAATCTCTGCGTACACTTTTGGACACTGGACACTTGTGGATTGTGTGCGGCCCACTGATATTTGAGCGCTATGTGACACGCTCGATGGCACAGCTGCCTGTGACCAAAGTGACGAGAGGATAATGGAGATTTTGAATCTCTGCGTACACTTTTGGACACTGGACACTTGTGGATTGTGTGCGGCCCACTGATATCTGAGCGCTATGTGACACGCTCGATGGCACAGCTGCCTGTGACCAAAGTGACGAGAGGATAATGGAGATTTTGAATCTCTGCGTACACTTTTGGACACTGGACACTTGTGGATTGTGTGCGGCCCACTGATATTTGAGCGCTATGTGACACGCTCGATGGCACAGCTGCCTGTGACCAAAGTGACGAGAGGATAATGGAGATTTTGAATCTCTGCGTACACTTGTGGACAGTGGACACTTGTGGATTGTGTGCGGCCCACTGATATCTGAGCGCTATGTGACACGCTCGATGGCACAGCTGCCTGTGACCAAAGTGACGAGAGGATAATGGAGATTTTGAATCTCTGCGTACACTTTTGGACACTGGACACTTGTGGATTGTGTGCGGCCCACTGATATCTGAGCGCTATGTGACATGCTCGATGGCACAGCTGCCTGTGACCAAAGTGACGAGAGGATAATGGAGATTTTGAATCTCTGCGTACACTTGTGGACAGTGGACACTTGTGGATTGTGTGTGGCCCACTGATATCTGAGCGCTATGTGACACGCTCGATGGCACAGCTGCCTGTGACCAAAGTGACGAGAGGATAATGGAGATTTTGAATCTCTGCGTACACTTTTGGACACTGGACACTTGTGGATTGTGTGCGGCCCACTGATATCTGAGCGCTATGTGACACGCTCGATGGCACAGCTGCCTGTGACCAAAGTGACGAGAGGATAATGGAGATTTTGAATCTCTGCGTACACTTTTGGACACTGGACACTTGTGGATTGTGTGCGGCCCACTGATATCTGAGCGCTATGTGACACGCTCGATGGCACAGCTGCCTGTGACCAAAGTGACGAGAGGATAATGGAGATTTTGAATCTCTGCGTACACTTGTGGACAGTGGATACTTGTGGATTGTGTGCGGCCCACTGATATCTGAGCGCTATGTGACACGCTCGATGGCACAGCTGCCTGTGACCAAAGTGATGAGAGGATAATGGAGATTTTGAATCTCTGCGTACACTTGTGGACAGTGGACACTTGTGGATTGTGTGCGGCCCACTGATATCTGAGCGCTATGTGACACGCTCGATGGCACAGCTGCCTGTGACCAAAGTGACGAGAGGATAATGGAGATTTTGAATCTCTGCGTACACTTGTGGACAGTGGACACTTGTGGATTGTGTGCGGCCCACTGATATCTGAGCGCTATGTGACACGCTCGATGGCACAGCTGCCTGTGACCAAAGCGACGAGAGGATAATGGAGATTTTGAATCTCTGCGTACACTTTTGGACACTGGACACTTGTGGATTGTGTGAGGCCCACTGATATCTGAGCGCTATGTGACACGCTCGATGGCACAGCTGCCTGTGACCAAAGTGACGAGAGGATAATGGAGATTTTGAATCTCTGCGTACACTTTTGGACACTGGACACTTGTGGATTGTGTGCGGCCCACTGATATCTGAGCGCTATGTGACACGCTCGATGGCACAGCTGCCTGTGACCAAAGTGACGAGAGGATAATGGAGATTTTGAATCTCTGCGTACACTTGTGGACAGTGGACACTTGTGGATTGTGTGCGGCCCACTGATATCTGAGCGCTATGTGACACGCTCGATGGCACAGCTGCCTGTGACCAAAGTGACGAGAGGATAATGGAGATTTTGAATCTCTGCGTACACTTTTGGACACTGGACACTTGTGGATTGTGTGAGGCCCACTGATATCTGAGCGCTATGTGACACGCTCGATGGCACAGCTGCCTGTGACCAAAGTGACGAGAGGATAATGGAGATTTTGAATCTCTGCGTACACTTTTGGACACTGGACACTTGTGGATTGTGTGCGGCCCACTGATATCTGAGCGCTATGTGACACGCTCGATGGCACAGCTGCCTGTGACCAAAGTGACGAGAGGATAATGGAGATTTTGAATCTCTGCGTACACTTTTGGACAGTGGACACTTGTGGATTGTGTGCGGCCCACTGATATCTGAGCGCTATGTGACACGCTCGATGGCACAGCTGCCTGTGACCAAAGTGACGAGAGGATAATGGAGATTTTGAATCTCTGCGTACACTTTTGGACACTGGACACTTGTGGATTGTGTGAGGCCCACTGATATCTGAGCGCTATGTGACACGCTCGATGGCACAGCTGCCTGTGACCAAAGTGACGAGAGGATAATGGAGATTTTGAATCTCTGCGTACACTTTTGGACACTGGACACTTGTGGATTGTGTGCGGCCCACTGATATCTGAGCGCTATGTGACACGCTCGATGGCACAGCTGTGACCAAAGTGACGAGAGGATAATGGAGATTTTGAATCTCTGCGTACACTTGTGGACAGTGGACACTTGTGGATGGTGTGAGGCCCACTGATATCTGAGCGCTATGTGACACGCTCGATGGCACAGCTGCCTGTGACCAAAGTAACGAGAGGATAATGGAGATTTTGAATCTCTGCGTACACTTTTGGACACTGGACACTTGTGGATTGTGTGCGGCCCACTGATATCTGAGCGCTATGTGACACGCTCGATGGCACAGCTGCCTGTGACCAAAGTGACGAGAGGATAATGGAGATTTTGAATCTCTGCGTACACTTGTGGACAGTGGACACTTGTGGATTGTGTGCGGCCCACTGATATCTGAGCGCTATGTGACACGCTCGATGGCACAGCTGCCTGTGACCAAAGTGACGAGAGGATAATGGAGATTTTGAACCTCTGCGTACACTTTTGGACACTGGACACTTGTGGATTGTGTGCGGCCCACTGATATCTGAGCGCTATGTGACACGCTCGATGGCACAGCTGCCTGTGACCAAAGTGACGAGAGGATAATGGAGATTTTGAATCTCTGCGTACACTTGTGAACAGTGGACACTTGTGGATTGTGTGCGGCCCACTGATATCTGAGCGCTATGTGACACGCTCGATGGCACAGCTGCCTGTGACCAAAGTGACGAGAGGATAATGGAGATTTTGAATCTCTGCGTACACTTTTGGACACTGGACACTTGTGGATTGTGTGCGGCCCACTGATATCTGAGCGCTATGTGACACGCTCGATGGCACAGCTGCCTGTGACCAAAGTGACGAGAGGATAATGGAGATTTTGAATCTCTGCGTACACTTTTGGACACTGGACACTTGTGGATTGTGTGCGGCCCACTGATATCTGAGCGCTATGTGACACGCTCGATGGCACAGCTGCCTGTGACCAAAGTGACGAGAGAATAATGGAGATTTTGAATCTCTGCATACACTTTTGGACACTGGACACTTGTGGATTGTGTGTGGCCCACTGATATCTGAGCGCTATGTGACACGCTCGATGGCACAGCTGCCTGTGACCAAAGTGACGAGAGGATAATGGAGATTTTGAATCTCTGCGTACACTTGTGGACAGTGGACACTTGTGGATTGTGTGCGGCCCACTGATATCTGAGCGCTATGTGACACGCTCGATGGCACAGCTGCCTGTGACCAAAGTGACGAGAGGATAATGGAGATTTTGAATCTCTGCGTACACTTTTGGACACTGGACACTTGTGGATTGTGTGCGGCCCACTGATATCTGAGCGCTATGTGACACGCTCGATGGCACAGCTGCCTGTGACCAAAGTGACGAGAGGATAATGGAGATTTTGAATCTCTGCGTACACTTTTGGACACTGGACACTTGTGGATTGTGTGCGGCCCACTGATATCTGAGCGCTATGTGACACGCTCGATGGCACAGCTGCCTGTGACCAAAGTGACGAGAGGATAATGGAGATTTTGAATCTCTGCGTACACTTGTGGACAGTGGACACTTGTGGATTGTGTGCGGCCCACTGATATCTGAGCGCTATGTGACACGCTCGATGGCACAGCTGCCTGTGACCAAAGTGACGAGAGGATAATGGAGATTTTGAATCTCTGCGTACACTTGTGGACAGTGGACACTTGTGGATTGTGTGCGGCCCACTGATATCTGAGCGCTATGTGACACGCTCGATGGCACAGCTGCCTGTGACCAAAGTGACGAGAGGATAATGGAGATTTTGAATCTCTGCGTACACTTGTGGACACTGGACACTTGTGGATTGTGTGCGGCCCACTGATATCTGAGTGCTATGTGACACGCTCGATGGCACAGCTGCCTGTGACCAAAGTGATGAGAGGATAATGGAGATTTTGAATCTCTGCGTACACTTTTGGACACTGGACACTTGTGGATTGTGTGTGGCCCACTGATATCTGAGCGCTATGTGACACGCTCGATGGCACAGCTGCCTGTGACCAAAGTGACGAGAGGATAATGGAGATTTTGAATCTTTGCGTACACTTGTGGACAGTGGACAATTGTGGATTGTGTGCGGCCCACTGATATCTGAGCGCTATGTGACACGCTCGATGGCACAGCTGCCTGTGACCAAAGTGACGAGAGGATAATGGAGATTTTGAATCTCTGCGTACACTTTTGGACACTGGACACTTTTGGATTGTGTGCGGCCCACTGATATCTGAGCGCTATGTGACACGCTCGATGGCACAGCTGCCTGTGACCAAAGTGACGAGAGGATAATGGAGATTTTGAATCTCTGCATACACTTTTGGACACTGGACACTTGTGGATGGTGTGAGGCCCACTGATATCTGAGCGCTATGTGACACGCTCGATGGCACAGCTGCCTGTGACCAAAGTGACGAGAGGATAATGGAGATTTTGAATCTCTGCGTACACTTTTGGACACTGGACACTTGTAGATTGTGTGAGGCCCACTGATATCTGAGCGCTATGTGACACGCTCGATGGCACAGCTGCCTGTTACCAAAGTGACGAGAGGATAATGGAGATTTTGAATCTCTGCGTACACTTTTGTACACTGGACACTTGTGGATTGTGTGCGGCCCACTGATATCTGAGCGCTATGTGACACGCTCGATGGCACAGCTGCCTGTGACCAAAGTGACGAGAGGATAATGGAGATTTTGAATCTCTGCGTACACTTTTGGACACTGGACACTTGTGGATTGTGTGCGGCCCACTGATATCTGAGCGCTATGTGACACGCTCGATGGCACAGCTGCCTGTGACCAAAGTGACGAGAGGATAATGGAGATTTTGAATCTCTGCGTACACTTTTGGACACTGGACACTTGTGGATTGTGTGCGGCCCACTGATATCTGAGCGCTATGTGACACGCTCGATGGCACAGCTGCCTGTGACCAAAGTGACGAGAGGATAATGGAGATTTTGAATCTCTGCGTACACTTTTGGACACTGGACACTTGTGGATTGTGTGCGGCCCACTGATATCTGAGCGCTATGTGACACGCTCGATGGCACAGCTGCCTGTGACCAAAGTGACGAGAGGATAATGGAGATTTTGAATCTCTGCGTACACTTGTGGACAGTGGACACTTGTGGATTGTGTGAGGCCCACTGATATCTGAGCGCTATGTGACACGCTCGATGGCACAGCTGCCTGTGACCAAAGTGACGAGAGGATAATGGAGATTTTGAATCTCTGCGTACACTTTTGGACACTGGACACTTGTGGATTGTGTGCGGCCCACTGATATCTGAGCGCTATGTGACACGCTCGATGGCACAGCTGCCTGTGACCAAAGTGACGAGAGGATAATGGAGATTTTGAATCTCTGCGTACACTTGTGGACAGTGGACACTTGTGGATTGTGTGCGGCCTACTGATATCTGAGCGCTATGTGACACGCTCGATGGCACAGCTGCCTGTGACCAAAGTGACGAGAGGATAAGGGAGATTGGATTGCTTTTAAAAAAGCAGTTTGCGGAGCAGTGGGTAAACAGCAATGCCAGCGTGTCAGGAAGCCTTAAAAGGCAGCCCAACAACCAACACCACTGATACACCACAATATAGCCTCCCCTTGCACTGCACACACAGTGACTTGTGTGTTGTGCAGGCCAAATCGCTAGCAGCAGAAGCAGTTTTTTTGTCTTCTTCCCTTCCTAACGCTCTCCCTACAGAATCAGCAGCAACCTCTCCCTATACTAAGATCGGCAGAAGTAAGATGGCGGTCGGCGTGCTCGCCCTTTTATACCCCCTGTGACCCCCACCAAAGCAAGCCAATCACTTGCATGCCCTTCTGAAAGATGGTGGTGACCCCTGCCTATGTCATCACATTGTCCACAGTGTCCGTGGATCCTGATTGGCTGAAAAAGAGCGCAAAACAAACTTTTGAAACGCGACTTTGGCGCGTAAGTCGCCGACCTCGTGGCCGACCTCATCCTAGGGTCGGGTTTCGTTTCATGAAACCCGACTTTGCTAAAAGTCGGCGACTTTTGAATTTTTTCGACCCGTTTCGCTCAACTCTATTAATAACTATGTTACTATGTTACTAAAAAGTGCCTATGAATGAAGTGAGGTCACCTAAAAGAATGAATAAAAATATACTGTATCTTTTCGGCTATAAGCCGCACTGGACTATTAGACGCACCCAGAAGGAAAATATGGCAAAATTTAATGTGTCAAATGGGGGTCTGTCCCACAGTCCAAATTCAGTAAACCCGGTGGGGGGATCGGCAGCGCTGGTGGAGCCGGGTCACAGGAGGTGTTCGGGGATCCGGCGATGATCTGACTGATCCCAGGCAGGTGCAGCAGGAGCCTCTGTAACATCTGTAATCTCACTGAGGCCATTTGGAGTAAGGGGGTTTCGTTTATAAATCCAGAAGATTTCTTTCCGGTGTAGTTGTCCAATGCGATTCTGACCCTGTGGGGGAATCTCCTCTGTGGGGAATATTCTCAGTGGTGTGGAATCTTTCTTGAGTTTGATGGTGCAGTGACGTGAAAGCCCATGTTGGAGAAAACCCTATGGAGTATTGGAACGGTGTGAGTTCAGCCTTTTGTGGAGGGGTTGGGTCATCCTTCCCACATATAATTTCTGGTATGAGCATATAATCACGTGTGTAACATAACTGGTGGAACATGACATGGGAGTTTTGATCGGGAAAATTTCACAGGTAGAAGTGAATTCAGAGAGACCATGGCAGATCGAGTCACAACATAAGCAAGTTTTCAGATTGCATGTAATGAGTTTATTCGGGAGACAGGCGATTTTTAGCAAATCTTCCTTCTTCTCTTTTATGTTTCTTGGTGCTAGGACATTTTTCAATGATGGAGGTCTTCAAAATGTCAAAAACGGATTGCTGGGTAATGTTTTTCCCATTCCAGCTGTCTGACATGCTCATGATGCTCCTGCAGAGGACGTGAGTAACTCAATATATCATCTAGGTAAACTACCACAAATCTACCAATCGTGGAGAAAAAAAATGAAATATTTAAAGACTGCCGGAGCATTGTTTAATCTGAATGGCATCACCAAATTTTCAGTATGCCCCTCCGGTGTATTGTATGCGGCCTTCCATTCATCACCATTGTGTATAGATATAAGAGTAATCATAAGGAATTGAAAGAATTGTCACCCAGATCTGTTGTGAGTTCATTTTCCCCTTCACCATTGAGGTCTGATGAACTCCCTCTTCTGGTGAAGTAAGGTAGTGAGGCTGATTACAAAGCATCTGAGCAGAATGATGATGACTGGGTGACTAGAATTGCTGACTAGATATAAGGCAGCCGACGCCCTTCTGCCTTGCGGGTGATTACTCTGAGGGATTCTTGGAGACCAGTCTGATTCCTGCTCCTCAAAAGCTAAGTTTTCTGCTCTACATTTTGCATTTGTGTCTTGGTTTTGTTTTGCCTTGTTTTTCTGGATTTCTGCCTTTCCCTGCTGGTGAGCTGAATTCCTTTTTGCTCTGTCTTCAGAAAATACCTGAGTACTGATATAGTCTTTTTGAAGCTTAGCCTCTTCAGGGCTTTTTTCCCTATCAGCCTGTTGGCTCTTGTTTTTGAGAGGGTTTTGGCGGATTGCAGACAGCAGCTTTTCTATTCTGTCCTGTTTAGTTAGCTTGGGCCCCATAATTTGCTCAGCCTATCTTTCTATCTGTGTGGGTGTTTTTTCATCTTGCTTCACCGTCATTATATCTTGGGGGCTGCCTATTGCTTTGGGGTCTGCTCTGGGGCAGTTTAGATTTCCCTTTCTGTCTTTAGGCTATGTAGTTCTCCGTCTGTGATCGAGGGGTCTAGGGCACCGTAGGATCCCCCCACGGCTACTGCTAGTTGTTGTTGTTAGGTTCAGGGGTCTGCAATCCGATAGCTGCCAACTTCTCTGGTTTTCTGGACTTAGCTAGTATTTCTGTTTTTGCCTCCTACGGTGACTCATTCATAACACAGATCTTTCTTGCAATTTTATTCCATGGTGAAACGTGACATCAAATCATATTAGAGTGCGGCGTGCAGGTAGCAGGGAGCTATACAGATGAGAGAGCCTGACAGACTACGACCGTTTCGCTGTTGCTTAGCGCTTCTACCGGTCCATGCTTGTCAGGGGGTTACACCACTTCCTCTTAACAAGGGTTAGGGAATGGTTAACTGAGAAGTGCAAAACATTTACAGTGAGTACAGTGAAATGATTAATGTAAAAAATTAAAAGAAATATAACATAGATCATAGCCACACAGACATATTCAATGTATCACTGAGGCCAAGGGGAACTTGTGCATCGCAATCCACAATCCATGCTGCTTCTCTTGTTAGTAGTAATCTGTTCTGGTCACCGCCTTGTACAGGATAATCAGAGGGCTCAATTCCTGCAGATCTCAGCACATTGGGGTCTGCATTATGGACCTCTCTTATATCATTAATGTCACAGATCCTTTTCCTGTGTAACTGAATGGAAATGTTCTCTGAGCCTGATGTGCCGCGGTCTAATAGTCTGGGCAATATAAGAATTGTCCTGGGCAGTATATGATATAAAGCACTTGCTCTGTGCGGCCCGTGATTGGTTTATCTACCGTCATCGCCCCGATCCTCAGATTTCTCCTGTAAGGTGGAGATGACAGAAGGAGCAATCCCCACAATGGAAATGGCCTCTTGGACGTCTTCCATGTAACCAGGTGACTTTATTGTTCTTCTCCTGGAATCTTTCCTGTAGCGATAAGTCATCTAAGTCACCGCTTCTTCTAGAAGCAATCGAGGGTTGTTCTTTGCTGCTACGGCTAAATCTTTATCTCCTCACAAATGCCAATTCCTGTTTATCGCTGATTTTATTACATTCATATTGGGATTAGGTGTAAAAGTAACAATAAACCTTTTATTATCTCGTCCTTTTTTCTGCTCTTCCTCCTGGATCTTGTAACTAGACCCACATGGGTTCCTCCATCGCTCTAGCACAGTGTAATAATGTTGGCGGATAACCTCTGTGTAATAAGTCGTCTGTCAGGTCATTCGCTTGTTGTAGGAAACCTTCTTCTCTACGATTCATTGTTCTCAGCCTCAGATACCGGCTGTATGGTCGGCCTCTGTTAGTATGTTCCAGGTGCGCATTATTAGGATGGAGGGACATATTGGTGGCTGCAGGTTTTTATAGGTGCTGGTTATTATTCTACCATCCACTATTTTATTATTCACATCTGAGAAATCTAAGTTATTCTGTCCAAATTGTGAATAAATCTCTTATTAACCTTATTCTCCTCTTTCATATATTTAATGAAATCATTAACCCCTTTCTGTCCCAGCCCACACCAGAAACACATCATCCACATACCGGTGGTCCGCACGGAGGTGTCAGGGGGGTTTACACAATAAATATATTTATTTCCAAAGTCTGGCAAGAACAAATTAGTGAGACTGCAGCATCTGGTGCCCCCATCGCTGTCCCCGTCATCTGGGTGGACCAGCTGCCCCCAAAAGAGAAGGCCTTATGGGACAATATAACATTCAGGCTTTCCAGGATGAATCCAATATAGTCATCTGTTTCAGCAGTGTTTTCCATAGATTTTTTATTGCTTCCAGTCCTGTGATTTGTGGAATTCGTGCGTACAAGCTCCCGACGTCGATCAAAGCCAATTTATAACCCTCCTGCCAATCTATACCGGACACAGTTCTCTATAAATCTCCGGTGTCCTTGATGTGAGCAGGTGCTATTCTCAGTAATGGTCTCAGACACCGGTCTATAAATGTAGAGAAAGATTCTGTTACTGATCCGACCCCGCGCACTATCGGGCGGCCTGGTGGGGGCGCTGCGTCTTTGTGGACTTTAGGAATATAACACCAATGCGGCTTGTGTGGAAATTCAGGGAAGAGTTTCTCTGATATTAGACAATCGTCCCTTCTCTATGTGAAATCTCAGAGAAGATCTTAGTTGTTCCTTCTCGTTATTTGTGGGATCAGCGCTTGTTTTTCTCTGTGCTGCTCTCTGATCGCTGTCTTTCTGCTCCTTACTATATTGTCCATTGCTATTAACACTACATTATTGCCTTTATCGGCTTCTCTAATAACAGGATCTTGGCAGTTTTTATCTCCTTCGGTGCTCGCTGTTCTTTTTTGTTACATTATCTGTTGTTTTTGTACAGCACGGCCTGTGTGTCTTTTACCCCTCTGTAAAAAACATAAAAACAATTAACCCGATCAGTAAACACCGGAAATAGAAAAATGTGAGAATTGCCAAAATTACGTATTTATGGATGGCACAATTCCACAAAAAATGCTGTAACGAGCGATCACAATTGTACTAATAAAAACGTTATCTCGTCCTGCAGAAAATAATCCATCATACAGCTCCACCGGAGGAAAATAACAATGTTACGGGGCTCGGGAAATGGAGAAACTGCTCCAAAAATGTTTCTTTCCAAACCTCAGATTTTTTTTTCTCCACTAAAATAATAAAAAACTGGACATGTTCGGTGTCGCCGTAATCATAGTGATGAGGAGAATCATATTACATGGTCAATTATACCACAAAATGTACAAAAACAATTCACAAAAAACAATGTCAGAATTGTTTTTTTCACAATTTCACCGCACTTGGAATTTTTCCCTCGTTTTTGAGTACACTATGTGGTAAAATTAAGGGAGTCATTGAAAAGTACAACTCGCCCCGCAAACATCAAGCCTCATATGTCTATGTGGCCAGAGAGATAAAGAGTTATGGCTCTGGGAAGAAGGGAAGGAAAAATGGAAACAAAAAAAAGAATATGGGCCGCAGCATGAAGGGGTTAATTGCGTCTTTCTGCCACTTACAGGGAAAGTTAGAAATTAGTTGTGTCAGGTCAGCGTTATGTTCATGGCTTCTGATTTAGAGGAGTTGACTATAAAACACATACCTGTGATTCCAGCTTACTCCGTGTCTCTGGCACCGATAGGGTCCTGGTTACCAATAGGGGGCGACTGGGAAAAGGTCTGGTCACAATTAGAGACTAAATGGATCCGGCGATTAAATCCCTGACATCCCAATGGTGTAGATGAAGTTCTCAGCTTCTCCCCTTTCCTATAGGGGGTTTGGTGGAATTCGTTCTCTACACTCTTTATTACATAGAACAGTTTTCTCTGATCTCAATGTGTCTTATTTGTTTCTTATTTCCCCATAATACACCGGTCACAAGATCGCCGATCTGCACTTTACTCTCCGATGGTGACGATCCTCTAGACATCCGGACAGTCAGGAGCATTGGACCCCATCTGTGTCTCCCCACTATTCTAACAATGGACGCTCTCTCCGCCATCATTTCCTCCTCTATACGGTTATTACGGGGAATGACGCTGTGATGACTTCTCTTCTGGGAGAGACACAGATCACAGGTGACTAATATTGCAGTGTGAATAGACACTTATATTTCCGGTATTTTTCTGCCCTTACATTGTGGGTTATGAGGTGTTTGGGGCTTGTTTTTTGTTCCGCCCTTTTTCCTTTGTTGTTATCTTTCCGGTTGGTAATTGGGATTCTAATATAAGCCCATATATCCCGGGAAGTGTCAGGTGCTGGGATCTCATTATATTACTAATAACAATTTCATTCCCGATTATTCCCGTCATTTATTGCTCATTACATTCTCTCTATATAATAACAGATTCCTCTTTGTTACACGTCCTAATACTGATCATTTATATCTCTATATTGTAGAGGAAACATTTCTAGGAGTGTATACACTTCACCACAAACACTTCCCATAGATTTTATTATCATCACTGTTATTAAGCTGCTTTTCTCTTTATATCTTTACCATATCACTGTTTATTCTCTTTTCTTACCCGTTGCACAGTTGCGCTCTCACTGGTCACTTGGTGGGGTCACATTTGGCTCTTTTCACCTGCATTGTTTTGTTTCCGGACCCCCCTCACTATCACTTTACCTGACTGATCGCTACCAGATGGCTCTATGCAGCATTATCCATCTTGGTCTTACCAACAGGTTTTCATCCTGAACCTCCTGCTTCACTGGGGAAGATGTGACCGGGGAACAGCCCCAATTCCTTTAGGAACACCCCTACTTTACCCCAGAGTTACCCCCCTTGCCTGGATTAGTGCAGGACCTTGGTGTGTTGGAAACACTTATCCGTACCCTCTGAGGAAGCTGACGGGGCGAAACGCCGGTAAGAGGGAATAGTGGTGAATCTGCCATCTTTCTCTGTACACTCCCGGCATGTCGTCTGTAGGATCTGTAATCTCCATCTCTTGTTAGGATGGTTCCTCCTTTACACTATATGGGCTGTGCTGTATTCCTGGGATATCCCATATAGCACTGGCTGCACTTTATATCTCCTCTCTGTACTCCAGGGATGTAATGCGCTGTCAGCTCTTTATTCTCTCACTATTTATACCCTTTGCTCTGTGTCCTCTCATTATATAAGCTATTCATCTATAAGTGCACAGGATCTATTCCCCTTATACACTGATATCCAGTGATAGATCTACAATCCGGTTACATATATCTATGTATGGATTTATCTTACACTCAATAAATACGGTGCACTTATCTCATCCCCACCTTGATAGTGACGCTCTCTTAGGATACATGTTACTCTATGATGGCACTTTTGCACATGGCCACTAGTTGGAGCTACATTTGACATTTGCCTGAATTTTTATATCTACACATGGTTTACACAAATTATATTTTCTTGTGGTAACTCTATACTATTTACCATTAGAAGCTGTGTATTTCTGTAATTATTTGTATGTATACATGATTGATTACCAACTCTGTCTCTGTAAAAACAATCCCCTTTAACCCCTTTCTGACCTCGAGCGTAAATGTGCTTCCTCCCTTTGATGTGGGCTCCGGCAGTGAGCCCACATATTTTCCAGCACATGTCAGCTGTATTGCACATCTGCCATTTGCCCTAACAGCCTCTGACAGCGGCATTTAATGTGCACTTCCAGCAAGCACGCCGTAAATCCCGCCATCGGTGACCCCGTCACATGATCATAGGTCACCGATGGGTTGGCATGATAACCAGAAGTCTCCAGCAGACCTCTATGCTTGTCACTGCCGGAATGCTATGAACTCCACTCACTAGCCAAAACCGCATGGACCAGGGATCATCCTGCCGAACTCCCGCTCTCCTTTTAACTTGGGCAAAACACTACTCAGACAACACAGGGTGAGGGTAACACAGTGTGGGCAATGCTTTATTGTACCACAGAACAGGCAGATAACACATAGAACACGAAGAAAAGATGAGGTGGCACTCACCAGTGTAAAAAGTCTGTTCTTTATTGATCAAGCAGTTCACAGCATGTCCTCAGGGAGAATGGGAGATGGAGTATGCGAGTGACGACGGCCATTTTGCGCTTCTACGGGTCCACACTTTCTTTACTTGGTTTGCACCTTGAAGTGTCCTGTTACATGAGCGCGTCATGGCTTACTGAGCAGTATCGCACCGAGCACATGTGGCGGCTGTGATTTCCCTGCCGTGCAGTTTATCTATTTGTATGCTAACACATAGAACAGTCCCAGAAAAATACCAAAGATGGGGCACATTACAGAGTCTCCCCTGTTAAGAATGGGTCACCGAGGAGGAAAACAAGACCAAGCTAAGTCACAGAAAACCAGAGAGGTTGGTAACTAAGCGGATTGCAGACCCCTGGTCCTATCCACACAACTAGCAGTAGCCGTGGAGTGTACCTACAATGATCCTAGATGCCTCGACACAGCCAGAGAGCTAAATAAGCCTAAAGCAAGAAAGGGGAAATCTAAACTGCCCCAGAGCAGACCCCAAAGGAATAGACAGCCCCCACACATGTATTGATGGTGAGACAAGATGAAAGCACAAATACAGGTAGGAAAATAGACTGAGCAAACAATGGGGCCCACACTAACTAGAAAGGACAGGAAAGGAAAGATACTGTCTGCAATCAAGCCAAAAAACACTGCAAAAATGTCCATCACTTCTGACAGCAAAAAATACCCTGAAGTCACTAGACTTCTCCCACTATATCAGCACTCTGGCATATTCTGAGAACAGAGCAAAAAGAGGCCAATCTAATAAGGGACAAAAAGCAAACTGGCACATACAGTGACATAAGAATGGAAATTCAGCACAGCCCCAGCCGGGGCTGGCTGACCACACAAAAAACTGAATAGACCAAACCAAATCAAATGTGAACATTAGCAGAGAACACTTAGCTTGAGAAGGCAGGAACTGAACTGGAAACCAAGACCTCAGGAGGCAGGAAAAAATCACCAGCATGGGAATAGGGAGTCGGCTGTCTTAAATCCAGTCCGTGACTCCATATGTCCTATCCTCATTATCAGGTGGCAGGTCTCTGTTAATTAGATCACCTTCATTACCTCCTGCCACCACCAGAGGGAGCCCGGAAAAAGAACTCACAACTCCTCTGTCAGCACAACCAGCTCCCTCACCAGAAACCAGAGGCAGACCACAAAATGAGTTCACAACACTCCCCCTTCCACTGACCCGCTGGGATAATAGCTGCTGTGACTTCAGATCTTCCAGGGTCACTACACCAGCTGTGGCACCCACACACACAGGGGGTAATGACAAGCGTAGGAAAATGACTGTCCATACAAGGCCAGTTGATCTGAGGATCACAACCTGGCTTCATCTTCCAGGGTCGCTACCACACCTGTGGCCCGCACTCAAAGAGGAGGTAACAATAAGTGTTGGAAGATGACAGTCCATTGAGTCCATACAAGGTACAAGGCCAGTTGATCCGAGGATCACAACCTGGCTTCTCCAAATGTAGCCATGGTTCAGTGATGGTCAATGGAGCAGATCTGTATTCTTCCAACCAAGGCTGAAAACCCCTAGGATGTTTCCTATAGAATGATAGATCCGTGTCCCTTGTGATGATGTTGTGGCTGCTGTCCTGTCTCTTGTCCTTTGGATGTATAGATGTCTTGGCAGACTCTCTCTGGTTGTTTCTCTCAGTCTCTTTATACAGAGGCATGTAACCTATTTTTAGACTTAACAAGTGTCCCTCACTCAGTATTTACATGAAGGGTAAGAATGCAGATGAGATTATTATAGCATTACTTGATTATTTAAACTATTTACATAGTTTTTCCCTCTCTGCTTTAGAAGTCAACAAACTGGCTCCATAGCACAATGCATAATTAGCATATCAGCAAACATCACTAGTGATCAAGGATAAGCGCACAATAAAAGTCACTATTACACAAACAAAAGTCTGTTTTCTTGACCAACTACAAATCAACACTTAACTTTGAAAGCCAACATACAGATAACATTCTATTATTCTTCGTTTGCTAAAAAATAGTCATCTGGTTAATTAAGATACAATGCTGAATGTCTTCACAATGCCAAAAGTAAAAAAAAAGTTTTTAAAAATATTTAAAAAATGTAAAAGTTCAAGTCACCCCTCTTTTGCCCCTTTCAAAATAAAACAAAAACAATCAAACATACACATATTTGTTATAGCCGCGTTCAGAATCGCCCAATCTATCACTATAAAAAAAGAATTAACCCGATCGCTAAGCGAGAAAAAAGGTCAAAACGCCAGAATTACTTTTTTTGGTCGCTGCAACATTACATTAAAATGCAATAAAGGGCGATCAAAAGATCGTATCTGCACCAAAATGGTTTCCATTAAAATCCTCAGCTCGGCACACAAAACATAAGCCCTCACCCAACCCAAGATCATGAAAAATGGAGACGTGACGGGTATCGGAAAATGGTGCAATTCTTTTATTCTTTACCTAATAAAGAGGAGTTATTTTTACTGATACAGTGGGTATGGAAAGTATTCAGACCCCTTTAAATTTTTCACTGTTTGTTTCATTGCAGCCATTTGGTAAATTCAAATTCATACTATCTATTCTTGACACTGGAGTGGCTTATAAACAACCGAAGTATATAGTCTGAGGTCTGGGATCTGCCAATATGTGGCTAGTTTTCTGACTGTTTTGGATAACATGATACATGATTTTAGTTTTTTTGTCTAGTCTCGCTTGAATATACAGTAGGTCAATATTAAATAGTCTCCTTTTGTCAGCAAACATGAGGAATGACAAGAGACAACCCATTTAAGAAGATTTAATTTTGGTTAAAACTATTCCAACACTATGAACATAAAAAAGGCTTCTCCCCTATATGACGTCTCTGATGTTTATTAACTGTTAATTTCCAAGTAAATTATTTCCCACATTAAGAAAATGAAAAAGGCGGCTTCTCTGTGTAACAGCTCTGATGGAGATCAAGAAGTGCTTTCTGGTTAAAATATTTCCCACATTAACAGGAAAAAGGTTTCTCCCCTGTGTGAGTTTTCTGGTGCTTAACACAGCCTGATTTATTGCTAAAACATTTACCACACTCTAAACATGAAAAAGGCTTCTCTCCTGTGTGGATTCTCTGGTGCTTAACACAATTTGATTTATTGGTAAAACATTTCCCACATTCTGAACATGAAAAAGGCTTCTCCCCTGTGTGAGTTCTAAGGTGGGTAACAAAATGTGATTTACGTGCAAAACATTTCCCACATTCTGAACATGAGAAAGGCTTCTCCCCTGTGTGGATTCTCTGGTGATTAACACAATCTGATTTATTGTTAAAACATCTCCCACATTCTGAACAGGAAAAAGGTTTCTCCCCTGTTTGAGTTCTCTGGTGATTAACAAAATGTGATTTAAGTGCAAAACATTTCCCACATTCTGAACAGGAAAAAGGCTTCTCCCCTGTGTGAGTTCTCTGGTGCTTAACACAATTTGATTTCCTGCTAAAACATTTCCCACATTCTGAACATGAAAAAGGCTTCTCCCCTGTGTGAGTTCTCTGGTGATTAACAAAATGTGATTTAAGTGCAAAACATTTCCCACATTCTGAACAGGAAAAAGGCTTCTCCCCTGTGTGAGTGCTCTTGTGCGTAACCAATTGTGATTTACGTGTAAAACATTTCCCACATTCTGAACATGAAAAATATTTAGCTCCTGTGTGAATTCTCTGTTGTGTAACAAAATGTGATTTCTTGTTAAAACATTTCCCACATTCTGAACATGAAAATGACTTCTTTGCTTTAGGAGCAGTTTGTTTTTTATTGCCTCTTTTGTGACTTTGATTTTCCTTAGTAGTCAGTAATGAATCAGAAGATGGGACCTGTTTCATAGGATCAGATGACAGATCTTTGCTGTGAATGGATGATGATATATCTAGAGTAACAGCAATCACTTCAGTTGTATCTTGTAGGATCTCAAGATCATCTGATTTAAAAATTGAGGATGTCAGCTGTCCCTCTGATCTCCTGGTACATTCATCTGCTAAGATCAAAAACATTTTTAATAAAATATCCTTCAGTTTTATATTTTTGAACATTTCTACTTAAACTGTTCATAAAAATGGCAAGTTATGTAAAAATCTTTTTTTTACCAAGTCAATGACAGTTCACAGTCTAATAGAAAACCTTGTTGGATGAACCAGTAGTGTGCGGTGTTCAACTGTTTGTTCATTCTGCCTCCCAAATATCGAATAAAAAGAAACCAATCAATGTTATGTAGGCGAAAATAATACCAATTCTCATCTCACAAAAAACAAGTCCCCACTCAGGTCCATCATCTGTCAATGGAAAAACAGAGGTTCCCGCACTATTAGTGGCTCAAAGGCTGCTGAAAAGCAACAAGGTTTCTATAAACCAATCCAGCAAAATCCGCTCTCACTTCGGAGTCTTGCAGTGTGCGCAAACAACATTTAGGATCCCTGTATTTAGCAATATTATAGTGAGAAGAATCCACTTAATTTGCGGTGTCTCCTGGAGCACAATCTGGGCACTATGTGCTGGGTAATAAAATGGCAAATGTGTAATTTTCACTCTCTCTCCAACATCCACTGCGTGTTAATTTCCAGAAAGTGGCTGTGGAGTCAAAATATTCACTCCTCCTTAGGATTATAACCCTCAGTGAATTAATTTATAAAATGGAATCACTTTATGGGGATTTCTACTAATCTGGTTTTCTGTCATTTAGTTATATTAGGGCTTCTGCAAACCCCCCAAAAAGGCACGTACCCCTGTCTTCAATGCCATCAATGTGATAATGTTCAGAAAGGAAGCACTTTATTCAGTCCACACTCGGGCAAAAAATAAATGTTTTACATTAACAAGTGTGGTACCATTGGTCAAATAGGACACTTATCCTCTTAATTCCATACCATCAGGGCCGGCGTTATGGGCAGGCAGACCAGGCAGCTGCCTAGGGCCCCCGCTCCTCCAGGGGCCCCCAGCCAGCGGCACATCATACAGCCGCTATGGGGCCCCTGTGAGGCAGGGGGTCCGCCTGCCCCCCAGCGCCGCCTCCCGCCGCCGCACTGAAGGAGGCAGTGATGGAGGAGAGAGTGTCAGCTGACTTTCCCTCTCCCATCATTCCCCGCTCTGCCTCTGACGTCATCGCGCTCTGTGTGCCAGACAGAGCAGGAGGAGACAGGAGCAGCCAGCAGTGTGGGCACGAGGAGAAGGTGAGGAGTGTTTTTTTTTTATATCAGTGTGAGTACTGGACTGTGGGGCCACTCTGGGGGGAATATATACCATGCTGGGCTGTATCATACCATGCTGGGGGGGCTATATACTATGCTGGGCTGTAACATACCATGCTGGGGGGGCTATATACCATGCTGGGCTGTATTATACCATACTGGGGGGGCTATATACCATGCTGGGCTGTATCATACCATGCTGGGGGGGCTATATACCATGCTGGGCTGTATCATACCATGTTGGGGGGGCTATATACCATGCTCGGCTGTATTATACCATGCTGGGGGGCTATATACCATGCTGGGGTGGTATATACCATGCTGGGGGGGCTATATACCATGCTGGGCTGTATTACACCATCCTGGGAGGCTATATATTATGCTGGGGGGGCTATATACCATGCTGGGCTGTATCATACCATGCTGGGGGGGCTATATACCATGCTCGGCTGTATTATACCATGCTGGGGGGCTATTTACCATGCTGGGGTGGTATATACCATGCTGAGGGGGCTATATACCGTGCTGGGCTGTATTACACCATCCTGGGAGGCTATATACCATGCTGAGGGGGCTATATACCATGCTGGGCTGTATCATACCATGCTGGGGGGATTATATACCATGCTGGGCTGTATTACACCATCCTGGGAGGTTATATACCAAGCTGGGGGGGCTATATACCATGCTGGGCTGTATCATACCATGCTGGGGGAGCTGTATACCATGCTGGGCTGTATCATGCCATACTGGGGGGCTATATACCATACTGGGATGTATCATACCATGCTGGGGGGGGCTATATACAATGCTGGGCTGTATCATACCATGCTGGGGGGGCTATATACCATGCTGGGCTGTATCATACCATGCTGGGGGGGGCTATATTCTATGCTGGGCTGTATCATACCATGCTGGGGGGCTATATACCATGCCCGGCTGTATTATACCATGCTGGGGGGCTATATACCATGCCCGGCTGTATTATACCATGCTGGGGGGGCTATATACCATGCTGGGCTGTATTATACCATACTGGGCTGTACTATTCCTTTCTGGGGGGGCTATATACCATGCTGGGCTGTATTATACCAATCTGGGGGGATATATACCATGCTGGGCTGCATTATACCATGCTGGGCTGTATTATACCTTGGTGGGCTGTATATCATGCTGGGCTGTATTATGCAGCCCACCATAGTATACAGCCCAGCATGGTATACAGCCTGTATAACATGCTGGGCTGTATTATACCATGGTGGGCTATATACCATGCTGTGCTGTATCCCATGGTGGGCTGGGCTGTATAACATGTGGTGCTGGGCTATATACCATGTGGTGCTGGGCTATATACTATGCAGCTGTGTTATATACCATGGGGGTACATTTTACATTATATTCTATAGGGGGAGGCTGTGTTATATAATATGGGGGGCTACATTATATTCTATGGGGAGGTGGGCTGTATTATATTCTATTTGGGGCTACATTATATTCTATGGGGGCTGTATTATAATTATTATATTCGATGGGGGCTGCATTATGCTATATGAGGAGGGCTGCATTGTATTCTATGGTGGAGCTACATTATGTTATATAAGGGGCTGCATTATATCCTATGAGGGGGTTGCCATATATTCTATGGAGGGGCTGCATTATACTATATGGGGGGAGGGGCTGCATTATATTCTATGGGGGGATACATTATATTCTGTGGAGTGGCTGCATTATACTCTGGGGTAGCTGCATTATTCTCTAAGGGGTGGCTGCATTATACTATAAGAGGGGGGCTGCATTATATTCTATGGGGGTTACATTATATTGTATGGTGGGGCTCATTATACTCTGTGGGGTGGCTGCATTATGCTGTATTGGGTGGCTGCATTATACTATATGTGGGCTGCATTATACTGTATCGAGGACTATGGGGAATAGATTATATGAAGAACTATGGGGTGCATTATGCTATGGGAAGCGAATTGTACTATATGGGTGACTATGGCGGTGCATTATACTATATGGAGAACTATGAGGAGTGTATTATACTATATGGAGGACTGAGCAGTGTATTTTAATATATGGAGGGCTATGAGGAGTGTATTATACTATATGGAGGACTGAGGAGTGTATTATACTATATGGAGGACTATGGGGAGTGTATTATACTATATGGAGGACTGAGCAGTGTATTTTATTATATGGAGGGCTATAAGGAGTGTATTATACTACATGGAGGACTGAGGAGTGTATTATACTATATGGAGGACTATGGGGAGTGTATTATACTATATGGAGGCGGCACGGTGGCTCAGTGGTTAGCACTGCAGCCTTGCAGTGCTGGGGTCCTGGGTTCGAATCCCACCAAGGACAACATCTGCAAGGAGTTTGTATGTTCTCCCCGTGTTTGCGTGGGTTTCCTCCGGGCACTCCGGTTTCCTCCCACATTCTAAAGACATACTAATAGGGAATTTAGATTGTGAGCCCCATCGGGGACAGTGATGATGATGTGTGCAAACTGTAAAGCGCTGCGGAATATGTTAGCGCTATATAAAAATAAAGATTTATTTTTTTTATTTTATATGGAGGACTGAGCAGTGTATTTTATTATATGGATGGCTATAAGGAGTGTATTATCCTACATGGAGGACTGAGGAGTGTATTATACTATATGGAGGACTATGGGGCAGATTATATTATATGGAGGACTATGGGGTGTAAACTGTAGATGTGCTGCTGATAACATGATACTGTATGGTGATCTGTAGGTGTGTGCACACATTGCGGATTAGTCTGCGGCTTTTTCTGCAGAGAATCCATATCTCTTGGCAGAAACCGCAGGGTAAAGCACATGCATTTTTCCTGCGGATTCCTAGCATGTGTACAGCGGATTTGATGCAGGCTCTAGTGAGGTTTGGCAGTGCGGATGAGAGATTGATTGATTTGTATGTCCCAGAACGTACTCTGCAGCTGCGGTTCCGCAAAAAAGAAGTAACACGCTGCAGAAAATAAACCACAGCAAATCTGCACGGAATTTTCCGCAGCATGTGCATGACGGATTTGGTTTTCCATAGGATTACATGGTACTGTAAACTGCATGGAAACTGCTGCGGATCCGCAGGACCAAATCCGCTGCGGATTCGCAGCAAAAACCGCAACGTGTGCACACACCCTTAGTGATCCATTAGTGATCGTTCTGTTCCCATCATTCTTTCTCTGACGGTGGAAAGAGGCCGGGAAACAAGAGTTGAACGACTTCTTCAATTTTGTCGATCATTTAGCGGCCTGAACTCAGCGCATGTAACTACAATCGAAATACTTCTGTGTGATGTGCAATATGTCAGCATTTGGGGCCCCATTTTAAACTTTGCCTAGGGCCTCACTTTGCCTAAAACCGGCCCTGCATACCATTTCACCATAAACTAATATGCTCACCTTAGGCTACTTTCACACATCCGGTGTGGGGTCTGGCGGCGTGCGGCGAAAAGCCGGGCCGCCGGATCCGGCCTGCAGCGGTGACACCGGATGTGTGTGCGGCGTCTGATACGGCTCGGACGTGATTTAAAGGAGCCGCAGGAGGAACATATACACCGGTGGACAGAGGCAGCCGCTGAGAGAGACAGCTGCTGAAAGGGAGGGGAGGGGAGAGAGGGGTGGAGAGAGAGACAGACATGTGGGGTTAACACTCAGTGTCCAGGTGAGAGAATCTCTCTCTCTTGCCGGGCACTTGTGGGGTTAACCCCACAGAGAGATCTCGCTCTCTCACCCAGACACTGTGAGGGTTAACCCCACAAGTGCCCGGCGAGAGATCTCTCACAAGTGTCCGGGTGACAAAGAGATCTCTCTCTCTCGCCGGGCACTTGTGGGGTTAACATTCACAGAGTCCGGGCATGCGCTGTGGAAAAATCCGGTCCGGCACTGACAAAAAACGTTGCAGAGAACGTTTTTTGCAGATGCCGGACGGCTAATTTTTGCCGTGTCCGGCAACAACCGGACATGACGCATAACCATCCGGCACGATGAGGCGACCATGAAAGCTTATGGGACAAAACTGGATCCGGTGCTGGATCCGGTTATTAAAAATGTCGCCACATCGTGCCGGATTCCAAAAACCGGATGTGTGAAAGAGGCCTTACACTGACATCTATCATTTGCTTCATTTAATACAATACGCAGTGTTAGTGGGCACAACCTGGCTATTTTAATAGATACAAGCTTATTTTCGACTCCCCTCTCACTTGTGAAACGTGTAGTGCACACAGAACTACTTGCTGTCTGTGGAACGCAAGCAATGGGTCTTCCGGTGCTTGGAACACACGCCGACATCACTTCCGCTTTAGTTGCTCAGGACACAAGTAATTCCAGTCCCGCCCCTTTCCTATTTAGCCTCCGGCATTCAGACTCCACATTGCGACGTGACAAGTGGTGGAAACCGTGTTCAGCCTGACACCCGTCACCACTGACCACCCATGGTAAGAATTTCATAGATTATTATGCCCATATAACCTATATGTCTCACACATGTATCAGTGGAATTATAACGTTCTGATACATTTCTCTTTAGGTTCACAAAGAGCTAATGTACGGAATCTACTATAATTACAGGTATAAACGCTCCTCTATTCGCTTTTTTATATATACGTGTTTAACCCTATACTCACCTTGTAATGTTCTTCTATATAGAATCCCAACAGGGAGCGTTACTACAAGCCTCGCTCTTAACACATCAGGTATCCTTATAATACCACTTTAAGGCTAATTTCACACTTGCTTTTTTTTGCAGCGCGTTTTTCCCGCAAAAAAACGCATTGAAAAAACGCATACAAAAGCATACAACTGCTGCGTTTTTTTCAAGCATTTTTATGCGTTTGTATGCGTTTTTAGTGCGTTTTTACTGCGTTTGCGTTTTTTCCAAACATTAGGTGGCCCCTCACACTAACCCAAACCATGACTTTACTAACCCTAACCCTGACCCTAACCCTAACCCTAACCCTGACCCTAACCCTTAACCAAACCATACTTAACCCTAACCCAAACCCTAAACCCTAACTAACCCTAACCCTGACCCTAAACCTAACCCTAACCCTAACCCTGACCCTAACCCTGACCCTGACCCTAACCCTAACCCTAACCCTGACCTTAACCCTGACCCTGACCCTAACCCTAACCCTGACCCTAACCCTTAACCAAACCATACTTAACCCTAACCCAAGCCCTAAACCCTAACTAACCCTAACCCTGACCCTAAACCTAACCCTAACCCTAACCCTAACCCTAACCCTGACCCTAACCCTGAACCTGACCCTAACCCTAAACCTGACCCTAACCCTAAACCTGACCCTAACCCTTAACCAAACCATACTTAACCCTAACCCAAACCCTAAACCCTAACTAACCCTGACCCTGACCCTAACCCTAACCCTAACCCTGACCCTGACCCTAACCCTAACCCTAAACCCCCTTAACTAACCCTAACTCTAACCCAAACCCCTAAATTCCATGGTCAACAAAAAAAACGCATGTGCAAAAAAACGCATACATAAGCATGCCAATGTGCACATATGCGCACCCATAGACTTATAATGGGTGTCTTGCTGTAAAAAAACGCATTGCGCGCGCATGCATTTTTTTGAGGCAAGTCGAATGCCCAAAAAATGCAACAGGATGCATTTTGTGCGCCCGAGCGCATACCGCAAAAAAACGCATGCGCGGAAAAACGCGTACAAACGCATGTGTATGCGCACATAAGCGCATCCCATGCAAAGTATAGGAAAAAAAACGCATGCGCTATTTAGCGCTAAAATACCGCGAAAAAAACGCAAGTGTGAAACCAGCCTAATTACCACGAACTAATCACCTCCTGGTCTGATCTCTAATTATTTTTTGATCTTAGTACTATTGGCCTCACAAAGTTCTGCCATATGCCACACTGAATTAATATACAGCATTCTACTATACCAGGGAGCTGGATAGCTCACCATTGTGCTTCTAACAACAGGTAATTTATTATATCTCTAGTTTCTCCTTTATGTGTATCCTATTTTTTACTTAGCATACTTACGTGAGCTTATATTATATTCCAGTGGGGATCCACGTTTGTTCTCCATATTTACCACAATAATTTTAAGCAGTCATGGTTTATGATGCATGTAGGCCAGGACACTGGTTTATCTGACCACTACATTTACTGGGCCCTGCTGTCCTAGTTTAGTTTGATTGTTAACGAGCAGAGCAAAAAAAAAAAAACAAAAAAAAACAGAACTAAGCATCAGACTGCTATATATTCAGACGTAGCTTGGGGGAGGCATTTATGCACATTTAATCGAAGTACATTTGATCAAAGTATGAGTCAGTTATAACATGGCAGTTAGACAGGGCAGGAGACAGTTAAGACATTTATATACATCTTATCCATGTATATTTGGATTACAACAAATATACTGTATACCATATGCATTTGTATAATTTATATCCTGGCCGCTGCATTTATACACATCCACCGCCCTGGCGCTAACTCTTTACACTCTATCCATATCGGCCCCTCAGTCCTTTCCTTTGTACAGCACTCATGCTCTCTTCACACTGCTACATTGCACAGATCCAGTCAGTCCCACCATTCAACAATCAGAGACACTCTCACAAATCACTTAACCATCTGCTCACTCTTTCTATCCTCCTCCTAGTCGCAGGGGACATCTCTCCCAACCCCGGCCCCTCATGTTATAGTAAGTCAAACCCCCCAACTGCTACACTCAGAAACCCCTCTAATCTTATTAATGTTCCCTGCATGCCTTCTGTCGCTTAATTGTGCCCTTTGGAATTCTCTCTGTGTTACAAACTCTCCTTCATCCATGACTTTCTTCTGGCTCTTACTGAAACTTGAATCCAGCAGACACTACCACTGCTGCTGCTCTTTCATATGGGGGACTAGACTTTTCTCATACCCCAAGATCAGACAATGGAGCAGGTGTAGGCATTGGTCTGCTTCTATCACCAAAATGTACCTTTCAGGTTATCCCTCAAGCACCCTCACTTGTCTTCCCTTATTTTGAGGTCCAGGCCGTCAGACTCTACACCCCCTTCTCCATGTGAGAGGCGGTGGTGTATCGTCCTCCCGGCCCCTCCCAACAGTTCCTGGATCATTTTGCCACCTGGCTTCCACATTTTCTCTCCTGTGACATCCCCACCCTCATCATGGGCGATTTCAACATCCCCATTGCTCTTTCCCTCTCCCCATCTGCTTCTCACCTTTTATCTCTAACCTCCTCTTTCGGCCTCTTGGAGCATACTAACTCTCCAACGCATGAAGACGGAAACTCCCAACACTTGGTCTTCTCTTGGCTTTGTGCAGTGGATGATTTTGCAAACTCCCCTCTCCCACTCTCTGACCATAACCTTCTTTCATTCTCTATCAAGAACTGCCATCCCACTCAGGTCACCCTCACTGTCCACACTTACAGAAACATACAGGCCACCCAGAAACTTATGAAGAACTTGCAGTCATCATTGGCCCCTATTACAATGAAACACTTCAAAGTGCCCTGGATGAAATTTCACCTATATACAGAACAACACGACACAGACGTCAACAACCCTGGCACACCCTGCAAACACGTTTCCTGCAGCGGTGCTCCAGGTGTGCCGAACGTCTGTGGAGAAAATCCAATCTACCAGAAGATTTCATCCATTATAAGTTTATGCTTCGAACATACAACACTGCCCTTCACCTCTCCAAACAAACCTATTTCAACACCCTCATCACCTCACTGTCCAATAACCCAAAACGTCTCTTTTCATTCTCTACTCAACCCAAGAGTGCAGGCCCCAACCACAGAGCTTTGAGCTGACGATCTGGCCAATTACTTCAAAGAAAAAATTGACCATATCCGACAGGAAATTATCTCCCAATCACCTCATACCATGCACTGTCCTCCCTCCCCCACTGCATCTAGCTCACTCTCTGATTTTGAAACAGTCAAAGAAGAAGTAAGTAGGCTCCTTGCATCTTCTCGCCCAAGCACTTGCATCAATGACCCAATTCCGTCACATCTCCAGTCCCTTTCCCCTGCTGTCACCTCTCACCTATCTAAAATATTTAACCTCTCTCTCTTCCGGTATCTTTCCTTCCTCATTTAAGCATGACATCATACAGCCATTACTTAAAAAACCATCCCTCGACCAAAACTGTGCTGCTCACTATAGACCTGTCTCTAATCCTCCCTTCATCTCTAAACCCCTGGAACGCCTGGTCCACTCCCATCTTATCCACTATCTCTCTGATAACTCTCTACTCGACCCTCTCCAATCCGGTTTCCGCTCTTTACACTCTACTGAAACTGCCCTCACTAAAGTCTCTAATGGTCTACTAACGCTAAATCTAATGGTCATTACTCCATGCTAATTCTCTTGGATCTTTCTGCAGCGTTCGACACTGTGGATCATCAGCTCCTCCTCACTATGCTCCGCTCCATCGGCATCAAGGACACCGTTCTCTCCTGGTTCTCCTCCTATCTCTCTGATCGCTCCTTTACTGTATCTTTTGCTGGTTCCTCCTCCTCTCATCTTACCCTTACTGTTGGGGTTCCTCAAGGATTGGTTCTAGGCCCCCTCCTCTTCTCTTTGTATACTGCCCCTATTGGTCAAACAATCAGTAGATTTGGTTTTCACTACCATCTCTATGCTGATGAAACCCAATTATATGCTTCCTTTCCTGACATCATGCCTGCCTTTTTAGAAAACACCAGCGATTGTCTAAACACTGTGTCTAACATCATGTCCTCACTATATCTGAAACTGAACCTGTCAAAGACTGAACTCCTTGTGTTTTCTCTCTCCACTAATGCACCTATACCCGACATTGCCATTTCTGTGTGTGGTTCCACTATTACTCCCCAGCAACATGCCTGCTGTCTTGGGGTCATACTTGACTCCAAGCTTTCATTCGCCCCCCACATCCGATCACTGGCTCGCTCTTGTTATCTGCACCTCAAAAACATTTCTAGAATTCAACCTTTTCTTACCTTCGACTCCACAAAAACTCTTACTGTTTCTCTTATTCATTCTCGTCTGAACTATTGTAACTCTCTTCTAATCGGTCTCCCTCTTACCAAACTCTCCCCCCTCCAATCTGTCTTGAATGCTGCAGCCAAGATCATATTCCTCGCCAATCATTACACCGATGCCTCTACCTTGTGCCAGTCATTACACTGACTACCCATCCACTCCAGAATCCAGTACAAACTTAGTACACTCACCCAAAAAGCTCTCCATGGCTCAGCACCACCCTACATCTCTTCTATCGTCTCAGCCTACCACCATACCCGTGTCCTCCGTTCTGCTGATGACCTGAGGTTAGCATCCTCAACAATCAGATTCTCCCACTCCCGTCTCCAAGACTATACATGTGCTGCACCAATTCTTTGGAATGCACTTCCCAGGTCAATACGATTAGTCCCCAATCCCTACAATTTTAAACGTGCCCTGAAAACGCATTTATTCAGATTGGCCTATCGCCTCAACACACTAACCTAATCTATCCCTGTGCGGCACAGTCAAAAGTTTTACCATAACCAGGTTCCCCGTATCATGTCCCCACATGCTTTATGCATCCATTAGTCCTCTGTGTCTGTACTGTTACACACTTAACATTATGGCTGGTCCTTACAATCAGGGCAACTCTTACCACCCACCTTTCGTGTCTACCTCTTTCCTCATAGACTGTAAGCTTGCGAGCAGGGCCCTCTTTCCTCTTGGTATTTGTTATAATCTATGTGATTATTGCTATGCTGTAATGTCTATCGTCTGTGCAAGTCCCCTCTGAAATGTAAAGTGCTGTGGAATATGTCGGCGCTATAGAAATAAAATTATTATTATTATTTATTAGGTTCATTATCCATTATTTTCTTTCCTTTCAGTCTTCCCATCTGGTTCTCCATACATATTATTTTATTTTTTTCTGTACAATTATCTCTTACTATGTAAATGTATTTCATTATCTTTTTTGTAAATTATACTACATCTTCGATTTTCCATACATTGTAAGCAGGACATAGTCATTGTAAGCTTTTATTTATCATTTAATCGCAGACTGAGGAAGGCCATGTAGGCTGTAACGTTGGGAGCTGAATAGCTCACCATTGTGCTTCTTACAACAGTGGGGATCCACGTTTGTTCTCCATATTTACCACAATAATTTTAAGCAGTCAGACTGAGGAAGGCCATGTAGGCCGAAAGGTTATTTTACGGACTGCACAAATAAAAACATTTCTACTATACATGGACGCCTTAAGTTGAGTGCCAAGTTATCGTATTTTTCGCTTTGTGAGACACACTTTTTTTCCCCCAAATTTGTGGGGGAAATGGGGGTGTGTCTTACAATGCGGATATACCGGTAACCACTTACCTGTAAGTAGCTGCAGGCTGGGATGAGGGGTTGTCCGCTGCCGCCGCGCTGCTGTTACCCGCCGCCGTTGCCTGGGATGTCCGCTGCTGCTGCCTGGGGAGTCCGCGTCCGCCCGTGATGTCCGCTGCTGCGGGGGGGCTCTGCCGACATTTTGTGAAAGGCCAGAACCCCCCGGGAGTTCTGTGGTTTCCTCCTGTGCGGTGGACTCCAGTAACATGGCCGCCGGGAGGTGGCGCAAGCGCAGACGAAAATCTCGGGAGATGAGATTTCAGTGCTGAGATCTCATCTCCTGAGATCTCCATGCTGGGATCTCCATCTGCGTAGGCGGCCATTTTACTGGAGTCCACATGCACAGGCTGAAACTATGGAACTTCCAGGGGGCTCTGGTCTTTCAAGAAATGTCGACAGAGCCCCCCGCAGCGGCGGACATCCCGGGCAGCGGCAGCGGACAGCAGCAGCCGAAATCCCAGGCAGTGGTGGCCTCGGACACCCTGGGCAGCGGCGACGGGCAGCAGCAGACCTGTAATAAGTATCAGGCACATGGGACCCTGGCAGCACACTGTTTATCTCGGTGATACAAACCCATGCACTTCATCCTTCTTTAATTTTGCACTGCAGCACTTTGTACCGGATACTTATTACAGGCACATTGTAGTTATATGCCCCATGATGTGTCTGCACTATTAGCACTTTATCACACAGCGATTGTGGCACTGGTTTCTGTATACCACCTTTGGCACTAGAGCACTTTGTTTATAACACTCTTCACATTTGCACAATGCAGCACTTTGTTAATATGGAGGGAATCAAATTTAAAAAAAATATGAAATCAGAAAAACAATGATAGGGGCAGTTGAAAAAATTAGGAAAAAAACTGAAGCAAAAAATGTGGTCAATTCTGTACTTAATATCCCCTATCCAGGTATATATGGTCCCCTCATCCCTATTCAGATATACATGGCCCCCTCATCCCTATCCTGGTATGCATGGCACCATCTCATCCTAGTAAGCATGGTCCCATCCCTATCCTGGTATGCAGGGACCCCCATCTCGTCCTAGTATGCAGGGCCCCATCTCGTCCTGGTATGCAGGGCCCCATCCTTATAAGAAGCCCCCACCCCCATTCCTATCCTGGTATGCATGGCCCCATCAGAAAACAATAAAAAACCCAAATCACTACACTTACCTACCCGGTGTTCCCTTCACAGCCTCCTGCTCTGGTGCCAGCAACTGCTTTATGCTTGTAATCAGCACTGAGAACAGTGAGTATTCATGAATATTCATTTCTCTTAAGTAGCGGCACACGTGACCGCCGGTAGCAGCAGGAAGCCGGTGGCTGACACTGCGCGCTACTGAAGGGAAATGAATACTCACTGCCCTTTGTGTGCACAGTCCTGGCAGCTGTGCTTTGCTTGTGAGCAGCGCATGGCGTCCCTGCCATGTGCTGCTTACAAGCATATAACAGTTGCTGGCACCAGAGCAGGACGCTGCGAGGGAACGCGGGGTAGGTAAGTGTAAAGGTTTTTTTTTCTATTGTTTTCTGATGGGGCCATGCATACCAGGACCGGGGTTGGGGGCTAATCATATCAAGACACTATTATTAAAGAGAAATGAATATTCATTGCCCTCCAAGCCCATGGGTGTGTAATGCAGTGAATATTCATTTCTCTTTAGCAGCGGGAACAGGAGTTAGCCGCAGCCACTGGCTCCAGCCTCCTGTGACCTGCTGCTCCACGGATGCCGTTCCCCCACCCCCCACCACATCCAAAGCAGGTACATCTGGACTATAAGATGCACCCCCCATTTTCCTCCACATTTTTGAAGGAAAACAGTGCTTCACACAGTCCGAAAAAAACGGTAGTTTTAATACAAACTTAAAAACTCAGGAAAAAGGGAAACTCTGCTGTTATTGTACAGAAATTCACACTTGGCCTCACTGCACATTTACTGTTGTCGCTCATAAAAGAGAAGTTTGGCCAGAAAGACTGGACCTGGTCTTGTAGGGACCATGAGACATTCAGCAGCACAGAAGGGAGAGAAGATTCATCCGATAAGATCTCAGGGATCTAGGAAGCCAACAGCATCATTACCCTCCGCTTTCTCTTACAGGCCCAGCATAATACTTTTCTTCAAGTGATTTTTTATCTTGTCAGCACATTCTACGTACGCTGTCATTTGGCTTTATAGTTACAGATCTGGGCAGGTAACGGTCAGCGTCTTCTAATACCAGGGGGTAGGTGGATCTACCAGGTTGTAAGTTCTATAGAAAAGGGCTTTCAATGCCAGATAACATTTCAACCATTTTGGGTGGAGGAGAATGTTGTGGTCTAGAGGCAAAATGGTGATCATGGTAATACGGCCGGACTACACCACCGATAAAGCAGCCACAGCCGGTGACTGAGAGGAATCTGTGACTTCTCTGCATTCAGTGGTTACTACTCACCTGGGTAGTCATATGTGGGAATCTCCTCTTTACACCACTCATCACCCCTCACATATGTCTCTGTAGTATTAATATGGGTCAGATCTTCACCCTGAAACAAATATTGTAAAAGTCACAGACAGATGGAGAAGTCCCATCTATGATCAGCTCTAATCCTGCCATCTCCACCGTTCTCATTACACAAGTATAAAACATATAATACTGGTGGATAAAACAAGACTGAGCACAAGACCTTCACAGCCGCCTACACATCATAGGGGAGATCTCCTGACACCGTCTCTCCATCTACCTGATGATCCTGAGGAGCACTGGGATCTTCTTGGTTACAGTCCTGTGGAAGAAGAGGACGGGGACATCTCTCTGGTGTTGTCCTCTTACTGGATAGATCTGGAGGAAACACATACAGGGACTGAATTCATTCTCTACATACAGATAATTATAGGCCGCGTGTATTTAGTCCTGTCTATTACCTGGAGATGTGAGGGGCTGGGGAACCTCCATTATGATGTTCTTTTACTGATCTCTGTGTCCTAAATACTCCCACTCTTCCATGGAGAAATAGACAGCGACATCCTGACACCTTATAGGAACCTGACACATACAATGATACCGTCATCCCCGATCCCTTCATAGTGTTACTGTATAATGTCCCAGCATTCCCAGCAGTGTCACCTCTCCAGTCAGCAGCTCAATCATCTTGTAGATGAGTTCTAGGATTTTCTGGTCATTGATGTCCTCATGGATCAGGGGGTGAGGTGGAGGCCCTGTGATTGGGCTCAGGGGTCTTCGCCATCCCTCAGACACAGGGTCCTGACGGCGATCACTAGAGGTCTTCTTCACCACTGTGTAATCCTGGTTATGGAGAGACACATTAATAAATCTCACTACAGACATTTCCAGAGTCCTCACCTCTCCAGTTCTGTCCATCTGTTATTCCCACAGATAAGAATGATGTAATGTGACGTCATCAGAATCTCTCACCTCTCCAGTGAGACGGAAGAGGATCTCTAGGGTGAGGTGTAACATCCTCTCCGCCATCTTGTCTCTGTCCATATCCATCCTTGATGGGTAAATCAGGAAAATTCTCTTCTGTAGAAGATCTTCACTGAGAGGATCCGATATTGTAGAGACCTGAATGAGAAGAAGATGATCCGATGTAACACCATAAGAATCCTGTGTAATAATACAATTACTGGAGATAATAAGGGAAACATATGAGGAGATTTATTATCTTACAGGGTTTAGTTTTCTCCCCTGACATCTACTAATAAAACCTATATATTTAGGCCACAGACAACAAGCAGTTTCCTCCTCGGAGTCGGCAGCTGAACACGTTCCTCATAGACTCATCTTCCATAACGCTAATTCTCGTCTCATTACCGACACTGGAATCGGCGTTAGCAATACTGCAGGAGATATTCATTACACGCAGTAGCGTAGCTACTGGAGCTGCAGAGGGGGTGGTCGCCTCGGGCCCTGTGTTCTGAGGGGGCCCACCCGGAGCTACGCTACTGTCAGGGCTGGCGTTTGTACTGCACATGTATCAGAGTGCAGGGAGTGAGTCATGTGACCGCTCTTCTGCAGTCTGTGGAGGAGAGGGGGAAGGAAGGTCACCCACCCAATCCAGGATGAGCGCGCTCTCCTTCAAAGCTCCCTGCTGCAGAGAAGTCATCAGCCCCAAACGCCTGGACGCAGCGGGGCTTGCTCTGCCTCTGACTGTGAGCTGGCCGCTCACAGGCAGCACATGATCCCTGGCTGCAGTCGGCTCTTGCTTCCGCTGACGTCCTGACAAGTGCTGCCAGAAGCCGGGGGTCCATCTTCCTCCTTCTGCGCTGGCTGCCAGGCTTGTGACGTCAGCGCTGGGTTAGGTGCTGCCTGTGAGCGGCCAGCGATAACACCGCTCACAGGCAGTATAGGCAGCATGAGGTATTTACAAAATTCATTAGGGGCCCCGGGGGGATACATTGAGGGTTAATTTAAAGTAGTGGACAACCCCTTTAAACTTTTATGTCTTGTTTATCCTGCAAGCTGGACAGAGACTAAGGGTATGTGCACACGTTGCTTATTCCATTGTGGATTTTTCTGCACGGACTCTGCAGAATCCGCAGGTAAGACGACCTGTGTTTTACCTGCGGGTTTCCTGCGGATTTAGTGCGGATTTGCTCTGCGTTTTTACACCTGCGGATTCCTATAATGGAATAGGTGTAAAAACGCTGCGAAATCCGCACAAAGAATTGACATGCTGCAGAAAATAAACCGCTGTGTTTCCGCGCTGAATTTTCCGCAGCATGTGCACAGCGGTTTTTGTTGCTCACTATGGGCCTGATTCACCGTCTCTCCTGCCTTGATTGACATGGCTGACGTCTCCTGTGTCATCCACTGTCTGTCCAGCTCTCGCACCTGCACAGGAGGGAACAGGAGCTGCGCAGCACAACAGACCGGATGACATAGGAGGCGTCAGCCACGTCAGTAAAGGCAGGAGGATGGCAATTGTGGGGTCAGAGGAGGCGCTGAGCAGGGACCATAGACACTCATCCGACTGGACGCTGCCGATTAGCTTACGAGAAGGAGAATGATTATTTTCTTAAGTTTGCGAGCAGCTGGAATCTTGCAGGATGGCTTTTTAAATGTGGCTAAAAGGCGGTGGCTACAGGTCTTACAGATTAAAGGGAGCCTTTCAGCATGCTGTCCCCATATAAGGTCCGGCCAGCATCGCCCTCACAAAAAGTGTTCTAGAATGCTCTCTGTATGTCCCCAATCCTCTATGCAAGGCACAAAAAAGAGCTTTTATTATACTCACAGATGGCGCGGTCTGGGCGTCTCTAGTCTTGATCCGATGCTCACCCTCTTCTTGTGACCGCTGTCCCGCTTCGTGTGGAAGATGCGTCCTACATCATGCATTCAGTGTCCTCTATCGCACTTCTGTGCAGGTGCACTTATCTGTGCCCTACTGAAGTCAGAGCACAGTATTGTAGTGCGCATGCGCCGGCTTTACTTCCAGGTCATCAGCGCCCTTTAGCCTTTCCCAGCGCATACGCACTACAGTACTTAGCTCTGCTTTCAGCAGCCCAGAGAAAAGTGCGCCTGCACAGGAGCACAATGGGTGACACTGTGTGGATGACTAAGGACGTGTCATCCAGATGAAGCAGTTATGGAGAATGGCGATCATAAGTCAAGACCAGCTATGCCTTTGTGAGTGCCGTTGGTGAGTATAATGAGAGGTCATTTTTATGCCTTGCACAGGCGATTGGGGACAGATTTACAGCTTTCCATATAGACTCTGCCTATGGGGGTGCATTATGCTATAGAGGCTGCCTATGGGGATGCATTACACTATAGAGGCTGCCTATGGGGATGCATTACGCTATAGAGGCTGCCTATGGGGGTGCATTACACTATAGAGGCTGCCTATGGGGATGCATTACACTATAGAGGCTGCCTATGGGGATGCATTACGCTATAGAGGCTGCCTATGGGGGTGCATTACACTATAGAGGCTGCCTATGGGGGTGCATTACGCTATAGAGGCTGCCTATGGGGGTGCATTACACTATAGAGGCTGCCTATGGGGATGCATTATACTATAGACATTCAAAAAGAGAAAAAAAAGCCAGCTCACCTGAAGGCATGTGTAGTGGATAGCCCGGACCACGTGCAGTCTTCACGCAGTAACCAAGGAAAAAGAAAAAAGGTCCAGCTTTGCAAATTCAAGTCCAATTTATTGTTAAAAACAAGTCCAAAACAGAGCAAAAAATGGTGTGTTCACATGAGTAACAAGTAGTAGATTACGCGTTTCGAACAATAGCTTGTTCTTTCTCAAAACTACTTCCCTTGGGTGTTACTGCAATATATACTCTTTACACCCAGTAAATTACAAACACATGGTGTGAAGGGAGAAAAAAAAAAAAAAGGGGAGAGGGAAACATGTGTGAGATATAAAAAATAACATTACAAAGAAAAACACATTTTTTGTGAAAAGAGGGGGGAGCCAAAAAAGAAAACAAAAAAGAATAAAAAAAAAAAACAATTTTTTAAAAAGTTTTTTTGTGCATATATATATATAAATACAATTATAATAACATCAATAATGAAACATAATTTCTCTTCTGGCATTCAATCCATTTGGAAAGCATGTATTTAGATAGAAAATCCAATATGCTTCGCGTGTTAGAAGACGTTTTTTCAGATCTCCACCTCTTATATGTGGTGTTATTCTCTCAATGCCCATGACACGAAAAAATTCAGTACTTCTTTGATGTTCATTAATGAAGTGTCTGGATGCAGATGAGACGGAGCGATTAATACTGGAAGGAGATAAGATGTCAGTTATATGTTCAGAGATGCGAGTCTTGAGCATGCGAGATGTGCAGCCGACATATCTCAAGTTGCATTTGGAGCAAACAATCACATATACTACATTTTTACTATTGCAATTGATATATTGTTTTATTTTATGTTCATTACACTTAGTACCATCAAAAAAGTGATTTTCAGTGGATTAGCTGTGACGTTACTGCTCTTTACACCTCTATTCCTCAAGATGTTGCAATCAGAGCATTGGAATTTCACCTGCATAAATATAGTAACTATACTAATGAATTGTGTGATTATATCATGCAGGTTATTTATTTCTTAATGCTTCACAATTATTTCTTTTTTGATGGAGATTTTTTTCTACAATGCAGAGGAGTATCAATGGGCGGCAAACATTCGCCATCGGTGGCTAATCTTGTTATGTCGCACTGGGAGGAGGTAATTTTGTATTCTGATAATAATCCATTTTTGTCTAGTATTTTTTGGTATGGCAGATTCATTGATGATACACTCCTTATTTGGAGTGGTGATGTATCTGCCATACCAGAACTAATAGAATATTTCAACTTTAATGATTTCAATCTCAAATTTACATTTATGACGGATCCACATGTAATTTCGTTTCTGGATCTTAAACTAAAAGGTATTGCAGGTGCTGTCATCAGCACTGCTACATTCTGCAAGCCACTTTCTGGTAACACCATTTTACATGCATCTAGTAGCCATCCCGGGCACACTATTAAATCTATACCAGTGGGGGAGCTCACTAGAATCACTAGAAATTGCAGTGATGACAATGCCCTGAAAGCAGAAATTGAGTCATGCTGCAACAAGCTGAGCAAGAGGGGTTACTCTAATTGGTGTCTAGATAGAGCAAAGAAAATTGTACAAAAGAAAAAAAGACATGATTTGTTATTGCCAAAGGTATATAATAATGATAAAAATCCAGATAAGATGGTTTGCTCTATCCAATATAGTTCTCAGTTTAACACCATTAAAGCACTCTTCTTGAAACATCTACCTATTCTGTTTGAAGATGAGGTCTTGTCTAGCATTTTATCTAATGGCTGCAGAGTGGTTGCTAAAAAAGCCAACACCTTATCAGACATAGTGTCTCCTAGCTTTTTTAGCTCTAAAACTGGATCTCGGACATGGCTACACTGCTGCGGTTTTTACCGCTGCGGTACATCCAGATGCAGAACATGTGTACATTCTAATAATGTTCATTCCTTTTTTGATGGTACTAAGTGTAATGAACATAAAATAAAACAATATATCAATTGCAATAGTAAAAACGTAGTATATGTGATTGCCTGCTCCAAATGCAACTTGAGATATGTGGGCTGCACATCTCGCATGCTCAAGACTCGCATATCTGAACATATAACTGACATCTTATCTCCTTCCAGTATTAATCGCTCCATCTCATCTGCATCCAGACACTTCATTAATGAACATCAAAGAAGTACTGAATTTTTTCGTGTCATGGGCATTGAGAGAATAACACCACATATAAGAGGTGGAGATCTGAAAAAACGTCTTCTAACACGCGAAGCATATTGGATTTTCTATCTAAATACATGCTTTCCAAATGGATTGAATGCCAGAAGAGAAATTATGTTTCATTATTGATGTTATTATAATTGTATTTATATATATATATGCACAAAAAAACTTTTTAAAAAATTGTTTTTTTTTTTTATTCTTTTTTGTTTTCTTTTTTGGCTCCCCCCTCTTTTCACAAAAAATGTGTTTTTCTTTGTAATGTTATTTTTTATATCTCACACATGTTTCCCTCTCCCCTTTTTTTTTTTTTTTTTTTCTCCCTTCACACCATGTGTTTGTAATTTACTGGGTGTAAAGAGTATATATTGCAGTAACACCCAAGGGAAGTAGTTTTGAGAAAGAACAAGCTATTGTTCGAAACGCGTAATCTACTACTTGTTACTCATGTGAACACACCATTTTTTGCTCTGTTTTGGACTTGTTTTTAACAATAAATTGGACTTGAATTTGCAAAGCTGGACCTTTTTTCTTTTTCCTATTATACTATAGAGGCTGCCTATGGGGATGCATTACATTATAGAGGTTGCCTATGGGGATGCATTACGCTATAGAGGCTGCCTATGGGGAAGCATTACACTATAGAGGCTGCCTATGAGGATGCATTACACTATAGAGGCTGCCTATGGGGATGCATTACATTATAGAGGCTGCCTATGGGGGTGCATTACACTATAGAGGCTGCCTATGGGGAAGCATTACACTATGGAGGCTGCCTATGGGGATGCATTACATTATAGAGGCTGCCTATGGGGTGCATTACGCTATAGAGGCTGCCTATGGGGAAGCATTACACTATAGAGGCTGCCTATGGGGATGCATTACATTATAGAGGCTGCCTATGGGGGTGCATTACGCTATAGAGGCTGCCTATGGGGAAGCATTACATTATAGAGGTTGCCTATGGGGGTGCATTACACTATAGAGGCTGCCTATGGGGGTGCATTATACTATAGAGGCTGCCTATGGGGATGCATTACATTATAGAGTCTGCCTATGGGGGTGCATTATACTATAGAGGCTGCCTATGGGGATGCATTACACTATAGAGGCTGCCTATGGGGATGCATTACACTATACAGGCTGCCTATGGGGATGCATTACACTATAGAGGCTGCCTATGGGGGTGCATTATACTATAGAGGCTGCCTATGGGGATGCATTACATTATAGAGTCTGCCTATGGGGATGCATTACACTATAGAGGCAGCCTATGGGGGTGCATTATACTATAGAGGCTGCCTATGGGGATGCATTACACTATAGAGGCTGCCTATGGGGATGCATTACACTATAGAGGCTGCCTATGGGGGTGCATTATACTATAGAGGCTGCCTATGGGGATGCATTACACTATAGAGGCTGCCTATGGGGATGCATTACACTATACAGGCTGCCTATGGGGATGCATTACACTATAGAGGCTGCCTATGGGGGTGCATTATACTATAGAGGCTGCCTATGAGGATGCATTACATTATAGAGTCTGCCTATGGGGATGCATTACACTATAGAGGCAGCCTATGGGGGTGCATTATACTATAGAGGCTGCCTATGGGGATGCATTACACTATAGAGGCTGCCTATGGGGATGCATTACACTATAGAGGCTGCCTATGGGGGTGCATTATACTATAGAGGCTGCCTATGGGGATGCATTACACTATAGAGGCTGCCTATGGGGATGCATTACACTATAGAGGCTGCCTATGGGGATGTATTACACTATAGAGGCTGCCTATGGGGATGCTTTACACTATAGAGGCTGCCTATGGGGATGCATTACACTATAGAGGCAGCCTATGGGGATGCATTACACTATAGAGGCTGCCTATGGGGGTGCATTATACTATATAGTCTTCCTATGGGGATGCATTACACTATAGAGGCTGCCTATGGGGATGCATTATACTATATAGTCTTCCTATGGGGATGCATTACACTATAGAGGCTGCCTATGGGGATGCATTGCACTATAGAGGCTGCCTATGGGGATGCATTGCACTATAGAGGCTGCCTATGGGGGTGCGTTACACTATAGAGGCTGCCTATGGGGGTGCATTATACTATATAGAGGGGTGTGACAGGGGCAGATGGCGGCAGCATGACACAGATTTGGTGCAAAGCAAAGAAAAAGGGGTGAGGGGAGGAATCTGAGGTACCGGCCATGGTAAAGTGCCCGAGGCAGCTGGATGTGGGGCAGAACCCTGCTTACAGGGGCATAATGGGGGCATTACACTGTGTGGGGCCAAGAAAGGGGCCCTGTACTGTGAGAACACTCCGTCTCCTCACTGCCTGTCCTCCATAGTGGGGTCGTATGTATCTATCACAGGAAACAGAAACATGATGATTCTTATAAAGAGTCTCAGTGCAGAAGGGGGTAATGTCCCCCCGCGCTCAGTAATGGGGGGAATCTCCACATACCTCCACCTGCAGAGCCGCACTCCACATATATGGCTGCTCTGTGCACAGGACCTGTGATGAGGTCACAGGAGGGGAGGAGTCAGGGGTCACATGATCTCCGGAGTGCAGACCTCCATGGAGCCTTCTCCTCAGTCAGTGACATTCCCGCCATTATTCGCCCCTCACTACTGGCACAATTACCCCGCGCCGCCTTCTCTACACAGTGTTATGTGTGGAATGTAACGTGTGATTTCTCTGGAGGGAAATAGACCCCACACAGGAGGGAATTATCCCCAGTTACCGGCCGTCTACTATATGGCGGCATATGATTGTGCTATCGACTCCACACCAGGAGCTGAAATGCCCAAATCTCGGTTATTTCCTCCTTCCAGAGTCCGGCTGAGGCCGGGGTCACACATAACGTATAAAAATCAGTCCGTGTTTCAGGGCCGAGAATCACAGAAATGTTCCCTGATCAGTGATCCGTGTGTCCTCCGTGTGCAGAGCGAGGATGCGATCTCCTCACATCAAAGTGTCCGTGTGGCGAGATTTTACTGCAAAATGGACATTTAACTGATCCATGGCCTGAAATATTATAGGTCTTTATAGTTCATACAGATATAGATGGCAGAATCGCCGATAATTCTGTAAAATCATTACAGAACCCGACAGGAGAGGAGACATAGTTTACATACAATAAACCATTGCAGAACCATTAGATTTATAGATGTCAGTGACTAATAGTGTCAGTACTATGTGTACTATGGCTAGAGGAGCGCTAGGGTGAGGGCAAAGGACACTGCTTCCGAGACACGAGGAGCGTGCCCCTCTAGACCCATTACCCCGGAACCGCTACTGCGGAGCCAGGGAAGGTTCCCCCTGGAACGCTGTGCCCTGTTAACCGTCACAGGGCGCAGCACACATTAGACTGCCGCTCTGAGCATGTACTGCCTCTGCACTTGTGGTCGCCACTAACCAGCCTGAGCTTGGTGCTGGAAAGCACACTATCTATGCACGGCGCCATACGGACGGACGCTGCTACACATGCGGTACTGTGATGCCTGTGCTGACTGGCGCTAACGGATGAGAGAGCTGAATGCACTGCGGCATTAGGCAGTACCAGTACTAGGTGCTGACTCTAACTCTGTGACCCTAACTCATACACAACCGATGGAGGGGAGTCATTATGAGTCATTCACCTGTCTCATACAGCCATCATCACACACACCACTATAACAATAAGGCCGGCGTCACACTAGAGAGGAATACGGACGAGTGAGAGGCGTTAAAAAGTGCATTGCACATGGACCAATGATTCTCTATGGGGCAGCTCCCATCAGCCGTATTTTTGTCGCATATATTCTACGGTCCGTGCCAATCGCAGCATGCTGGGACTGTCAGCGTACTACAGCCGTAGTACGCCAATGCAAGTCTATGGGTGCGCAAAAAAACGAATTACACACGGATCACACGTGTGACTTGCTAGAAATACGCAGGACTTCTCCTGGTGACAGGAAATGTTCCAAGCAATTATCAGGAAGCTTAGACATGCAAATGAGCTCAAAAAGCGCTCCAGACATCCAGGAAGTCAGCCTCCACGGAGTACAGCATCTTGGCACCCTACCAGAATCTGAATGTGGAGATGCTAATTGTTCTTGTGCAGGATCGCCCAGAATTATGGGACCAACGGGATGCACATTATGCCGACGGGGCAAGAAAGGAGGCTGCATGGAGGCGCATATGTCACCAAATGTTCCCTGATTTTGGTGATCGGCCACATGAGGAGCAGCAGCACATAAGTACGTGCACATAAATTATGTATGTCAAATTACCTGCCATCAAAAAATTATTTTACAAGTAGGCCCCCCACATCCTGTGCTTCTGATATTGGGCTCTTGTGGCTTGTACATTATTTTTGGACCCACTGTTTGACCCTGAGAGAATTTTACCTTGTCCCCAAGCTCCTCATAATGCCTAGCAAAAACAGTTTAAAGAGTTGCTACTTGCCACGTGAGCTACTGTGACCCTGTGCATCTGGCCTGGTTGCACCAATGCTAGATGCCACCCTGGGTAGAACTCACATCCTAGTAGGCCACATGACTTTGATACTAGTTCAAAAACTTGTTTTAGGCAAATTGTAAGTTTTCATTCTTTTATGTCACATTGCAGTCGAAGATGTGATGAGACGCTGGCGCAGCATCCGTGACCAGTATCGCCGTGAGCGCCAGCAGCGGGCAAGAAGTGGTTCTGCGGCCCCCACAAAGCGGAAATATGTTTATTTCGACCGCCTCTCATTCCTCGTTCCAATTATGGATCTCAGACCGTAAGTATACCAAAAACACGACATGACACAAATGCTTTATAGGGCCCGATTCAAATTTTCCTTTTTCTACATTTTATATTTAATCACAGAACTCAGTCTAACCTCACTGAAAGGGAGACAGGGTCTGATTCAGAGGCCATCCTCGATCCTGTAGGTGGAGGGGTTGAGGTATTTGGCCCATCTTGTGACCTTCCAAGGAGCCAGGCCCAAATGACTTCTCCTGCTCAACCTGAGCCTGCCCTAGAACCTGGCCCGCCACCAGAAACACCACCACCAGGAACAGAGCCACTACAAGGACCGTCAGCTGCAGCACCACCCGACATCCAGGATGAACAGGGCAACAGCAGCAGCCCAACTGTTCAGCTAGAGGGCTCCCCCCAGCCTGCTGTGCCATCCCAGCGAGGTAGCCAAAAGCACCATATCCCTGCCACTGATACCAGGACCAATGTGGATACAGGGGACCAAAATTATCTTACCAGATTTGCCACTGATGATGGGGAGGAGGCGTACTCATGCAGCCTTGCCCATTATCTTCGATCCCTTCCCCGTGAGGTGCGGCTACATGTGCGAGGATCCATTCAGATCCTAATTGATACCAGCACACCCCTCAATACCCCTTATGAGGTGTTTGAGTTTCTGGAGAAGTGGCAGCTGTCACCCAGGAATCTCATGCATCTTAACCCACATCCCCAAGTGCTTGCTCAATCAGGGTCTGAGGATCCTCCTACACGTGGACCTACCCCTTCCCCCCTACCCAACATTGGCAACATCATTCCCAAATGTTAGGGTATAACCCAGCACACAAATATGGCCACTTGTTCCCAGCCAATGTTGGAGGCTGGTCCCAATCTGGTTGGGGACGACATGGCCATTTTGGTGCATTAGACTCACGGCCCTACCAGTCCCAATAGGAGAGTCGTCTCCAATATCATAGTGCCCAGTATCCACCTCAAGCCCATGAGCCGGCCCACTACCTCCATCATAGGCAAGAGTATGCCCCCACACAGGCCGAGGGACAAGTTGGCCAAACTAGCCATCAGGCAACTCAGGTTGGGCTGCCGCATTCTCCCCCCCTACATACTACAATTTATAAGTTTGTGTGATTTTTATGGTTAATGCTGTATTGTAACATTTTTACTTTTTTTTTAGTTCTAAAGCCAATTATGGCCATTTTGCTAAATACCATATGGCTCGAATATGTTTCACAAGGCCTTGAAAAAAAGGATACATAAAAAGTTTTAACTTTCAATTGTTGTTGTCTTTATCAATGATGCACTTACATCTCAACATGCTGCCATATGCTTACACAGTGATTTAGAAACAGAGAAAAGACATAAGGGGTTGTAATATGTATAGTTTCCCAAAGGCCAAAAAAGAAAAATTTACAACATAGACACAGCATGCTCTTGCCAAGAAGTTTCCCCCTCAGGTAACATAAAGTAATTTGTGAAAATATCACGCACTTTGAGCCCAGAGAGCGGTCTACGTTGAGGGTTGGAAGGTAGTCTCGCCCTACGTACATTGTCCGACCCACGCACAACACCAGCACAGGAGGAACAATCATGTATCCTGGTGAAGTTATGGGCAACGCCACATGCTTTAATTACTTCATTTACATTTGTTCACTCAGCTGAATGGCAGACTGGAGTACCCGCCATTTGGCACAAAGAATGCCAAAGGAACACTCCACCAGTCGCCGAGCACGTGATAGGCGCATGTTAAAAATTCTGCGCCGGTGGTCCAGGTTGCGCCGGGGATATGGCCTCATGACATTGCCCGTTAACTGAAACGCCTCATCTGCCACAAGGACATAAGGGACTGATTCTTGAGTGGAGCCTGGTAGCTGGCGTGGTGGGGGTAGATCCAACTGGTTGGTGCGTAGCCGCCGAGCCATTATGGAAGTATTGAAGACTCTAGAGTCTCCCGTCCTTCCATAGACCCCAATGTCAACAATTATAAACTTGTATTGAGGGTCGGCCAGAGCCAACAATACAACAGAAAAGTTGTTTATAATTGAAGAATTGGGAGCCAGAGTTCGGCAGCTTACGCACCCGGATATGTTTGCCATCTAGGGCCCCAATACAATTAGGAAACTGGCATTCCTCCTCAAAGTCCCTTGATATCCTCAACCAGTCTTCCATCCTGGGCTGGGGCATGATGAGTTGATTTAGTCTTGACCATATTTGACTACATGTCGACCTGACTATGCCAGAAATGGTACTGTAGATCTTCCAATGAGAAACTTATGGTGGAGAGCGGCATAAGACAGGCCAGTGGACAGGAAGCTGAAGAACAACAGAAATGGAACATTTTAGAATGCACAAATTAACCAAAAAACAGGTACATACATACCAAACTTGTTAGGAATTCAGATCTACTAACACACACATATTTGGTCGCACAATCACTACGTGATATTCAGTACATATTACACATAACATTCTGGTCTGTAATTTTATATATATCTGCAATAAGATGAGGGCATTAAACTTAGTAAAAAACCAAAAAACATACTTTGGGCAACACATCATGAACATAGAGAATGTGGTTGTGTAGTACATACCGTAATGTGAGGAGAAGTTGCTCCTCTGCAGATATAGCTTTGCACATCCTTGTGTCCTGAAAAGTTATCCAAGGGCGCACTGTCTCCAAGAGTCGATCAAATGTTGCAAGGCTCATGCGACAGTATTGGTAGAATTTTTCTGGATGCTCCCGCAGAGAATAGAGGAGGTGAAAATGACGTCTTGTGAGTCGCAGCCTCAAAAGCGGATGGACCCACATGCGTCTCCTCCTCCACGGATCCACAATCACTGGGTATGGCTGGCCAAAGCGGTGGGACAAAACCCAGTTGAAGAGAACATGGTCAGTTGGGATGAACTGAAGTGTGTCTGACTCCTTTTGGAAGTGCATTGAGCAGCAAGGTGGTGTGCTGGTAAAAGGGAAAAAAAAATCTCTTAAATCTTCTGCCTGAGCGAGTGTGAATAAGCTGAGTGTGACTGGAGCGTAAGTGTGAACTGTGGTAAGTGTGTGACTTGTGATTCAGTGAAGAGGTATTTGGAAAACCTATAACAAATACCTGTATGAGTTGCTGAATTGTGGGTTGCTGAGTGCTTTCTACCTGTTCAATTTTTTGGGGGCTTGGGGGCTTGTTTAACCTATTTTTTCTCTCTACAGGGTTAATCTTTTATTTTACTATCTGTGCTTTTAAGGGTTAACTATAAATCTTGAGTTGTAACTATATTCACAAGGGGTTAATTAAGGGTGGAAGCTCATAATTAAGGGTTTATAAGGGGCAGCTGGTTGGGGCTCAATTCCTTTTGGAAGTGCATTGAGCAGCAGGGTGGTGTACTGGTAAAAGGGAAAAAAAAAACAACTCTTAAATCTTCTGCCTGAGCGAGTGTGAACGAGCCGAGTGTGACCTGAGTCTAAGTGCGAACTGTGGTAAGTGTGTGACTTGAGATTCAGTGACTTTGGATTCAGGGAGTTTCCAAAGGAGGTGTTACTGAATTGCTGTTATATTGTAATAATACTTTTTATTTATTTTTGCTAATCTTTTTGTCTGGTGCAATCCCCATTAGGATGTGCTCCACTATTGCCAATGCCATCCAGTGCACGTCTTGCCGCATGTATGAAATCCTTGAACAGCCGGTTGAGGGTGCATACTGCTGTGCGAGATGTGAGCACGTTGTGCATTTGGAAGCCCAGATACTGCATCTAAATGTGCAGCTGGCAACACTGAGATCCATAGACAATATGGAAAGGAGTCTCCTGCTCACTGAGCAGACGCTCAATGGGATAGATGAGAGGGGGATGCTAGGTTGGAGCTGCAGGACAATGAAGCAGCTAGCTGGGTGACAGTTAGAAGGCGGGGTAGAGGGAAGAGCACCAGGGAGGCTAGTCCTGATCTGGCACACCCCAATAAGTTTGCAGATGAGAGGGGTGTCAGTGCAGGGGTAGCACTGCTGCAGCAAGGCATGACCTCTGAAAAGCTGGAGGAGTGTCTGCTCCAGTAAGGGGGGAAATAGGAGAGCAGGGCAGGCCAGACAGGTTCTGGTAGTGGGAGACTCAATTATTAGGGGAACAGATAGGGCAATCTGTCACAAAGACAGGGATCGTCGAACGGTGTGCTGCCTACCTGACACTCGAGTCCGACACATCGCTGATCGGGTTGACAGATTACTGGGAGGGGCTGGTGAGAATTCAGCAGTCATGATGCAAATTGGCACAAATGACAAAGTTAGAGGTAGGTGGAAGGTCCTTAAAGATGATTTCAGGGAATTAGGCTGCAAGCTTAAAGCAAGGACCTCCAAGGTGGTATTTTCATAAATACTTCCTGTACCACGTGCCACGCCAGAGAGGCAACGGGAGATTAGGGAGGTTAATAAGTGGCTCAGGAATTGGTGTAGGAAGGAGGGGTTTGGGTTCCTGCAGAACTGGGCCGACTTCTCAGTTGGCTACAGGTTCTACGCTAGGGACAGGCTGCACCTCAATGGGGAGGGTGCAGCTGTGCTGGGGGAGAAAATGGCTAGAAGGTTGGAGGAGTGTTTAAACTAGGGATGGGGGGGAGGGTATTCCTTTTATAGGAGGGGAAGACAGTGCAGACAGAGACCTGGGCACAAATAATGAGATTGGGGGTGGGGGTGGCATGGGGGGTGGGGTTAGAACAGGTAATAATTTAAGAAAGAATAGAGGTACAGAGAGATACATAAAGTGCATGTATACTAATGCCAGAAGCCTCACCAACAACATGGAGGAATTGGAGTTAATGTTGTTGGAGCATAATTATGACATGGTGGGGATATCTGAGACATGGCTGGATGAGAGCCACGACTGGGCGGTTAATTTACAGGGCTAAAGTCTGTTCAGAAATGACCGAACAAATAAGCGAGGGGGAGGCGTGTGTTTATATGTAAAATCATCCTTAAAACCCATCCTTCGTGATAATATATATGAATCTAATGAGAATGTAGAGTCCCTGTGGGTAGAGATAAGGGGAGGGGGGAAAAATAATAAATTACTGATAGGGGTTTGTTATAAATCTCCAAAAATAATGGAAGCTACAGAGAATATCCTCATAAAGCAAATAGATGAAGCTGCGACTCAAGGAGAAGTCATTATTATGGGGGACTTCAACTACCCTGAAATACATTGGGGAACAGAAACCTGCAGTTCCAGCAAAGGTGATAGGTGTCTGACAACGATGAGAGACAATTACCTTTCACAACTGGTTCAGGACCCAACAAGAGGGGGGGCACTGCTAGACCTAATATTAACTAACAGGCCAGACCGCAGATCAAATGTAAGGGTAATTACTTGGGTAATAGTGATCACAAATTAATAAGTTTTCATGTATCCTTTAATAAGATGTGTAGTAGAGGGGTTACAAGGACACTAAACTTCAGGAAAGCAAATTTCCAATGGATGAGAGATGATCTTGGTGCAATTAACTAGGACGATATCCTGAGACATAAAAATACACAAAGAAAAACATCTCCCATTATTAGCATCCAGAATAGGAGCTGTGCACAATATATACCGTATGGGAATAAACATGCGAGAAATAGGAGGAAACTACTATGGCTAAATAGAGCTGTAAGGGGCGCAATAAGAGATAAAAATAAAGCATTTAGAGAATTAAAGCAAGTAGGTAGTGATGAGGCATTAACTAAATACAGAAGATTAAATAAATTCTGTAAAAAGCAAATCAAGACAGCAAAGATTGAGACAGAGAGACTCATTGCCAGAGAAAGTAAAAATAATCCCAAAATATTCTTTAACTACATAAATAGTAAGAAGCTAAAAAATGATAGTGTTGGCCCCCTTAAAAATAGTCTGGGTGAAATGGTGGATGAGGATGAGGAAAACGCCAATATGCTAAATGACTTTTTTTCAACAGTATTTACTCAAGAAAATCCCATGATGGATAACATGATCAGGGATAAAAATTCTCCTTTAAATGTCACCTGCTTAACCCAGAAGGAAGTATGGCGGCGTCTAAAAATCACTAAAATTGACAAGTCCCCGGGCCCGGATGGGATACACCCCCGAGTACTGCAGGAATTAAGCACAGTCATAAATAGACCATTATTTTTAATCTTTAAAGATTCCATAATAACAGGGTCTGTACTACAGGACTGACGTATAGCAAATGTGGTGCCAATATTCAAAAAGCTTTTGATACGGTGCCACACAAAAGGTTGATGCATAAAATGAGAACAATGGGGATAGGGGAAAATATGTGTAGGTGGGTTAAGAGCTGGCTCAGGGATAGGAAACAAAGGCTCGTTATTAATGGAGCACACTCGGACTGGGTCACGGTTAGCAGTGGGGTACCACAGGGGTCAGTTTTGGGCCCGCTTCTTTTTAACATATTTATTAATGACCTTGTAGGGGGCATAGAGAGTAGAATTTCAATATTTGCAGATGACCCTAAACTCTGCAGGGTAATCAATACAGAGGAGGACAATTTTATATTACAGGAGTAAACTAGAAACTTGGGCTGATAAAAGGCAAATGAGCTTTAATGGGGATAAATGTAAGGTCATGCACTTGGGTAGAACGAACAAGATGTATAATTACGTGCTTAATTGTAAAACACTGGGCAAAACTGTCACTGAAAAAGACCTGGGTGTATGGGTGGACAAAAAACTCACATTTAGTGGCCAGTGTCAGGCAGCTGCTGCAAAGGCAAATAAAATAATGGGATGCATTAAAAGAGGCATAGATGCTCATGAGGAGAACATAATTTTACCTCTATAGAAGTCACTAGTGCGACCACATATAGAATACTGTGTACAGTTCTGGTCTCCGGTGTATAAGAAAGACATAGCTGAACTGGAGCGGGTGCAGAGAAGAACGACCAAGGTTATTAGGGAACTAGGGGGTCTGCAATACCAAGACAGGTTATTACACTTGGGGTTATTTAGTTTGGAAAATCGAAGGCTTCGGGGTGATCTTATTACAATGTATAAATATATGCGGGGACAGTACAAAGACCTTTCTAATGATCTTTTTACTCTTAGAACTGTGATGGGGACCGGGGGGCATCCTCTACGTCTGGAGGAAAGAAGGTTTAAGCATACTCACAGACGCGGATTCTTTGCTGTAAGAGCAGTGAGACTATGGAACTCTCTGCCATATGATGTTGTAATGAGTGATTCCCTACTAAAATTTAAGAAGGGACTGGATGCCTTTCTTGAAAAGTATAATATTACAGGGTATATACACTAGTTTCCTTAATATTGCGTTGATCCAGGGAGCTAGTCTGATTGCCGTATGTGGAGTCGGGAAGGAATTTTTTTCCCCAATGTGAATCTTACTGTTTGCCACATGGGTTTTTTTTGCCTTCCTCTGGATCAACATGTTAGGGCAAGTTAGGATAGGATATGGGTTGAACTAGATGGACTTAAAGTCTCCCTTCAACCTTAATAACTATGTTACTATGTTACATGACTCGGTCGGTCAAAATATGGAAAAATTATAGCTCTCAAAATGTGGTGATGCAAAAACTATTTTTACATTAAAAAGCGTCTTTTAGCATGCGACAGCTGCCAAACATAAAAACCAGCCATATATAGTAAATCAAACCCCCCTTTATCACCCCCTTAGTTAGGGAAAAATAATAAAATTTAAAAAAATGTATTTATTTCTGTAATGTTATGTGAGATATTACTGTAAGATATGATGTTCTGGAACACTCTAGAATCTTCCCTTCCTCCACACACAGATGAAAATCAGCCTGTCACAGCTAAGTAAAAGGAGTGTTAATTAAGTTGAGTGGAGAGCATTTCTTTGTTTGAGACATGTGGCTGAATAAATCTATGAGAGACATTAAACTAAGCTAGCACGGGCTCCAGTCGTGGCAGAAAAATTAGACATTTCTGTGATCTGCGTGGACCCGGCTTCGCTACGGTGGATCTTGCAAAGTTCTATCACCTCCTGAAACTGAGATATGGATTATTCCCAAATGGAGTGTCCATATCATGGCATGCTTGGTGTTGTTTTACTGGATTCAATAAACTGAGAAAAATTAGACCATCGGCGTGTTTATACGAGCTTCCCTCGTTAAGATATAGTTGTTAGGAGTGGTGGAAGACACTAAATAAAAAAAAAAAAAAGTGCCTTCGCCACCCGGGGTCCACCGTGCGGTGGATGGAAAAAACGCTGCTAGAGAGGCGCAGGGAGCAAGGCGGTAATGTGCACAAGAGTTAGACGGCACCCAGTGCACAAAAGCAAGCTCTGTTATACTCACAGAGCTGCAGGCAAATAAGCTCAAATTAAACGCTGAGTCTAATCAGAGTCACAGACACACAGCGATATAGTCACGGTATTCGCGGTCACAGTAATAGCCTTAAACAGCAGGACTACTCCGTCTAGACCTACCGTCAAATTAGGTGCGAAGCGTCGCAACCGCGGATGCAGAGAAAGCTGCAACTGCAGAGCGGCAAAAACTAAGCCGCTGGCAGGCGCTGCAATAACGCTGGCACAATGCAGATGCTAAGCTGCTGAGCAAGATGGAGCATATGCGCGCTGGCGCTAGCGCTGCTACTGGCTGAACCCAAACACTCACACAATCGTGTTATCAGAGGGAAGGGGTTTCTTAATAAGTCAGTCACCAGTCCAAGCATCCATCACCATACATACAGCAGCAAGTATGAAATACTAGCGCATGGCGGAACAGCCATGCACGCTTTTTATACCAAACGGGACCTTCCGGAAGTCTCCAAGGTTCCAGGAGGCGCCAATAGGATTAGACACAGGACCTGAGCATGTGACTCCCGAACTCCAATGGGAGCTCGTCCCATGAGCATGCTCAGTGGAGGCAACAAAGGACTTAGACTCTGGAGAGAGTTGCCGCAAGGCACTCTCCTCTGCAATCTCCTATACCGCAGATGAAACGCAGGAGACTGCAGCATGTAAGGGTCTAGATTTCATCATAGGGAAGTAAGAAATCAGACTGCTAACAATAGTTATTATAAGTTTTACAGGGAAATTGCAATTTGGAGAAAGGGGGGGCTGAACTTCTCCAGACTGCCCCTTTTGTGATGTAACCAACCCTAGGCTATAAGATATCCCTCCCTTAAAATTCTTCAGTTAAGCTGGAGTTTTCATGCTGAAAAGACCTGCAGATGTCTGGGGATGTGTGGCTGGCTGGCTGCCCCTCCCCCTAGCACATGGTTTGCCTAATACCAACTAAGCACATGTAAGTGTACCTTCTGCTTTCATCCCTGTTATTTTATATTTGCCTTGTACATATTTAATGTCTCACCTTTGTAACAACTTTTTATCTATGTAATCACTGCCCTCTTTGGGGAATAAATCGTAAAATTATCAGTCTGTCTTCATGCTCTAAGAAACGAACTATGCGCTTTTTTAGATAATCGCTACTAATTTGGGGGTTTGCTACGGACCCTCTTAATTAACTCTTTGATTAGGTGAATCGTGGCTGGTGGCAGCATGGTGTATTCGGCTGGTTGGGCTAGTTGGCAGTACAGAAGGGTCTTATATGCTGAATGAGTGGCTGCGGCCAAAGCATTGATAATTCCCTTACTGCAGTAGTCTAATTGCCTGTGCACAACAATCAGCCCATCCGGTGACTAATTATCCTAGGTGCAGTTCCCTGACTGACCTGAGGGTAAGGTGGGCGCCGGAGAGCTGCGCGTTCCAAAGTGGAACTGAGAAAGTGGGATATCCATAAATCCCCACAATTCTTGGAAGGTTGTTAGCAGTGGTGGGGCATCCAAAATAACCCCCCTGCGATAAATTGTTAGGGCAAGATTAGCTTGCTGTATATTTTTGTCACATGGTGCCAGTGGCGGGATAACTAAGATAAGCCCCCACTGTGCCTGTGATAGCCGTGTGCTGGCAGTGCGTTGCATCCCTCCATATTGGTGTCAGCGGTGGGATCGTCACATGTTGGTGGCAGCGGTGGGATCGTGACAATTTCCATTTTCCCGTTAGGTCTAAGGCTGAGATTAGGGTTAGGGGTGTGTTGGGGTTAGGGTTGGAGTTAGAATTGGGGGGTTTCAACTGTTTAGGCACATCAGGTGCTCTCCAAACACAACATGGTGTCTGATCTCAATTCCAGCCAAAAAAGTCAAATGGCGCTGCTTCCCTTCCGAGCTCTGCCATGCACCCAAATAGTGGTTTACCCCCACATATGGGGTATCAACGTACTCACGACAAGTTGCACAATAACTTTAGAGGTCCTGTTACTTTTGGGAAAATAAAAATTGGGGGTGAAAAGATCATTTTTGTGGACAAAATATGATTTTTTAATTGTACGGCTGTACATTATAAACTTCTGTGAAGCCCTTGGGGGTTCAAAGTGCTCACCACATATCTAGATAAGTTCCTTCGGGGGTCTTGTTTCCAAAATAGGGTCACTTGTGGGGAGTTTCCACTGTTTAGGCACATAAAGGGCTTTCCAAACTTGATATGGCGTCCGATCTGAATTCCAGCCAATTTTGCAGAGAAAAAGTCTAATGGCGCTACTTCCCTTCCGAGCTCTGCCATGAGCCAAAAGAGTGGTTCCCCCCCACATATCAGGTATCGGCGTACTCAGGGCAAATTGTCAAATAACTTTTGCAGTTCAACTTCTCCTACTCCCTTGGTAAAATAAAAAAATTAAACCTGAAGTAATTTTTTTTGCGAAAAAAGTTAAATGTTCATTTTTTTTAAACATTCAAAAAATTCCTGTGAAGCACCTGAAGGGTTAATAAACTTCTTGAATCTGTTTTTGAGCATCTTGAGGGGTGCAGTTTTTAGAATGGTGTCACTTTTAGGTATTATCTATCACGTAGACCCCTCAAAGTGACTTTAAATGTGATGTGGTCCGTAAAAATAAAATGGTGTTGTGAAAATGAGAAATCACTGGTCAACTTTTAACCCTTAACTTCCTAACAAAAAAAATTTGGTTCCCAAATTGTGTTGATGTAAAGTAAACGTGGAAAATATTACTTAAGTTTTTTGAGTGCCATATCTCTGTGATTTAAAGTATAAAAATTCAAAGTTGGAAAATTGCGAAATTTTCAAAATTTTCGCCAAATTTGTTTTTTTCACAAATAAACGCAAGTTATATGAATGAAATTTTACCACTAACATGAAGTATAATATGTCACGAGAAAACAATGTCAGAATCACCAGGATTCATGGAAGAGTTATTACCTCATAAAGGGACAGTGGTCAGAATTGTAAAAATTGGCCCGGGCATTAACATGCAAACCATCCTTGGGAGTAAAGGGGTTAAAACAAAAAATGTGGTCAACTCTGTACTTAGTATCCCCTATCCTGGTATATATGGTCATCTCACCCCCATCTTGATACACAAGGTCCCCTCATCCCTATCCTGGTATGCATGATCGCCCTCATCCCTATATTAATATGCAGGGCCCCATCTCGTCCTGGTATGCATGGCCCCATCCCATTTGCCCCCACCCACATCCTGGTATGCATGGCACCATCAGAAAACTTAAAAAAAAAATTACATTTACCTACCCGGCGCTCCCTCGCTGCATCCTGCTCCGGTGTCAGCAACTGCTTTATGCTTGTAAGCAGCACATGGCAGGGACGTCATGCGTTGCTCACAAGCAGTGCACAGCTGCCGGAGAACTTACCAGGACTGTTCATTGGAGATTGGGGTGACTATTCATTGCTCTTCAGTAGTGCGCAGTGTCAGCCACCGGCTTCCTGCTGCTGCTGGTGGTCACGTGTGCCGCTACTTAAGAGAAATAAATACTCATTGGACTCATCATTCATTCATCAGGAGACTATTTCATACTGAACTATATTCAAGCGGGACTAGACGAAGAAAACCCTAAAATCATGTATCATGCTAACCGAAACAGTCAGAAAACTAGCCACATATTGGCCGACTGTAGACTTCAAACTATATACTTTGCAAGTTTATAAGTCACTCCAGTGTCAGGAATAGATAGTATGTGAAAATACCGTATATACCGCTCAGGGAACACTTACTTTTCAGAGATAATTTCCATATTCATACTAAATAATGGCACAGATCTCCCAGACATTATGATTGCACATATCCCTAGTCTGTATAACGATATTGCACTCATTCCCTGACAGACCGCAGCATGGCCATTAGATAGAAGCTGCTAATGATCTTTGGAGCAGGTAAGTTTTCCCTGAGTGGTCCATATTGGGCCGTCTGAAGACTGAGTTTAGTCTAGGACAATTTGTCTGCACTACTAATTAACAGCAGTTACATTACCAAACTAGGGCAGTCCCTATAGGAGAAAACCCAAGAATTATACTGTATTATCACATACTATCTATTCCTGACACTGGAGGGGCTTATAAACTTACCAAGTATATAGTTTTAGGTCTGGGATCTGCCAATATGTGGCTAGTTTTCTGACTGTTTCGGATAACATTACATGATTTTAGTTTTCTTGTCTAGTCTCGCTTGAATATAGGTCAATATTAAATAGTCTCCAGATGAGTCGCCTTTGGTGAGGACGATGAAACCCATAGAAATGAGAGGCTTGGAGAGTGTGTATACGTCAACTCACCCTATGTATTCAACTGTGGGGTATATGCTTTTTCTATTAGTCACCTACTGACTAACCTTCAGGGGGTGAATTATGGATATAGCTTTACATTTGGAATGAATAAAGTTTAGTTTTATCCTTTTGTCAGCAAACATGAGGAATGACAAGAGACAACCCATTTAAGAAGATTCAATTTTGGTTAAAACTATTCCAACATTATGAACATAAAAAAGGCTTCTACACTATGTGATGTCCCTGATGTTTATTAACAGCTGATTTCCAAGTAGAATATTTCCCACATTAAGAAAATGAAAATGGCTTCTCCTCTGTGTGACTGCTCTGATGTCTAACAAGAATCCCTTTCCGGTTAAAACATATCTCACATTCTGAACAGGAAAAAGGCTTCTGCCCTGTGTGCGTTCTTTGATGGCGATCAAGATCTATTTTCCATTTAAAACATTTCCACATTCTGAACATGAATATGGCTTCTCTGCTGTGTGAATTCTCTCATGTGTAACAAGACTTGAATTCTGAGAAAAACATTTCCCACATTCTGAACATCAAACAGGCTTCTATCCTGTGTGAGTTCTTTGGTGCCTAACAAGATTCCCTTTCTGGTTAAAACATTTCCCACAATCTGAACATGAAAAAGGCTTCTCTCCTGTGTGAGTTCTTTGGTGCTTAATAAGATTGACTTTCAGTCTAAAATATTTTCCACATTCTGAACATGAAAAAGGCTTCTCTCCTGTGTGAGTTCTTTGGTGCTTAACAAGATTGACTTTCAGTCTAAAATATTTTCCACATTCTGAACAGGAAAAAGGCTTCTCCCCTGTGTGAGTTCTCTGATGAGTAACAAGCAGTGATTTATGTGCAAAACATTTCCCACATTCTGAACATGAAAAAGGCTTCTCCCCTGTGTGAGTTCTCTGGTGATCAATCAAATGTGATTTCTGGATAAAACATTTCCAACAATCTGAACAGGAAAAAGGCTTCTCCCCCGTGTGAGTTCTATGGTGATCAACCAAATATGATTTCCGGTTAAAACATTTCCCACATTCTGAACAGGAAAAAGGCTTCTCCCCTGTGTGAGTTCTCTGGTGACTAATAAGATGACATTTCTGGTTGAAAGTTTTCCCACAATCTGAACACGAAAAAGGTTTCTCCCCTGTATGAGTCCTTTGGTGATTAACCAATTGTGAATTCCGGTTAAAACATTTCCCACATTCTGAACAGGAAAAAGGCTTCTCCCTCGTGTGAGTTCTATGGTGATTAACCAAATCTGATTTCTGGTTAAAACATTTCCCACATTCTGAACAGGTAAAAGGCTTCTCCCCCGTGTGAATGCTCTGATGTCTGACAAGAATCGCTTTCTTGCTAAAACATTTCCCACATTCTGAACAAGAAAATGACTTCTCTGCTTTAGGAGCAGTTTGTTTTTGATTGCCTCTTTTGTGACTTTGATTTTCCTTACTAGTCGGTAATGAATCAGAAGATGGGACCTGTTTCATAGGATCAGATGACAGATCTTTGCTGTGAATGGATGATGATATATCTGGAGTAATGGAAATCACTTCAGTTCTATCTTGTAGGATCTCAAGATTATCAGATTTAAAAATTGAAGATGTCAGCTGTCCCTCTGATCTCCTGGTACAGTCATCTGCTAAGATAAAAAAAAAAAAAATTTAATAAAATATCCTTGAGTTTTATATTTTTGAACATTTCTACTTAAACTGTCCATAAAAATGGCAAGCTATGTAAAAAACTTTAATTATTTACCAAGACAATGACAGATTACAGTCTAATAGAAAACCTTGTTGGATGAGCCAGTAGTGTGCGGTGTTCAGCTGTTTGTTCATTCTGCCTCCCAAATATTGAATATAAAGAAACCAATCAATGTTATGTAGGTGAAAATAATACCAATTCTCATCTCACAAAAAACAAGTCCCCACTCAGGTCCATCATCTGTCAATGGAAAAACAGATAAGGCAGGATAGGGTTAGTGTTGGGGCTATAGTTAGGGTTACTGTTAGGCTAAAGTTAGGGTTAGGCTAAAGAATTAGGCTTTTCTCAATTGTCTCCCAAATAATTTGGTCATGTCAGAGTTTTCTATTTCCAGAAAAAAAATAAAAAAAATAAAATGGCCGGTCAGTATTATGGTGCAGAGGAGGCTTATACACTTTTATGTTCTGTCAGTGAAGAAAGTGCAGTGTCAGATGGCAATGTGGATTTCGAGGGCTTTAGTAGCAGCGACAGTGATAGCTCAGAAATGAGCAGTGATTCTGGTCCATCCTCACACACAAGGACCAGTACAACAAGAAGGACAAATAGCGCTTCTGGAGAAATGTCTCCAACTCCGGGAACAATGCCCAGTACTAGCGCTGTCCCTAGTGCTCGTGAATTGGCGCACACCAATGTCTAAGGGGCTTTGCCTCTTGATGTAGCATTTCCCAGATGGGAGGCTTCAGATTCGGCTACTCCATTCATCTCTAATTTTAATGCCATTCCTGGTATAAATGTGGAGGTGGAAAATTTTGCACCAATTATTTTTTTAATTTGTTCCTGACAGATAGCTTGCTAGAGCATATTGTCCTACAAAGTTATATGCGTCCCAATTCATCAGCCAGAATCCACGATCCTATTATGCTAGGTCAAATTTATGGACACCAACTAATATCCTAGAAATGAAAACATTTTTAGGACTTACATTCGCTATGGGGCTTGCTAAAAAACGAGCATTCAGTCCCATTGGTCCAACCGCCCTGTTCAAGCCACCCTTATGCTTTCTGCCGTTCTTCCTAGGACCCGTTATGAAAGCTTTTCGCATTTATGAGGGGAAAGATAGCCAACTAAACCCACCAGGATGCCCTACTTATCTGGGGACATCAGGAAAAATCGTTTGGGAGCTGATAACTCCATTTTTACAAAAATGCTCCAATCTGTATGTTGACAACTACTACACCAGCATACCTCCTTTTAAAAGTCTGGTTGAACATAACATAGGGGCTTGTGGGACCATTCACAAAAACCGTCAGAGGTTTCCACAATCATTGGTCAGCAAAAACTTCCGAAAAGGGCATTCAGGGGCTTTACGCAATGGAGAGCTGCTTGTCCTAAAGTACAAGGATAAAAATGATATTTTTATCCTGAGCTTGATCCACACAGATGCCACAAGGGCCACTGCAGACCAACAGGGATCCACTACTCCAAAACCTGTGTCTGTCAGTGACTACAACAAATATATGGGGGTGTGGACCTTGCAGATCAGGTTCTACAGCCATACCAGGTATCAAGAAAATCATATATCTGGTATAAAAAGTTAGTCATGTATTTGTTTCAGGTGGCCACATAAAATTCTTTTGTGTTAAACAAAAAAGCCGGAAATGCAGATACTTTCCTTGATTATCAGGAAAAGGTCACTGAAAATCTTGTTTTTGAAAATTTTGTCCCCGCCAATCCTTTAGAATGTGAAGATGTGAGAAGACTCACTGAGCGACATTTTATTGCACTCATCCCAGTAACTGAACCAAGAAAGAACCCCCAGAGAAGATGTCGTGTATGTTCCTAGAGAGGAATGATGCATGATCCCCGCTATTATTACCCACAATGCCCATCACTGCCAGCCTTATGCCTCCATGACTGCTTTACAATCTTCCACACAGAACCACGCTTTTGAACTGTTTTGACATTCAAGCATTTGGTTTATTTAGTGACAGACACATTTGAGTAGAGCTGACTTAACAATTTCCGGGGGTAGGTGGGGGGAGGTCTCCAGAGACACATGCTGGGCACAATATATTGGGCACTACAATGATATTTTTGCAATTTTTGCTCTTAAACTTCTACTACGAGTTTCTGGAAATCATCCTTGTAGTGAAAATGGTCACTATATCCCTAGATGAATTCCCAGAGGGGTGTCATTTCCAAAATGGCGTCACTTCAGGGAGGATTCTGTTGTTCTGGCACTTAGCGGCACTCCAAAGTGCCATAACGGCAGAATCCCCCCTGAAGTGACCCCATTTTGGAAATGACACCCCTCTTGGAATTGGAAATGACCCCCTTCTGTGAATTCATCTATGGGTGTAGTGACCATTTACCTACCTACCTATTTTCCAATGTAAAATCTGGGGTTAAAACAACATTTTAGTGGTAAAAATGTAATTATTTTTTCTTCACTGCCCAATGGTATAATTTTCTATGGAACAGCGGTGGTGTCAGTATGCTCACTGCACCACTAGAAGAATTCATTCAGGGAAGTATTTGGTAAAATGCGGTCACTTTTGGGGGTTTATGCTTATCTGGCACCTCAGGGGCTCTGACAATGTGACATGTCACCCACAAACAATTCCAGCAAAATCTGCTCTCCAATATGGTGCTCCTTCCCTTCCAAGCTCTGCCATGCGCCCAAACAGTGGTTTACCCCCACATATGGGGTGTCAGAATACTCAGGACAAATTGCACAACAACTTTTGCGGTCCAAATTCTCCTGTTACCCTTTGGATAAAAAATGGAGGGCGAAAAGATCTTTTTTTTTTAAAAAAAAATATGATTTTTTATTTTCACGTTTCTACGTAATTAACTTCTGTGACGCACTTGGGGGTTCAAAGAGCCCACCACACATTTAGATAAGCTCCTTGGGGGTCTAGTTTCTAAAATGGGGTCACGTGTTGGGGGTTTTCACTGTTTAGACACGTCAGGGGCTCTGACAATTTGACATGTCACCTACAAACAATTTCAGCAAAATCTGCTCTCCAATATGGCGCTTCTTCCCTTCCAAGCATTGCCATGCGCCCAAACAGTAGTATTCTCCCACATAAGGGGTATCGGCAAGCTCAGGAGAAATTGCACAACAAATTGTATGGAGCAATTTCTCCTGTTACCCTTATGAAAATGCAAAATATGGGGAAAAAAAATAATTATTTGTGAAAAATGTCAGTTTTTTATTTCGACGACTCTAAGTTATAAACTTCTGTGAAGCACCTGTGGGTTCAAGGTGCTCAATACACATCTGGATAAGTTCCCTAAAGAGGTCTAGTCTCCAAAATGGTGTCACTTATTGGGGGCTTCCACTGTTTAGGCAGATCAGGGGCTCTCCAAACGCGACATGGCAACCGCTAATTATTACAACATATTTTACATTAAAAAAATCAAATGGCGCGCCTTCACTTCCGAGCCCTGCCGTGCACCCAAACAGTAGATTTACCCGACATATGGGGTATCGCCATGCTCAGGAGAATTTGCAAAACAAAATGTATCGTCCATTTTCTCCTATTACCCTTATGAAAGTAAAAAAAAATTAGGTCTAAAGGAAAAATTTTTGTGATGGTGGGATCTGACACTGATGTTCCTTGAGCTTGAAGTTCACCTTTAATCCGTTTAGAAGTTTTTCGGGGCTCTTTTGTTACCATTCATATAATCCATCTCTTTGATTTGCCATGAATTTTCCTCCTGCGGCCACGTCCAGGGAGGTTGGCTACAGTCCCATGGAGCTTACATTTCTGAATAATATGTGCAGCTGTACTCACAGGAACATTGAGCTGCTTGGAGATGGTCTTATAACTTTTACCTGGAACATGTTTGTCTATAATTTTCTTTCTAATCTCCTGAGACAACTCTTTCCTTCGCTTCCTCTGGTCCATGTTGAGTGTGATACACACCATGTCACCACACAGCACAGTGAGTATCTGTAGCCTCTATACAGGCCCTCACTGACTCCAGGATTGTAGACACCTGTGATGATAATTAGTGGACACACCGAGATGTAACATGTCCCTTCTGTTACATTATTTTCAGGGGTTCCATCATTTCTGTCCAGGCCGATTTCATGTGTTTTATTTTTTTTTTAAATTCTGTGGAAGCATGGCTGAAAAGCAATGTCTGACTTTCATTTGTTCATTTTCATAGATTTTTTATTTATTATTACTTTTGTCAGATTCAAGTTATTTCTGTGACCATTGTGGGTTTTTCTGTCATTAAACGAGGGGTAACAACAATTTTGACTACATGTGTATAGATTATAACCATCAGTGAATTAATTAATAACATGGAATCACTTTATGGGGAATTCGACTATTCTGGTTTTCTGTCATTTAGTTATATTAGGGCTTCAGCATATGGTGTGTCCAATCTCATCTGGGATCTGTTCCTGCTGTCCAGCTGGAGTAATCTGCTCCCTACTTCAGCCAATTGGAAAGTACCACACCCTACTAAAGTGCAAAGCACATGGCCGGAATCTGCCAGATACAGCGCTGTTCTCTTCTGGTTCAGTCCTCTGTGCTCAGCTTGTGACTTGTGTATTTGTTTCCTGCTGTGACCGTGGCCCGTTTACTGACTACTCTTGTGTCTTCTGATTCTGTATTCTGTCCTTCTGGTTCTGACCCAGCTACCTGACTATTCTTCTCGCCATCTAACACCACAGAATAGCAGGTAACACCATGGTCCAAGCCTAGGGGTCCCAGTGTAAGTCCAGATTCCATGTGAGGGTGTTAAAGGGCGATGAGGAAGGCAATCCTTGGGATATGGAAAGCAGAGAAGATAGTGCCAAGCATCAAAATGTCACCGGTGATGGCGGCGCCTGCGCAGTAGCATCTATAAGTAAGAGATAGAGGCTAATGGACAGGCGCCGATGGTGACATTTTGCTGGATGTAATTTTTTTCTAAGCCTCACAATAGACACAATATTATAGGCATTATCACCAATAATATCAATGCTATTATTTGCATTATGTAATAATGGGGGGCAGATCGGTGAGGGGTCAGCAACCTGTCATAAGCCAATACAGATGAATATGTGATCAGAGCACCACATAAAGCCCCGTCCACAGCCCCGTCATTTGGCTTTATAGTTTAGAAGGCTCTGGCCGTTACCTGTCTAATTTCTGTCTCTTTGTCTTGAGAATAAACTTTAGGATTTCTATGCAGCCACTGCTCCAGTCTCGATGAGCGGCAGCAGCGACGGGTGTTGATGCAAGAGACTCGTGCAAGTTTTCTTGATCCCGGCCTAACTTTGCGTTACTGAGTGTGACCCTTTAAGCGCACACTTGGCCTATATTGGGTCAGGTACAAGCAATCATATAGATCTCGCTTTAAGGGATCACCCTCACACTAATCCCAGGGGGTAGGTGGATCCTCCAGGTTGTAAGTTCTATAGAAAAGGGCTTTCAATGCCCAAAGAAATTTGAACAGTTTTGGGTGGAGGAGAATGTTGTGGTCTAGAGGCAAAATGGTGATCATGGTAATATGGCCGGACTACACCACCGATAAAGCAGCCACAGCCGGTGACTGAGAGGAATCTGTGACTTCTCTGCATTCAGTGGTTACTACTCACCTGGGTAGTCATATGTGGGAATCTCCTCTTTACACCACTCATCACCCCTCACATATGTCTCTGTAGTATTAATATGAGTCAGATCTTCACCCTGAAACAAATATTGTAAAAGTCACAGACAGATGGAGAAGTCCCATCTATGATCAGCTCTAATCCTGCCACCTCCACCACTCTCATTACACAAGTATAAAACATATAATACTGGTGGATAAAACAAGACTGAGCACAAGACCTTCACAGCCGTCTACACATCATAGGGGAGATCTCCTGACACCTTCTCTCCATCTACCTGATGATCCTGAGGAGCACTGGGATCTTCTTGGTTACAGTCCTGTGGAAGAAGAGGACGGGGACATCTCTCTGGTGTTGTCCTCTTACTGGATAGATCTGGAGGAAACACATACAGGGACTGAATTCATTCTCTACATACAGATAATTATAGGCCGTGTGTATTTAGTCCTGTCTATTATCTGGAGATGTGAGGGGCTGGGGAACCTCCATTATGACGTTCCTGTACAGATCGCTGTGTCCTTCTAAATACTCCCACTCCTCCATGGAGAAATAGACAGCGACATCCTGACACCTTATAGGAACCTGACACATACAATGATACCGTCATCCCCCGATCCCTTCATAGTGTTACTGTATAATGTCCCAGCATTCCCAGCAGTGTCACCTCTCCAGTCAGCAGCTCAATCATCTTGTAGGTGAGTTCTAGGATCTTCTGGTCATTGATGTCCTCATGTATCAGGGGGTGAGGTGGAGGCCCCGTGATTGGGCTCAGGGGTCTTCCCCATCCCTCAGACACAGGGTCCTGACAGCGATCACTAGAGGTCTTCTTCACCACTGTGTAATCCTGGTTATGGAGAGACACATTAATAAATCTCACTCCAGACATTTCCAGAGTCCTCACCTCTCCAGTTCTGTCCATCTGTTATTCCCATAGATAAGAATGATGTAATGTGACGTCATCAGAATCTCTCACCTCTCCAGTGAGACGGAGGAGGATCTCTAGGGTGAGGTGTAACATCCTCTCCGCCATCTTGTCTCTGTCCATATCCATCCTTGATGGGGAAATCAGGAAAATTCTCTTCTGTAGAAGATCTTCACTGAGAGGATCCGATATTGTAGAGACCTGAATGAGAAGAAGATGATCCGATGTAACATCATAAGAATCCTGTGTAATAATACACTTACTGGAGATAATAAGGGAAACATATGAGGAGATTTATTATCTTACAGGGTTTAGTTTTCTTCCCTGACATCTACTAATAAAACCTATATATTTAGGCCACAGACAACAAGCAGTTTCCTCCTCGGAGTCGGCAGCTGAACACGTTCCTCATAGACTCATCTTCCATAACGCTAATTCTCGTCTCATTACCGACACTGGAATCGGCATTAGCAATACTGCAGGAGAGATTCATTACACGCGACATGAGAAATAACTCCTTCATGATGAGGACGACATCTTCATCTTCTACTGCGGCTCTAGAGACAGATGTGGCCAGAGTCGGTCACTGCCTCCATCCCCACCGGCCGTCTATATGAAGGTTTCCCGTCTTCCCCGCACTGGAATCTTCTATCACGTTAGATCTCAGCTCTGAGTCACACACAGAAGTTTGAGGCTTTTAGAAAAGATTTTTAGTTTCCACAAACACAACGGACAGAAATGATCTGATCCCAAAGTCTCCATGTACAGTGATTTATGGGGATTATTTCTGGCCTTAGGCTTTCCTATATTACAAGAAAAACTCCAGAAAAAGCTGATATTAAAATGTTTCTAAAGAAAATTGGCTCCAACAATTCTTATAAGAAGAAAAAAACATAGAAAAAGCTGAAGGCACATTTTATTATTTTTTAACAACAAATGTTTAACCCTTTTGTGTCCCAGAACATAGATGTACACGGCAGGGACGGCACAGATGAGGCTTCAACAAAAAACCACTTGCTGCTGTGTAAAGCAAACATGACATCTAAGGCCTGTTTCACACTTCAGTTTTCGGGGTCAGTCAAGGTCCGCTGATTCGACGGAATGACGGATCCGTTGTAATTATTGAAAAAACGGATGCAAACGGATACAACTGTTCAGTTTTTTCGACTGATCCGTCTATCGATTCCGTCGAAAAAACTGATCCATTTAAAGGGATCCTGTCAGACCCCCCCCCAGGCGTTTTTAAGTAAAAGAGCCACCTTGTCCAGCAATAATGCTGCATTCTGTCAAGGTGACTCTTTTATTTAGCGTCCCTTCCACCGTCGAAATAATAGTTTTAAGATTGATCAGACATACCTGAAGTTTGACAGGGGGGCAGGTCTTTCACCCGGACACAGACGCCTCACATATGTCAGTCATGTCCTGCTTTTCAATTTGGCGCCGCCTCCTCAGCGTTCATTTCTTTTTCTCGCTCCTGCGCTGTAATATTCTGACGTCATCACAGGTCCTGCTGCACCACTGCTCTGCTGAGCTCCGCCCCTCCTGGTCACATGGTGCTGATGACATCACAGGTCCTGCTGCACCACTGCTCTGCTGAGCTCCGCCCCTCCTGGTCACATGGTGCTGATGACATCACAGGTCCTGCTGCACCACTGCTCTGCTGAGCTCCACCCCTCCTGGTCACAAGGTGCTGATGACATCACAGGTCCTGCTGCACCACTGCTCTGCTGAGCTCCGCCCCTCCTGGTCACATGGTGTCACATCATGTGATGTCATAGGACGGGCAGCGCTAACTGCACATGCCCAAGAAAAAATATTACAGCACAGGAGCGAAAAAGAAATGAACGCTGTGGAGGCAGCGCCAAAATCAAAAGCAGGACATGACTGACGTATGTCAGGCATCTGTGTCCGGGGGAAAGACCTAACCCCCTGTCAAACTTCAGATATGTCTGACCAATGTTAAACACGATTATTTCGGCAGTCGAAGGGACGCTAAACAAAAGAGCCACCTTGACAGAATGCAGCATTAGATCTGGACATGGTGGCTCTTTTACTTAAAACCGACAACGGATCCGTTTTTGAATGGACAGGGACTGATCCGCCACCCATAGGTGTCCATTCTACCAGCCGACGGATGGGGACGTCCGCCTTTTTGACACAGACAAAAAAAAGTTACTATGGATGTTTTTTTTTCCTGACGGACCCCCAATTTATGACGGATCCGCCGCATGACGGACACAACGGAAGGCCATCCGTCACAATCTGCTGCCAATACAAGTCTATGGGAGAAAAAACGGATCCGCCAGGCAAATCTGTCAGATCCGTTTTTTTCCCCAAATGGTGAATTGTGACTGATGCCTGAAAACGGAAGTGTGAAACAGGCCTAAGAAGGTGTAAGTGAATTAGAGTCAGTAATGAGCGGTCATAGAGGAGCGCTTAGGAAGCAACCCAGGTGCAGATTAGAATGTCAGGTCTCCACTGCAGCTCCAGCCGAAAACCTCCAATGGAGGATAGGAGCAATGAGAAAATGGAAAACGGTCTTAGGAGCGCAGGAAAGAGACTCAGACGAGAGATGGGGTTAAACCACTACGCGTTTCGACGGAAAATCAGTCTTCATCAGGTAGATTTTTATTAATGACATAGGGGATGGAGTATATAAATGGGAAGCAGCCAATCACAATAGTCACAACAGTCACATGTTATAATAATAGTCACGTTACAAAAAAAATGACATCATATAATACAATCAAAAAGAAAATAAAAACAACCCATATAAAACATAAGATAAAACAGCATGAGCTAACCATGTTTTAAGTGTATAAAATATGCAAAAAGGAGCAAAAAATAAAAATAGATAATAATAAATAGATAAACATTAATAACAGGTTAGTAGACCAATAAAAAGACCAATAAAAAGCGACAACCCATATTAATAATAAAAGCATGTAAACAATAGCACATAAATAAAACGCACTGATGATTAAAAAGGCAAATAAAGTTATCTGGCCACCTTACCAATAGTTAAATTCAGACCTTCAGGGGCAAGTGTGCCAAGCTTGTATATCCAAAAGCTTTCTCTATTGATTAAACTGTTGAAGCGATCAGCCACGGTATCAGGTATGTGCAGCGTCGGACTGGAACACCTTGGGCCCACCAGAGAAAATCATTCTTGGGGCCCACTATGTAGCTGCATGGAGTTAAATACCAGACCACCAATTGTGCGGTAAAACACACTAATATCCGGGTATAATATAAGGTTGTGCATGTCTTAATTATGTAGCAGGAGTTGGGGTAGCCCCTTCATAGAATATAAAGCAGCCCCCTCATAGAATATAATGTAGACCCCTCATAGAATATAATGCAGCCATCTCATAGAATATAATGCAGCCATCTCATAGAATATAATACTGCCCCCCTCATAGGGTATAATGCACCCCCTCATAGGGTATAATGCACCCCCTCATAGGGTATAATACTGCCCCCCTCATAGGGTATAATACTGCCCCCCTCATAGGGTATAATACTGCCCCCCTCATAGGGTATAATACTGCCCCCCTCATAGGGTATAATGCACCCCCTCATAGGGTATAATGCACCCCCTCATAGGGTATAATACTGCCCCCCTCATAGGGTATAATACTGCCCCCCTCATAGGGTATAATACTGCCCCCCTCATAGGGAATAATGCACCCCCTCATAGGGTATAATGCTGCCCCCTCATAGGGTATAATACTGCCCCCCTCATAGGGTATAATACTGCCCCCCTCATAGGGTATAATACTGCCCCCCTCATAGGGAATAATGCACCCCCTCATAGGGTATAATGCACCCCCTCATAGGGTATAATACTGCCCCCCTCATAGGGTATAATACTGCCCCCCTCATAGGGTATAATACTGCCCCCCTCATAGGGAATAATGCACCCCCTCATAGGGTATAATGCTGCCCCCTCATAGGGTATAATACTGCCCCCCTCATAGGGTATAATACTGCCCCCCTCATAGGGTATAATACTGCCCCCTCATAGGGTATAATACTGCCCTCCTCATAGGGTATAATGCTGCCCCCTCATAGGGTATAATACTGCCTCCCTCATAGGGAATAATGCACCCCCTCATAGGGTATAATGCTAAATAGATATATAGAGTTAGATAGATATAGATAGAAAGATAGATGTAGAAATAGATAGATATAGAGATAGATAGTAGATAATGGATAGAAAGTAGATAATGGATAGATATAGATAGAAAGATTCATAGAGATAGATATAAAGATAGATATAGAATGAAATATAGATAGATAGATCGATAGGTAGATAGATATAGAGATAGATAGAAAATAGATAATGGATAGATAGATAGATAGCTATAGATAGAAAGATATAGAGATATATAGATAGAGATAGATAATAGATAGAGATAGATAATAGACAGAGATATACAGATATAATAATAATAATAATAATATAGACATATATAGATAGATATAGAGATAAATATATATAGATAGATGGCTATAAATAAAAATAGATATAGAGATATATAGAGATAGATAGATATAGAGATAATAGATATATAGATAGATAGATATAGAGACAGATAGATATAGAAAGATAGATATAGAGATATATATAGAGATAATAGCTAGATATAGAGATATGTATAGAGATAGATAGATATAGAGTTAGAAAGATAGATATAGAGAGATATAGAGATAGATAGAGATAGCTAGATAGATAGATGGATAGATAGATATAGATAATAGAGATAATAGATAGATATAATAGATAGATATAGAGATAGATATAGAGATAGATGGATAGATCAATAGATAGATAGATAAAGAGAGAGATAGATAGATAATGAGATATAGAGATAGATATAGAGATATGGTGTTAGATAGAAAGATAGATATAGAGATAGATAGATATAGAGATAGATATGGATATAGAGATAGATATGGATATAGAGATAGATATGGATATAGAGATAACAGATAGATATAGAGATAGATAGATAGATAGATAGATATAGAGATAATATATAGATAGATAGATATAGAGATAATATATAGATAGCTATAGAGAGAGAGATATAGAGATAGATATAGAGAGAAACAGATATAGAGATAGATACAGAGATATAGTGTTAGATAGAAAGATAGATATAGAGATAGATATAGAGATAGATATGGATATAGAGATAGATAGATAGATAGATAGATAGATAGACAGATATAGAGAGAGATAGATAGATAGATATAGAGATAATATATAGATAGATAGATATAGAGATAATATATAGATAGCTATAGAGAGAGATATAGAGATAGATATAGAGATATAGAGATAGATAGGTAGATAGATATAGAGATAATAGATAGATATAGAGATAGATAGATATAGATATAAAGATAGATAGAGATAGAGAGAGCGGTAGATAGAGAGAGCGGTAGATATAGAGAGAGATAGATACAGAGATCGATAAATAGATAGAGATATAGATATGGATATAGATAATAGATAGAGATAGATAGATAAAGATAGATAATAAATATAGAGATAACAGAAAGATATAGAGATAGGTAGATATAGATAATAGAGATAGCTAGATAGATAGACATAATAGATAGATATAGATATAGAGATAGATAGAAAGACAGATATAGAGATAGATGTAGAGATAGAAAGATAGATATAGAGATAGAGCGATAGATAGATAGAGATAGATATAGATAATAGATAGAGATAAATAGATAGATAGAGAAAGATAGATATAGAGATAGAAAGATAGATAGATATACAGAGAGATAGATATAGAGATAGAGATAAATAGATAGATATAGAGAGAGATATAGAGAGAAATAGATATAGATATAGAGATAATAGATATATATAGAGATAGATATAGATATAGAGAGAGATAGATACAGAATAAAGATATAGAGATAAATAGATAGAGAAAGATAGATAGATATAGAGATAGAAAGATAGATATAGAGATAGAGCGATAGATAGATATACAGAGAGATAGATATAGAGATAGATAGAGATATATAGATAGATAGCTATAGAGATAGATATAGAGATAGATATAGAGAGAAATAGATATAGATATAGAGATAGATAGAGATAGATATATAGATATAAAGATAGATATAGAGATAGAGCGATAGATAGCGAGAGAAATAGATATAGAGATAGATAGATACAGAGAAAAGATATAGAGATAGATAACGGATAGATAAATAGATAGATAGGTATAGAGATAGATAGATATAGATATTAGATAGATATATATATATATAGATAAAGATAGATATAGATGGTAGCTAGATAGATAATAAATATAGAGATAATAGATATAGAGATAGATAGAGATAGATATAGAGATAGATGTAGAGATAGAAAGATAGATATAAAGATAGAGCGATAGATAGAGATAAATATAGAAATAGATAGATATAGAGATAGATAAATATAGATAATAGATAGAGATAGAAAGAAAGATAGATAGATATAAGAGAGATAGAGAGAGATATATAGAGATAGATAGATAGATAGATAGAGACAGATAGAGTGAGAGAGATATAGAAAAAACAAAACAAAACACAATACTCACCTCTCCTCCTGCTCCCACGCTGATCCCGGCTTCAGTGTCAGGAGCTGCCCCCTCTGCCAGACACACAGCGGGTGCGTGATGTAGTGACGTCATCGCGCACTGGCTGTGAGCCAGGAGCAGAGAGGACTGAGGGCGGCGCCGGCCCTGATGCAGAGCGGCTTACTGGGCTGGGGGCGGGGCCTCTGGGGGTGGAGACCTGAAATGATATGCTTCGCAGTGAATATTCATTTCTCTTTAGCAGCGGGGACAGGGGCTCCTGCCTCCTGACACCCGCTGCTGCTCCGCTGGCAGGGGCCCCCATAGCAGCTGCATGGTGTGCGACACACCACTGGCTGGGGGCCCCTGGAGCAGCGGGGGCCCTAGGCAACTGCTGGCCCTGTATGCCTGCAGGTGCCAGGGCCCACCAGATGCCAGGGCCCACCGGAGAATCCACCGGTTCCCCGGTGGGCCAGTCCGACGCTGGGTATGTGGTTAATAATCGTTAGTTTCAACGTTTTTAGTTTTTTTATGCACAGTTAAAAATGTTTAGAAAGGCTGGGCAGGAGAAAGCCATTTCGGATATTCTGTCGATGCTTGTTCACTCTAGCATGCATCGTTTGTATGGCTCGACCTACGTACTGCAGGCCGCAACCACATTCAATCAAGTACACCACAAAGATGGATTGACAGTTGACATGAAAATTGATTTTGTATGAGGTACCTGTAGTGTTGGATTTAAATTCATGTACCCCATTTAAAATGGAGGTGCAGCAAAGACATTTGGGGGCTCTACATGCATAGCACCCAGGGTTCAGAGAAATTGGGAGAGAGGATAGGGAACCTGAACTATTGCTTGGTGCAACTAGGTTCCGTAACGTGCGGCTTCTCCGGAATACCGTTCTAGGTCGGGGGGGATATGCTTGGACAAAACTACGTCCCCTTTCAGGATAAACCAGTACTTGGTAATGAGCTTCTTAATCAACCTATAGGATTGGTTGAAAGTGGTAATGAAACTCCATCTACCTAGACCCGTACCGGAAGAACAAGCACCTTTATTACTCATAATTCTACTTATACAGTCTTTCTGGGTGAAAGTTTTGGCTCTCTGGAATGCTTCTTGAACCAATTTTTTTAGGGTAACCTTTCTGCTGAAACCGCTGTTACAAAACTTTTGCCTCATCAATGAAATCAGTGTCCTCTGTGCAATTTTTTCGTATACGCCAATATTGCTCGTATGGGATGTTCTGAATCCACTTGGGTAGATGACCACTGCTGAAACTGAGGTAGCTGTTCACATCAACTTCTTTAAAATGTGTGGTGGTGAAAACCCGGCCCAATTTGTCAACATGTACCAACAGGTCCAGGAATTGGATGGAATTAGAGGAGATATTAGCTGTGAAGCGGAGGCCCCAGGCATTCAAATTTAGATTGCGGATGAATTCAGGAGCTTCCTCCTCAGTGCCGGTCCAGATGATGATCAGATCACCTATAAAGCGTCTCTAAAAGACTATTTTGCCCGACACCAGGTCGGACTGCGCGATGAAGAGAGATTAATTTGCCCCCATGAAGAGATAATCATAACTGGGGGCGAATCTCGTCCCCATCGCGCAGCCCTTGACCTGGCGGAAGAAGGAACATTCAAAAGAGAATACATTATTATTAAGCACAAAACAAATAGCATTTTTTAGAAATTCCCTTTGAAGAGGGGGCAATAATGCATCAGTGGAAAGAAATTGGTCTACTGCCTCTGTGCCTCGATCATGATATATTCGTATAGAGTGTATGAACATCCATTGTGACTAGTGTTGAGCATTCCGATACCGCAAGTATCGGGTATCGGCCGATACTTGCTGTATCGGAATTCCGATACCGACTTCCGATATTTTTTCAATATCGGAATTCGGCATCGGAATCGGAAGTTCAAAGTTGATTGACAGCCTGACGTCATCATGATGCGCGGTGTGTGCGCATCATGATGCGCCGTCATTTCGGGCCTTCCGGGGGTCTCTGCCGGCCTGCCGGGGGGCTGTGTGGACTGCCCGGGGTCTGTACCGGCCTGCCGGGGGGCTGTGCCGTCCTGCCGGTGGTCTGTGCACCCTGTGGGGGTCTGTACCGGCCTGCCGGGGGGCTGTGCCGGCCTGCCGGGGGGCTGTGCTGATGTCCGGGGGTCTGTGCAAGCATCGTCCGATGGGACTACAAGTCCCATCTGGCGATGCCTGCTACCATGACAGTGATTGACACATTAGCCAATGATGGGACAGTAGCAGTCCCATCATCCGGCTAATGTGTTAAATGTTAAAAAAAAAAAAAAAAAAAATACTACATACATACTACATGCATGCTACATACATACTACATGCTACATACATACTACATGCTACATACATACTACATATATACTACATGCATGCTACATACATACTACATGCTACATACATACTACATATATACTACATGCATGCTACATACATACTACATATATACTACATGCATGCTACATACATACTACATACATGCTACATACATACTACATATATACTACATGCATGCTACATACATACTACATATATACTACATGCATGCTACATACATACTACATGCTACATACATACTACATATATACTACATGCATGCTACATACATACTACATGCTACATACATACTACATGCTACATACATACTACATATATACTACATGCATGCTACATACATACTACATGCTACATACATACTACATGCTACATACATACTACATATATACTACATGCATGCTACATACATACTACATGCTACATACATACTACATATATACTACATGCATGCTACATACATACTACATGCTACATACATACTACATATATACTACATGCATGCTACATACATACTACATGCTACATACATACTACATATATACTACATGCATGCTACATACATACTACATGCTACATACATACTACATATATACTACATGCATGCTACATACATACTACATGCTACATACATACTACATATATACTACATGCATGCTACATACATACTACATGCTACATACATACTACATATATACTACATGCATACTACATATATACTACATGCTACATACATACTACATATATACTACATGCATGCTACATACATACTACATGCTACATACATACTACATATATACTACATGCATGCTACATACATACTACATGCTACATACTACATATATACTACATGCATGCTACATACATACTACATGCTACATACATACTACATACTACATACATACTACATATATACTACATACATACTACATACATACTACATACATGCTACATACATGCTACATACATACTACATACATACTACATGCATGCTACAAACATACTACATACATGCTACATACATACTACATACATACTACATACATACCACATATATACTACATACATGCTACATACATACTACATACATGCTACATACATACTACATACATACTACATACATACCACATATATACTACATACATGCTACATACATACTACATACATACTACATACATGCTACATACATACTACATATATACTACATGCATGCTACATACATACTACATATATACTACATGCATGCTACATACATACTGCATGCTACATGCATGCTACATACATACTACATACATACTACATGCATGCTACATACATACTACATATATACTACATGCATGCTACATACATACTACATACATGCTACATACATACTACATATATACTACATGCATGCTACATACATACTACATATATACTACATGCATGCTACATACATACTACATGCTACATACATACTACATATATACTACATGCATGCTACATACATACTACATATATACTACATGCATGCTACATACATACTACATACATGCTACATACATACTACATATATACTACATGCATGCTACATACATACTACATATATACTACATGCATGCTACATACATACTACATGCTACATACATACTACATATATACTACATGCATGCTACATACATACTACATGCTACATACATACTACATGCTACATACATACTACATATATACTACATGCATGCTACATACATACTACATGCTACATACATACTACATGCTACATACATACTACATATATACTACATGCATGCTACATACATACTACATGCTACATACATACTACATATATACTACATGCATGCTACATACATACTACATGCTACATACATACTACATATATACTACATGCATGCTACATACATACTACATGCTACATACATACTACATATATACTACATGCATGCTACATACATACTACATGCTACATACATACTACATATATACTACATGCATGCTACATACATACTACATGCTACATACATACTACATATATACTACATGCATGCTACATACATACTACATGCTACATACATACTACATATATACTACATGCATGCTACATACATACTACATGCTACATACATACTACATGCTACATACATACTACATATATACTACATACATACTACATACATGCTACATACATGCTACATACATACTACATACATACTACATGCATGCTACATACATACTACATACATGCTACATACATACTACATACATACTACATACATACCACATATATACTACATACATGCTACATACATACTACATACATGCTACATACATACTACATACATACTACATACATACCACATATATACTACATACATGCTACATACATACTACATACATACTACATACATGCTACATACATACTACATATATACTACATGCATGCTACATACATACTACATATATACTACATGCATGCTACATACATACTGCATGCTACATGCATGCTACATACATACTACATACATACTACATGCATGCTACATACATACTACATACATACTACATACATGCTACATACATACTACATGCTACATACATACCACATACATACTACATACATGCTACATACATACTACATGCTACATACATACTACATATATACTACATACATGCTACATACATGCTACATACATGCTACATACATACTACATACATACTACATATATTCCCACACAGCAATGGCATAAAGTGAGACTAGGGACTTTTTTTTTTTTAAGTGGCGGAGGAATACAGTGTGGAAGGATACCTACCTTCCGTCATTGGATTCCTGCAGCCCGTAGAGAGCGGCAGCATCAGCTGATGCTGCAGTTCTCTACCCAAGATCGTCGTGGGACACACTCGTGGACTGCTTCGGATCGTGGGTGAGTATTTTTGTGGTTTGTTATGTTAATATTTATTCCGGAAAAGACAATGGCTTCGGGGAACAATGTGACAAGTATTGGTAAGTATGTTACTCTATGTTATATGTACTGTATGTCTATGTATGTATTGTATGAATGTATTGTATGTATGTAGTATATATGTGGTATGCATGTAGCATGTAGTATGTATGTAGCATGCATGTAGCATGCAGTATGTATGTAGCATGCATGTAGTATATATGTAGTATGTATGTAGCATGTAGTATGTATGTAGCATGCATGTAGCATGTATGTAGTATGTATGTAGCATGTAGCATGCATGTAGCATGCATGTAGTATGTATGTAGTATGTATGTAGTATGTATGTGGTATGTATGTAGCATGCATGTAGTATGTATGTAGTATATATGTGGTATGTATGTAGCATGTAGTATGTATGTAGCATGCAGTATGTATGTAGCATGCATGTAGTATGTATGTAGTATGTACAGTGGGGAAAAAAAGTATTTAGTCAGTCAGCAATAGTGCAAGTTCCACCACTTAAAAAGATGAGAGGCGTCTGTAATTTACATCATAGGTAGACCTCAACTATGGGAGACAAACTGAGAAAAAAAAATCCAGAAAATCACATTGTCTGTTTTTTTTCATTTTATTTGCATATTATGGTGGAAAATAAGTATTTGGTCAGAAACAAAATTTCATCTCAATACTTTGTGATATATCCTTTGTTGGCAATGACAGAGGTCAAACGTTTTCTGTAAGTCTTCACAAGGTTGCCACACACTGTTGTTGGTATGTTGGCCCATTCCTCCATGCAGATCTCCTCTAGAGCAGTGATGTTTTTGGCTTTTCGCTTGGCAACACAGACTTTCAACTCCCTCCAAAGGTTTTCTATAGGGTTGAGATCTGGAGACTGGCTAGGCCACTCCAGGACCTTGAAATGCTTCTTACGAAGCCACTCCTTCATTGCCCTGGTGGTGTGCTTTGGATCATTGTCATGTTGAAAGACCCAGCCACGTTTCATCTTCAATGCCCTTGCTGATGGAAGGAGGTTTGCACTCAAAATCTCACGATACATGGCCCCATTCATTCTTTCATGTACCCGGATCAGTCGTCCTGGCCCCTTTGCAGAGAAACAGCCCCAAAGCATGATGTTTCCACCACCATGCTTTACAGTAGGTATGGTGTTTGATGGATGCAACTCAGTATTCTTTTTCCTCCAAACACGACAAGTTGTGTTTCTACCAAACAGTTCCAGTTTGGTTTCATCAGACCATAGGACATTCTCCCAAAACTCCTCTGGATCATCCAAATGCTCTCTAGCAAACTTCAGACGGGCCCGGACATGTACAGGCTTAAGCAGTGGGACACGTCTGGCACTGCAGGATCTGAGTCCATGGTGGCGTAGTGTGTTACTTATGGTAGGCCTTGCTACATTGGTCCCAGCTCTCTGCAGTTCATTCACTAGGTCCCCCCGCGTGGTTCTGGGATTTTTGCTCACCGTTCTTGTGATCATTCTGACCCCACGGGGTGGGATTTTGCATGGAGCACCAGATCGAGGGAGATTATCAGTGGTCTTGTATGTCTTCCATTTTCTAATTATTGCTCCCACAGTTGATTTCTTCACTCCAAGCTAGTTGGCTATTGCAGATTCAGTCTTCCCAGCCTGGTGCAGGGCTACAATTTTGTTTCTGGTGTCCTTTGACAGCTCTTTGGTCTTCACCATAGTGGAGTTTGGAGTCAGACTGTTTGAGGGTGTGCACAGGTGTCTTTTTATACTGATAACAAGTTTAAACAGGTGCCATTACTACAGGTAATGAGTGGAGGAAAGAGGAGACTCTTAAAGAAGAAGTTACAGGTCTGTGAGAGCCAGAAATCTTGATTGCTTGTTTCTGACCAAATACTTATTTTCCACCATAATATGCAAATAAAATGAAAAAAAAACAGACAATGTGATTTTCTGGATTTTTTTTTCTCAGTTTGTCTCCCATAGTTGAGGTCTACCTAAGATGTAAATTACAGATGCCTCTCATCTTTTTAAGTGGTGGAACTTGCACTATTGCTGACTGACTAAATACTTTTTTTCCCCACTGTATGTTGCATGTAGTATTTATGTAGTATGAATGTAGCATGTATGTAGTATGTAGTATGAATGTAGCATGTATGTAGTATGTATGTAGTATGCATGTTGTATGTATGTAGCATGTATGTAGCATGTAATTTTTATTTTTTTTTTTACATTCAACACATTAGCCGGATGATGGGACTACTACTGTCCCATCATTGGCTAATGTGTCAATCACTGTCATGGTAGCAGGCATCGCCCGATGGGACTTGTAGTCCCATCGGACGATGCCTGCACAGACCCCCGAAGCCTGCACAGACCACCGGCAGGCCGGCACAGCCCCCCGGAGCCTGCACAGACCACCGGCAGGCCGGCACAGCCCCCCGGCAGGCCGGCACAGCCCCCCGGAGCCTGCACAGACCACCGGCAGGCCGGCACAGCCCCCCGGCAGGCCGGCACAGCCCACCGGAGCCTGCACAGCCCCCCGGCAGGCCGGCACAGACCACCGGAGCCTGCACAGACCCCCTGGCAGGCCGGCACAGCCCCCCGAAAGGCCCGTACAGACCCCAGAGAGGCTGTACAAGGCAAAAACAGGGTTTTTCTTATTCCGATACCGGAAGTCCCATAGACTTGAATGGGACTTCCGGTATCGGAATCGGCGATACCGATACTTTTTTTAAAGATCGGCCGATCCATTCCGATACGATACTTTGAAGTATCGGACGGTATCGCTCAACTCTAATTGTGACAAGAAAGCAATTAGGAATAGGCGGTAATCTTTGAAGGGAATCAATGAGGTGGGAGGATAACTTTATTTGCCTTTTTTATCATCAGTGCGTTTTATTTATGTGCTATTGTTTACATGCTTTTATTAATCTGCTTTTTATTATTAATATGGGTTCTTGCTTTTTATTGGTCTTTTTATTGGTATACTAACCTGTTATTAATTTGTATTTATTTTTTTATCTATATATATTTTTTGCTCCTTTTTGCATATTTTATACACTTAAAACATGGTTAGCTCATGCTGTTTTATCTTATGTTTTATATGGGTTGTTTTTATTTTCTTTTTGATTGTAATATATTATGTCATTTTTTTTGTAACATGTGACTATCATTATAACATGTGACTGTTGTGACTATTGTGATTGGCTGCTTCCCATTTATATACTCCATCCCCTATGTCATTAATAAAAATCCACCTGATGAAGACGGATCCTCCGTCGAAACGCGTAGTGGTTTAACCCCATCTCTCGTCTGAGTCTCTTTCCTGTGCTCCTAAGACCGTTTTCCATTTTCTTATCTAAGAAGGTATGACAGAGTTTGGCTGAATGCCCCCTGCCTCAAAGTACTCGATAGTATGGGGCGGCCTAGTTACTCCGATACTTACATGCCTAATAATGGGGTCTGGGCTGCAATGTATGAAGGTCTATTAGGCCGGGCCAGAGGCAGCGTCCAATAAGTTACCTTATAACGCCCCCATACACATTAGACTAAAGTTCCATGAAAGCACTGATTTCGGGGGGGTTTGGCCGACCATATAATGTATTTGGGGGCCTCCCGACAGATGATGTCAGGGCAGAGAAGGATCTGAGATCCTGAATTTCAGAGGATAATCCGTTTGTTCTTCCTGTAGATAATCCTCCTCTAGAGGAGTCTGGAGGCGACTCTCTCATACAGACCACAGGAAAGCTGGAATATTTGTGTGTATGGGGGAGTCGGGAGAGATCGCCGTCTGCCAAATGACCGTTCAGCCAACTCTGATCTCATGTGTATGGGGCCGTTAGTATTACACTGACAGGCAGTGATGATACACGGCACTACAGTAGTACAGGGCATCACCGGAGCCATCAGAGGCTTGTATGTTGTATGATCGCACTGATCAGAAAGGTTTAAAAAAGGTTTAAAGTGGAAAAAATATCTCAGTTTCAGCAACAAGAAACATCCATCACTATATGGAAAGCAGAGTCACTGCACAATGTTAGTTACGTCACGTCCATAACTACTTTATTATACTCTATTATCCTGTACACAGTGGAGTAGATAGAAATCACAGATCCCACAGCAATAGCTGGAATTGGACCCTCCAACGTAAAAGAAAAAAAAATCTATCTATATATATATATACACTGTTCCAAAAAAATAAAGGGAACACTTAAACAACAGAATATAACTCCAAGTAAATCAAACTTCTGTGAAATCAAACTGTCCACTTAGGAAGCAACACTGATTGACAATCAATTTCACATGCTGTTATGCAAATGGAATAGACAACAGATGGAAATTATTGGCAATTATCAAGACACCCTCAATAAAGGAGTGGTTCTGCAGGTGGGGACCACAGACCACATCTCAGTACCAATGCTTTCTAGCTGATGTTTTGGTCACTTTTGAATGTTGGTTGTGCTTTCACACTCGTGGTAGCATGAGACGGACTCTACAACCCACACAAGTGGCTCAGGTAGTGCAGCTCATCCAGGATGGCACATCAATGCGAGCTGTGGCAAGAAGGTTTGCTGTGTCTGTCAGCGTAGTGTCCAAAGGCTGGAGGCGCTACCAGGAAACAGACCAGTACACCAGGAGACATGGAGGGGGCTGTAGGAGGGCAACAACCCAGCAGAAGGACCGCTACCTCCACCTTTGTGCAAGAGGAAAAAGGAGCACTGCCAGAGCCCTGCAAAATGATCTTCAGCAGGCCACAAATGTGCATGTGTCTGCACAAATGGTTAGAAACTGACTCCATGAGGATGGTCTGAGTGCCCGACCTCCACAGATGGGGGTTGTGCTCACAGCCCAACACCGTACAGGACGCTTGGCATTTGCCACAGAACACCAGGATTGGGAAATTCACCACTGGCGCCCTGTGCTCTTAGATGAAAGCAGGTTCACACTGAGCACATGTGACAGACGTGACAGAGTCTGGAGACGCCGTGGAGAGCGATCTGCTGCCTGCAACATCCTTCAGCATGACCGGTTTGGCAGTGGTCAGTAATGGTGTGGGGTGGCATTTCTTTGGAGGCCACACGATGTTGGGCTGTGAGCACAACCCCCATGGAGACACAATTGTGCCTTTACCTGGAGATAAATTCCCAGTGGGGGCAATTTCCAAAATGCAATAACTTAAGTGGGGAATTCAGCTCTTTTCACACTTAAGGGATCTGTATATGGAGTCTACAAACTACAGTGGGGGAAATAAGGATTTGTTACGCTGCCAATTTTGGGGTAAAGTCACATTTTTGTGAGGAAAAAAAGTAAAATTGTCATTTTTTCCTTCCACATTGCTTAAATTCCTGTCACACTATCCGAATTCAGATATTGTCCTGGTCAGAAAAGAGAAAACAGGGAGCGAAAGGGTTAATAGGACTCACAGGAGGAACCGGCCCAGAAAGCAGAAGATCCAGGAGTGTCCGCGACATATATGACTGCTCTGTGTACAGGACCTGTGATGAGGTCACAGGAGGGGAGGAGTCAGGGGGTCACATGATCAGGGGCCTCAGTGTGTGCAGGACTCAGTGTGCTGGAGCGCTCCCGATAATCAGCTGCGTGTGTCGCGCTGTGTGATAGTCACAGCACCTGCATGGAGAGCGACACATGCAGCTGATTATCGGGAGCGCTCCAGGGATCCGGGGTCCCGATGCAGCTATTCGGTAAGCGATATTAGCCAATAACAACTTCTCCGACGATATTCGCTCATCTCTAGTAATAACAACTCAAAGAAATTCACCAAACTTTTCATTAAGTTTAATAGTAAGACCCTATTAAATATTGAGCACCAGCGGGACAAACCCCTAAGGCTAGTTTCACACTACCGTTTTTTGCCAGCAGCAAAGCCCCGCCCCCTCCGGTCATCTCCGCTTAGTATCGCACATGGCTGCACGCGATCTGCACACCCTATTTTTAGCATAGGGTGCGCAGACCGTGCGCTGACCATGCGCTAGTAGAATTCAGCATGCGCTGCGCCCTTTTGACGGTGCTCCGAGCACGCCAAAATGCAACATGGTGCATTCGGCGCGCACTGGCGTACCGTCAAAAGGGCGAAGCGCACGCAAAATTATACTAGCGCACGGTCAGCGCACGGTCTGCACACCCTATGCTAAAGATAGGGTGTGCAGATCACATGCAGCCGTGTGCGATACTAGGCGGAGATTACCGGAGGGGGCGGGCAGGGGGCAGGGCTTAGTGGCGGCGTGCGCTGCTGGCAAAAAACGCTAGTGTGAAACTAGCCTAAGATGACACATGTCCTTTGTATTTTAGGCAAAAATAATAATAAAAATATATATAGACTTTTTACAATTTTATACTTGCAAAAAGGAAAAAGCGGCGATGCAAAACTTTGGGCACTCTTGGAGATTTGTGTACTGAGATAATTTTGACCAAGATTTCACATTTTAAATGGCTTGTTAGGGTTATGGTGAGATCACATGGTGACCAGGAGCTACAGTCTGAGGAAAGGGCTAAAAAAGCCTTCACTAGACCCCTGTACAGCTGTATAATGAGGCCCAGGCTTTATAGTGAAGGGACAGGAGTGAGGGCCTGCCTGTGACCAGGAGCTACAGACTGAGGAAAGGGCTAAAAAGGCTTCATTAGACCCCTGTACAGCTGTATAATGAGACCCAGGCTTTATAGTGAAGGGACAGGAGTGAGGGCCTGTGCCCAGGAGCTACAGTCTGAGGAAAGGGCTAAAAAGCCTTCACTAGACCCCTGTACAGCTATATAATGAGGCCCAGGCTTTATAATGAAGGGACAGGAGTGAGGGCCTGATCCCAGGAGCTACAGTCTGAGGAAAGAGCTAAAAAGCCTTCACTAGACCCCTGTACAGCTGTATAATGAGGCCGAGGCTTTATAGTGAAGGGACAGGAGTGAGGGCCTGTTCCCAGGAGCTACAGTCTGAGGAAAGGGCTAAAAAGCCTTCACTAGACCCCTGTACAGCTGTATAATGAGGCCCAGGCTTTATAATGAAGGGACAGGAGTGAGGGCCTGTTCCCAGGAGCTACAGTCTGAGGATACGGCTAAAAAACCTTCACTAGACCCCTGTACAGCTGTATAATGAGGCCCAGGCTTTATAATGAAGGGACAGGAGTGAGTGCCTGTTCCCAGGAGCTACAGTCTGAGGAAAGAGCTAAAAAGCCTTCACTAGACCCCTGTACAGCTGTATAATGAGGCCCAGGCTTTATAGTGAAGGGACAGGAGAGAGGGCCTATGCCCAGGAGCTACAGTCTGAGGAAAGGGCTAAAAAGCCTTAACTAGACCCCTGTACAGCTGTATAATGAGGCCCAGGATTTATAGTGAAGGGACAGGAGTGAGGGTCTGTGCCCAGGAGCTACAGTCTGAGAAAAGGGCTAAAAAGCCTTCACTAGACCCCTGTACAGCTGTATAATGAGGCCCAGGCTTTATAGTGAAGGGACAGGAGTGAGGGCCTGTTCCCAGGAGCTACAGTCTGAGTAAAGGGCTAAAAAGCCTTCACTAGACCCCTGTACAGCTGTATAATGAGGCCCAGGATTTATAGTGAAGGGACAGGAGTGAGGGTCTGTGCCCAGGAGCTACAGTCTGAGAAAAGGGCTAAAAAGCCTTCACTAGACCCCTGTACAGCTGTATAATGAGGCCCAGGCTTTATAGTGAAGGGACAGGAGTGAGGGCCTGTTCCCAGGAGCTACAGTCTGAGTAAAGGGCTAAAAAGCCTTCACTAGACCCCTGTACAGCTGTATAATGAGGCCCAGGCTTTATAGTGAAGGGACAGGAGTGAGGACATGTGCCCAGGAGCTACAGTCAGAGGAAAGAGCTAAAAAGCCTTCACTAGACCCCTGTACAGCTGTATAATGAGGCCCAGGCTTTATAGTGAAGGGACAGGATTGAGGGCCTGATCCCAGGAGCTACAGTCTGAGAAAAGGGCTAAAAAGCCTTCACTAGACCCCTGTACAGCTGTATAATGAGGCCCAGGCTTTATAGTGAAGGGACTGGAGTGAGGGCCTGATCCCAGGAGCTACAGTCTGAGGAAAGGGCTAAAAAGCCTTCACTAGACCCCTGTACAGCTGTATAATGAGGCCCAGGCTTTATAGTGAAGGGACAGGAGTGAGGGCCTGTGCCCAGGAGCTACAGTCTGAGTAAAGGGCTAAAGAGCCTTCACTAGACCCCTGTACAGCTGTATAATGAGGCCCAGGCTTTATAGAGAAGGGACAGGAGTGAGGGCCTGTTCCCAGGAGCTACAGTCTGAGTAAAGAGCTAAAAAGCCTTCACTAGACCCCTGTACAGCTGTATAATGAGGCCCAGGCTTTATAGTGAAGGGACAGGAGTGAAGGCCTGTTCCCAGGAGCTACAGTCTGAGGAAAGGGCTAAAAAGCCTTCACTAGACCCCTGTACAGCTGTATAATGAGGCCCAGGCTTTAGGCTGAGTTCACACGTGGCTTTTTTTCGCATTTCCGCAGCGGTTTTAACCGCGCGATTTTGCCGCGAAAACGCGAAAAATAAGCATCCCATGCATTCCTATGGGATTCCGCAATGCGGTGCTAAAGCTGCGGTTTTTACAGCGGCGGAATCGCTTTGCGGTAAAAACCGCAGCATGCTCATTAATTTGCGGAATCGCGGCGATCCCGCACCCATAGGAATGCATTGTTCCGCTTACTTCCCGCATGTGGCTGTGCACACCATGCGGAAAGTAAGCAGAACATTTGCGGATGGTACCCACGGTCCGGAGGAGAGGAGACTGTCCTCCGGGCTTTGGGTACCATATCCCTGTAAAAAATAGAATTTAAAATAAAAAATATTGTTATTCTCACCCTCCGACGTCCCGCGCAGCCTTCCCGCTTCTCTTCACGCTCTCGTTCCCAGTAGTCCTTTGCGAAAATGCTCGCGATGACGTCCGTTCTCGCAGGATCGCGAAGTCTCACGGTCATTCGCGCGACGTCATCGCGAATAACCGCGAGACGTCGCGATCCCGCGAGAACTGACGTCATCGCGGGCATTTTCGCAAAGGATTACTGGGAACGGATGCGCGGGACGTCGGAAGGTGAGAATTAACACTATTTTTTTTTTTTTTTTACATTCTATCTTTTACTACTGATGCTGCATAGGCGGCCTCAGTAGTAAAAAGTTGGTCACACTCGTCAAACACTGTGTTTGACGAGTGTGACCAACCTGTCAATCAGTTCTCCAAGCGATGCTACAGATCGCTTGGAAAACGCTAGCATTCTGCAAGCTAATTACGCTTGCAAAATGCTAGTTTTTCCGCGGGAAAATCGCGGGAATTTAAAATGCGATTTTCCCGCGGACTGGAATTCCGGAATTCTCGCGGTAATTTCCGCGAGAGTTCCGGTACATGTGCACTTAGCCTTATAGTGAAGGGACAGAAGTGAGGGCCTGTTCCCAGGAGCTACAGTCTGAGGAAAGGGCTAAAAAGTCTTCACTAGACCCCTGTACAGCTGTATAATGAGGCCCAGGCTTTATAGTGAAGGGACAGTGTCATGGTCACGTGTGTCTGGTCGCAGATGATGCCACAAGGCGAACCCATAACACACGTGACCCTGGATACAGCGCCTCCAGTGGGGCAAATTTAAATAATAGAACGTGCAGGTGGATACGTCGCCTCCACCTGGCGAATTTAGGAATTACACGTTAATATATACATTTCTGGAAACACCGCCTCCAGTATGGCGAATTTAAATAATAAGGGGGGAACCTGGGAAACTTTAAGAATGGTGGGCCCTGCGATAGGGAATGGGGACATGGAGACCTCCTAAGCTCCCCTGAGCCAGTGTCCCTGCACTCTTAGCATTCCCTATACAGGCTCCGCGCCTGTCGCCGCACGCGAACCTTAAAACCCTGGCTCGCCCTGCGCCTAAACCCTCACTAGGGAATAGGTCGGTGCGGAGACTAATCCCACCACTGCACTAACAACACACATGAGGAAAGAGACAATACAGGGGAAACACCACTTATCTTTGCTCTGATGCGTACGCTCCTAGCAACAGAGCCCACCACCTGTGTGCATCTTCTCCTCCACCCTGATCCATCACCATAACCGGATCCATCACCATCGTGCAGCCTGGGAGCAGAGTCCATCACCACTTGCAGCAGTCCAGTACACAGAGTCCCAAGATGAGTCCAGCCTCTGCCAAGAATCCAAGCATGCTCGAGTCCAGTTCTCAGCAACCAAGTCGAACATGCTGAGTGCAACTCTCTTCCAAGTCGCCACTCCTCTAAGCCATGCCCGCACTTCCCACCGACACCATAAACTGCGACTCCACCAGGCCATGCCAGTCCTTCCTGCAGACACCATTAGCTGGCAATCGTTCTCTCTGGCTGACTGCGCAGGACTCTTATCCAGCTCCATCCTTCCACCAGGCTCTCCAACAACTCAGCAAGAAATATCACCAGCAGTGAGTGAACACCCTGAGACCCATTTATAGAGCCCCACACCTGAACCATAATTAAGTGCAACCTAACCTAAGGTGCAATACCACTAACCACCACCGGGGACAGTCAAAACACCTATGAACTTAACCAAAGTAAAAAAAGTTCACTTTGTGCTTTTAATACCGCCAGATCCAACAGTGGATCATGACAGTACCCCCTCCTTAATGAGGGGCCTCTGGACCCTCAAGACCACCCCTCATTAGGGAAACACCTACAGCGGGGACGCCCAGACCCTGAGTTCACCCCACCACTACCTGACACTTCAGGTTTATGACAAACACCGCTGATATTGGCAATAAAGTTCCTTTTGGAGGCACCACTCATCTCCACAGCGCCGACCTGGGGAACGAGTTAATGTATGTGTATGTTTGCTCAGAGCTGATCAGACTCCACAACACATTTCCACAAGATGTTTTTTGGTGGCACCCATACATGCTCGTTCACACACAGGTCCGGACCTGAACGTTTATTGCACACATACATTTGTCATTTTTTGGTGAACTCACTCTGGACTTGACAACAGAGGCGTCCCCCTGTGTCACCACACTCACACCCCCGCTATTCACCAAGGGACACCACCCTCCAACCCTTTCACCATGAGGACTGCGCCTCCCAGGGTTGGTTAATGGCGAGGGTAGAGATTTGTCCCTACTCCCCCACAGCACACCTGCTGCACACACCAGGAGGAGATGGGGACCGGGAAATGGAGGAAATATACTCTCGCTGGTCGCCTCCACACGACCAGGAGGGCGGCTTCTTCGATGGTATGAAGATTTGGCGTAAAACCCCGCGGACTATCACACCAGTCAGCTCATCACAGGGGCGCACCCCTTCACCCCGGGGAACCCCAGGCAGCTCCGTGGGGCACCATTCCTCCCACCTGCCTGGGTGCGCCCACCTGCATGAACCAGTCCTGCTCCCCAGCAGCGACTCTAGGGGGTTTTAGTACCATAGCCGCAGGAATATGGAGGAAAATATATATACTCGCTGGTCGACTCCACACGACCAGGAGGGGCGGCATCGAAGATTTGGCATGAGCCCCGCGGACTATTCACCAATCTGCTCACTACAGGGATGTACCCCTTTACCTCGGGGAATACCAGGCAGCACCATGGGGCACCATTCCTCCCACCTGCCTGGGTACGTCCCCTGTAAGAGCAAGTCCCGCTCCCCAGCAGCGACTCTAGGGGCTTTTGCCAGACCGCAGCCGCCATTTTTGTTTCTCTGGTTATCTGAGCAGAGGCCCCAGACCCTGATAACTGCTGCTGCAGCGGCTTAAACACACCTTGCCGCTCCCCACTGCACCTCAGTGAGGACTGGCAGCAATTACCACAGGTCTCCACATGGCCAAAGCTCACCAGAAAAAAAAAGTAAGGGCTGGTGATAATGTCACGATCACGTGTGTCAGGTCGCAGATGATGCCGCAAGGCGAACCCATAACACACGTGACCCTGGATACACCGCCTCCAGTGGGGCGAATTTAAATAATAGAACGTGCAGGTGGATACGTCGCCTCCACCTGGCGAATTTAGGAATTACACGTTAATATATACATTTCTGGAAACACCGCCTCCAGTACGGCGAATTTAAATAATAAGGGGGGAACCTGGGAAACTTTAACAATGGTGGGCCCTGCGATAGGGAATGGGGACATGGAGACCTCCTAAGCTCCCCTGAGCCAGTGTCCCTGCACTCCTAGCATTCCCTATACAGGCTCCGCGCCTGTCGCCGCACGCGAACCTTAAAACCCTGGCTCGCCCTGCACCTAAACCCTCACTAGGGAATAGGTTGGTGCGGAGACTAATCCCACCACTGCACTAACAACACACATGAGGAAAGAGACAATACAGGGGAAACACCACTTATCTTTGCTCTGATGCGTACGCTCCTAGCAACAGAGCCCACCACCTGTGTGCATCTTCTCCTCCACCCTGATCCATCACCATAACCGGATCCATCACCATCGTGCAGCCTGGGAGCAGAGTCCATCACCACTTGCAGCAGTCCAGTACACAGTCCCAAGATGAGTCCAGCCTCTGCCAAGAATCCAAGCATGCTCGAGTCCAGTTCTCAGCAACCAAGTCGAACATGCTGAGTGCAACTCTCTTCCAAGTCGCCACTCCTCTAAGCCATGCCCGCACTTCCCGCCGACACCATAAACTGCGACTCCACCAGGCCATGCCAGTCCTTCCTGCAGACACCATTAGCTGGCAATCGTTCTCTCTGGCTGACTGCGCAGGACTCTTATCCAGCTCCATCCTTCCACCAGGCTCTCCAACAACTCAGCAAGAAATATCACCAGCAGTGAGTGAACACCCTGAGACCCATTTATAGAGCCCCACACCTGAACCATAATTAAGTGCAACCTAACCTAAGGTGCAATACCACTAACCACCACCGGGGACAGTCAAAACACCTATGAACTTAACCAAAGTAAAAAAAGTTCACTTTGTGCTTTTAATACCGCCAGATCCAACACTGGATCATGACAGACAGTAGTGAGGGCCTGTTCCCAGGAGCTGCAGTCTGAGGAAAGGGCTAAAAAGCCTTCACTAGACCCCTGTACAGCTGTATAATGAGGCCCAGGCTTTATAGTGAAGGGACAGTAGTGAGGGCCTGTTCCCAGGAGCTGCAGTATGAGGAAAGGGCTAAAAAGCCTTCACTAGACCCCTGTACAGCTGTATAATGAGGCCTGGCTTTATAGTGAAGGGACAGGAGTGAGGGCCTGTTCCCAGGAGCTACAGTCTGAGGAAAGAGCAAAAAAGCCTTCACTAGACCCCTGTACAGCTGTATAATGAGGCCCAGGCTTTATAGTGAAGGGACAGTAGTGAGGGCCTGTTCCCAGGAGCTGCAGTCTGAGGAAAGGGCTAAAAAACCTTCACTAGACCCCTGTACAGCTGTATAATGAGGTCCAGGCTTTATAGTGAAGGGACAGGAGTGAGGGCCTGTTCCCAGGAGCTACATTCTGAGGATAGGGCTAAAAAACCTTCACTAGACCCCTGCACAGCTGTATAATGAGACCCAGGCTTTATAATAAAGGGACAGGAGTGAGTGCCTGTTCCCAGGAGCTACAGTCTGAGGAAAGGGCTAAAAAGCCTTCACTAGACCCGTGTACAGCTGTATAATGAGGCCCAGGCTTTATAGTGAAGGGACAGGAGTGAGGGTCTGTTCCCAGGAGCTACAGTCTGAGGAAAGAGCTAAAAAGCCTTCACTAGACCCCTGTACAGCTGTATAATGAGGCCCAGGCTTTATAGTGAAGGGACAGGAGTGAGGGTCTGTTCCCAGGAGCTACAGTCTGAGGAAAGAGCTAAAAAGCCTTCACTAGACCCCTGTACAGCTGTATAATGAGGCCCAGGCTTTATAGTGAAGGGACAGGAGTGAGAGCCTGTTCCCAGGAGCTACAGTCTGAGGAAAGGGCTAAAAAGCCTTCACTAGACCCCTGTACAGCTGTATAATGAGGCCCAGGCTTTATAGTGAAGGGACAGGAGTGAGGGCCTGTTCCCAGGAGCTACAGTCTGAGGAAAGGGCTAAAAAGCCTTCACTAGACCCCTGTACAGCTGTATAATGAGGCCCAGGCTTTATAGTGAAGGGACAGGAGTGAGGGTCTGTTCTCAGGAGCTGCAGTCTGAGGAAAGGGCTAAAAAGCCTTCACTAGACCCCTGTACAGCTGTATAATGAGGCCCAGGCTTTATAGTGAAGGGACAGGAGTGAGAGCCTGTTCCCAGGAGCTACAGTCTGAGGAAAGGGCTAAAAAGCCTTCACTAGACCCCTGTACAGCTGTATAATGAGGCCCAGGCTTTATAGTGAAGGGACAGGAGTGAGGGCCTGTTCCCAGGAGCTACAGTCTGAGGAAAGGGCTAAAAAGCCTTCACTAGACCCCTGTACAGCTGTATAATGAGGCCCAGGCTTTATAGTGAAGGGACAGGAGTGAGGGCCTGTTCCCAGGAGCTACAGTCTGAGGAAAGGGCTAAAAAGCCTTCACTAGACCCCTGTACAGCTGTATAATGAGGCCCAGGCTTTATAGTGAAGGGACAGGAGTGAGAGCCTGTTCCCAGGAGCTACAGTCTGAGGAAAGAGCTAAAAAGTCTTCACTAGACCCCTGTACAGCTGTATAATGAGGCCCAGGCTTTATAGTGAAGGGACAGGAGTGAGGGCCTGATCCCAGGAGCTACAGTCTGAGGAAAGGGCTAAAAAGCCTTCACTAGACCCCTGTACAGCTGTATAATGAGGCCCAGGCTTTATAGTGAAGGGACGGGAGGGAGAAAAGTGGGGAAAGGAGGAAGAAGAGCCGGACTGCCCATCACTAACCTGCAGAGCCGCACTCCCCTTATATGGCTGCTGTGTGCCCACAGGACCTGTGATGAGGTCACAGGAGGGGAGGAGTCAGGGGTCACATGATATCCGGAGTGAAGACGCTCCATGGAGCCTTCTCAGTCAGTGACATTCCTGCCATTATTTGCCCCTCACTACTGGCACAATTACCCCACGCCGCCTTTTCTACACAGTGTTATGTGTGGAATGTAACGTGTGATTTCTCTGGAGGGAAATAGACCCCACACATGAGGGAATTCTCCCCAGTTACCGGCCGTCTACTATATGGCGGCATATGATTGTGCTATCGACTCCACACCAGGAGCTAAAATGCCCAAATCTCGGTTATTTCCCCCCTTCCAGAGTTCGGCTGAGGCCGGGGTCACACTTGGGAGAAACTCGCCCGAGTCTCGCACCTCAGTGCCCTTGTGGTTTAGCCTCTGTAGGGGAAACGACACCGGCTGTCAGGGACAGGGGGCCCCAACATAAATCCAATATTCGTTGTAAGAAAACCCAACCTGATGCCGCCATTCGGGGTAACTAATGCTCCGGCAGTCTGCGACAATGTCAGTAATTATATTTTTCCTCACTGATTGCTAGATTTGTGGTAATTTTCCTGGATGATATAGTGAGTTACTCCCGTCCTCTGGAGGAGCATGCTGAGCATGTCAGACAGGTTCTCCAGGGTCTACGTGACAACTATGTATTTGGTAACCTGGAGAAAAGACAATTTGTGGTCCAGCAGGTCCAGTTCTCAGGACATTTGTCTTCTGCATTGGGGTCTCAGATGGACCCCGTTACGGTCCCAGCAGTCCCTTCTTTAGTTTTATCCAAGTGACCTGAAAGTGTTACAGAGATTTCTTGTAGTCGAGAAACTGAGGAACAAACAAGCGAAAAATAGGGTCTCACCTGATAACCAGATATAATGAGAGTAGGGGAGTGTTACACTCACCTGATGGAGTGGCGCCTTTACACCATGCTCAATGCATAAATCAGCTGCTGCAGGACACGGGGCCAAAGACCGAGCAGAAGAGCGGATCCGGGTATAATGTGTCTGTACCCGCGCTGCTGATGGAGACGATCGGAGATGGAGATTTTCCTTAAAAACGTTTATTCAAATAGTTTTTCAAAGTCAACGCGTTTCACAGTCACACAGGACGTCTTCCTCAGGACGAAACCTGAGAGCGGATAAACATGTCAAGCCTGGAACGTTTTATATGCAGTCTTTATAATAATAATAATAATAATAATAATCTTTTTATTTATATAGCGCCAACATATTCCGCAGCACTTTACAGTTTGCACACATTATCATCGCTGTCCCCGATGGGGCTCACAATCTAAATTCCCTATCAGTATGTCTGTCGAATGAAAAAAAAATCACCAACAAAGCACAAAATGTCACAGTTCATGAGAAAGTCCGTCACACAAAGATAAATTATAGTTCATGTAAAAACAAAACATGACTTCCGGTTCCGGCGCCGCCATGTGCAGACACATGTGAGGGAGCTCCTGCTGACCGCCGCAAATACTCTGCATTTACACAGAGCCCTGACTCACAAAAGATACTGGGATAATCGTGAGACCATCCGGGACCGTCCACAACATGGATCGGTTTGTCATGAGAGGCGCAGGGAAGGAGCAGAGGGAGGAGGAGGTCAGAGGAGGCCGGCAGAGTGGGAGCACAGTCATGGTGACGGAGACACAGGCACAAACAGGGCAAGCACATGAGGAGATAGAACGGGAGGAGGAAGCCCCAGAGAAAGAAGGACATTTCAGCCAGGGGGAGACAGTGGAGACAAGAGGCACACTGGAAACGCAGCTACATGCTCATGGCTTATTAAACTTTATACAGCTAGCAAAAGAAATGGCATCATACCTTGCTGAAGACTTTAAGCAGGCAGTGGCGGACATGATCCAATCTACCACTAAAGAGCTGCAAAGCAAGATGACTCATGAGGAGCAGAAACTGCAGGAAGTCGAGCAGAGAATCTCTGAGGCGGAGGACAGTTATTCAGCTAGAAAAACAAGTGACTTAAAGAAACAAGCCTCCTATACAGTGGATAAACTAGAGGATCTGGAGAACAGGTCCCGCAGAAGTAATCTGAAAATGATAGGCCTCCCAGAGACAATAAATACATAGCAGCTAAATTATATCTATGAGGTGGAATTGCCAAAAGCACTGGGACTGTCCTATAACTGCAGAGTGGAGCGTGCACACAGGATAGGCCCCCCAGAGAGGCATCCGAGGCTGAGAGGGGCAGGAATAAGCAGAATAGCAAGGAAGCTCAGAGACCAGCCAGGCAGCGGCAAAGTACTTGAACTAAAGATAAGGAAGAAATACTAATTGCTTATAAAGGAAGAAGACGACCGCTGATAATTCAGGGACATAAAGTCCTTTTATTTGGAGACTATTCAGCAGAGGTGACATGGAGAAGAAGGGCATTCAGCGAAGCATGCACTCTGCTGTTTAAACGCAACATCAGATTCCAGCTAAACTACCCAGCAACTCTGCGTGTTAGGACAAGAGATGGTGTGATGAGGTCATTTACAGATCCCAAGGAGGCCATGAAAATTATGTCCCAGCAGCAACCTTCATCTGGCAAACAATCACCTGAAAATACCAGCCCGGCGAGAGAGGAGACAGGGGGAGATGCTGAGGACGAGATGGGGAGACCCTATCCGTATAGCCTGAGGTTGGATTTTCATTTGGAAGGAGATAATGAAAGAGAGACAATGGCTAAGGAACAAAGAACCCCAATGACAAGGGCGTTCAGGAAGACCCTAACAAGACAGAATACTAAGTGTTCTAATGCTTATGAGATTGTGTCAAGATATATCCTGGGGTCAGCATAAGTGAAAAGTATGACTGGAATACCTCACATGATAATATGAAGATGGAAGGGAGAAATTTTTGTGGTCCAGGTTGAGCTACAGAAAGACTACTTACACTCCCATTCACCTAAAATAGGAAGACGTACAGTAATAAGGGATATCATCTGTGAACCACATGGTCGTGGACTTGCCACAACAGGGCGGGAAACAGCGGGGGCGGCTGTATGCGACCGTATGAGGGGAGCGGTCACCGGTGGCTCTCATGTCTCACGTGTCGGTGAGTCCGCAGCTTTCCTTTCACAGGCCCCTGTCGGTCTCTCCACAACACACCGTCCGCTCCCTCGGTTCTCTCTGTCTCACACGGCTCCCTGTCTGCTGTCTGGCTCTCTGTCAACTGCCACTTCAGCGCGCCCCCTGCTCCCTTTAAAATTGCCCCGCCCCCTGTTTCCCTGACAACTTCAGTCAAGTCTTTCCTTTTACTGCCCTCCCAGTATCGTTCCCCTGGGTACCTGCCCATTTACTGTCTGGGAGTCCTCTTCCCCACACTCCCCCACCGTGTAAGCTCACAGTCCTCGGGCGAGGGCCTTAGTCTATTGAGCTCGGTCTGTAGGGGTTTCAATGTTCATTGCCATATGAATTGATCTTGCTCATATCGTTCGGGGGGTTTGCCAGCTGTTGACCGCTTGGAGCATCTAAGTTCAACTGGGGTAGAGTCGTCTGGGGTGGTGGACATCGGTGGGCTGGTTGGTGCGGGTGGGCTAATTGTGTCAGGTGATTCATTACTGTGTGGAGAGCCTCCGGGTCCTGGGAGACAATCTTCGTCGTCGTCCGGGTCCCAACATACGGAAGACGGTTCAGATGTCGACGGGGTAGGCTCCGGTTGCTTCGGGTCGGAGGAAGTACATGGGCGTAACATATTACGATGCACAACACGAGTGGGCAGTGTTTAATCCTCCTCAGATCGTATTTCGTACACCGGTCCGTCTGGATGGATACGGCGTAAGACCTGATAAGGACTTTCTTCCCAACGTGGCTCCAGTTTGTTTTGGGGGCGTTGATCTAGCACAAGCACCCGGTCCCCGCTTTGGAGGTGAGGAGGCGGGGTTGTATTCTTCCCTGGGTGCTCCCAGTCTCGGAGCTTGGTGTGTACAATTCGGTGAAGAGTTTGCAGCCGATGACGATGATTTCGGACCCAAGACGACACCCCAGTCCAGGGCTGAGGTTCTTTGGGGTCTATCTCCACCTCTGTGATCCCTTTACCCAAATAACAGGGAACAGGGGGTATAGCCAGTCACTCGATGTACCCTATTGTTATAGACCCAAACTAATTCGGAAACATATTCGGGCCAACGGGCCTTCTTGTCACTCTCCAGAGTGCGCAACATCTGAATCAATGTCCGATTAAATAGTTCACGAGCCCCATTCCCTTGTGGGTGATATGGTGTGGTCCGGGATTTGTCAATTCCATAGAGGTGATGTAGTTCTTCCATGACTTTTCCCAAAAAATATGCTCCCTGATCAGAATGTATTCGTTGAGGACAGCCGTATACTTGTATAAAGTTTCTACAAATAGCGGAGGCAGCTGACTCTGCGGTCTGATCCCGAGTGGGGGTGACCACAGCGAACTTAGTGAAATGATCTATCATAACGAGACAGTGTTCGTATCCCTGAAATGCGGGCCCAATGGTCAAATAATCCACCGTCAGGAGCTCAAGGGGCGCTGAGGTCACAATAGTTTGTGTTGCGGTTCGCTGAGCGGGTGGTTTGGCTAATTCACACAACCGGCAGGTCCAGCAAATTTCGTCCACAACAGCCGGCAAGCGCGGGTGGTAAGCTTTCTGTTGCAGCCATTGCAAAGTTTTTTTTGTTCCGAAATGGGCCCCTTTTTCGTGAGCCTCCCGAGCCAATACGTGAAGTTGGGCTCCTGGCGTAACCACCTGCCAAACCGTCATTGAGGTTGTTTGTGATGTTAGTTTACGATACAATAATCCCTTTCGGATAACCAACCTCTCCCATTGTTGCAGCATAAGCAACTGGTCTTGAGGCAAATTTTGCCGTTGAGAGTCAGTGGGTAATTGCCCAGCGGCGACCCATGTCCTGAGAAGACCAACCTCTTCATCTTCTTGTTGCTGCTGTATCCACTTATCCCGGGATTGTTCCAGTATGCCCCTTGGGGTCTCAGAAGAAGATATCTTTTTATTGCCAGTTGTGAGCACGGTAGCAGTGAGAGTGAACAGGATTTCCTCCCCTTCCAATTCTTCATCTCGATTCTGCCCTGGAGTTGTATGTCGAATCCTGGAGAGGGCGTCTGCATGGACATTCTCGGCCCCTCTTTTGTAGATAATCTTATAATTGTACTTCGTTATCCGGGCCACCCTTCGTTGTTCCAGAGCACCAAATTTGGCATTTTCCAGATGAGCCAGCGGGTGGTTGTCAGTTCGCACTACCACCTCAGAGCCCGCTAGGTACTCTGCGAATCTCTCCGTCATAGCCCACACCACTGCGAGGAGCTCGAGCTTAAAAGAGCTGTAATTGTCAGGGTTACGCTCGGAGTCATGGAGTGAGCGACTTCCATATGCGATCACCCTCTCCCGGCCATCCTGAACCTGTGACAACACAGCCCCCCAGCGTGTGAAGACTCCCGTCAGTGTGCAAGGTGAATGGCTGAGAGAAATCCGGATAAGCCAACACTGGGGCAGCCTTGAGGTCTCAGAAAGCCTCTTCATGAGGGTGTTGCCACTGGATTTTTCGCCCATTGGCCCCAGCGGGATCCCCCTTCAGTAGGTCGTGCAGGGCTCGAGCTCGACATGCAAAATTCTTTACGAAGCGACGGTAATATCCGGCTAATCCCAGAAAAGCCCGCACATCTTTCACCGTCTCGGGGGTAGGCCATTCCTGAATAGCAGCAACCTTCTCCCGGGATGGCCTCACACCCTCTGCCGAAACGACATGACCCAGATACTCAATCTGAGAGCGAAATAGGTGGCATTTCTGAGGCTTCACCTTCAACCCGTACTTTTGCAACCGGCTGAGTACCTGTCCCAACCACTTCAGGTGGTCCTCGAAGGTGGCGGCATATACAATGATGTCGTCCAGGTAGATCAACGTGGCCTCAAAATTGAGATCTCCCAGACATCACTCCATCAATTGCTGAAAGGTCCCGGGGGCGTTGGCCAGCCCAAACGGCATCCGATTGAACTCAAACAGTCCCATGGGCAATATGAACGCCGTCTTGGCCCTATCTTCCTCTGACATGGGCACCTGCCAGTACCCACTGGCCAAGTCCAGGGTCGAAAAATATGTTGCCTTCCCCAAGGTGGACAGGGATTCTTCTATGCGGGGCAGCGGGTATAAGTCCTTAATAGTGCAAGCATTCAGTTTACGATAATCCACACAGAATCGTAGTGTACCATCTTTCTTCTGGACCAACACAATTTGGGCCGCCCAGGGGCTTTGACTTTCCCATATCACCCCTTTTCGCAGCATGTGGGCCAGCAAAGTTTTCACCTCTTGATAGAGTTGTGGCGGAATATGTCGATATCATTCCCGGATAGGGGCCGCTCCTGCTGTGGGGATTTCATGAGTGATGGTGGTGGTACACCCAAAATCGTCCTCATGACTAGCAAATACTTCATGGTACTGTCCCAGCAATGTTTTTATCTGTGAGAGTTGGGCCACAGTTAATCCAGAAAGCTTGGCCCGCATCTCCTCCAAAATATTTCAGCCCTTGTCTTGTGCCAAGACTTTGTGGGCCTGTAAGGTTCGTATTGTTACTTCCCAAGGATCCTCGGGGTGTACTCGTAATTGAACCGCCGGAGCTGGCAGCACTTCTTCTAAAGGCCTTACTAGTTTGGCCAGTACAGTCCATGCTTTCAGAACGGTGTCTCGGTCTTCGAAGTTAACGCAGCGTACCAGGACGGCTCCTTTCTGCACGGAAGCCAGGGAACGGGCCACCAGTATGCCAGGAGGTAAGCGCTCCGACTGACACGGCCCCACCTGCACCTCCACGCCCTCCAAGGGTATCGAGGCTCGAATGGGCAGGGCCACCACAGTCTGTCCAGGAGGTAACACAAGCAGGGGAGTCGCTGGCGTGATGACCTTACTCAGAGCCTCGCCCTCCTGGCGGTCCTGATGTACCCGTGATCCCCGCACCAGCTGCTGGAATACCTGTCCCTGGGCTCTGCGAGAACCCCACTGCTTCAGTATCCTCTGTGTAGGGTCTTTGAGCACTAGGTTGCCAAACTCTCGTAGAACATTCATGCCTAGGGTGACGGGGTGTTGCCTATCAGCTTCTCCTTGAGTTAGTACCACCCCTCTGCGACCAAGGGATTTATCGCACAGCGTCACTTGCACCCACACCACCCTGGCAACTGGGACCGGCAGTTGGTTGGCAGCTACTAGTCTGATCACGGGCCCCCACTGAGGCCTTGCTGCTTCTGGGAAGTTCTGTTGAAAGTACGTTGCGGGCATAGGGGTTACTTGTGACCCCGTGTCCACCAGGCACCGGACAGCCCGGCCCTCCACTTCTGTCCAAACCACCGGACATTTTGCTACCAAATCTTCGGGACTTCCACCACCCCTAGTTGTGGTTTTCGGCTCCGAGCGGCGTCCCCCCAGCCCGGAGCCCTTTAGTTTAATGGCCGCCGGGGTGGGTATCTCCCACGCCGCGGACACTCTTGGGCAAAGTGGCCTGGTTCTCCACACTCAAAACACCGGGCCTGTGTAGGCTGACCACCCCGCGGGGAGCGTGATCCCCAAGAGCTGGGGTTAAAGCTAGGTCGTCCAGTCCCGGTCTCGGTTCTTCTCTTTACTTCGGCCAACTCGCCCTTAATACTTTTCAGCTCTTGCTTCATCTCTTCCACCCACTGAGGCTCCTCGACTACACTCGCGGAGGCCTCCACACTTTGGACTTTCCCCACGGGGACCGCCATCCCCTGCTTCTGCTCTCGAGCACGTGCCTGACTCCCCACCTCTGAAAAATCTATTCAGGGATTCATTCTGATCTGTTCCCGCAGTGCCTGTTTGACTAATGGATCTCGCAAACCAGTCACCAGTAGGTCACGTAAGGTAATGTCAACAGGTCCTGCCCCTACCCCGTTCTTTCTTTCTATAGCCGTATGCAATTCTTGAAGGACATTCATATACTCTGTGATCGTCTCCCCCTCTATTTGCATCCGACTAAACAAACGGGTTCTTAACTCTCCCACATTAGTAGGGTCCCCATGGGTCTGTTCTACTATCTGTAACACTTTTTCAAAAGTGTTGCGGTACCCCGGAGGTTTCAACATCACTGACCTCCACGCCTCCCCGTCCAGTGCCATAAGTGCCATCTCGGCCTCCAGATCAGGGGTCATTGGGTGCACCCGAAAGAGCCCCCCCATCCACTCTATCCAGCTCCATAACATAGTATTGGAGCCAGAAAATCTAGGCAGGTTGTTCAGCATGGCCCACAATGATATGCTGGTATGGGGACCCTCATCATTTGTAGAGTTTACAGCTCTACCCTGATCTGGGGCACCACTGTCTGCGCCTGGAGACTGCATCCTGCCGACTACGCCACGTGTAGGGTTCAGCAGGTTCGCAGGATGCAGTGACGAGACACGAGACTGAGTGTGGTTTGTGGAATACACTTTTATAAAACTGTAGCCGCTGGGGCTATATTGAGCAAACCAAAAGTGTTAACAACAAACTAGTCCACGCAGGGACTCAACAATCCTAACAGCACTTCCTTATTGTAATGCGATTAACCTGGTTTGCCCCGGTGCTATAGGCCACGTATGACCAAACTACGGGTCCTTATCTCCTATATTAAACTTATCCTTCCAGGGGGTCTGTTAGGATCACAAGCGTGGCCACGTAGGGGTCGCTGATGCGGCTGCCTTGACGCCTCGATATTCCGGGATGAACTGGGCTCGACAGGCCCTGAAGAGACGATGCTGGTGGGGCCAAAAACAATTTTGAAGAATGGGCAGAAAAAAGAGTGCAATTACATAGAAATCACTGGGTGGTAGAATTAAATAGGTATGGTGACAAAGCAGGGAGAACACTGGCTAATTTGGCTAGGGGAAGATATGTGGGTACATCTATAATGGCAATTAGAGATAAAAAAGGACAGCATAGTAACATAGTAGCATAGTTTTGAAGGCTGAAGGAAGACCTTATGTCCATCTAGTTCAGCCTATTTTTAGTGCAGCTGTTCTGCATTGTTGATCCTGGGGAAGGCAAAAAAAATCCCACAGAGTAGAAGCCAATTTTCTCCATAGGGAAAAAAATTCCTTCCCCTAAGCTGGGTCAACCATCTACCTATAATATTCTGTTATTCGTAACCTTCTATACTGTTACTCACAAGAAAAGCATCCATTCCATTCTTAAATTCATTCAGTGAGTTGGCCATCATCACTTCCTCAGGAAGAGAATTCCAGAGCCTCACTGCTCTTACCGTGAAGAACCCTCTTCTATGCTGGTGCAGAAATTGTCTTTCCTCCAAATGAAGAGAATGCCCCCTTGTTCTTGTCACAGTCCTTGGTACAAACAGTTCATTGTCGAGATCTCTGTATTGCCCTCTGATATACTTGTACATATATATTAGATCTCCCCTAAGTCTGACTAATCCCAAAGATATAAACAGAGTACTTGGCAAATTCTATGCTAGGTTATACAAGGATGAGGATCATCAAGATGTAGTGGGAGAGACATGGCTGGGTACAGTTGATATTCCTAAACTGACGGAGGAGGAATTACAGGATTTAAATGGTTGCATCACGGAGGAAGAAGTTAGTATGGCAATAAAAGGACTGGGGGCCAATAAGGCTCCAGGGCCCGATGGATTTAATGGTTCGTTTTATAAGGCGCTGAGTGAGAAAATAGTTCCCACGCTTAAAGATTTATATAATCACATTTTGCATGGGAAAGCTATGTCAGAAGGGATGAATACGGCCGACATAAAGCTTCTCCCAAAGGGAGGGAAGGATTTGGAAGACCCTTCGGGATATAGACCGATATCATTAATAAATCAAGATGTTAAACTTCTCTCAAAAATAATGGCTGGATAGGATACTGCCTAGATTGGTATCAAAGGAACAAGCAGGTTTTGTGAAGGGAAGATCAGCCGTTACTAATATAAGGAAAGCCATGTTACTGCTAGACAAGATTAGAGGGAAGCATGTGGATAAGGGAGAGGATCCAGCTATGGTCACACTGGACGCAGAAAAAGTGTTCGATAATGTGAGGTGGCCATGGCTGGGTCAAGTGTTGGATAAAATAAATCTGGTAGGTCCGTTTAGACAATTTTTGGCGGTACTACATCAGAAATGAGACAGTCAAAAATGCCCTATTTGCAGATGACATCATTCTGTTCATGAACAACCCAGAGGAAGATCTCCCTATGTTGCTGCTTGAAGTTTGGAAAATTCTCGGCTTTCGTTTAAATAAGTCTAAATGTTGAGATTCTGTTCATGAGGAGTGAGGTAAAACGTGGCCAGGAGAGTAATATAATGGGTATCCCGAAAGCGACAACATCTATAAAGTACTTGGGAATTTACTTGGGGAGAACGCCGAAACAGATTTATGATCTCAATTATAAGCCTATCATAGACAAAACAGAGAAGGAGATGAGAGGTGGGGAATCTGCTCCTCTCGCTGCTAGATCGCTGCCACCTAATCAAGATGACAAGATTTGCGAGATTACTGTACCCAATGCAAACTATCCCAATGTTAATTCGTCACGCAGATGTTCTCAGATTAAACAGGGCCTTTTCTAAATTCATCTGGAGGGGTAAAAGGGCGAGATTGGCTACAGGAACTCTAATGCACACAAAGGAGGGAGGGGGCGCGGGATTGCCAAATATTAGGGGATATAATTTATCGTGTTTAATGTGGAATGTAATAGACTGGATTAAAAAAACGGGGCGATATACTGACTCCAAATTGGAAACAGAATTTTGTGGCTTGTGGGACCTGATGGCGCTGCTACATACGCCGCTGTCACACATACCGCCAAACATTAAATATACGGTAATATGTAAAGATACCATTGCCACATGGAAGGCAGTAAGAAAAAAACAAAATGTTGTGGAGAGTGTCGAAACACCTGAACCCTTGGGCATCTCCTGCCTTTAGATTAGGAAGAGAAAATAAATTATACACAGTGGTTGGGGAAAGGTATACAGACGTTAGGGGACTTACTACATCTACAAGAAGGCCGCTGGTTGATGGGATTGGAAGTGATAGACAAATTTGAGCTGCCGAGATTTCATTTGATGCTATATAGTCAATTAAAGCATTATGTATTAGACCTCCTTCAGGATGTGAGGAAGGAAATCGATTCAGAAATATGGTAGGACTTGGTTACCAAAGACATTTAGAAATATCTATCACCTCAATATATGGGATGCTGAGGGACATAGTACGCCCTTCAGGGAAGGGCAAAATATTTCACAAATGGGAATGAAGAACTTGAGCATAAGATTCTGCTGGGCTGGGAATTGGTAAGAAAGCATATCATCAATGAACAATGGAGAGATAGTCAGTTCAGAATAATGCATAAAACAATAGGTGGCTTCAATATACCTCCGACTCCGCAGAATCCTGATAGGCAGACAAGCTGCCCAAAATGTACAATGGCCAAATAGACACAGAACATGGATTGTGGTCATGTCCCAGGACACAAGAACTCTGGGTAAAAGTCCAGGATATGTATCTGAAGATCTGTGGGATACGGGTAGAAGTAGATCCATTGTGTTGGTTGTTTCACTTTACGACGGGTAAAACAATAGGCGGACGGCTACATGACTTGTTTCACTCCATTGCAATGGTGACAAAACGTCTAATTCTGCAACACTGGCTAGCTAAAACACTCCCAGGGATAAAATAGATCAAGGAAGGTTTAACATCGGTCTTATTTTTGGAAAAAAGAGAAACAGAAAGAAATAAAGATAAAATGACGAAAAAAAATGTTTTAAAAACGTCACTGACCACCAGAGAAATTCAAGATTTAATGAGCACCTTTGTGGATTCGGATTGGTATCTATTAGAGGATTTGAGTGGTAATCTGGGAAAACTGAAATGTGTTATATGAGCTATATGGAGGATAAGGTGGAGCTGGAGATAAGATGTCTGATCTCAGTCAATGTGATCTATGAAAATGTGGACGTAAGGGGGTTTGATAATTTTATATTTGTTAAGTTTATTTTTGCTTCTATTCAGGCTTAGGTGATAAGCAGGCAGGGCTGTGGAGTCGGAGTCGTGGAGTCGGTGCTCATTTTGGTGGAGTTGGAGTCAGAGTTGGAGTCGGTATAAAATGGACCGACTCCTAAAATATATAATAAATTGGGTACAGTAGTTCAATGCAGAATGTGCTGAATATTTTTTCATAGGAATTTGGGAAAGTTATGAAATGTCCTATAAATGACTGTTCTATTCCTGATCTAAGGCTACATTCACACACAGCGTTTTTCCTGCGTTTTTTGAGGATACGTTTTTCAGTTGCAAAAGCAGATCAGCTTTTTAAAAAACCGCATCACCTGAAAGGTTTTTGAGCTCATAGATATTTTCAATAGCAAAAGCAGATTAGAAATCTGCTCTATCTATATATCCATATCTGTGTATCCATATCATATCTGTACCAAAAAGAATGAAAGCCGGGTAGCACACAGACTGACACTCCTTTTTTTTTAGCACCAGTCAGGTACACCTCATAGCTGCCCAAAAGGACGCCCAGGACAGGCATTGCTCGTCTTCAGTAACACATCAACATCAATTGATAGTTGGAATAAATAGACTGCATTCATCACCATATCTTCTTAGAATCATAGAATCGTAGAGTTGGAAGGGACCTCCTGGGCCATCTGGTCCAACCCCCTGCTCAAAGCAGGATTCGCTAAATCATCCCAGTCAGATGTCTGTCCAGCCTCTGTTTGAAGACTTCCATTGAAGGAGAACTCACCACTTCTCGTGGCAGTGTGTTCCACTCATTGATCACTCTAACTGTCAAAAAGTTTTTTCTAATATCTAATCTGTCTCCTCCCATTCAGTTTCATCCCATTGCTTCTAGTCTTTCCTTGTGCAAATGAGAATAAAGTTGATCCTTCTACAATGTGACAGACCTTTAGATATTTGTAGACAGCTATTAAGTCTCCTCTCAGTCTTCTCTTTTGCAAACTAAACATTCCCAAATCCTGCAACCTTTCCTCATAAGACAGGGTTTGCAGACCGGTCACCATTCTGGTCGCTCTTTTCTGAACTTGCTCCAGTTTGTTGATGTCTTTTTTAAAATGTGGTGCCCAAAAATGAACACAATATTCCAGATGAGGTCTGACCAAAGAGGAGTAGAGGGAAATAATGACTTCACGTGATCTAGACTGTATGCTTCTGTTAATACATCCTAGAATTGCATTTGCCTTTTTTGCTGCTGCATCACACTGTTGACTCATATTCAGTCTGTGATCTGCTAGTATACCCAAGTCTTTTTCACATGTGCTGTCACTTAGCCCTATTCCTCCCATTCTGTATATGCTTTTTTCATTTTTATTGCCCAGATGTAGTACTTTGCATTTTTTCCTGTTAAAAACCATTCCATTAGTTGCTGCCCACTGCTCCAGTTTATTTATATCTATTTGAATCCTCGCTCTCTCTTCTCTAGTATTAGCTATCCCTCCTAGCTTTGTGTCATCAGCAAATTTAATCAGTTTACCCTTCAATCCTTCATCTAAATCCTTGATAAAGATGTTGAACAATACAGGGCCCAGGACAGAGCCCTGTGGTACCCCACTTGAGACATTCTTCCAACTGGATGTGCAGCCATTTACGACCACTCTTTGGGTCCGATCACTAAGCCAGTTAAGAATCCACCAACAGTTGCCTTGTCCATTCCATACTTAGTCATTTTTTCAATAAGGATTGTATGAGAGACTTGGTCAAATGCTTTGCTGAAGTCAAGATATACTATATCTACAGCATTTCCTTGATCCACCCAATCAGTGATTCCGTCATAGAAGGAAATTAAGTTAGTCTGACATGACTTATTAGTTACAAACCCATGCTGACTCTGCTTAAGGTGCAGGCTTTATTTTCAAGTGTAGGGGTGCGAAGTATGAGGTCCTGCAGCAGCTGAGGTGTGCAGTATGAAATTCTGCGGAACAGTATGAGGTTCTGCCCCCCCCCCAGGTTTGATCCTGGCTGCGCCCATAGTGTGAAAGTAGCTTGAGGATCTAGGCTTTATCTTAGCTGAGATAAGTTATAGTGTGTGTGTGTATGTGTATATATATATATATATATATATATATATATATATATACACAGTACAGACCAAAAGTTTGGACACACCTTCTCAATCAAAGCGTTTTCTTTATTTTCATGACTATGAAAATTGTAGATTCACTCTGAAGGCATCAAAACTATGAATTAACACATGCGGAATTATATAATTAACAAAAAAGTGTGAAACAACTGAAAACATGTCTTATATTCTAGGTTCTTCAAAGTAGCCACCTTTTGCTTTGATTTCTGCTTTGCACACTCTTGGCATTCTCTTGATGAGCTTCAAGAGGTAGTCACCGGAAATGGTTTTCACTTCACAGGTGTGCCCTGTCAGGTTTAATAAGTGGGATTTCTTGCCTTATAAATGAGGTTGGGACCATCAGTTATGTTGTGCAGAAGACTGGTGGATACACAGGTGATAGTCCTACTGAATAGACTGTTAGTATTTGTATTATGGCAAGAAAAAAGCAGCTGAGTAAAGAAAAACGAGTGGCCATCATTACTTTAAGAAATGAAGGTCAGTCAGTCTGAAAAATTGGGAAAACTTTGCAAGTGTCCCCAAGTGCAGTGGCAAAAACCATCAAGCGCTACAAAGAAACTGGCTCACATGAGGACCGCCCCAGGAAAGGAAGACCAAGAGTCACCTCTACTGCGGAGGATAAGTTCATCCGAGTCACCAGCCTCAGAAATCGCAGGTTAACAGCAGCTCAGATTAGAGACAGGTCAATGCCACACAGAGTTCTAGCAGCAGACACATCTCTACAACAACTGTTAAGAGGAGACTTTGTGCAGCAGGCCTTCATGGTAAAATAGCTGCTAGGAAACCACTGCTAAGGACAGGCAACAAGCAGAAGAGACTTGTTTGGGCCAGAAAACACTAGGAATGGACATTAGACCAGTGGAAATATGTGCTTTGGTCTGATGAGTCCAAATTTGAGATCTTTGGATCCAACCACCGTGTCTTTGTGCGACGAAGAAAAGGTGAACGGATGGACTCTACATGCCTGGTTCCCACTGTGAAGCATGGAGGAGGAGGTGTGGGGGTGCTTTGCTGGTGACACTGTTTGGGATTTATTCAAAATTGAAGGCATACTGAACCAGCATGGCTACCACAGCATCTTGCAGCGGCATGCTATTCCATCCGGTTTGTGTTTAGTTGGACCATCGTTTATTTTTCAACAGGACAATGACCTCAAACACACCTCCAGGCTGTGTAAGGGCTATTTGACCAAGAGGGAGAGTGATGGGGTGCTACGCCAGATGACCTGGCCTCCACAGTCACCAGACCTGAACCCAATCGAGATGGTTTGGGGTGAGCTGGACCGCAGAGAGAAGGCAAAAGAGCCAACAAGTGCTAAGCATTTCTGGGAACTCGTTCAAGACTGTTGGAAGACCATTTCCGGTGACTACCACTTGAAGCTCATCAAGAGAATGCCAAGAGTGTGCAAAGCAGTAATCAAAGCAAAAGGTGGCTACTTTGAAGAACCTAGAATATAAGACATATTTTCAGTTGTTTCACACTTTTTTGTTAATTATATAATTCCACATGTGGTAATTCATAGTTTTGATGCCTTCAGAGTGAATCTACACTTTTCATAGTCATGAAAATATAGAAAACTCTTTGAATGAGAAGGTGTGTCCAAACTTTGGTCTGTACCGTAGGTATGTAATCGATATTATACAGCGTATTACATATTTACAATTTATTAGTTTTTAGTGTTCTAAAGTTGTATTCTAATAAATAGATATTATGTTCTAAATATCTTGATTATTGGATCATAGAAATGATTAAATGTCTGATGTTCACATTGTACTACAATAAATTTTTCACTTAAATATAAGCAATATATGTGGGAGTCGGAGTCATGGAGTCGGAGCCGGTGTAAGGGAAATTGAGGAGTTGGAGTCGCAGGTTTGGTTTACCGACTCCACAGCCCTGTTAGCAGGTTTAAATATGTTCCTTGTAACAATTCAATGCAACGTTTATAACTTGTAATATTCAACTTCATTGCAAAATCAATAAAAATGATGTTTCAAAAAAAAAAAAAAAGATACAATGCTGTATGTCTTCACAATGCCAAAAGTAAAAAAAAGTTTTTAAAAATATTAAAAAAATATAAAAGTTCAAATCACCCCCCTTTCGCCCCTTTTAAAATAAAACAATAAAAAAAATCAAACATATACATATTTGTTATAGCCACGTTCAGAATCGCCCGATCTATCACTATAAAAAAGAATTAACCCGATCGCTAAATGGTACAATTAGAAAAAATGTCAAAACGCCTGAATTACTTCTTTCATTAAAATGCAATAAAGGATGACAAAAAAAATCGTAGCTGCACCAAAATGGTATCCATTAAAAATGTCAGCTCGGCCCGCAAAAAATAAGCCCTCACCCAACCTGAGATCATGAAAAAATGGAGACGCGACGGATATCGGAAAATGGTGCAATTCATTTATACTTTACCTAATAAAGATGAGTTATTTTTACTGATACAGTGGGTACGGAAAGTATTTAGAACCTTTTATATTTTTCACTGTTTGTTTCATTGCAGCCGTTTGGTAAATTCAAATTCATACTATCTATTCCTGACACTGGAGTGGCTTATAAACTTACGAAGTATATAGTTTGAGGTCTGGGGTCTGCCAATATGTGGTTAGTTTTCTGACTGTTTCGGATAATACATGATTTTAGGGTTTTTTTCCTTTTGTCTCGTTCGAATATAGGTCAATATTAAATAGTCTCCTGATGAGTCGCCTTTGGTGAGGACGATAAAACCCGTAGAAATGAGAGGCTTGGAGAGTGAGTGTGTATACGTCACCTCACCCTATATACTGAGATGTGGGGTATATGCTTTTTCTATTAGTCACCTACTGACTAACCTTCAGGGGGTGAATTATGGGTATAGTTTTACATTTGGAATTGATAAAGTTTAGTTTTATCCTTTTGTCAGCAAACATGAGGAATGACAAGAGACAACCCATTTAAGAAGATTCAACTTTGGGTAAAACTATTCCAACACTATGAACATAAAAAAGGCTTCTCCCCTATGTGACATCTCTGATGTTTATTAACAGCTGATTTCCAAGTAAAATATTTCCCATATTAAGAAAATGAAAAAGGTTTCTCCTCTGTGTGACTGCTCTGATGGTGATCAAGAAGTGCTTTCTAGTTAAAACATTTCCCACATTAACATGTAAAAGGCTTCTCCCCTGTGTGAGTTCTCTGGTGCTTAACACAATTTGATATCTTGCTAAAACATTTCCCACATTCTGAACATGAAAAAGGTTTCTCCCCTGTGTGAGTTCTCTGGTGCTTAACGCAATCTGTTTTATTGTTAAAACATTTTCCACATTCTGAACAGGAAAAAGGCTTCTCCCCTGTGTGAGTTCTTTGGTGGATAACAAAATGTGATTTCTGTGCAAAACATTTCCCACATTCTGAACATGAAAAAGGCTTCTCCCCTGTGTGAGTTCTCTGGTGAGTAACAAAACGCGATTTCCATGTAAAATACTTCCCACATTCTGAACAGGAAAAAGGCTTGTCCTCTGTGTGAGTTCTCTGGTGGTTAACAAAATGTGATTTCCATGTAAAACATTTCCCACATTCTGAACAGGAAAAAGGCTTCTCCCCTGTGTGAGTTCTCTGGTGGTTAACAAAATGTGATTTCCATGTAAAACATTTCCCACATTCTGAACATGAAAATGGCTTCTTTGCTTTAGGAGCAGTTTGTTTTTTAATGTCTCTTTGGTGACATTGATTTTCCTTAGTAGTCAGTAATGAATCAGAAGATGGGACCTGTTTCATAGGATTAGATGACAGATCTTTGCTGTGAATAGATGATATATCTGGAGTAATGGCAATGACTTCAGTTGTATCTTGTAGGATCTCAAGATCATCAGATTTAAAAGTTGAAGATGTCAGCTGTCCCTCTGATCTCCTGGTACAGTCCTCTGCTAAGACAAAAAAACAATTTTTTTTATAAAATATCCTTGAGTTTTATATTTTTGAATGTCTCTATTTAAACTGTTCATAAAAATGGCAAGCTATGTAAAAAAACTTTAATTATTTACCAAGACAATGACAGTTCACAGTCTAATAGAAAATCTTGTTGGATGAGCCAGTAGTGTGTGGTGTTCAACTGTTTGTTCATTCTGCCTCCCAAATATCAAATAAAAAGAAACCAATCAATGTTATGTAGATGAAAATAATACCAATTCTCATCTCACAAAAACAAGTCCCCACTCAGGTCCATCATCTGTCAATGGAAAAACAGAGGTTCCCACACTATTAGTGGCTCAAAGGCTGCTGAAAAGCAACAAGGTTTCTATAAACCAATCCAGCAAAATCCGCTCTCACTTCGGAGTCTTGCAGTGTGCGCAAACAACATTTAGGATCCCCGTATTTAGCAATTTTATAGTGAGAAGAATCCACTTAATTTGCAGTGTGTGTCTCCTGGAGCACAATCTGGGCACTATGTGCTGGGTAATAAAATGCCAAATGTGTAATTTTCACTCTCCAACATCCACTGCGTGTTAATTTCCAGAATTGGCTGTGGAGTCAAAATATTCACTCCTCCTAAGGATTATAACCCTCAGTGAATTAATTAATAACATGGAATCACTTTATGGGGATTTCTACTCTTCTGGTTTTCTGTCATTTAGTTATATTAGGGCTTCTGCATATGGTGTGTCCAATCTCATCTGGGATCTGTTCCTGCTGTCCAGCTGGAGTAATCTGCTCCCTACTTCAGCCAATTGGAAAGTACCACACCCTACTAAAGCGCAAAGCACATGGCCGGAATCTGCCAGATACAGCGCTGTTCTCCTCTGGTTCAGTCCTCTGTGCTCAGCTTGCGGCTTGTCTATTTGTTTCCTGTTGTGACCGTGGCCCGTTTACTGACTACTCTTGTGTCTTCTGATTCTGTATTCTGTCCTTCTGGTTCTGACCCAGCTACCTGACTATTCTTCTTGCCATCGAACACCACAGACTAGCAGGTAACATCATGGTCCAAGCCTCGGGGTCCCAGTGTAAGTCCAGATCCATGTAATGGTGTTAGATGAGCAAGGCAATCCTTGGGATATGGAAAACAGAGAATGTTCATGGTGGACATCTTTTGAGCTGCCAGGTGACCATGAACAGTGCTCCCAATACATTCAAAGAAAAAAAAGGGGGGTTTCCAGCTTCCAAATGTACAAAAAATGTATTAAAGGCATAAGAACAGAGATAAACGGACATGCCCCATAATGGCGGAAAGCAGAGCAACGCGTTTCAAACAATATGTTCTTTTTGCGCTTGTGCTTGACTGAAATCCGAGCTTCCATGCACCACTATTAGCCGGGACAGGTGAGCCGGTTACTGTTTTTTTCATTATACTCCCAATACATTGTGTCTGCAAACTATTCCAGCTAGATATGCATTCAAATAGCTAAATGGCGCTCCTTCCCTTCTGAACACTGCCATGTGCCCAGGGAGTAGTGTACAACCGTATATAGGTATAGTGCGAAGCTGGAGAATAATTTGTAAGATCCATTTGTTTTCTATTATCCTTTGTGAAGAATTCCAAACTTACCACCACATAAAGTGACACACGTCAGATATTAATAATGGGGCCTGATTAAGAACACAAAACTGGCTGCAGGAAGAGGTTAAATCAGAGGATTTTGGACACTACTGTAATCAAACACTGTGACTATAGACAATAACATCTACTGAAATGATCAAACTCCACAGTCTCCATCAGTAATAAATGAGTAACTAGTGGTGAAACCTCTCTGGGGTAATTAGAGTATGGGGCTCGGAGACTTCACAATCTATACTACCCTAAGCTCCAAATATTTTCTGTCAGATGAGTTTCAAGAAGAAATATTAGTCATTTAAAGAGAACTGTGTATAAGGCCGGTTTCACACGCCCTGATATTTCTGGTACCGGAGATGTCCATGTGTGTAATACTTGTGGCACATGTGTGACAACCGTATACCGCCTGTGTGCAGCATCAGTACCACATGGACGGCCGGCAGGGAAGAAGCGCTACAGTAAGTGCTGTTCCCCTGTGGCGGGTGCTGAAAACGCTCTCATCATTCTCCCCTGCTCTGCCGGCGGGGAGAATGATGAGCGTTATATTAAAGTCAGAATGATGATAGTAGGTGGGGGCTTTTGGGATTATTACTCCCATCAACCTACACCTACTGCTGCTAAGAACAGTGACAGCAGGAGTGGATGATTGGAGTATTCCTCACCCACCGCCGGCGCTATAACTAAATAAATGAATGAAAAAAACGGCGTGGGTTTCCCTTATTTTCTATAACCAGTCTGGAAAACTCACAACTGGGGGCTGCAACCCTCATCTGTCAGCTTCTGCAAGGCAGGTTATCAAGAATAGAGAGGTCCCAACACTGTTTTTTTGAATATTTAAATAAATAATTTAAAAAAACGGTGTGGAGTCCCCCCATTTTTGACAACCAGCCTTGCTAAAGCTGACAACTGGGGGGCTGGTATTCTCAGAGTTGTAAGGGGTCATGGATACTGACCCCCCCAGCCTAAAAATAGCAGCCCGCAGCTGCCCAGAAAAGGCACATCTATTAGATGCGCCAATTATGGGAGCTTTGCCCGGCTCTTACCACTTAGGTGTTAGTTGAGTATAACTGTGTTTGTTATTTTTGAAAAAGGAAAACTGTTTTGTTTTATTTCTAATAAAATACTTTATTCTGACTGTGTGTTTATTTACCATGTAACTATGGGGTTAGTAATGAATAGACACCTTTCCATTACTAAGCCATGGGCTTGATGTCACCTGACAATACAAAGGTGACATCAACCCTACAAATATGAACTCCACGTGCCACCACTACAGGGCAAGTGGGAAGAGCCGGGCAAAGCATCGAAATTGGAGCATCTAATAGATGTGCCTTTTCTGGGCAGCTGCGGGCTGGTTATTGTTTAATCTGTATTTGTAGTTTTCAGTTAATGAGATTCTCGTGCTCTGGGGCGGGGCTGTGGGCTGGGTCTTATGTGGTGCTCTGCGTACATATTAATCTGTATTTGCTTATGACATTGATCCTTCAGTGACCTGCCCCCTATTTTACATAAAAAAATTACATCCAGAAAAATGTCACCGGTGATGGCGGTGCCTGCGCAGTACCATCTATAAGTAAGACATAGAGGCTACTGGACAGGCGCCGTCAGTGTCATGTGTAATTTTTTTTTTCTAAGCCTCACAATAGCCACAATATTATAGGCATTATTAACAGTAATATCAATGCTATTATATGCATTATGTAATAATGGGGGCAGGTCAGTGAGGGGTCAGCGACCTGTCATAAGCCAATACAGATGAATGTGTAATCAGAGCACCACATAAAGCCCCGCCCACGGGCCGCCCCAGCCCCGCCCCAGAGCACGAGAATCTTATTAACTGAAAACTACAAATACAGATTAAACAACAACCACAAGACGGATTTCATCACCAGGTATCATTGTAATCAGTATAACGGCGCCGACCTGACAGTGTCTGTAGGTTACTGAGCACAATCCTGCTGACAGGTTCCCTTTTATATTTAGATCTTAGGCATTTGGAAGAGGCAATGGAGAGCTTTTTTTCCAAGACTATCAGGGAGTCATAGACTCACATTTGGCAGGAAGGCCGATCCCACCACAATCAAACTCTCGTACAGAATGAACAGGTTAAAAAAAAGACATAGAATAAAAAAATATGCTACATCCCCAACAACAACGTATGTATGAGGGGAGAACACTAAACTGGAGTTGCACTCATTTATGGTGGACCATTGGAGCTACTATGAGTCCTTACCGGAAGAGTAGAGAAAGTATTAGTGCCTCCATATCAGGAGAGATTGTGCAGTAATCTGAATTTCTTAGGTTGGAAAACATAATGTAATTTATGACGTGGAGTGAATCCATGAAACCAGGGCTGGAGCCAACACATCTCCTGCAGGCGGGAATAAATGTATATTACAGCCATCAGCCACACACAGCTTAGAGATATATCATGGCACAGGTGGAATGTTTGTCCTGTAGATTATCACAATCCTCCTTGAAGTTAGGTTAGAATCATAGAATCATAGAATCGTGGAGTTGGAAGGGACCTCCTGGGCCATCTGGTCCAACCCCCTGCTTAAAGCAGGATTCGCTAAATCATCCCAGTCAGATGTCTGTCCAGCCTCTGTTTGAAGACTTCCATTGAAGGAGAACTCACCACTTCTCGTGGCAGCCTGTTCCACTCATTGATCACTCTAACTGTCAAAAAGTTTTTTCTAATATCTAATCTGTGTCTCCTCCCATTCAGTTTCATCCCATTGCTTCTAGTCTTTCCTTGTGCAAATGAGAATAAAGATGATCCTTCTACAATGTGACAGCCCTTTAGATATTTGTAGACAGCTATTAAGTCTCCTCTCAGTCTTCTCTTTTGCAAACTAAACATTCCCAAATCCTGCAACCTTTCCTCATAAGACAGGGTTTGCAGATCGGTCACCATTCTGGTCGCTCTTTTCTGAACTTGCTCCAGTTTGTTGATGTCTTTTTTAAAATGTGGTGCCCAAAACTGGACACAATATTCCAGATGAGGTCTGACCAAAGAGGAGTAGAGGGAAATAATGACTTCACGTGATCTAGACTGTATGCTTCTGTTAATACATCCTAGAATTGCATTTGCCTTTTTTGCTGCTGCATCACACTGTTGACTCATATTCAGTCTGTGATCTATTAGTATACCCAAGTCTTTTTCACATGTGCTGTTGCTTAGCCCTATTCCTCCGATTCTGTATATGCTTTTTTCATTTTTATTGCCCAGATGTAGTACTTTGCATTTTTCCCTGTTAAAAAACATTCTGTTAGTTGCTGCCCACTGCTCCAGTTTATTTATATCTTTTTGAATCCTCGCTCTCTCTTCTCTGGTATTAGCTATCCCTCCTAGCTTTGTGTCATCAGCAAATTTAATCAGTTTACCCTCAATTCCTTCATCTAAATCATTGATAAAGATGTTGAACAATACAGGGCCCAGGACAGAGCCCTGTGGTACCCAACTTGAGACATTCTTTGACTGGATGTGCAGCCATTTACGACCACTCTTTGGGTCCGATCACTAAGCCAGTTATGAATCAACCTAACAGTTGCCTTGTCCATTCCATACTTAGTCATTTTTTCAATAAGGATTGTATGAGATACTTTGTCAAATGCTTTGCTGAAGTCAAGATATACTATATCTACAGCATTTCCTTGATCCACCCAATCAGTGATTTCGTCATAGAAGGAAATTAAGTTAGTCTGACATGACTTATTAGTTACAAACCCATGCTGACTCTGTTTAATCACTTCATTCTTATCCAGGTACTGACATACATGTTGTTTAATAATTTGTTCAAAGATCTTTCCTGGTATAGAAGTCAGACTCACCGGCCTATAGTTGCCTGGGTCCACCTTCTTCCCCTTTTTGAAGATAGGAACAACATTTGCTCTTCTCCAGTCTTCTGGGACTTCTCCTGTTCTCCAAGAATTTTCAAAGATTATGGAGAGGGGTTCAAAAATTTCTTCTGCTATCTCCTTCAGTACTCTGGGGTGTAATTCATCTGGACCTGGAGACTTGAATTTATTTAGGTTAGCTAAGTGTTTCCTCTCTATCTTTCTGTTTATAGATATCCTGGATTCTTCTATTCCCTTAATAGGACAGTGAAGAACAGTTGATGTTACATTTCCTTTCTGAGAGAAAACAGATGCAAAATAGGAATTTAAAAGTTCGGCCTTCTCATCATCCTGTCTTACCATTTCATCATTTTCATCCGGTAAAAATCCTATAGCATCTTTGACTTTTCTTTTACTTTTGACATATCCCCAAAATCTGGCTTTGGTTTATTGTTAGTAGCTCTCACTCCCTCCAGCTTTCACAAGCTGTCATTCGCATTTGCATTGTTAAGGAGCACAGCTCACTTAACTCTATGGAGTAAAGGCCCTGTCACACTAAGCGAGATCACTAGCGAGATCGCTGCTGAGTCACTAGAACTGTGACGTTATAGCGATCTTACCAGCGATCGCTGTGTGTAACAGTGACCAGCGACCAGCCCCCCTGCTGGGTATCGCTGATCGTGCCTGAAATGTCTGGACATTTCTTCGGTCGCTCATGTCCCGCTGATTCGCTTGTATCGTCACGTTGACACCTAGCCTAACGACCTCGTTAGTGACTCAGAAGCAAGACAAGGTGGGGATTAGCGTTCCCGACATCGTTACAAAGGTCGCTATGACACGCTAGATCGTTGCTCCGCTGTTGGGTAGATTGGACTGTCTGACATCTCAATAGCGACCACATAGCGATGTGGCAACGATCCCTGTCGTGTCGTATCGCTGACGGGATCGTTATAGCGTCGCTAGTTGTGACGGTACCTTAAGACCTCTGCCGTGCATTTTCTCACCTCTATCAAAAAGCAGCAGTCACAGCCACCAATGTGAATCACATCTATTGGTCTGCCTTCTATTGGTGAGTGATCTGTTATATATATTGTACATGCCATTAGTTTATCCATGTATGTTTTAGAGCGGGTGTTTTTCTATTTGGTTTTTATCATTGCTTATTTTCTTTAGTCCTATAGTGCAGGTCAATCTGTTTATTTTTGATATCCCCAAAATCCTTTATTATTGCTTTTGACATCTCTTGCAAGCCTCAATTCATTGTCAGCTTTAGCTAATCTGATTTGTGCCCTGCAGGTTCTGCAGACAGCATTATATTCTTCTTTAGATATGCCTCCCTCTTTCCATTTTATAAACATTTTTTTCTTCCTTTTTAGCATGTGCTTAAGTTCTGTGTTCATCCATCCTGGTTTCCTTAAATGCTTCCTATTCTTCCCTCTTTTCGGAATTGTTAACAATTGTGCTTTGAGAAATTCATTTTTCAAGATTTCCCATCCTTCCTGGACATTTTTGTCTTTAAGGATATCCAGCCCTTGGATCCCTCCAATTCTCTTTCTGAATCCCTTAAAATCTACCTTTCTGAAATCTAACCTTGACGTCTGAGTCTTCACAGGTCTTCCTCCTCTAGTTATCCAAAATTCTAAAATAGCAATAGTTGGTTTTAAAAGAAATTGAAATTTCAGGCTAAAGAGAAACTCACACTTGCCATATTTTTTGGACCATAAGACACAGCTAGGTTTTAGAGGAGGAAATTAGGAAAAACAAATTGAAGCAAAAAATGTGGTCAATTCTGTACTTAATATCCCCTATCCTGGTATATATGGTCCCTTCACCCCCATCCTGATACAAATGTCCCCCTCATCCCTACCCTGGTATGCATGGCAACCTCATCCCTATCCTGGCATGCATGGATCCCTCATCCCTATCTTGGTATGCATGGCCCCATCACTATCCTGGTATGCATGGCCCCATCCCCATCCTCGTATGATTGGCCCCCATCCTGGCATGCATGGCCCCATCATCCCTATCCTGGTATGCAGGGCCCCATCTTGTCCTGGTATGCATGGCCCCATCTCATCCTGGTATGCAGGGCCCCATCTCGTCCTAGTATGCATTCCACCTCATATCTATCCTGGTATGCCTGGCCCCCATCTTGTCCTAGTATGCATGGCCCCATCATCCCTATCCTGGTATGTAGGGCCCCATCTCGTCCTAGTATGCATGGTCCCATCTCTATCCTGGTATGCAGGGCCCCCATCTTGTCCTAGTATGCATGGTCCCATCCCTATCCTGGTATGCAGGATCCCCTATCTCATCCTAGTATGCATGGTACCATCATCCCTATCCTGGTAAGCATGGCCCCATCCTTATCCTAGTATGCATGGTCCCATGTTGTCCTGGTATGCATGGCCCTGTAGGAGGAAGGAACGGAACAATAAAGGCAAGTGTCTCTGGGCCGTAACCATTGGGTATGCCACTGGTGTGGCAGGGGGACAGAGAACCTGACCGGGACAGACCTGTGACCTCTGTTTCAAAGGTCGAGTCTGAAATAAACAGTGGGGTGCGCCGGAACCTGGAGCTTCTGGCGGGAAGACAGGAGGTGCAGCAGAGGAAGGTTTGCTCCCTCCCTGCGGGTAACACTACTGACGACAGACTGCGCTTGAGTGCGCACCCCCCCACCATCCAGCAACAGCACCAGTGACTGCTTACCACTGCCGGACACCGACCCTACGCAACCGCAGGCAGGATGGGCTGACCGTACTCTGCAACGCTTGACAGCAAACAGTGTAGAGTGCATGGCTCCCGTCGGAGACTTTGACTTTACATCCACGGCTACGGCCTTAATACCAGAACCCTCCGCCTCATCCGCTGAAACAACAGCCACCGGTACCCGGACATAGAGCAGCCAACCAAAAGGTCCCGGACTCTTCTTCACCGCTAAGAGACAGTGCCTCCGGTACATCCAGGATCGCTTCCTCAAAGTAACGCGCCATCTGCGGCGCCATCGTGGAATCTTCCAACCACCTCCCTTCGGACGACAGAGTCTGATAAGTTGAACCCTACGTTTTTTCCTTTCCCGCCGTTAGCAATTCTTTTTTTGTTGTTATCATTGTTGACAGCTGAAGTCAAGCTGTCACTGCATAATATTGAACTTCCACATATTTGTCTGCGCAATACTTCTGTGCATCTTGTATATATTAACTCCCTGCATGGAGAAAGCGTTATCTTTTTCTCTGGTTATAAAAAGACACCCGTTAACACTTGCTCTGCCCCCTGCTAGTCACTGCATCCAACGCACCTGCTAGTAACCTACAATTGGTGTAGTTGGCAGGATGCAGTCTATCAGCATGGTGGTGGCAGACCAAGGAGTTGGGGACGGCCCAAGGTCTAGCATATCATTGGTGGCCATACTGAATAATATGCCAAAGTACACCGGTAGTAACACCATGCTGCGGAGCTGGACCAAGCGGATACGGGCCATGATGAGAATGCACCCGATGACCCCTGCTTTAGAGGCTGAGGTGGCCATTATGACCTTAGATGGGGAAGCCCGAAACTCGGTAATGTTACGGACCCCTAGGTAACACGATACCTTCGGCAACGTTCTGCAGCTCCTAGAGGAGACTCATGGGGACCCGACTGATGTAGAGGAACTGAGGACTCACCTATTCAGCCGTATGCAGAGGGAAGGTGAAACAGTGACCCAACATATGAATGCTCTGCAAGAACTTAATACCGCCACTGTTAGAAAGAACAGTGTGGGAGTGGGCCCCATAGATGTAACTTTGCGAGACCTCTTAGTGACTGGACTGCGTGATACCCTGACGAAGCAGGCCTTGTGGGAGCGCGTACGGGTGAATCCTCGCCAGATGTTTTCCAAAATAGGGAGTGAGGCGTGCACACGGGAGCAGGAGCAGGGGTGGCAGTCCCAGTGGGGAAGGCTCAGTGCACTAAAACATCTGTGAGTGCGGTGGCCAAGCCCCAATGGGTTGAAGAGATGAGAAAAGAACTGCAGGACATAAAAGGAGAGTTGGCGGAAGTTAAGAAAAAGGCTGAAGCTGCTGTGACTCGCTCTGGGGCAGAGCCCTGCCATGATTCCAGAATGTACCGACAACAGCGACCCCTCACCTGTTATGAATATGGGGAAACAGGACAAATGTCCAAGGCGAGGAAGAAACCAACCTCGCCGCCCGTTAAACTAGAGGGCTCTGAGCCGGGGGGACTCCGCTTGGAGCCAGAACAGATACGGGGGAGTAGTGTAAGTCCCACAAATTTAGTGTCTACGTGCCCGTTGATCTGGGCAGAATTCGAGGGGCGTGCTGTGCAATGTTTGGTGGATACAGGGTCCCAAGTGACTACCATGCCTGAGGCCTATTTCCGGCAACACTTCCCTGAAGCTATGAGACCTGAATGGGGAACCGTGATAAAATTGATGGTTGCCAATCAGTTGCCAATCCCGGTTGCAGGGGTAGCTTGGATGCAGGTTTCTCTCTGTGGCAAAGACCTAAGACGGAGGGGTGTGGTGCTGACTCAAGGGGAGGAGAGCCATGAACATACAGTCACGTTAGGGATGAATGTGCTAAAAGAGTTCGGAAGTCTCCTTTTCAATGAGCCCTCCCAAAAAATCCTGAAGCAATGGAGCTCCCACACCCCCCTCAGAGGAAAATCTTCCAACAGCTGGTGCGGGTAGCCCAAGCCCAGAAGTCGTGCCGAGAGGGAGAAGTGCTGGGGAAAGTGATTGCACCCTCGTCAGCGAAGCTCGTGTTACTACCCAGACAAATATTAATCTCTCTGCCTGTCCGGGGTCGCATTCCCTTGGAAGGGGTGGAGATACAGATCGAGCCTTCTTTCTCGGAGCAGTTACCCTCGGGATTCTTGTTAGCCTGCTCTTTGGCTACAGTAAAAGGCGGGGCTGTTCCCGTTCGGTGTGTAAACCTAGAAGATCGAGATATCACCTTGTGGCCCCGAAGTGAAGTGGCCAAGGTAATGGGTTTGCCTAAAGACATTCTGCCCTCCCAGATACTGCAACTGGAAGCTTGTTGGGGGGACCCCTGGACAGTGACAGTGATTTCAACCATGGCTACAGAGCCGGAACCTACCCTAGAGGGGCAAGTAATCCTGGAGCAGATGCGGGCCGAGCTCTCAGAGCTCACTCCGTCTCAGGTGCAGCAAGTAAAAAACTTCTTGGGACGATATAGAGAGGTGTTTGCCCGTCATGAGGATGATTTCGGTTGTACCATGGCCATTACTCACGAAATTCCAACTGGAGACTCCGCACCCATTGGGGAACGTTACCAGCAAATTCCCCCACAACTGTATCAGGAGGTGAAGACGATGTTGGGACAGATGTTGCAAAAGGTTGTCAACCGAGAGAGTCAAAGCTCATGGGCAGCTCCAATCTTTCTGGTGAGGAAAAAGGACGGCACTCTGCATTTCTGCGTGGATTATCGGAAGCTTAATGCCTGTACCATAAGGGATTCGTATCCGCTTCCCTGCATTAAAGAGTCCCTGTCTGCTCTAGGAAGAGCAAAGTAATTCTCCACGCTCGACCTGGCCAGCGGATACTGGCAGGTGCCCATGTCAGATCAGGATCGGGCGAAGACAGCTTTCATACTACCCATGGGGTTATTTCAGTTCAATCGGATGCCCTTCGGCTTGGCCAATGCCCCCGGGACTTTCCAACGGCTGATGGAGAGATGCCTGGGTGACCTGAACTTTGAAGCCACCTTGATCTACCTGGACGACATCATTGTGTATGCGGCTTCATTTGAAGAACATCTATGACGCAGAGAGCAGATACTCAGTCGTCTCCAGAAACACGGATTAAAAGTAAAGCCGCAGAAATGCCATCTATTTCGTACCCAGATTGAGTACCTGGGGCATGTAGTCTCAGCAGAAGGCGTGAGACCATCACGGGAAAAGATCGCAGTCATACAGGACTGGCCTACTCCAGAATTGGTGAAGGATGTTCATGCATTCTTTGGCTTGACAGAATACTACCGTCGATTTGTGAAGAACTTTGCCCACCGAGCCCAGCCACTGCTGGATTTATTGAAAGGGGCGCTGTCCAGTGCAAAGAGTTGGAAGATCCACTGGCAAGAACCGCAAGAGAAGACTTTCAAGATCTCAAGAAGGCATTAACCAAGGCCCCTGTCTTGGCTTAAGCGGATTTTACTCAACCGTTTATTCTCCACACTGACGGGAGTTTGCACGGACTGGGAGCTGTGTCTCAGGCGCAGGGCGGAAGAGAGAGGGTGATCGCATACGCTAGTCGGTCCCTTCACGATTCTGAACATAATCCTGACAACTACAGCTCCTTTAAGTTGGAGCTGCTCGCGTTGGTGTGGGCTATGATGGAGAGGTTTGCGGAATATTTGTCTAAGTCATAGTACGCATGGACTTCAACCCGTTGGCACATCTAGAAAATGCCAAATTATGGGCATGAGAACAGTGATGGGTGGCCAGAATGGCCAATTTAGGTATAAAATCGCCTACAAGAGAGGAGTGGAGAACAGCCATGCCGACTTTCTTTCCAGGATCCGCCATGCTGCCCTCGGACTGAGCAGAGATGAGGAGTTGGAAAATGAAGAGATTCCATGTTTCATGGAGCCCGCCAAGACTGTAGTGGCGACGCAGGAACAGCTGCGAGCAAAGACAACGGAAGGCATTTTGGGTCAATCTAGGGATGAATGGGTTCAGTTACAGCAGAAAAATACGGAGCTCACCCTACTGCGACGGTGTGTAACTCAAGGAAGATTTCCCAGTACGGCTCAGAGGGGCGCTCTGTCCCCCGGAACCCTCTGGATCCTTCGCCAGTGGGAGTGCCCGCAGATGAAGAACGGGCTATTTGTCATGATCTGCTGTTTGTGTGATCAGGTAGTTCAGAGGTTAATCTGGACAGCCTCACTCAGACTCTGGGAGGCTTTTTATAGCCTCATTGTGGGTTCACTCCTTGTCGCTTATACTCAGACCCTTGGCTGAGTGTGTGACCCTAGTGTGCTTTGTGACTGTGATACTTTGTGCTTGCTTGGTTTTGATCCGGTTCTGTCCCTGTTACGAGTTCTGCCTGTTCCTTTTGTACTGCTCTGATATTCCCGTGTATGACTCTTTTGCTTTGGACCTGACTATTTTCTGACTGCCCCCTTGTACTGCGTTGCCATCTCTGTGCATGATTCATTGCTTACGTTTTGACTATTCTCTGCTTGTCCCCCTGGTACCACGCCGCCCCCTCTGTGAATGACCCTCCGTTTGTCTGATCTGAGTTTCCCTAGCCTGTACTCCAGGATTCCTGTTATAGAACTCTATTGCCATCTCCAGCAGCAGGACGCTAAGCCACGCCCCCTGTGGTCACATGATCGTAGGTCCTGGTGCTGCTAAACTACTTTCAGTGTCGCAGGTCCTGGTGTCAGAATTTTCCCTGCAGTATCGGACCCCGGGTCCCCCCATAGTCTGGGTGAGTTATCCTGTTCAGCCGCAGCAGTCCGCCGGCGCTGACAGGATCCTGATACTATTATATCGGAAGATACAGCTCCAGACGGAGCTGGCTGCCACATGGCAAGCAGTAACACCTGAAACCCTACTTCCTGAAATTGCCCGTAAAGCACATGAAGGAGGAACACATTTTGGCCCGGAGAAAACTTTCCGGTGGTTACAATGATTCATCTACCACCCTCGACTGCAGACAGAGGTTGAGAAGGCCTGCAGGAAATGCCGGCAGTGTGAACTGGCGAAGCCGCCTGAGCAAAGGGCTCCCGTCCAAACCATAGTGACATCCGCCCCTGGAACTCCTGATGATAGATTATCACACCATTGGCCCAGTTCACCAGGGTGACCACTTCACACAGTTTGCCGTGGTGACTCCCACTCGTGACCAAACCGCAGAGTCCGCCGCTTACTCCATCTGTAAGAATTTTATTCAGATCTACGGCTGTCACAAATGGATTCATTCGGATCGAGGTGTCTGCTTCTTGGGGAAGGTAATGGAGCAGTTGCATCACCTGTATGGCATCGACATGTCTCAGACCACTCCGTACCACCCGCAGCTTGTGAGAGATTCAATCGGACTCTGATTCAAATGCTTCGAACCCTAGAGGAAGACCGAAAAGCCCGTTGGCCTGAATATGTCTCCGAACTGGTTTGGGTGTACAATAATTGTGTACATCGAGTTACTGGCTACACCCTGCTGTTCAGTCGTGAAGGAAAAGAGATCACCGAGCTGGAACTGGATCCTGAAGAAAAATATCCAGCCCAGGAGAGGGGGTCTCTTCTTGGTCCTAGATCACCGGCATTGTTTACAGACACTGCATCGGCTGGTGCAAACAAGAGCTAAAACACTCAGTCAGGCCCCTTGCCAGGCAGCTGAGCTTCAAGTAGGAGATCGAGTACTGGTGAGAGAGAAACGTCCTCAAAACAAACTGGAACACCGTTGGGAGAAGGAACTTATCGGAAGTGACGAGTCAGTTCTGAGGGAACTGTTTACGAAATCCAGAAACCCTGTTTACGAAGTCTAGAGACCCAATTTGACCAGAGGAGATTCCCGAGGCCCTGGAGCCGACTCCAGCAGTTCTAGAAGAAAAAGAGGAAGAGGACGTCCTCACACAAAGCGACGGCCCTCCAGAAGAGTACATCTCTGGATCCCCCATCATACAGCCAGATTCCACCTCTCCAGAGAGCTCCACTACTCTTCCCAGCTTACGACGCTCCGAATGGTCAACAGCTGGCAAACCCCCCCGGAACGTTATGAGCAAGACCAATTCGTATGGCAGAAGCGAATCCAGAGAAGGTAAAAGTTCTCTAACGCTCTCCGCAAATCTTCACCCGTAGAATGGCGAGCAAAAAGAGTGGGGGGATGTAGGAGGAAGGACCGGAACAATAAAGGCAACAGTGTCTCTGGGCCAGTACCATTGGGATTGCCACTAGTGTTGAAGGGGGACAGAGAACCTGAGCGGGACAGACCTGTGACCTTTGCTGCAAAGGGCGGGTCTGATATAAAAAAGGGGGTGCGCGGGAACCTGGGGTCTCTAGCCGGAAGACAGGAGGTGCAGGGAAGGTTTGCTCCCTACCTGTGGGTAACACTACTGACGGTAGACTGCGCTTGAGTGCACACCCCCAACATCCATCAACAGCACCAGTGACCGCTTACTGCTGCGGAACGTTGACCCTACGCGACCACAGGCAGGAAGCGCTGAACGTACTGTGCAACGCTTGACAGCTGACAGTGCACGGCTCCCGTCGGAGACTTTGACTTTACAGCCGCGGCTGCGGCCTTGATACCGGAACTCTCCGCCTCATCCGTTGAAACAACAGCCACCGGTACCCGGACCTACAGCAGCCCACCAAAAGGTCCCAGACTCTTCTTCACCGCTAAAAGACAGTGCCTCCGGTACATCCAGGACCGCTTCCTCAATGTGACGCGCTGTCTGCGGCGCCATCGTGGGATCTTCCAACCACCTCCTTCCAGATGAGTCTGATAAGTTGAACCCTACGTATTTGTCCACGCAATACTTCTGTGCATCTTGTATATATTAACTCCCTGCGTGGAGAAAGCCTTGTTATCTTTTTCTTTGGTTATATAAAGACACCCGTTAACACTTGCTCTGCCTCCTGCTCGTCACTGCATCCAACGCACCTGCTGGTAACCTACAGCCCCATCTCGTCCTGGTATGCAGGGCCCCATACTTATAAGTGGCCCCCACCCCCATTCCTATCCTGGTATGCATGGCCCCATCAGAAAACATTAAAAAAACAAACCATTACACTTACCTACCCGGTGCTCCCTTGCAGCCTCCTGATCCAGTGTCAGCAAATGCTTTATGCTTGTAAGCAGCACTGAGAACAGTGAGTATTCATGAATATTTCTCTTAAGCAGCGGCACACGTGACCGCCAGTAGCAGCAGGAAGCTGGCGGCTGACACTGTGTGCTACTGAAAAGCAATGAATACTCACTTCCCTTTGAGTGCACAGTCCTGGCAGATGTGCTCTGCTTATGAGCAGCGCGTGTCGTCCCTGCCATGCGCTGCTTACAAGCATATAGCAGTTGCTGGCACCGGAGCAGGATGCTGCGAGGGAGCGCGGGGTAGGTAAGTGTAATGATTTGTTTTTTTAATGTTTTCTGATGGGGCCATGCATACCAGGATGGGGATGGGGGTGTGGGCCAATTATAAGGATGGGGCTATGCATACCAAGACCGGGGTTGGGGGGTAATCAGATCAAGATACTATTATTAAAGAGCAATTAATATTCATTGCCCTTAAAGCCTATTGGCGTGGAATGCAGTGAAAATTCATTTCTCTTTAGCAGCGGGAACAGGAGTTAGCCACAGCCACCTGCTCTAGCTTCCTGTGACCTGCTGCTCCACCGATGCCGTTCCCCCACCTCCCCACCAGAGCCAGAGCCGGTACATCCAGATAATAAGACACACCTCCCATTTTCTATAGTCCGAAAATTACGGTACTTTAATTGAAAAGTGAGGATAAAGGGAAATTAGTTATTGTACAGAAATTCACACTTGGCCTCACTGCAAATTTAATGTTGTCGCTCATAAAAGCAAAGTTTGACTAGAAAGACTGGACCTGGTCTTGTAGGGACCATGAGACATTCAGCAGCACAGAAGGGAGAGAAGATTCATCCGATAAGATCTCAGGGATCTAGGAAGCCAACAGCACCATTACCCTCCGCTTTCTCTTACAAGCCCAGCATAAGATTTTTCTTCAAGTGATTTTCTATCTTGTCAGCACATTCTACGTACGCTGTCATTTGACTTCCAGGGAGTAGGTGGATCTACCAGGTTGTAAGTTCTATAGAAAAGGGCTTTCAATGCCCAAAGTCATTTGAACAGTTTTGGGTGGAGAAAAATGTTGTGGTCTAGAGGCAAAATGATGATCATGGTAATACGGCCGGACTACACCACCGATAAAGCAGCCACAGCCGGTGACTGAGAGGAATCTGTGACTTCTCTGCATTCAGTGGTTACTACTCACCTGGGTAGTCATATGTGGGAATCTCCTCTTTACACCACTCATCATCCCTCACAAATGTCTCTGTAGTATTAATATGGGTCAGATCTTCACCCTGAAACAAATATTGTAAGAGTCACAGACAGATGGAGAAGTCCTGTCTATGATCAGCTCTAATTCTGCCATCTCCACCGTTCTCATTACACAAGTATAAAACATATAATACTGGTGGATAAAACAAGACTGAGCACAAGACCTTCACAGCCGTCTACACATCATAGGGGAGATCTCCTGACACCTTCTCTCCATCTACCTGATGATCCTGAGGAGCACTGGGATCTTCTTGTTTACAGTCCTGTGGAAGAAGAGGACGGGGACATCTCTCTGGTGTTGTCCTCTTACTGGATAGATCTGGAGGAAACACATACAGGGACTGAATTCATTCTCTACATACAGATAATTATAGGCCGTGTGTATTTAGTCCTGTCTATTACCTGGAGATGTGAGGGGCTGGGGAACCTCCATTATGACGTTCTTGTAGAGATCTCTGTGTCCTTCTAAATAATCCCACTCCTCCATGGAGAAATAGACAGAGACATCCTGACACCTTATAGGAACCTGACACATACAATAATACCGTCATCCCCCGATCCCTTCATAGTGTTACTGTGTAATGTCCCAGTATTCCCAGCAGTGTCACCTCTCCAGTCAGCAGCTTACTCATCTTGTAGATGAGTTCTAGGATCTTCTGGACATTGATGTCCTCATGGATCAGGGGGTGAGGTGGAGGCCCCATGATTGGGCTCAGGGGTCTTCCACATCCCTCAGACACAGGGTCCTGACAGCGATCACTAGAGGTCTTCTTCACCACTGTGTAATCCTGGTTATGGAGAGACACATTAATAAATCTCACTACAGACATTTCCAGAGTCCTCACCTCTCCAGTTCTGTCCATCTGTTATTCCCATAGATAAGAATGATGTAATGTGACGTCATCAGAATCTCTCACCTCTCCAGTGAGACGGAAGAGGATCTCTAGGGTGAGGTGTAACATCCTCTCCGCCATCTTGTCTCTGTCCATATCCATCCCTGATGGGTAAATCAGGAAAATTCTCTTTTGTAGAAGATCTTCACTGAGAGGATCCGATATTGTAGAGACCTGAATGAGAAGAAGATGATCCGATGTAACATCATAAGAATCCTGTGTAATAATACAATTACTGGAGATAATAAGGGAAACATATGAGGAGATTTATTATCTTACAGGGTTTAGTTTTCTCCCCTGACATCTACTAATAAAACCTATATATTTAGGCCACAGACCACAAGCAGTTTCCTCCTCGGAGTCGGCAGCTGAACACGTTCCTCATAGACTCATCTTCCATAACGCTAATTCTCGTCTCATTACCGACACGGGAATCGGCATTAGCAATACTGCAGGAGATATTCATTACACGCGACATGAGAAATAACTCCTTCATGATGAGGACGACATCTTCATCTTCTACTGCGGCTCTAGAGACAGATTTGGCCAGAGTCGGTCACTGCCTCCATCCCCACCGGCCGTCTATATGAAGGTTTCCCGTCTTCCCCGCACTGGAATCTTCTCTCACGTTAGATCTCAGCTCTGAGTCACACACAGAAGTTTGAGGCTTTTAGAAAAGATTTTTGTTTCCACAAACACAACGGACAGAAATGATCTGATCCCAAAGTCTCCATGTACAGTGATTTATGGGGATTATTTCTGGCCTTAGGCTTTCCTATATTACAAGATCGATGTGAAGACTTTTCTGCCCAATGATGATATAAGTATGAGCCCCCCAGAGGTGGAGGGGGTAACATGGGGCCACTTGTGGGGTCTCTGCTGTTCTGGTGTCAGAGCTCTTCACACGTCACACGGCGTCCGCCGTCTATCCCCGCCACAATGGCGCCCCTTCCCTCCCGAGCCTGTGGGGTATCGGCACTCAGGAGACACGGCGCACTGTGCGGCCTCAGCGCTCCTGTCACCTTTAGGACAATGATACATTTGGGGGAAAGTCACATTTCTGTGAGGAAAACAGGAAAATTGTCATTTTTTCCTTCCACATTGCTGAAATTCCTGTCACACTGTCCGAATTCAGAGATTGTCCTGTCAGAAAGGGGAATACAGGGGGCGAATGGGTTAATAGGACTCACAGGAGGAACCGGCCCAGAAAGCGGAAGGTCCAGGAGCGTCCGCCACATATATGACTGCTCTGTGCACACAGGACCTGTGATGAGGTCACAGGAGGGGAGGAGTCAGGGGTCACATGATCAGGGGCCTCAGTGTGTGCAGGACTCTGCTGTGCTGGTTGTCATGGTGCTGGATGAGGGGAAGTTTCTGTGTGGGGTCAGGAGGGGTTTACAGGGTGGATGTCGCAGAGCCGTGTGTGTACAAGGTGTACGGAGCGGAGCCGTGTGTGTACGAGGTGTACGGAGCGGAGCCAGATATGTATGAGGTGTACGGAGCGGAGCCGTGTGTGTACGAGGTGTATAGAGCAGAGCCGTGTGTGTACAAGGTGTACGGAGCGGAGCCGCTTGTGTACGAGGTGTACGGAGCGGAGCCGCGTGTGTACGAAGTGTACGGAGCGGAGCCGTATGTGTACGAGGTGTACGGAGCGGAGCCGTGTGTGTACGAGGTGTACGGAGCGGAGCCGCGTGTGTACGAGGTGTACGGAGCGGAGCCGTATGTGTGTACGAGGTGTACGGAGCGGAGCCGTATGTGTACGAGGTGTACGGAGCAGAGCCGTGTGTGTACGAGGTGTACGGAGCCGCGCGTGTACGAGGTGTACGGAGCGGAGCCGCGTGTGTACGAAGTGTACGGAGCGGAGCCGTGTGTGTACGAAGTGTACGGAGCGGAGCTGTGTGTGTACAAGGTGTACGGAGTGGAGGCCTGTGTGTACGAGGTGTAAGGAGCGGAGCCGCATGTGTACGAGGTGTACGGAGCGGAGCTGCGTGTGTACAAGGTGTACGGAGCAGAGCCACGTGTGTACGAGGTGTACGGAATGGAACCATGTGTTTATGAGGTGTACAGAGCGGAGCTGCATGTGTACGAGGTGTACGGAATGGAACCATGTGTTTATGAGGTGTACGGAGCGGAGCCGAGTGTGTACGGAGCGGAGCCACGTGTGTACGAGGTTTACAGAGCGGAGCCGCGTGTGTACGGAGCGGAGCCACATGTGTACGAGGTTTACAGAGTGGAACGCGTGTGTACGGAGCGGAGCCGCGTGTGTACGAGGTTTACGGAGCGGAGCCGCGTGTGTACGAGGTGTATGGAGCGGATCCGCTTGTGTACGAGGTGTACGGAGTGGAGCTCTGTGTGTGTGAAATGTACGGAGCGGAGCCGCGTGTGTATGAGGTGTATAGAGTGGAGCTCTGTGTGTACGAGGTGCACGGAGCGGAGCCGCGTGTGTACGAGGTGCACGGTGCAGAGCCGCATGTGTACGGAGCGGAGCCGCGTGTATACGGAGCGGAGCCGCGTGTATACGAGGTTTACCGAGCGGAGCCGTGTGTCTACAAGGTGTACGGAGCGGAGCTGCGTGTGTATGAGGTGAATAGACTGGAGCTCTGTGTGTACGAGGTGCACGGAGCGGAGCCACGTGTACGAGGTGTATGGAGCGGAGCCGCGTGTGTACGAGGTGTCCGGAGAGGAGCCGCGTGTGTACGAGGTGTCCGGAGAGGAGCCGCGTGTGTCCGAGGTGTCCGGAGAGGAGCCACGTGTGTATGAGGTGTACGGAGTGGAGCTCTGTGTGTGTGAGGTGTACGGAGCGGAGCCGCATGTGTATGAGGTGTATAGAATGGAGCTCTGTGTGTACGAAGTGCACGGAGCGGAGCCGCGTGTGTACGAGGTGTACGGAGCGGAACCATGTGTTTATGAGGTGTACGGAGCGGAGCCACGTGTGTACGAGGTGTACGGAGCGGAGCCCTGTGTGTACGAGGTGTACGGAGCGGAGCCCTGTGTGTACGAGGTGTACGGAGCTGAGCCATGTGTGTACGAGGTGTACAGAACGGCGTCACGTGTGTATGAGGTGTACTTCGCGGAGTCCTGTGTTTACGAGGTGTACGGAGCAGAGCCATGTGTATACGAGGTGTACGGAGCAGAGCCATGTGTGTACGAGGTGTACGGAGCAAATACCCTTATTATTACTATTATTACTACCTTCATGCAATTTTTGCAATATATTTTTTTACTTTTTTATTCCAGGATATTTGTTTTGTGTTTTGCTTTTGGTTTTCTCTGTGTAAAGGCCATGTGTTCATATGCAATTACATTTTGCATGCACATTAATTTACTTTTTCTGCTCAGACCCAGTTTCTCATTTGTTTCATTGCGCATTCTGTGCATATAAGGGTGTGACCGCCCTGTTTCTGAGTTGGAAAATCCATCCTGTCTGGCCTATACTATTACTGGTGGTTCAGTCCCTCTGTCCTTGTTCACATTTACGTCACTTGACAAGTGGAAAGGTTTTAAATACAAGAGTTAGGACTGTCCCACAAGGGTTGCCGTGACGTGGCGGGATGGCTTCTACATTATTTTGATCAAAATTATGTTAACTAAATACCCTTATTATTACTATTATTACTACCTTCATGCAATTTTTGCAATATATTTTTTTACTTTTTTATTCCAGGATATTTGTTTTGTGTTTTGCTTTTGGTTTTCTCTGTGTAAAGGTCATGTGTTCATATGCAATTACATTTTGCATGCACATTAATTTACTTTTTCTGCTCAGACCCAGTTTCTCTGAGGTGTACGGAGCGGAGCCCTGTGTGTGCGAGGTGTACGGAGCGGAGCTGTGTGTGTACGAGGTGTATGGAGTGGAGCCGTGTGTGTGAGGTGTACGGAGCGGAGCCGTGTGTGTGAGGTGTACGGAGCGGAGCCGTGTGTGTACGAGATGTACGGAGCGGAGCGGTGTGTGTACGAGATGTACGGAGCGGAGCTCTGTGTGTGTACGAGGTATACAGAGCGGAGCTGTGTGTGTAGGAGGAGTACGGAGCGGAGCTGTGTGTGTACGGAGTGGAGCCGTGTGTGTACGGAGTGGAGCCGTGTGTGTGTGACGGGGTATACTGCAGAGCAAGAAGGGACAACAGGCCGAGGGACGATCCAACAGATTTATTAACAAGAACGCTGGAACACACTGCTGTGTCACACATAAGTCCATTGTCTTGGGCTCCTGGGATCAGCCCAAGTGTAGGGGAGTAGAGGTTCCCACCTCCTAGTCAATGGTTTGGTCCATCGCACGGCTCCAAGGTGTCTACGAGGATGTGTATTGTGAGTCCTCCCCCTGCTGAGGAGAACAATGGTGATTCCCCTAGCTGTGTTGACCCAAGCCTGAATTCAATTATGGTCTAGATACACAAGTCTTGTGGAAAGGAGACAGGTTACTTACATAATTACATTATAGTCCCAGAGACACAGGCAATGGGGGAAGGAAACATATTGTTACAGGTACACACAAGACATTGCAAAGTATTGGGGAAAAATACATATCATGACAATCCCTTCCCCTCCTAATTTGTGTACGTACTAGGGACCTCTACAGGTCACTGGTTCAGTACACACAGGCATGGCGTAACTTACATGTGGCTTCATGCAGCCACGAATTGGCATCGTAGCTCTCCCACATCATTGCCCAGGAGAACAGCTGCAGGCAGACCACCCATCACCCCAACCACACATCGCCTGACCCCAAAACCAAAGTTCAGATCCACAGTGGCTGTGGGAATAGTCCTCCATCGTCCACCAGCCAGTTCAATGACAATCCCAGGTCCTCTATGGATTGCCTCAGGCCGAACCACTCGGGGATCAGCCAGCGTGAGGAAAGCCCCTGAGTCACAAAATCCAACAAGTCTTTGTCCATCCAGCACGACCTCCTGCAAGTGCTTACCTCAATGAGCAGAAGTCGTCATAGCTGCAGGTCGCACACCATAAACTCCTAGTGGTGCAACATGGGTGGGTGAGGCACTAGGCCAGTCCTCACGTAGTGCTGACACGTCTTCCTCCATGGCACTTGGCTGTACATAGTTAATAATATGATTGGGTACAGGATCAATCCTCATTTGAACAGCTGGGCAGGAGGCTTGCAGATGCCCCGGCTGCCCACATCGATAGCATCTGTGCTGTGTCTCACTCCATCCAATGCGTCCTCTTGGGCGAGGAGTAAGGGAACCTGCCGGTCAGCTCCCACCTGAAGGTGCTGTAGGGGTTTGAGGACGACTCCTCCATGGGCTGGCTGGACATGAGGCCTGCAGATGCCCTGGATGACCACAACCATAACACTTGCGCTCTGCTACTTCCTCTCCTCGTCGTATTCCAGAAAACGCAGTAGAAGCAACAGGAGGCACATTAACACAGGTATCAACACGAGGTGGTGGCTCAGAGGAACGGGGAACAATGGGGACAGAAGAACTGGGGGCCACCGGTGTTGTGGAGCTGGTAGGCCTCTCTCCATCCTCCAACAGAACTCTCCACTGAGGCTTGATGGTGAGAGCCTCCTCAGCGAGATGCAGCTTCTTCCACTGTAGCAGGTTTCCTCTCACGCACCCATTCCCTGATCTCAGCGGGGCACTGGGCAAAAAATTGTTCTTTTAGGATAACCTGGAGACAGGTGTTCCAGGTTAAGGCCTCCTCTGCCTCCAGCCAGCGATTACATATTTGTTTGAGTTTGTGGGCATACATCTTGAAAGACACTTCCTCATTACAGGCTAAAGTACGAAACTGGGTCCTGTAAGTGTCTGGGGTCACAGCATAATGTTCTAGAACAGTCCGTTTAATCTCTGCATACTCACAGTTCCACCGAGGGTCCATAGCTCTATAGGCTGCGGCAGCTCCACCCTCTAAGAGCCCCACCAGATGTCGGACGCGCTCCCTTTCCGGGACTTCCATTAATCGACACTGATGCTCAAAGTCCTGGAAGAAGCCCTCAATGTCACCGGAAGCCTCAATAAACGGCTTGAAGTCTTTGCGGGACACTCTGGGGAGATCCCTCATGGGGGATGCTGTGGGTACAGTCTGTCTGGAGCTTCTCGCTGCCTCCAAAGCGATCTCCCTCTCCAGCATTGCCCTCTGCCCCTCCAGCAATGCTCTCTCCTCCATCCTGCGCTGCCTCTCCTCGGCTCTGCACATGACCTCCATCTTATATTCTTAGGAGACCTCTTCTCCCAGCAAGGCCATCTCCTCCTCGTACCACACAACCCACTGACTTTTTTGGGTATTTACCTCCGGCTGCCATCTTTCCTCTCTTTGCTGTGAGGATCCTTCCTCAGCATCGTCTTGCAGGCGAACTGCTTCCAAAGCCTCAATCAGCTGCTCCTTGGAGAGTCCCTTGTAGCTGACTCCCAGTTCACGGGCCTTTGTTTGTAGATTCTTCGCAGTCCAGTTCTTGTACTCTGAGGCTCTGGTTCCAGAAGTTGATGGGCCGTTGTCCTCCATTTCTTCTGCTCCGATCCCACCTCTGCCAACCAGTTTGTGACGGGAGTATTCTCCAGAGCAAGGAGGGACAACAGGCCTGGGAACGATCCAACAGATTTATTGACCAGAAAACAGGAACAACACGAAGGTAATTTGCAGAGTCCCAAAATAAGTCCACAGGAAACTGATTCGGGGCACCTCCCAACAATCCTTGTGCCAGATCACAAAACCATAGTCCTTTAAGAGTCCCAGAAATCCACCACGATCATACAGAGGCCGAGGCTTCCTCAGACAGCCTCGTCCTTATCTTTCAGCATCCAACTCACATCTGCTGGGTCACACATAAGTCCATTGTCTTGGGCTCCTGGGATCAGCCCAAGTGTAGGGGAGTAGAGGTTCCCACCTCCTAGTCAATGGTTTGGTCCATCGCACGGCTCCGAGGTGTCTATGAGGATGTGTATTGTGAGTCCTCCCCCTGCTGAGGAGAACAATGGTGATTCCCCTAGCTGTGTTGACCCAAGCCTGAATTCAATTATGGTCTAGATACACAAGTCTTGTGGAAAGGAGACAGGTTACTTACATAATTACATTATAGTCCCAGAGACACAGGCAATGGGGGAAGGAAACATATTGTTACAGGTACACACAAGACATTGCAAAGTATTGGGGAAAAATACATATCATGACACGGAGTCGTGTGTGTATGAGGTGTACGGAGCGGAGCCGTGTGTGTATGAGGTGTACGGAGCGGAGCCGTGTGTGTACGAGGTGTACGGAGCGGAGCCGTGTGTGTACGAGGTGTACGGAGCGGAGCTGTGTGTACGAGGTGTACGGAGCGGAGCTGTGTGTGTACGAGGTGTACGGAGCGGAGCTGTGTGTGTACGAGGTGTACGGAGCGGAGCTGTGTGTGTACGAGGTGTACGGAGTGGAGCTGTGTGTGTACGAGGTGTACGGAGCGGAGCTGTGTGTACAAGGTGTACGGAGCGGAGCCGTGTGTGAACGAGGTGTACGGAGTGGAGCTCTGTGTGTGTGAGGTGTACGGAGCGGAGCCGCGTGTGTATGAGGTGAATAGACTGGAGCTCTGTGTGTACGAGGTGCACGGAGCGGAGCCATGTGTACGAGGTGTACGGAGCGGAGCCGCGTGTGTACGAGGTGTCCGGAGCGGAGCCGCGTGTGTACGAGGTGTACGGAGTGGAGCTCTGTGTGTGTGAGGTGTACGGAGCGGAGCCGCATGTGTATGAGGTGTATAGAGTGGAGCTCTGTGTGTACGAAGTGCACGGAGCGGAGCCGCGTGTGTACGAGGTGTACGGAGCGGAACCATGTGTTTATGAGGTGTACGGAGCGGAGCCGCGTGTGTACGAGGTGTACGGAGCGGAGCCCTGTGTGTACGAGGTGTACGGAGCGGAGCCCTGTGTGTACGAGGTGGACGGAGCGGAGCCCTGTGTGTATGAGGTGTACAGAACGGAGTCACGAGTGTATGAGGTGTACAGAGCGGAGTCACATGTGTATGAGGTGTACTTCGCGGAGTCCTGTGTTTATGAGGTGACAGAGCGCAGAGCCATATGTGTGCAAGGTGTTCGGAGCAGAGCCCTGTGTGTATGAGGTGTACAGAGCGGAGTCACATGTGTATAAGGTGTACTTCGCGGAGTCCTGTGTTTACGAGGTGACAGAGCGCAGAGCCATATGTGTGCAAGGTGTTCGGAGCAGAGCCCTGTGTGTACGAGGTGTACGGAGCGGAGCCATGTGTGCATGAAGTGTATGGAGTGGAGCCGTGCGTGTACGAGGTGTACATAGCAGAGCTGTGTGTGTACGAGATGTACGGAGCGGAGCCGCATGTGTACGAGGTGTACGGAGTGGAGCTCTGTGTGTGCGAGGTGTACGGAGCAGAGCCGGATGTGTATGAGGTGTATAGAGTGGAGCTCTGTGTGTACGAAGTGTACGGAGCGGAGCCGCGTGTGTACAAGGTGTACGGAGTGGAGCCGCATGTGTACGAGGTGTACGGAGTGGAGCCGCGTGTGTATACGAGGTGTATGGAGTGGAGCTCTGTGTGTACGGAGCGGAGCCGCGTGTGTATGACGTGTATAGAGTGGAGCTCTGTGTGTACGAGGTGCACGGAGCGGAGCCGCGTGTGTATGAGGTATACGGAGTGGAGCTCTGTGTGTGCGAGGTGTACGGAGCGGAGTCGCGTGTGTATGAGGTGTATAGAGTGGAGCTCTGTGTGTACGAGGTGCACGGAGCGTAGCCACGTGTGTACGAGGTGCACGGAGCAGAGCCGCGTGTGTAAGGAGCGGAGCCGCGTGTGTATGAGGTTTACCGAGCGGAGCCGTATGTGTACAAGATGTACGGAGCGGAGCCGCGTGTGTACGAGGTGTACGGAACGGAACCATGTGTTTATGAGGTGTACGGAGCGGAGCCGCGTGTGTACGAGGTGTATGGAGCGGAGCCGCGTGTGTACGGAGCGGAGCCGCATGTGTATGAGGTTTACGGAGTGGAACTGCGTGTGTACAAGGTGTACGGAGCGGAGCCGCGTGTGTACGAGGTGTACGGAACGGAACCATGTGTTTATGAGGTGTACGGAGCGGAGCCGCGTGTGTACGAGGTGTACGGAGTGGAGCCGCGAGTGTACGAGGCATACGGAGCTGAGCCGCGTGTGTACGTAGCAGAGCCCCGTGTATACGAGGTGTACGGAGCAGAGCCGTGTGTACGAGGTGTACGGAGCGGAGCCAGGTGTGTAAGTAGCAGAGCCACGTGCATACAAGGTGTACGGAGCGGAGCCATGAGTGTACGAGGTGTACGGAGCAGAGCCGTGTGTGTATGATGTGTACGGAGAGGAGCCGTGTGTGTACGGGGTGTACGGAGCGGAGCTGTGTGTGTACGAGGTGTACGGAACGGAGCCAGGTGTAATATGGAAAAAAATTCCAGCATCCAGATCAGTAATTAGATTAAAAACAATTTTATTCCTTTATTCCAAAATTTAAAAAAATCATAAGATTCTCCATCATGATAAGAGACGCATCAGAACGTGTAGTTGGACGCGTTTCGGACAAAAAAACAGTCCTTATTCTAAGACAACACATAATACATCTGAACACATGCTTATAAAGGGAAACAAAGGAAGTCAAGGAACAATCAAGACTAAACATAGCCAGCTGATTAATAGGAGGTAGTAAGTCAAAATCACACTTACAAAACACTCAAAATCTCATTCCTAATATTCATACCCGTTGGAACTCTGCTTTGTAACAATAACATCCATTTTGCCTCTCGGCGTAATAATAAATCATTTAAATTTCCCCTACGGTGGAAATTTAAATGATTTATTATTACGCCGAGAGGCGTAATAACATAACATCCATTTTGCCTCTCGGCGTAATAATAAATCATTTAAATTTCCCCTACGGTGGAAATTTAAATGATTTATTATTACGCCGAGAGGCAAAATGGATGTTATTGTTACAAAGCAGAGTTCCAACGGGTATGAATATTAGGAATGAGATTTTGAGTGTTTTGTAAGTGTGATTTTGACTTACTACCTCCTATTAATCAGCTGGCTATGTTTAGTCTTGATTGTTCCTTGACTTCCTTTGTTTCCCTTTATAAGCATGTGTTCAGATGTATTATGTGTTGTCTTAGAATAAGGACTGGTTTTTTGTCCGAAACGCGTCCAACTACACGTTCTGATGCGTCTCTTATCATGATGGAGAATCTTATGATTTTTTTAAATTTTGGAATAAAGGAATAAAAATTTTTTTAATCTAATTACTGATCTGGATGCTGGAATTTTTTTCCATATTACGCTTTGCTGCAGAGGGATCCTGTTTCCACATTCCGTGCACCGATCGGACTTATAGCTGTCTTCTTTGGGGTGAGCTGAAAAAATTTTCCTTTTTTTACGGAATGGAGCCAGGTGTATACATTGCAGAGCCACGTTTATATGAGGTGAACGGAGCGGAGCCGTGTGTGTACGAGGTGTATGAAGCAGAGCCGCGTGTTTACGGGGTGTAGGGAGCGGAGCCGTGTGTGTGCGAGGTGTACGAAGCAGAGCTGTGTGTGTTCGAGGTGTATGGAACGGAGCCCTGTGTGTATGAGGTGTACGGTGTGGAGCCCTGTGTGTACGAGGTGTACGGAGCGGAGCCGTGGGTGTACGGAGCAGAGTCGTGTGTGTACAAGGTGTACGGAGTGGAGCCCTGTGTGTCGAGGTGTACGGACCAGAGCCGTGTGTACGAGGTGTACAGAACAGAGCCATGTGTGTATGTGATGTACGGAGCAGAGCCGTGTGTGTAGGTAAGCCTGGCTGATGTTGCAGTGGGTCCATATCCCCCAGTGTTACACCAAGTAACTGTGCACACCTCACAACTTTTGAAGCACAGATAAAGGCACAGAGCATGCGGCGCCCATAACAGCAACTTTTGGCCTCACCCTAATCCACGGCCATTTACCACTGCTTTCTCCCCCGGCAGGAGGAGTTGTCAGAGGGACGCTGGTAGTGAGGGAAATTCAGCAGACGCCTGAGACTGCAGGGTGTAGACCCAAATCTGGGACTGTCCGCTGTATCCGGGACAGTTGGGACTAGAGATGAGCAGGTGGATTCATGGGTCTCTGGTCCAGCGTGCGTGGGACCTGGGGATTATTTTTTGTGCCGTCATTCACAGTCGGAGCCTCCAGAACGTTCTCCTCTTTATGTAGCGTCACTATACCACACCCGGCTTATTTGTGACTGTAAGGCCGTGTTCACACATTGCAAAAATACGTTGTTTTTTGTTTCCTGCAGGATCCGCACCATCTACAATAACGATCTTCTCCCCATTATTTGATGCGTTCTTGGTGCAGATGTGAAGCCGCGGTTTTAATGCGCTTTTTAGAGGACAGAAAAGCTTTGATTCTGCACTTAATAAAGTTTCTGCAGTTTTTTACCTGCGATTTTATTAGAGAGAGAAAATCCCCAAATCCGCACAGATCAGCCGCGTGCCTTGGGCGCCCAGCGGGCGCCTTTTATGGTAAAGTAGCTTTTATTAAGGATTTATTTACATAAATGAGGTAAAGAAAAAGGGGAGACAGATTATAAATACCCAGTAATACAAACAAGAAAAAACTTTTTGACAGTTAGAGTGATCAATGAGTGGGACAGGCTGCCAAGAGAAGTTGTGAGTTCTCCTTCAATGGAAGTCTTCAAACAGAGGCTGGACAGACATCTGACTGGGATGATTTAGCGAATCCTGCTTTGAGCAGGGGGTTGGACCAGATGGCCCAGGAGGTCCCTTCCAACTCTACGATTCTATGATTCAAACAACAGCAAAAAAGAGAAATGTAAAGTCATGAAAGAGAGAGGCAGAATAAAAGGGAGAAAGGGTTAAGGAGGAGAATGGGGAAAGAAAAATAGGGTTTTTTTTAACCCCTTAGAGACCTTGCCCTTTTTTGTTTTTGCGTTTCTGTTTTTCGCTCCCCTTCTTCCCGCAGCCATAACTTTTTTATGTTTCCGTCAGTATGGCCATGTTAGGGCTTGTTTTTTGCGGGACAAGTTGTGCTTTGGAACGACATCATTGGTTTTACCATATCGTGTACTCAAAAATGGGAAAAAAATTCCAAGTGCGGTGAAATTGCAAAAAAAGTGTAACGCCAGAAATTTTTTGGGGATTTTCTTTCTACCATATTCACCAAATGCTAAGACTGCCCTGCCATTATGATTCTCCAAGTCATTACAAGGTCATAGACACCAAACAGGTCTCAGTTCTTTTGTATTTAAGTGGTGAAAAAAATACAAAATTTGTTGGAAAAAAAAAGTGCAATTTTCTGAGACCCGTAGCATCTCCATTTTTCATGATCTTGGGTTGGGTGAGGGCTTAACGTTTGCGCGCTGAGCTGATGTTTTTATTGATCCCATCTTGGTGCGGATACGATCTTTTGATTACATTTTAATGCAATGTCGCGGCGACCAAAAGACCTTAATTCTGGCATTTTGCCTTTTTTTCTCACTACACCGTCTAATGATCGGTTTGTTCCTTTCTTTATTGATAGATCAGGTGATTCTGAACGCGGCGATACCAAATTTGTGTGTTTGGTTTTTCTATTGTTTTATTTTGAGTGGGGTGAAAGGGGGGGATTTGAACTTTTATATTTTTTGATATTTTTAAAAACATTTTTTTCACTTTTGGCCTGCTTCAATAGTTTCCATGGGAGACTAGAAGCTGCCATAACTCGCTCGGCTCTGCTACATACAGGCGATGATCAGATCTCCTGTATGTAGCAGAATACCTCACTTGAGCTGACGTGTGCTGGGAAAGATGCGGGCTCACCACCGGAGCCGACATCAAAGGGAGAGAAGCTACCTGCGCCGTACTAGGACGGTCATGAAGGGGTTAAGGAAAATGGGGAAAAGGGAAAAATGAAAGGGATAGAAAGAAAATGAAAAAGATTGGTCTGCACAGGATAGGCCGGGAAAGGGGTTACGGGACACATATAATACCTCATAGAATCGTAGAGTTGGAAGGGACCTCCTGGGCCATCTGGTCCAACCCCTTGCTCAAAGCAGGATTCGCTAAATCATCCCAGTCAGATGTCTGTCCAGCCTCTGTTTGAAGACTTCCATTGAAGGAGAACTCACCACTTCTCGTGGCGGCCTGTTCCACTCATTGATCACTCTAACTGTCAAAATGTTTTTTCTAATATCTAATCTGTGTCTCCTCCCATTCAGTTTCATCCCATTGCTTCTAGTCTTTCCTTGTGCAAATTAGAATAAAGTTGATCCTTCTACAATGTGACAGCCCTTGAGATATTTGTAAACAGCTATTAAGTCTCCTCTCAGTCTTCTCTTTTGCAAACTAAACATTCCCAAATCCTGCAACCTTTCCTCATAAGACAGGGTTTGCAGACCGGTCACCATTCTGGTCGCTCTTTTCTGAACTTGCTCCAGTTTGTTGATATCTTTTTTAAAATATGGTACCCAAAACTGGACACAATATTCCAGATGAGGTCTGACCAAAGAGGAGTAGAGGGAAATAATGACTTCACGTGATCTAGACTGTATGCTTCTGTTAATACATCCTAGAATTGCATTTGCCTTTTTTGCTGCTGCATCACACTGTTGACTCATATTCAGTCTGTGATCTATTAGTATACCCAAGACTTTTTCACATGTGCTGTTGCTTAGCCCTATTCCTCCCATTCTGTATATGTTTTTTTCATTTTTATTGCCCAGATGTAGTACTTTGCATTTTTCCCTGTTAAAAACCATTCTGTTAGTTGCTGCCCACTTCTCCAGTTTATTTATATCTTTTTGAATCCTCTCTCTTCTCTAGTATTAGCTATCCCTCCTAGCTTTGTGTCATCAGCAAATTTAATCAGTTTACCCTCAATTCCTTCATCTAAATCGTTGTTAAAGATGTTGAACAATACAGGGCCCAGGACTGAGCCCTGTGGTACCCCACTTGAGATATTCTTCCAACTGGATGTGCAGCCATTTACGACCACTCTTTGGGTCCGATCACTAAGCCAGTTATGAATCCACCTAACAGTTGCCTTGTCCATTCCATACTTAGTCATTTTTTCAATAAGGATTGTATGAGAGACTTTGTCAAATGCTTTGCTGAAGTCAAGATATACTATAGCTACAGCATTTCCTTGATCCACCCAATCAGTGATTCCGTCATAGAAGGAAATTAAGTTAGTCTGACATGACTTATTAGTTACAAACCCATGCTGACTCTGTTTAATCACTTCATTCTTACCCAGGTACTGACATACATGTTGTTTAATAATTTGTTCAAAGATCTTTCCTGGTATAGAAGTCAGACTCACCGGCCTATAGTTGCCTGGGTCCACCTTCGTCCCCTTTTTGAAGATAGGAACAACATTTGCTCTTCTCCGGTCTTCTGGGACTTCTCCTGTTCTCCAAGAATTTCAAAGATTATGGAGAGGGGTTCAAAAATTTCTTCTGCTATCTCCTTCAGTACTCTGGGGTGTAATTCATCTGGACCTGGAGACTTGAATTCATTTAGGTTAGCTAAGTGTTTCCTCACTATCTTTCTGTTAATAGATATCCTAGATTCTTCTATTCCCTTAATAGGACAGTGAAGAACAGTTGATGTTACATTTCCTTTCTGAGAGAAAACAGATGCAAAATAGGAATTTAAAAGTTCGGCCTTCTCAACATCCTGTCTTACCATTTCATCATTTTCATCCTGTAAAAATCCTATAGCATCTTTGACTTTTCTTTTACTTTTGGCATATCCCCAAAATCCTTTATTATTGCTTTTGACATCTCTTGCAAGCCTCAATTCATTGTCAGCTTTAGATAATCTGATTTGTGCCCTGCAGGTTCTGCAGACAGCATTATATTCTTCTTTAGATATGCCTCCCTCTTTCCATTTCCATTTACCTTATATATAAAACATTTAAGAGGCAGGAGGGGAAGAGAAGGAATGGGAAAGGCGAGGAAAGAAGAGGGGAGAAAGGAAGAACAGCTGTAACCAGGCGGAGAGACGAGAATCTACAGAAATCCTGACTGTTACACCATGGAAGATACTGATTGTTGGAGTCTGATAGCACCGCAGTTCTCATGGAATCACATCCACTTTGCTTGGACAATTAAACACAGCAGAAAATATGCAGCATTTACTCTACATGTGAACACGATCTAAACTTCATAGCAAAGTGGATGAGATTCCATGAAATCTGCGCTCTCTGTGGTCTGAAGACCCTGCGGACCTCTGGGGCTTTGATGCGTTTTCCCTTTATAGGCTTCTTCTGAAAAAACGTATTAAGAAAAAAATGTATGAAGAGAAAACCGCCGTCACATTTATAAGCGCAGAATCAAAGCTTTTCTGTACTATTAAAAAAGTGTTAAATGCGGCTTCATATCCGCCAAAAAACATCAAATATGGGGGAAAATGCAAAAAAGAAGCAGCAAACGCGCAATAATCAGGGAAGATTGTCACTGCGTCATCTGGGTCAGACATTTACAGAAGAAAGAACGCAGCATTTACGCTACGTGTGAACACGTCCTCTGTATCACAGCTTTATCACATTATTTTATGGGTTTTATAGAGAAAAATATCAATTACGCCATTTTGTTTTTCCGTAATTTACCGATTCCTGTAAATAATCTGATCGCTGCGTTCTGCAGGTCATTACAGTTATATTTGCACAACTATGTCCGGGTTATTTACTGATTTGTGATGCTTATTATTTAAAAAAACGCAATAAAAATAACATTGTTTTTTTATTATCAAGTGTTTTTCATTATTATTTATTAGTAATTTTATAGGATGAAAAAATCTCTTATACTCCTCTAGAATACAGAAACATCCATTGTACACAGCAGTGTATTTCTATCAGAATAATCTGCCTGTAGTCAGAGCCTGGAATATGGATCAAGTGCACACAATCCTGCAGTCACTTCACCGGAGCTTGTGCCTCAGCAGCTTACAGTGCCTGTCAGTAATGTTGAGGCTGTGGGTTCAGGATCTGGAAGTCTAACATTAACCCCTACCTTACACTGGACGTACTATTCCGTCCATGTGACCTGGGACTTAAGTCCCATGTGCCAGGAGTGGTCACGTACTGCTCCCGTCGCATTAACCCCTGGCACACTGCGATCAAACATGATTGCAGTGTACCGGGGGCATAGGGAAGAATCGCGTATGGAGGGGTCTCCCTGCGTGCTTCCTTAAGACCCTTGGAGCAATGCGATGTGCTCTCATTGTCGAGGCATATACAAGGAGGTGGCTTGACAGTGCCTGCTGAGAGCAGGTGCTGAGAAAGCCTCCTGCAGTGCCTGTCAGATCACTGATCTAACATAGTGCACTTTATAGCAATGTCCCCCCTGGGACAATATAGTAAAGTAAAAAAAAAACAAAAAACGTGTAAAAATAATTTATAAAAAATTCCTAAATAAAAAACATCCTTAATCTTTTTTGTAAGTAAAAACAATAAAAGTACACATATTTGGAATCAACGCGTCCGTAACGACCCGCCCTATAAAACTGTCCCACTAGTTAACCCATTTATTAAACACCTTTAAAAAAAACAAGGTGAAAAACAATGCTTTATCATCATACCAGCGAACAAAAATTGCAATAACGCGCAATCAAAAAGACGTATATAAATAAACATGGTACCGCTGAAATGTCATCTTGTCCCGCAAAAAACAATCCGCCATACAGCTGTTCATTTTTTTTAAACATTCAAAAAATTCCTGTGAAGTAGCTGAAGGGCTAATAAACTTTTTGAATGTGGTTTTGAGGGGTACAGTTTTTAGAATGGTGTCACTTTTGGGTATTTTATGTCATATAGACCCCTCAAAGACACTTCAAATGTGATGTGGTCCCTGAAAAAAAAAAATATGGTGTTGTAAAAATTAGAAATCGCTGGTCAACTTTTAACCCTTATAACTTCGTAAGAAAAAACAGTTTGGTTCCAAAATTGTGGTGATGTAAAGTAAACACGTGGGAAATGTTACTTATTAAGTATTTTGTGTGCCACATCTCTGTGATTTAAGGGCATAAAAATTCAAAGTTGGAAAATTGCAAAATTTTAAAAATTTTCGCCAAATTTCCGTTTTTTTCACAAATAAACGCAAGTTATATGAATGAAATTTTACCACTAACAAGAAGTACAATATGTCACGAGAAAACAAAGTCAGAATCACCGGGATCCATGGAAGCTCCAGAGTTATTACCTCATAAAGGGACAGTGGTCAGAATTGTAAAAATTGGCCCGGTCATGAACGTGCAAACCACCCTTGGGGGTGAAGGGGTTAAGCTGCTTTTCTCTTTATATCTTTACCATATCACTTTTTATTCTCTTTTCTTACCCGTTGCACAGTTGCACTTTCACTGGTCACTTGGTGGGGTCACATTTGGCTCTTTTCACATGCATTGTTTTGTTTCCGGACCCCCTCACTATCACTTTACCTGACTGATCGCTACCAGATGGCTATATGCAGCATTATTCATCTTGGTCTTACCAACAGGTTTTCATCCTGAACCTCCTGCTTCACTGGGGATGCTGAACGTTCACGTGGTGTGGGCCCGTCCGGTCTCCATGGCAACGAGTCCATCCAGCGTCATTCCGGTCACTCCCTTCGGTGACACCATCCAATCAGAGGTGCCCGGAGGCGGAGTTACCCGGGATGGCGCGTGACGCTGTTTCCTGGATCCCGCATGTGACACACCACCCGGGGGCGTCACAGATGCATGTACCCACGTGGGGTATGCTCGCTCCCTGTGACATCCCAAAAACAAAGAGGTATTCAGCTTACCTTTTTATCTGTCAAATTGGAGGCAGTTCTTTACTGAAGGTGCTAGGAAATGTCACAAGCTGACATAAGTACAAAAAATCCAAATATTCCAGCACATTTTCTTGTATAAAAAGTTGAATCTTTAAAGATTCAACTTTTTAAACAAGAAGATGTGCTGGAATATTTGGATTTTTCGCTCCCTGTGACCTCTGATTGGCTTTTGCCCCCGGTCGTTCGGTTTACACCAATAAGCCATCAGGGGTATGTCCCAACCACTATTAGGTGTCACGCCAATAACATGAACCTGGACAGGAAAGGGCCGGTATAAACAGTAACCACCAATGTGATTGGCTGACATTGGCCGACTCAATCATGTGTTCCATAGATGTCACCGGGGAACAGCCCCAAGTCCTTTAGAAGCAACCCCACTTTACCCCAGAGTTACTCCCCTTGCCTGGATTAGTGCAGGACCTTGGTGTGTTGGAAACACTTATCTATACCCTCTGAGGAAGCTGATGTGGCGAAACGCCCGTAAGAGGGAATAGTGGTGAATCTGTCATCTTTCTCTGTACACTCCCGGCATGTCGTCTGTAGGATCTGTAATCGCCATCTCTTGTTAGGATGGTTCCTCCTTTACACTATATGGGCTGTGCTGTATTCCTGGGATATCCCATATAGCACTGGCTGCACTTTATATCTCCTCTCTGTACTCCAGGGATGTAATGCGCTGTCAGCTCCTTATTCTCTCACTATTTATACCCTTTGTGTCACAGTACGGCAGCTCCTGTCTTCGCACACACTGGGCAGTGTGCCGTGCACAACCTCCATATGCCAGCTCCCCCTGTACATGCCACGCACAACCTCCATATGCCAGCTCACCAATGTAAATGCCATGCACAACCTCCATATGCCAGCTCCCCATGTATATGCCACGCACAACCTCCATATGCCAGCTCCCCCTGTATATGCCACGCACAACCTCCATATGCCAGCTCCCCCTGTATATGCCACGCACAACCTCCATATGCCAACTCACCCCTGCATATGCCACGCACAACCTCCATATGCCAGCTCCCCATGTATATGCCACGCACAACCTCCATATGCCAGCTCCCCCTGTATATGCCACGCACAACCTCCATATGCCAGCTCCCTGTATATGCCACGCACAACCTCCATATGCCAGCTCACCCGCCATATGCCACGCACCACCTCCATATGCCAGCTCCCCCCTGTATATGCCACGCACATCCTCCATATGCCAGCTCACCCGCCATATGCCACGCACAACCTCCATATGCCAGCTCCCCCTGTATATGCCACGCACAACCTCCATATGCCAGCTCACCCTTTATATGCCACGCACAACCTCCATATGCCAGCTCCCCCTGTATATGCCACGCACCACCTCCACATGCCAGCTCCCCCTGTATATGCCACGCACAACCTCCATATGCCAGCTCCCCCTATGTATGCCACGCACAACCTCCATATGCCAGCTCCCCCTGTATATGCCATGCACAAAATCCATATACCAGCTCACCCCTATATATGCCACGCACAACCTCCATATGCCAGCTCACCCCTGTATATGCCACGCACAACCTCCAAATGCCAGCTCACCCCTGTATATGCCACGCACAACCTCCATATGCCAGCTCACCCCTGTATATGCCACGCACAACCTCCATATGCCAGCTCACCCGGCATATGCCACGCACCACCTCCATATGCCAGCTCCCCCTGTATATGCCACGCACAACCTCCATATGCCAGCTCCCCCTGTATATGCCATGCGCAACCTCCATATGCCAGCTCACCCTTTATATGCCACGCACAACCTCCATGTGCCAGCTCCCCCTGTATATGCCACGCACCACCGCCACATGCCAGTTCCCCCTGTATATGCCACGCACAACCTCCATATGCCAGCTCCCCCTATGTATGCCACGCACAACCTCCATATGCCAGCTCACCCACCATATGCCACGAACCACCTCCATATGCCAGCTCCCACCTGTATATGCCACACACAACCTCCATATACCAGCTCACCCCTATATATGCCACGCACAACCTCCATATGCCAGCTCACCCCTGTATATGCCACGCACAACCTCCATATGCCAGCTCACCCCTGTATATGCCACGCAAAACCTGCATATGCCAGCTCACCCCTGTATATGCCACGCACAACCTCCATATGTCAGCTCACCCGGCATATGCCACGCACCACCTCCATGTGCCAGCTCCCCCTGTATATGCCACGCACAACCTCCATATGCCAGCTCACCCTGTATATGCCACACACAACCTCCATATGCCAGCTCACCCTTTATATGCCACGCACAACCTCCATATGCCAGCTCCCCCTATATATGCCACGCACCACCTCCACATGCCAGTTCCCCCTGTATATGCCACGCACAACCTCCATATGCCAGCTCCCCCTGTATATGCCACGCTCAACCTCCATATGCCAGCTCCCCCTGTATATGCCACGCACAACCTCCATATGCCAGCTCACCCTTTATATGCCACGCACAACCTCCATATGCCAGCTCCCCCTGTATATGCCACGCACCACTTCCACATGCCAGTTCCCCCTGTATATGCCACGCACAACCTCCATATGCCAGCTCCCCCTATGTATGCCACGCACAACCTCCATATGCCAGCTCACCCGCCATATGCCACGCACCACCTCCATATGCCAGCTCCCCCCTGTATATGCCACACACAACCTCCATATGCCAGCTCCCCCTGTATATGCCATGCACAACCTCCATATACCAGCTCACCCCTATATATGCCACGCACAACCTCCATATGCCAGCTCACCCCTGTATATGCCAAGCACAACCTCCAAATGCCAGCTCACCCCTGTATATGCCACGCACAACCTCCATATGCCAGCTCACCCCTGTATATGCCACGCACAACCTCCATATGCCAGCTCACCCGGCATATGCCACGCACCACCTCCATATGCCAGCTCCCCCTGTATATGCCACGCACAACCTCCATATGCCAGCTCCCCCTGTATATGCCATGCACAACCTCCATATGCCAGCTCACCCTTTATATGCCACGCACAACCTCCATATGCCAGCTCCCCCTGTATATGCCACGCACCACCGCCACATGCCAGTTCCCCCTGTATATGCCACGCACAACCTCCATATGCCAGCTCCCCCTATGTATGCCACGCACAACCTCCATATGCCAGCTCACCCACCATATGCCACGCACCACATCCATATGCCAGCTCCCACCTGTATATGCCACACACAACCTCTATATACCAGCTCACCCCTGTATATGCCACGCACAACCTCCATATGCCAGCTCACCCCTGTATATGCCACGCACAACCTCCATATGCCAGCTCACCCCTGTATATGCCACGCACAACCTCCATATGCCAGCTCACCCCTGTATATGCCACGCACAACCTCCATATGCCAGCTCACCCGGCATATGCCACGCACCACCTCCATGTGCCAGCTCCCCCTGTATATGCCACGCACAACCTTCATATGCCAGCTCACCCTGTATATGCCACACACAACCTCCATATGCCAGCTCACCCTTTATATGCCACGCACAACCTCCATATGCCAGCTCCCCCTGTATATGCCACGCACCACCTCCACATGCCAGTTCCCCCTGTATATGCCATGCACAACTTCCATATGCCAGCTCCCCCTGTATATGCCACGCACAACCTCCATATGCCAGCTCCCCCTGTATATGCCACGCACAACCTCCATATGCCAGCTCCCTGTATATGCCACGCACAACCTCCATATGCCAGCTCACCCGCCATATGCCACGCACCACCTCCATATGCCAGCTCCCCCCTGTATATGCCACGCACGTCCTCCATATGCCAGCTCACCCGCCATATGCCACGTACAACCTCCATATGCCAGCTCCCCCTGTATATGCCACGCACAACCTCCATATGCCAGCTCACCCTTTATATGCCACACACAACCTCCATATGCCAGCTCCCCCTGTATATGCCACGCACCACCTCCACATGCCAGCTCCCCCTGTATATGCCAAGCACAACCTCCATATGCCAGCTTCCCCTATGTATGCCACGCACAACCTCCATATGCCAGCTCCCCCTGTATATGCCATGCACAAAATCCATATACCAGCTCACCCCTATATATGCCACGCACAACCTCCATATGCCAGCTCACCCCTGTATATGCCACGCACAACCTCCAAATGCCAGCTCACCCCTGTATATGCCACGCACAACCTCCATATGCCAGCTCACCCCTGTTTATGCCACGCACAACCTCCATATGCCAGCTCACCCGGCATATGCCACGCACCACCTCCATATGCCAGCTCCCCCTGTATATGCCACGCACAACCTCCATATGCCAGCTCCCCCTGTATATGCCATGCGCAACCTCCATATGCCAGCTCACCCTTTATATGCCACGCACAACCTCCATGTGCCAGCTCCCCCTGTATATGCCACGCACCACCGCCACATGCCAGTTACCCCTGTATATGCCACGCACAACCTCCATATGCCAGCTCCCCCTATGTATGCCACGCACAACCTCCATATGCCAGCTCACCCACCATATGCCACGAACCACCTCCATATGCCAGCTCCCACCTGTATATGCCACACACAACCTCCATATACCACCTCACCCCTATATATGCCACGCACAACCTCCATATGCCAGCTCACCCCTGTATATGCCACGCACAACCTCCATATGCCAGCTCACCCGGCATATGCCACGCACCACCTCCATGTGCCAGCTCCCCCTGTATATGCCACGCACAACCTCCATATGCCAGCTCACCCTGTATATGCCACACACAACCTCCATATGCCAGCTCACCCTTTATATGCCACGCACAACCTCCATATGCCAGCTCCCCCTATATATGCCACGCACCACCTCCACATGCCAGTTCCCCCTGTATATGCCACGCACAACCTCCATATGCCAGCTCCCCCTGTATATGCCACGCACAACCTCCATATGCCAGCTCCCCCTGTATATGCCACCCACAACCTCCATATGCCAGCTCCCCCTGTATATGCCACGCACAACCTCCATATGCCAGCTCACCCTTTATATGCCATGCACAACCTCCATATGCCAGCTCCCCCTGTATATGCCACGCACCACCTCCACATGCCAGTTCCCCCTGTATATGCCACGCACAACCTCCATATGCCAGCTCCCCCTATGTATGCCACGCACAACCTCCATATGCCAGCTCACCCGCCATATGCCACGCACCACCTCCATATGCCAGCTCCCCCCTGTATATGCCACACACAACCTCCATATGCCAGCTCCCCCTGTATATGCCATGCACAACCTCCATATACCAGCTCACCCCTATATATGCCAAGCACAACCTCCATATGCCAGCTCACCCCTGTATATGCCACGCACAACCTCCAAATACCAGCTCACCCCTGTATATGCCACGCACAACCTCCATATGCCAGCTCACCCCTGTATATGCCACGCACAACCTCCATATGCCAGCTCACCCGGCATATGCCACGCACCACCTCCATATGCCAGCTCCCCCTGTATATGCCACGCACAACCTCCATATGCCAGCTCCCCCTGTATATGCCATGCACAACCTTCATATGCCAGCTCACCCTTTATATGCCACGCACAACCTCCATATGCCAGCTCCCCCTGTATATGCCACGCACCACCGCCACATGCCAGTTCCCCCTGTATATGCCACGCACAACCTCCATATGCCAGCTCCCCCTATGTATGCCACGCACAACCTCCATATGCCAGCTCACCCACCATATGCCACGCACCACCTCCATATGCCAGCTCCCACCTGTATATGCCACACACAACCTCTATATACCAGCTCACCCCTGTATATGCCACGCACAACCTCCATATGCCAGCTCACCCCTGTATATGCCACGCACAACCTCCATATGCCAGCTCACCCCTGTATATGCCACGCACAACCTCCATATGCCAGCTCACCCCTGTATATGCCACGCACAACCTCCATATGCCAGCTCACCCGGCATATGCCACGCACCACCTCCATGTGCCAGCTCCCCCTGTATATGCCACGCACAACCTTCATATGCCAGCTCACCCTGTATATGCCACACACAACCTCCATATGCCAGCTCACCCTTTATATGCCACGCACAACCTCCATATGCCAGCTCCCCCTGTATATGCCACGCACCACCTCCACATGCCAGTTCCCCCTGTATATGCCACACACAACCTCCATATGCCAGCTCACCCTGTATATGCCACACACAACCTCCATATGCCAGCTCCCCCTGTATATGCCACGCACAACCTCCATATGCCAGCTCCCCCTGTATATGCCACGCACAACCTCCATATGCCAGCTCCCCCTGTATATGCCACGCACAACCTCCATATGCCAGCTCCCCCTGTATATGCCACGCACAACCTCCATATGCCAGCTCACCCTTTATATGCCACGCACAACCTCCATATGCCAGCTCCCCCTGTATATGCCACGCACCACCTCCACATGCCAGTTCCCCCTGTATATGCCACGCACAACCTCCATATGCCAGCTCCCCCTATGTATGCCACGCACAACCTCCATATGCCAGCTCACCCGCCATATGCCACGCACCACCTCCATATGCCAGCTCCCACCTGTATATGCCACACACAACCTCCATATACCAGCTCACCCCTATATATGCCACGCACAACCTCCATATGCCAGCTCACCCCTGTATATGCCACGCACAACCTCCATATACCAGCTCACCGCTGTATATGCCATGCACAACCTCCATTTGCCAGCTCACCCCTGTATATGCCACGCACAACCTCCATATGCCAGCTCACCCCTGTATATGCCATGCACAACCTCCATATGCCAGCTCACCTGGCAAATGCCACGCACCACCTCCATGTGCCAGCTCCCCCTGTATATGCCACGCACAACCTCCATATGCCAGCTCACCCCTGTATATGCCACACACAACCTCCATATGCCAGCTCACCCTTTATATGCCACGCACAACCTCCATATGCCAGCTCCCCCTGTATATGCCACGCACAACCTCCATATGCCAGCTCACCCTGTATATGCCACGCACAACCTCCATATGCCAGCTCCCCCTGTTTATGCCACACACAACCTCCATATGCCAGCTCACCCCTGTATATGCCACGCACCACCTCCACATGCCAGCTCCCCCTGTATATGCCACGCACAACCTCCATATGCCAGCTCCCCCTGTATATGCCACACACAACCTCCATATGCCAGCTCCCCCTGTATATGCCACGCATAACCTCCATATGCCAGCTCACCCTTTATATGAAACGCACAACCTCCATATGCCAGCTCACCCTTTATATGCCACACACAACCTCCATATGCCAGCTCACCCGCCATATGCCACGCACAACCTCCATATGCCAGCTCCCCCTGTATATGCCACGCACAACCTCCATATGCCAGCTTCCCCTGTATATGCCACGCACAACCTCCATATGCCAGCTCCCCCTGTATATGCCATGCACAACCTTCATATGCCAGCTCCCCCTATGTATGCCACGCACAACCTCCATATGCCAGCTCACCCGCCATATGCCACGCACCACCTCCATATGCCAGCTCCCACCTGTATATGCCACACACAACCTCCATATACCAGCTCACCCCTATATATGCCACGCACAACCTCCATATGCCAGCTCACCCCTGTATATGCCACGCACAACCTCCATAGGCCAGCTCACACCTGTATATGCCACGCACAACCTCCATATGCCAGCTCACCCCTGTATATGCCACGCACAACCTCCATATGCCAGCTCACCCGGCATATGCCACGCACCACCTCCATGTGCCAGCTCCCCCTGTATATGCCACGCACAACCTCCATATGCCAGCTCACCCTGTATATGCCACACACAACCTCCATATGCCAGCTCACCCTTTATATGCCACGCACAACCTCCATATGCCAGCTCCCCCTGTATATGCCACGCACAACCTCCATATGCCAGCTCACCCTGTATATGCCACGGACAACCTCCATATGCCAGCTCCCCCAGTATATGCCACACACAACCTCCATATGCCAGCTCACCCGCCATATGCCACGCACCACCTCCATATGCCAGCTCCCCCTGTATATGCCACGCACAACCTCCATATGCCAGCTCCCCCTGTATATGCCACACACAACCTCCATATGCCAGCTCCCCCTGTATATGCCACGCATAACCTCCATATGCCAGCTCACCCTTTATATGCAACGCACAACCTCCATATGCCAGCTCACCCTTTATATGCCACACACAACCTCCATATGCCAGCTCACCCGCCATATGCCACGCACCACCTCCATATGCCACGCACAACCTCCATATGCCAGCTCCCCCTGTAGATGCCACGCACAACCTCCATATGCCAGCTCCCCCTGTATATGCCACGCACAACCTCCATATGCCAGCTCACCCTTTATATGCCACGCACAACCTCCATATGCCAGCTCCCCCTGTATATGCCACGCACCAACTCCACATGCCAGTTCCCCCTGTATATGCCACGCACAACCTCCATATGCCAGCTCCCCCTATGTATGCCACGCACAACCTCCATATGCCAGCTCACCCGCCATATGCCACGCACCAACTCCATATGCCAGCTCCCCCCTGTATATGCCACACACAACCTCCATATGCCAGCTACCCCTGTATATGCCATGCACAACCTCCATATACCAGCTCACCCCTATATATGCCACGCACAACCTCCATATGCCAGCTCACCCCTGTATATGCCACGCACAACCTCCATATGCCAGTTCACCCCTGTATATGCCACGCACAACCTCCATATGCCAGCTCACCCCTGTATATGCCACGCACAACCTCTATATGCCAGCTCACCCGGCATATGCCACGCACCACCTCCATATGCCAGCTCCCCCTGTATATGCCACGCACAACCTCCATATGCCAGCTCCCCCTGTATATGCCACGCACAACCTCCATATGCCAGCTCACCCTTTATATGCCACGAACAACCTCCATATGCCAGCTCACCCGCCATATGCCACGCACCACCTCCATATGCCAGCTACCCCCTGTATATGCCACACACAACCTCCATATGCCAGCTCCCCCTGTATATGCCACGCACAACCTCCATATACCAGCTCACCCCTATATATGCCACGCACAACCTCCATATGCCAGCTCCCCCTGTATATGCCACGCACAACCTCCATATGCCAGCTCACCCCTGTATATGCCACGCACAACCTCCATATGCCAGCTCACCCCTGTACATGCCACGCACAACCTCCATATGCCAGCTCACCCCTGTATATGCCACGCACAACCTCCATATGCCAGCTCACCCCTGTATATGCCACGCACAACCTCCATATGCCAGCTCACCCGGCATATGCCACGCACCACCTCCATATGCCAGCTCCCCCTGTATATGCCACGCACAACCTCCATATGCCAGCTCCCCCTGTATATGCCACGCACAACCTCCATATGCCAGCTCACCCTTTATATGCCACGCACAACCTCCATATGCCAGCTCCCCCTGTATATGCCAAGCACCACCTCCACATGCCAGTTCCCCCAGTATATGCCACGCACAACCTCCATATGCCAGCTTCCCCTATGTATGCCACGCACAACCTCCATATGCCAGCTCACCCGCCATATGCCACGCACCACCTCCATATGCCAGCTCCCCCCTGTATATGCCACACACAACCTCCATATGCCAGCTCCCCCTGTATATGCCATGCACAACCTCCATATACCAGCTCACCCCTATATATGCCACGCACAACCTCCATATGCCAGCTCACCCCTGTATATGCCACGCACAACCTCCACATGCCAGCTCACCCCTGTATATGCCACGCACAACCTCCATATGCCAGCTCACCCCTGTATATGCCACGCACAACCTCCATATGCCAGCTAACCCGGCATATGCCACGCACCACCTCCATGTGCCAGCTCCCCCTGTATATGCCACGCACAACCTCCATATGCCAGCTCACCCTGTATATGCCATGCACAACCTCCATATGCCAGCTCCCCCTGTATATGCCACGCACAACCTCCATATGCCAGCTCACCCTGTATATGCCACGCACAACCTCCATATGCCAGCTCCCCCTGTATATGCCACACACAACCTCCATATGCCAGCTCACCTGCCATATGCCACGCACCACCTCCATATGCCAGCTCCCCCTGTATATGCCACGCACAACCTCCATATGCCAGCTCCCCCTGTATATGCCACACACAACCTCCATATGCCAGCTCCCCCTGTATATGCCACGCACAACCTCCATATGCCAGCTCACCCTTTATATGCCACGCACAACCTCCATATGCCAGCTCCCCCTGTATATGCCACGCACCACCTCCACATGCCAGTTCCCCCTGTATATGCCACGCACAACCTCCATATGCCAGCTCCGCCTATGTATGCCACGCACAACCTCCATATGCCAGCTCCCCCCTGTATATGCCACACACAACCTCCATATGCCAGCTCCCCCTGTATATGCCATGCACAACCTTCATATGCCAGCTCACCCCTGTATATGCCATACACAACCTCCATATGCCAGCTCCGCCTATGTATGCCACGCACAACCTCCATATGCCAGCTCCCCCCTGTATATGCCACACACAACCTCCATATGCCAGCTCCCCCTGTATATGCCACGCACAACCTCCATATGCCAGCTCACCCCTGTATATGCCACGCACAACCTCCATATGCCAGCTCACCCGGCATAAGCCACGCACCACCTCCATATGCCAGCTCCCCCTGTATATACCACGCACAACCTCCATATGCCAGCTCACCCCTGTATATGCCACGCACAACCTCCATATGCCAGCTCACCCCTGTATATGCCACGCACAACCTCCATATGCCAGCTCACCCCTGTATATGCCACGCACAACCTCCATATGCCAGCTCACCCGGCATATGCCAAGCACCACCTCCATATGCCAGCTCACCCCTGTATATGCCACGCACAACCTCCATATGCCAGTTCACCCTGTATATGCCACGCACAACCCCCATATGCCAGCTCACCCTATATATGCCAAGCACAACCTCCATATGCTAGCTCCCCCTGTATATGCCACGCACAACCTCCATATGCCAGCTCCCCCTGTATATGCCACGCACAACCTCCATATGCCAGCTCCCCCTGTATATGCCACACACAACCTCCATATGCCAGCTCACCCGCCATATGCCACGCACCACCTCCATATGCCAGCTCCCCCTGTATATGCCACGCACAACCTCCATATGCCAGCTCCCCCTGTATATGCCACACACAACCTCCATATACGAGCTCACCCGACATATGCCACGCAACACCTCCAAATGCCAGCTCCACCTGTATATGCCACGCACAACCTCCATATGCCAGCTCACCCTGTATATGCCATGCACAACCTCCATATGCCAGCTCCCCCTGTATATGCCACGCACCACCTCCATATGCCAGCTCCCCCTTTATATGCCACGCACAACCTCCATATGCCAGCTCACCCCTGTATATGCCACGCACAACCTCCATATGCCATCTCCCCCTGTATATGCCACGCACAACCTCCATATGCCAGCTCCCCCTGTATATGCCACGCACAACCTCCATATGCCAGTTCACCCTTTATATGCCACGCACAACCTCCATATGCCAGCTCCCCCTGTATATGCCACGCACAACCTCCATATGCCAGCTCACCCAGTATATGCCACGCACTACCTCCATATGCCAGCTCCCCCTGTATATGCCACGCACCACCTCCATATGCCAGCTCCCCCTGTATATGCCACCTCTCCCTGAATATGTCACGCACACCCTCCATATGCCAGCTCCCCCTATAAATGCCACGCACAACCTCCATATGCCAGCTCACCCTGCATATGCCACGCACAACCTCCATATGCCAGCTCCCCCTATATATGCCACGCACAACCTCCATATGCCAGCTCACCCTGTATATGCCACGCACAACCTCCATATGCCAGCTCACCCTGTATATGCCACACACCACCTCCACATGCCAGCTCCCCCTGTATATGCCATGCACAACCTCCATATGCCAGCTCCCCCTGTACATGCCACGCACAACCTCCATATGCCAGCTCACCCCTGTATATGCCACGCACAACCTCCATATGCCAGCTCCCATTGTATATGCCACGCACAACCTCCATATGCCAGCTCATCTTGTATATGCCACGCACCACCTCCATATGCCAGCTCCCTCTGTATATGCCACGCACAACCTCCATATGCCAGCTCACCCCTGTATATGCCACGCATAACCTCCTTATGCCAGCTCACCCTTTATATGCCACGCACAACCTCCATATGCCAGCTCACCCTTTATATGCCACGTACAACCTCCATATGCCAGCTCCCCCTGTATATGCCACGCACAACCTCCATATGCCAGCTCACCCTGTGTATGCCACGCACAACCTCCATATGCCAGGTCACATTGTATATGCCACGCACAACCTCCATATGCCAGCTCCCCCTGTATATGCCACACACAACCTCCATATGCCAGCTCACCCTGTATATGCCACGCACAACCTTCATATGCCAGCTCACCCTGTATATGCCACGCACAACCTCTATATGCCAGCGCACCCTGTATATGCCTCACACCACCTCCACATGCCACCTTCCCCCTGTATATGTCTCGCACAACCTCCATATGCCAGCTCACCCCTGTATATGCCACGCACAACCTCCATATGCCAGCTCCCCCTGTATATGCCACGCACAACCTCCATATGCCAGCTCCCCCTGTATATGCCACGCACAACCTCCATATGCCAGCTCACCTTGTATATGCCACTCACCACCTTCATATGCCAGCTCAACCTGTATATGCCACGCACAACCTCCATATGCCAGCTCACCCCTGTATATGCCACGCACAACCTCCATATGCCAGCTCCCCCTGAATATGCCACGCACAACCTCCATATGCCAGCTCACCCCTGTATATGCCACGCACAACCTCCATATGCCAGCTCCCCCTGTATATGCCACGCACCACCTCCATATGCCAGCTCCCCCTGTATATGCCACCTCTCCCTGAAAATGTCACGCACACCCTCCATATGCCAGCTACCCCTATAAATGCCACGCACAACCTCCATATGCCAGCTCACCCTGCATATGCCACGCACAAACTCCATATGCCAGCTCCCCCTATATATGCCACGCACAACCTCCATATGCCAGCTCACCCTGTATATGCCACGCACAACCTCCATATGCCAGCTCACCCTGTATATGCCACACACCACCTCCACATGCCAGCTCCCCCTGTATATGCCACGCACAACCTCCATATGCCAGCTCCCCCTGTACATGCCACGCACAACTTCCATATGCCAGCTCACCCCTGTATATGCCACGCACAACCTCCATATGCCAGCTCCCCCTGTATATGCCACGCACAACCTCCATATGCCAGCTCATCTTGTATATGCCACGCACCACCTCCGTATGCCAGCTCCCCCTGTATATGCCACGCACAACCTCCATATGCCAGCTCACCCCTGTATATGCCATGCATAACCTCCTTATGCCAGCTCCCCCTGAATATGCCTCGCACAACCTCCATATGTCAGCTAACCCTTTATATGCCACGCACAACCTCCATATGCCAGCTCACCCTTTATATGCCACGCACAACCTCCATATGCCAGCTCCCCATGTATATGCCACGCACAACCTCCATATGCCAGCTCACCCTGTGTATGCCACGCACAACCTCCATATGCCAGGTCACATTGTATATGCCACGCACAACCTCCATATGCCAGCTCCCCCTGTATATGCCACACACAACCTCCATATGCCAGCTCACCCTGTATATGCCACGCACAACCACCATATGCCAGCTTACCCTGTATATGCCACGCACAACCTCTATATGCCAGCTCACCCTGTATATGCCACACACCACCTCCACATGCCAGCTCCCCCCTGTATATGTCACGCACAACCTCCATATGCCAGCTCCCCCTGTATATGCCACGCACAACCTCCATATGCCAGCTCCCCCTGTATATGCCACGCACAACCTCCATATGCCAGCTCACCTTGTATATGCCACGCACCACCTCCATATGCCAGCTCCCCCTGTATATGCCACGCACAACCTCCATATGCCAGCTCACCCCTGTATATGCCACGCACAACCTCCATATGCCAGCTCCCCCTGAATATGCCACGCACAACCTCCATATGCCAGCTCACCCTTTATATGCCACGCACAACCTCCATATGCCACCTCCCCCTGTATATGCCACACACAACCTCCATATGCCAGCTAACCCTGCATATGCCATGCGCAACCTCCATATGCCAGCTCCCCCTTTATATGCCACGCACAACCTCCATATGCCAGCTCCCCCTGTATATGCCACGTACAACCTCCATATGCCAGCTCACCCCTGTATATGCCATGCACAACCTCCATATGCCAGTTCCCCCTGTATATGCCACGCACAATCTCCATATGCCAGCTCCCCCTGTATATGCCACGCACAACCTTCATATGCCAGCACACCCTTTTTATGCCACGCACAACCTCCATATGCCAGCTCCCCCTTTATATGCCACGCACAACCTCCTTATGCCAGCTCCCCCTGTATATGCCACGCACAACCTCCATGTGCCAGCTCCCCCTGTATATGCCACGCACAACCTCCATATGCCAGCTCACCTTGTATATGCCACGCACTACCTCCATATGCCAGCTCCCCCTGTATATGCCACGCACAACCTCCATATGCCAGCTCACCCCTGTATATGCCACGAACAACCTCCATACGCCAGCTCCCCCTGAATATGCCACGCACAACCTCCATATGCCAGTTCACCCTTTATATGCCACGCACAACCTCCATATGCCACCTCCTCCTGTATATGCCACACACAACCTCCATATGCCAGCTAACCCTGCATATGCCACTCACAACCTCCATATGCCAGCACACCCTTTATATGCCACGCACAACCTCCATATGCCAGCTCACCCTTTATATGCCACGCACAACCTCCATATGCCAGCTCCCCCTGTATATGCCACGCACAACCTCCATATGCCAGCCCACCCTGTATATGCCATGCACAACCTCCATTTGTCAGCTCACCCTGTATATGCCACGCACAACCTCCATATGCCACCTCCTCCTGTATATGCCACACACAACCTCCATATGCCAGCTAACCCTGCATATGCCACTCACAACCTCCATATGCCAGCACACCCTTTATATGCCACGCACAACCTCCATATGCCAGCTCCCCCCCTTTATATGCCACGCACAACCTCCATATGCCACCTCCCCCTGTATATGCCACGCACAACCTCCATATGCCAGCTAACCCTGCATATGCCACTCACAACCTCCATATGCCAGCACACCCTTTATATACCACGCACAACCTCCATATGCCAGCTCCCCCTTTATATGCCACGCACAACCTCCATATGCCAGCTCCCCCTGTATATGCCACGCACAACCTCCATATGCCAGCTCACCCCTGTATATGCCATGCACAACCTCCATATGCCAGTTCCCCCTGTATATGCCACGCACAACCTCCATATGCCAGCTCCCCCTGTATATGGCACGCACAACCTCCATATGCCAGCACACCCTTTATATGCCACGCACAACCTCCATATGCCAGCTCCCCCTTTATATGCCACGCACAACCTCCTTATGCCAGCTCCCCCTGTATATGCCACGCACAACCTCCATATGCCAGCTCACCCCTGTATATGCCATGCACAACCTCCATATGCCAGCTCACCCTTTATATGCCACGCACAATCTCCATATGCCAGCTCCCCCTGCATATGCCACGCACAACCTCCATATGCCAGCTCACCCTGCATATGCCACGCACAACCTCCATATGCCAGCTCACCCTGCATATGCCACTCACAACCTCCATATGCCAGCACACCCTTTATATGCCACGCACAACCTCCATATGCCAGCTCCCCCTTTATATGCCACGCACAACCTCCATATGCCACCTCCCCCTGTATATGCCACGCACAACCTCCATATGCCAGCTAACCCTGCATATGCCACTCACAACCTCCATATGCCAGCACACCCTTTATATGCCACGCACAACCTCCATATGCCAGCTCCCCCTTTATATGCCACGCACAACCTCCATATGCCAGCTCCCCCTGTATATGCCACGCACAACCTCCATATGCCAGCTCACCCTGTATATGCCACGCACAACCTCCATATGTCAGCTCAACCTGTATATGCCACACACCACCTCCATATGCCATCTCCCCCTGTATATGCCACACACAACCTCCATATGCCAGCTCCCCCTGTATATGCCAAGCACAACCTCCATATGCCAGCTCACCCCTGTATATGCCACGCACAACCTCCATATGCCAGCTCACCCTGTATATGCCACGCACAACCTCCATATGCCAGCTCCCCCTGTATATGCCACGCACAACCTCCATATGCCAGCTCACCCTTTATATGCCACGCACAATCTCCATATGCCAGCTCCCCCTGTATATGCCACGCACAACCTCCATATGCCAGCTCACCCTGCATATGCCACTCACAACCTCCATATGCCAGCACACCCTTTATATGCCACGCACAACCTCCATATGCCAGCTCCCCCTTTATATGCCACACACAACCTCCATATGCCACCTCCCCCTGTATATGCCACACACAACCTCCATATGCCAGCTCCCCCTGTATATTGCAAGCACAAACTCCATATGCCAGCTCACCCCTGTATATGCCACGCACAACCTCCATATGCCAGCTCACCCTGTATATGCCACGCACAACCTCCATATGCCAGCTCACCCTGTATATGCCACGCACAACCACCATATGCCAGCTCCCCTTGTATATGCCACGCACAACCTCCATATGCCAGCTCACCCTTTATATGCCACGCACAATCTCCATATGCCAGCTCCCCCTGTATATGCCACGCACAACCTCCATATGCCAGCTCACCCTGCATATGCCACTCACAACCTCCATATGCCAGCACACCCTTTATATGCCACGCAAAACCTCAATATGCCAGCTCCCCCTTTATATGCCACGCACAACCTCCATATGCCAGCTCCCCCTGTATATGCCAAGCACAACCTCCATATGCCAGCTCACCCTGTATATGCCATGCACAACCTCCATTTGTCAGCTCACCCTGTATATGCCACACACCACCTCAATATGCCATCTCCCCCTGTATATGCCACGCACAACCTCCATATGCCAGCTCCCCCTTGTATATGCCACGCACAACCTCCATATGCCAGCTGCCCCTGTAAATGCCACGCACAACCTCCATATGCCAGCTCACCCCTGTATATGCCACGCACAACCTCCATATGCCAGCTCACCCTGTATATGCCACGCATAACCTCCATATGCCACGCACAACCTCCATATGTCAGCTCACCCCTGTATATGCCACACACAACCTCCATATGCCAGACCACCCCTTTATATGCCACGCACAACCTCCATATGCCAGCTCCCCCCTGTATATGCCATGCGTAACCTCCATATGCCAGCTCACCCCTGTATATGCCACGCACAACCTCCATATGCCAGCTCCCCCTGTATATGCCACGCACAACCTCCATATGCCAGATCACCCCTGTATATGCCACGCACAATCTCCATATGCCACGCACAACCTCCATATGTCAGCTCACCCCTGTATATGCCACACACAACCTCCATATGCCAGACCACCCCTTTATATGCCAAGCACGACCACCATATGCCAGCTCACCCCTGTATATGCCACGCACAACCTCCATATGCCAGCTCCCCCTGTATATGTCATGTACAACCTCCATATGCCAGCTCCCCCTGTATATGACACGCACAACCTCCATATGCCAGATCACCCCTGTATATGCCACACACAACCTCCATATGCCAGCTCCCCCCTGTATATGCCACGCACAACCTCCATATGCCACGCACAACCTCCATATGCCAGCTCCCCCTGTACATGCCACGCACAACCTCCATATGCCTGCTCACCAATGTATATGCCACGCACAACCTCCATATGCCAGCTCCCCATGTATATGCCACGCACAACCTCCATATGCCAGCTCCCCCTGTATATGCCACGCACAACCTCCATATGCCAGCTCCCCCTGTATATGCCACGCACAACCTCCATATGCCAGCTCCCTGTATATGCCACGCACAACCTCCATATGCCAGCTCACCCGCCATATGCCACGCACCACCTCCATATGCCAGCTCCCCCCTGTATATGCCACGCACATCCTCCATATGCCAGCTCACCCGCCATATGCCACGCACAACCTCCATATGCCAGCTCCCCCTGTATATGCCACGCACAACCTCCATATGCCAGCTCACCCTTTATATGCCACGCACAACCTCCATATGCCAGCTCCCCCTGTATATGCCATGCACCACCTCCACATGCCAGCTCCCCCTGTATATGCCACGCACAACCTCCATATGCCAGCTCCCCCTATGTATGCCACGCACAACCTCCATATGCCAGCTCCCCCTGTATATGCCATGCACAAAATCCATATACCCGCTCACCCCTATATATGCCACGCACAACCTCCATATGCCAGCTCACCCCTGTATATGCCACGCACAACCTCCAAATGCCAGCTCACCCCTGTATATGCCACGCACAACCTCCATATGCCAGCTCACCCCTGTATATGCCACGCACAACCTCCATATGCCAGCTCAGCCGGCATATGCCACTCACCACCTCCATATGCCAGCTCCCCCTGTATATGCCACGCACAACCTCCATATGCCAGCTCCCCCTGTATATGCCATGCGCAACCTCCATATGCCAGCTCACACTTTATATGCCACGCACAACTTCCATGTGCCAGCTCCCCCTGTATATGCGACGCACCACCGCCACATGCCAGTTCCCCCTGTATATGCCACGCACAACCTCCATATGCCAGCTCCCCCTATGTATGCCACGAACCACCTCCATATGCCAGCTCCCACCTGTATATGCCACACACAACCTCCATATACCAGCTCACCCCTATATATGCCACGAAAAACCTCCATATGCCAGCTCACCCCTGTATATGCCACGCACAACCTCCATATGCCAGCTCACCCCTGTATATGCCACGCACAACCTGCATATACCAGCTCACCCCTGTATATGCCACGCACAACCTCCATATGCCAGCTCACCCGGCATATGCCACGCACCACCTCCATGTGCCAGCTCCCCCTGTATATGCCACGCACAACCTCCATATGCCAGCTCACACTGTATATGACACACACAACCTCCATATGCCAGCTCACCCTTTATATGCCACGCACAACCTCCATATGCCAGCTCCCCCTGTATATGCCACGCACCACCTCCACATGCCAGTTCCCCCTGTATATGCCACGCACAACCTCCATATGCCAGCTCCCCCTGTATATGCCACGCACAACCTCCATATGCCAGCTCCCCCTGTATATGCCACGCACAACCTCCATATGCCAGCTCCCCCTGTATATGCCACGAACCACCTCCACATGCCAGTTCCCCCTGTATATGCCACGCACAACCTCCATATGCCAGCTCCCCCTATGTATGCCACGCACAACCTCCATATGCCAGCTCACCCGCCATATGCCACGCACCACCTCCATATGCCAGCTCCCCCCTGTATATGCCACACACAACCTCCATATGCCAGCTCACCCTGTATATGCCATGCACAACCTCCATATACCAGCTCACCCCTATATATGCCACGCACAACCTCCATATGCCAGCTCACCCCTGTATATGCCACGCACAACCTCCAAATGCCAGCTCACCCCTGTATATGCCACGCACAACCTCCATATGCCAGCTCACCCCTGTATATGCCACGCACAACCCTCATATGCCAACTCACCCGGCATATGCCACGCACCACCTCCATATGTTAGCTCCCCCTGTATATGCCACGCACAACCTCCATATGCCAGCTCCCCCTGTATATGCCATGCACAACCTCCATATGCCAGCTCACCCTTTATATGCCACGCACAACCTCCATATGCCAGCTCCCCCTGTATATGCCACGCACCACCGCCACATGCCAGTTCCCCCTGTATATGCCACGCACAACCTCCATATGCCAGCTCCCCCTATGTATGCCACGCACAACCTCCATATGCCAGCTCACCCACCATATGCCACGCACCACCTCCATATGCCAGCTCCCCCTGTATATGCCACGCACAACCTCCATATGCCAGCTCACCCTTTATATGCCACGCACAACCTCCATATGCCAGCTCCTCCTGTATATGCCACGCACCACCTCCACATGCCAGTTCCCCCTGTATATGCCACGCACAACCTCCATATGCCAGCTCCCCCTATGTATGCCACGCACAACCTCCATATGCCAGCTCACCCGCCATATGCCACGCACCACCTCCATATGCCAGCTCCCCCTGTATATGTCACACACAACCTCCATATGCAAGCTCCCCCTGTATATGCCATGCACAACCTCCATATACCAGCTCACCCCTATATATGCCACGCACAACCTCCATATTCCAGCTCACCCCTGTATATGCCACGCACAACCTCCATATGCCAGCTCACCCCTGTATATGCCACGCACAACCTCCATATGCCAGCTCACCCGGCATATGCCACGCACCACCTCCATATGCCAGCTCCCCCTGTATATGCCACGCACAACCTCCATATGCCAGCTCCCCCTGTATATGCCATGCACAACCTCCATATGCCAGCTCACCCTTTATATGCCACGCACAACCTCCATATGCCAGCTCCCCCTGTATATGCCACGCACCACCTCCACATGCCAGTTCCCCCTGTATATGCCACGCACAACCTCCATATGCCAGCTCCCCCTATGTATGCCACGCACAACCTCCATATGCCAGCTCACCCGCCATATGCCACGCACCACCTCCATATGCCAGCTCCCACCTGTATATGCCACACACAACCTCCATATACCAGCTCACCCCTATATATGCCACGCACAACCTCCATGTGACGAACAGCCCACGGCCGTTCGTCCACTTACGGGCGACGACTAACGGGGGTCCCGCTGCCACCAAAACGCGACGGACAGCGGACCCTGTGTCACCACTATGTCACGATCCCACCACTGACACCGGTGTATCAGCGGACGGAGGGACGTGACACAATGCCGGCACACGGCTATCACAGGCGCAGTGGGGCTTATCTTAGTTATCCCACCTCTGGCACCATGTGACAAAAATATCCAGCAAGCTAATCTCGCTCTACAATTTGCCGCAGGGGGAGTTTAATTTGGATGCCCCACCACTGCTATCAATCTTCCAAGTACTGCGGGGATTTGTGTATATCCCACTTTCTCAGTTCCACTTTGGAACTCGCAGCTCTCCTGCGCCCCCCCTTACCCTCAGGTCAGTCAGGGAACTGCACCTAGGATAATTAGTCGCCGGACGGGCTGCCTGTTGTGAACCGGCAATTAGGCTTCTGCAGTAAGGGAATTATCAATGCTGTGGCTGAAGCCCCTTACTCAGCAATATAAGACCCTTCTAGACTGCCAGCAAGCCGTAATAGCCGTACACAACGCGCTGCCACCAGTCACGGTTACTTAATTCACAGTGTTAAATTAAGAGGGTCCGTGGCAAACCCCTTGAATTAGTAGCGATTATCTATCAAAGGCGTATAGTTCGAGTCTTAGAGCATAGAGACAGATCTAAATAATTATTTCATTTATTTTCCGAAAGAGGACAGTGATTACAGATAAAAGTTGCTATAAAATTGAGACATAAAATATGTACAGTACAGGTATAAAATAAAAGTGGAGAAAACAAAGAGATTACACTCACAGTTCCATATTGTTCCTTAGGCAGACCATGCGGCTAAGGTGGGTGGAGGCGGAGCTGCACTTCTCCGCTCATCTGGATCTTTCTAGCACGACGACTTGAGCTGTTCTGAGCTGGTTCTGCCAGGGAATGCCTTATAGACTTTCCTATGTGACATCACAGAGAGGTGCATTCTGGGTTGATCCCACCTCTCTTATCCAAGTTATGTTTTGGCTACAAAACTTAGATTAGCTATAACTTTATGGGAGAAGCTGGTATGGACTCATCAGTGGTATCATGTTTCCCAGCGTAATGAGCCCATCAAGAAAACATCAAACATCTATGCGATATGACCGTCCATTTGGGCGCAAATCATATCTCAGGTTCTGGACATCCGAGAGTTTTGCAACAGGCACCACAGCGAAGCTGGGTCTGCTCGGATCGCAGAAATATGATTTTTATATTTCTGCTGGGTATGGTTTTCGCGGGACAATCCCTTATTGTTTTATTCAAACTCCTGGTTTCAAACAAAGAGTTTAGTTCCCGCACTTTTTTTCTCTTTCAGCTGAGAGAAGCCAAATGGTGTGAGGAAGAGGGTCTAGCTAATTAACATTCCTGCTCTTCCAGAGGAAGTGGCAGGGTTGATAAAACCTGGGGGGAAGGAATTCCTACTACTGACAGTTTACAATGTCCTAGGATGGAGGATTTGTTAGCACATTGCAACAGAAAACATATCTTCGGGAATTGTACATCACACCTCCCCCCTTAAGAGGGCGCTAAGGAGGCATTACCTCTCGGTAATCTGCCATGCGCACCTCAGCGGGTTCGCCCCGGCGGGACAACCCATCGGCATTGCCGTTTTCACTGCCCTTCCTGTGTTTTACAGTAAAATCGTACTGTTGAAGGGCAAGGCTCCAGTGGAGCAATCTTCCATTGGTTCCGGACACTGTGTGCAACCAGCTCAGAGGGTTGTGGTCAGTTACCACCGTGAAGGCGCGCCCGTACAGGTAGGGCTGCAAACGCTGCAGTGCCCACACCATGGCCAGACACTCCTTCTCGATGGTCGAGTATGCCACTTCCCTCGGCAAAAGTTTCCGGCTCAGGTACAACACGGGGTGCTCTTGGTCCCCCGAGTCGACCTGGCTAAGCACAGCACCGAGGCCAAACTCGCTGGCGTCGGTCTGTACCAGAAACGGGCGACTGCTGTCGACTGCTCTCAACACTGGAGAGTTGCACAGGGCTGCTTTCAAAGCTTGGAAAGCCGCCTCACAGTCATCTGTCCAGTTGACTGTTTGGGGTAGCCTCTGCTTGGTGAGGTCAGTCAAGGGTTTGGCAAGGGCGCTATAGTCCTGTACGAACCGCCTATAGTACCCTGCAGTGCCCAAGAAGGACTTCACCTGTTTCTTGGTCCTGGGGGTGGGCCAGGACACGATTGCGTCCACTTTTTCTGGCTCCGGGCTCATGGAACCCCCGCCTACCCGGTGCCCCAGGTAGTGGACCTCGCGCATGCCTATCTGGCACTTCCCCGGCTTGATGGTCAGGCCTGCCTGGTGAAGACGCTTGAGCACCTCCTGGAGGTGCTGAAGGTGTTCCTCCCAGGTGGAACTGAAGACGGCAATATCGTCTAAGTACGCCACTGCGTACTCCTCCAGTCCCCGAAGCAGGTGGTTGACCATCCGCTGGAAAGTGGCAGGGGCATTCTTCATGCCGAAGGGCATGACCGTGGACTCGTACAGTCCAAAGGGGGTGATAAAGGCGGATTTCTCCTGCGCCTCAGGGCTCAGGGGAATCTGCCAGTATCCCCGACTCAAATCCATGATGGATATGTAGTTGGCGTTTGTCAACCGCTCGAGCAGATCCTCGATGCGCGGCATCGGGTGGGCATCAGAGGTTGTGATGGCGTTGAGCCCCCTGTAGTCCACGCAGAACCGGGTGGTTCGATCCTTTTTAGGCACGAGGACTACAGGTGAAACCCACGCACCTTTTGACCGTCGAATCACTCCCAGCCTTAACATCTCATCGACCTCTTGGCGCATGACTTGTTGCACCGTTTCAGAGATCCGATAAGGTGTTCGCCGTAATGGGGCATGATTCCCGGTGTCCACCTCATGAACCGCTAACTCCGTCCTCCCAGGACGGTTGGTGAACACGGGCCGGAAGAGTTCCAGGGTGGCCATCAACTGCAACCGCTGGGACACGGTGAGCGAACCACTTATCTCCATGTCCTCAATGGACCCATTGGCCTTGGCCTGGGCCAGCATGTCCAGGAGGGAATCTTCCTCCCCATCCTCTGGCAGATTGCAGACCGGTAGGATGCAAGCTTCACGTTCGTAGTGCGCCTTCAGCATGTTGACGTGAAAGGCCTTGCGCCTACCCCGAGCATGGTCAAGCGTGACCACGTAGGTGACCGGGTTGAGCTGTTGGTGGACGACGTACGGGCCTTCCCAGGCTGCCTGAAGCTTATCCGTTGGTACCGGGACCAACACCCACACCTTTTGACCCACCTGGTAGGTCCGCTCCCGGGCGTTCTGGTCGTACCAGCGCTTCTGGTCAGCCTGAGCCTGCGTCATGTTGTCATGCACCAACTGCGTCAAGGTCTGCATCTTGTCACGGAAGCGCATGACATAATCCACGATGGACACTTCTGTGGGGTTTGGCTCATCTTCCCAGGATTCTCTTATCAACCCAAGGGGTCCCCGGACTCGCCTGCCATACAGGAGCTCGAAGGGGGAGAACCCGGTCGAAGCCTGCGGAACTTCTCTGTAAGCGAACAGCAGGTGGGGGAGGTACCGCTCCCAGTCGCGCCCTTGGGTCTCAACCAGTATGCGGAGCATCTGTTTGAGGGTACCGTTGAAACGTTCACACAAACCGTTAGTCTGTGGGTGATACGGACTCGATACCAGCTGCGTCACCTGCATTTTCTCACAGAGAGCCTCCATTAGGCGAGACATGAATTGGGGCCCTTGATCGGTAAGCATCTCCCTGGGAAATCCTACTCTCGAAAAGATGGTCACCAGTGCGTCAGCCACCTTATCTGCCCTGGTTGAAGACAGAGCTACTGCCTCTGGGTACCGGGTAGCGTAGTCTACCACGGTGAGAATGTATCGCTTTCCGGAGCTGCTGGGGACGGACAGCGGTCCTACAATGTCCACCGCGATTCTCTGGAAAGGCTCCTCTATCACCGGCAAAGGAATAAGGGGAGCCTTAAGAGCAGGCCCCGCCTTACCCACTTTTTGACAGGTGGCACAGGAGCGGCAGTAGTGTGTTACATCTGTCCCCATCTTGGGCCAATAGAAGTGTTGAGACAGCCGTGCCTTTGTTTTGCTGATCCCCAAGTGTCCAGCGAGTGGAATCTCATGGGCAATCCGCAACAACTCAGTTCTGAACTGATAGGGGACGACCAGCTGTCTTTCCCTCAACCACTCCTTTTTAGGATCTCCGGGTACTGTCTCCCGGTACAACCTTCCTCGTTCCCAGAACACCCTCTCCTTATCAGACTTGGAGGTGGGCGTCTCGGCGAGACCTCTCAATTTCTCCAGGCTGGCATCTGAGTGCAGAGCAGCCTGGAACTCCATGCTGGAGGCTGCCAGAAGTGACGTCAGGGTACCTCCTTTACTGGGACCCTCTGGAACCGGCTCTGGGTTCACCTCTGGTTCAGTCTCTCCTGTAGCAGCAGAGGGTCCAGAAGACAGTGCGTTACCTGCGATCTGGGCACTCTGACTGCGTGTGACAGCTGCTATGTATGCTGTCTCCCTGGGGATTTCTTCAGACCCACCAGCTGGTGCTGCCCTGGGCTCTACCTCCCCATCCACCCCCAACACTTTAGGAGCAGTGCTACTTATGGGCCAGTTACCTTCCTCGGTGGCACTGGTCAGCTGCATGGCATTACCTTCCTCATGGTCCCCATGCACCTCCCCATTCTCTTGAGCACCGTTGCTTGCTCCTGCCAGGGGTTCCTCAGCCGTCTCACTCCGCAGAGTGACGGGGCTGAGCACCTCGGTACCTGTGGACACATCTACCGTTTCAAAGAAAGGGTTAACGGGTTCAGTCGGCACAGATACATCAACATCATCATTCCTAGGAAAAGAATGGTTATCAGTTTGCTTTGGTACATTCACATCAGCATCAGCATCATACCTTGGGAAAGAATGGTTGTTAGTTGCATCATTACTCATCAAGGCATTAGCAGGTAACACATTCAGTTTCCCATCATCAACATCATCAGGGTTAACGTTACCCTTATTATCAGTTTGGGGAAGGGTGTCAGGGACATAGTATGCAACCATCCTCCCCAAGTCAGTCCCCAATAAAACATCAGTGGGCAGGTTTTCAGACACTCCCACCTCCCTCAACCCGCTCCCGGCACCCCAGTCAAGAAAAACTCGTGCCACTGGCAAGGGACAACGGGTGCCTCCAATCCCGGTGACAGTCAGGGTTTTCCCCTCAACAAACTCTTCAGGGGCCGCCAGTCCAGGACGGATGAGGGTTCGTTCAGCCCCGGTGTCCTTGAGGCCTGTAGCAAGACGGGCCCCCACCTGAACAGGTTGAACGTTGTCGTCAGCCCTCCCAACCACACCTCCCACCAAAAGAACAGAGGCATTGGGCCCGGGGGCCTTGGCTGGGGGGTTCTTCGGCCTGTTCGGACAGGTGTAAAAGAAGTGACCAGGCCGCTGGCAGTGGTGACACAGGCGACTGTCAGTAGCCGGCCTGTTGTTGGCAACAGGGACAGGGCCTCCGGAGGGACGGCTAGCTGGGGCATTGGGGTTGGTTGGTGGCTTACCCCCTTTCCAGCTGGTGGCGACTGGCCTCCGCGTCTCGGGCTTCCGGTTGGCCTCGTGGTTGTCGGCGATCTGCGCCGCTTTGTCCGCGTTCGTTGGTTCGCGGTCCAGGATGAACTGTCGGACCTCAGCTGGGCAGAGATGCAGGAACTGGTCTTTGATCATCAGGTCCCGTAGCTGCTCAAAGGTTTCAACGGACAGTCCATGGATCCACTGGTCAAAGTGGGTCCTGAGTCCTTGCACCACATCACTGTAGCTATCGTGTGGGCCACGTTGGAGGTGTCGGAACTTCTTTCGGTATACCTCAGGTGTCAGCCGGTATTTGGCGATCAGCGCCTGCTTTATGGCGTCATAGTCATCATCGGCTTCTGGCGGAAGAGAAGCAAATGCCTCCAGGGCTTTGCCTTTTAGCCCTGGGGTCAAGTACCTTGCCCATTGGTCTCTAGGCAGCTGGTACTGTCTGCAGGCTTTCTCAAAGGCTCGCAGAAATGTGTCCAAGTCCCCGTCCTTTTCCATCACGGGAAAATGCTCTGGCCGGGGTTTAGGAGTCTGGACGCTGCTGGGCTCACGGCTTCGGGCTGTGAGGGCATTCCCACCCCGCTGGAGTACCTCCAGTTCATGGGCCCTCTGCGCCTGGCGCTCGGCTCTCTCAGCCTCAGCTTGGCGCTCAGCTCTCTCCGCCTGGCGCTCGGCTCGCTGCTCTGCTCTCTCTCGAGCTTGCTGGATCAGCCTCACCCGCCCATCACTGTCTTCGGCGGGGAGTTCGTCCAAGGCCATTTGCAGATAGGGGTCCACCCCGTTCTGGTTGAATGTGGGGCCAGCGCTCAGGAGTGGAGCCTCTGCTGCAGCCCCATTGCAACTTGGGCCAACTTCTGCGCTCGCTGGATTCTGGTCGTTGTCCAGCTGCACTAGAGCCGCGATCATTTGAGCTCTGTTTTTGTTCGTGGCGTCAAGGCCTTGGTACGTGCATAACGCAGCAAGAACTTCCTTTGTCTGCCGGGTGTACCAAGGTTCTCCTTTTGCCGCCATGGTTGCCAAATAAAAGATAGAAAAAGAAAAACGAAGAAACGGGAGGGGGATACTTGCAAGTACACACTAATGTCTCAGGACTAGTAACCACTGAGTCTGTTCTCCAAAACCTATGATGCAGGATTCCCGCAGGAACCGTGCAGGTTTTTAGTGAGAGGAATGATTGCTCAAACCAAATCACTAATGCTCTAGGATTATCCCACCGCTGCCACCAATATGTGACGAACAGCCCACGGCCGTTCGTCCACTTACGGGCGACGACTAACGGGGGTCCCGCTGCCACCAAAACGCGACGGACAGCGGACCCTGTGTCACCACTATGTCACGATCCCACCACTGACACCGGTGTATCAGCGGACGGAGGGACGTGACACAATGCCGGCACACGGCTATCACAGGCGCAGTGGGGCTTATCTTAGTTATCCCACCACTGGCACCATGTGACAAAAATATCCAGCAAGCTAATCTCGCTCTACAATTTGCCGCAGGGGGAGTTTAATTTGGATGCCCCACCACTGCTATCAATCTTCCAAGTACTGCGGGGATTTGTGTATATCCCACTTTCTCAGTTCCACTTTGGAACTCGCAGCTCTCCGGCGCCCCCCTTACCCTCAGGTCAGTCAGGGAACTGCACCTAGGATAATTAGTCGCCGGACGGGCTGCCTGTTGTGAACCGGCAATTAGGCTTCTGCAGTAAGGGAATTATCAATGCTGTGGCTGAAGCCCCTTACTCAGCAATATAAGACCCTTCTAGACTGCCAGCAAGCCGTAATAGCCGTACACAACGCGCTGCCACCAGTCACGGTTACTTAATTCACAGTGTTAAATTAAGAGGGTCCGTGGCAAACCCCTTGAATTAGTAGCGATTATCTATCAAAGGCGTATAGTTCGAGTCTTAGAGCATAGAGACAGATCTAAATAATTATTTCATTTATTTTCCGAAAGAGGACAGTGATTACAGATAAAAGTTGCTATAAAATTGAGACATAAAATATGTACAGTACAGGTATAAAATAAAAGTGGAGAAAACAAAGAGATTACACTCACAGTTCCATATTGTTCCTTAGGCAGACCATGCGGCTAAGGTGGGTGGAGGCGGAGCTGCACTTCTCCGCTCATCTGGATCTTTCTAGCACGACGACTTGAGCTGTTCTGAGCTGGTTCTGCCAGGGAATGCCTTATAGACTTTCCTATGTGACATCACAGAGAGGTGCATTCTGGGTTGATCCCACCTCTCTTATCCAAGTTATGTTTTGGCTACAAAACTTAGATTAGCTATAACTTTATGGGAGAAGCTGGTATGGACTCATCAGTGGTATCATGTTTCCCAGCGTAATGAGCCCATCAAGAAAACATCAAACATCTATGCGATATGACCGTCCATTTGGGCGCAAATCATATCTCAGGTTCTGGACATCCGAGAGTTTTGCAACAGGCACCACAGCGAAGCTGGGTCTGCTCGGATCGCAGAAATATGATTTTTATATTTCTGCTGGGTATGGTTTTCGCGGGACAATCCCTTATTGTTTTATTCAAACTCCTGGTTTCAAACAAAGAGTTTAGTTCCCGCACTTTTTTTCTCTTTCAGCTGAGAGAAGCCAAATGGTGTGAGGAAGAGGGTCTAGCTAATTAACATTCCTGCTCTTCCAGAGGAAGTGGCAGGGTTGATAAAACCTGGGGGGAAGGAATTCCTACTACTGACAGTTTACAATGTCCTAGGATGGAGGATTTGTTAGCACATTGCAACAGAAAACATATCTTCGGGCATTGTACATCACACTCCATATGCCAGCTCACCCCTGTATATGCCACGCACAACCTCCATATACCAGCTCACCCCTGTATATGCCATGCACAACCTCCATATGCCAGCTCACCCCTGTATATGCCACGCACAACCTCCATATGCCAGCTCACCCCTGTATATGCCACGCACAACCTCCATATACCAGCTCACCCCTGTATATGCCATGCACAACCTCCATATGCCAGCTCACCTGGCATATGCCACGCACCACCTCCATGTGCCAGCTCCCCCTGTATATGCCACGCACAACCTCCATATGCCAGCTCACCCTGTATATGCCACACACAACCTCCATATGCCAGCTCACCCTTTATATGCCACGCACAACCTCCATATGCCAGCTCCCCCTGTATATGCCACGCACAACCTCCATATGCCAGCTCACCCTGTATATGCCACGCACAACCTCCATATGCCAGCTCCCCCTGTATATGCCACACACAACCTCCATATGCCAGCTCACCCGCCATATGCCATGCACCACCTCCACATGCCAGCTCCCCCTGTATATGCCACGCACAACCTCCATATGCCAGCTCCCCCTGTATATGCCACACACAACCTCCATATGCCAGCTCCCCCTGTATATGCCACGCATAACCTCCATATGCCAGCTCACCCTTTATATGAAACGCACAACCTCCATATGCCAGCTCACCCTTTATATGCAACACACAACCTCCATATGCCAGCTCACCCGCCATATGCCACGCACAACCTCCATATGCCAGCTCCCCCTGTATATGCCACGCACAACCTCCATATGCCAGCTCCCCCTGTATATGCCACGCACAACCTCCATATGCCAGCTCCCCCTGTATATGCCATGCACAACCTTCATATGCCAGCTCCCCCTATGTATGCCACGCACAACCTCCATATGCCAGCTCACCCGCCATATGCCACGCACCACCTCCATATGCCAGCTCCCACCTGTATATGCCACACACAACCTCCATATACCAGCTCACCCCTATATATGCCACGCACAACCTCCATATGCCAGCTCACCCCTGTATATGCCACGCACAACCTCCATAGGCCAGCTCACCCCTGTATATGCCACGCACAACCTCCATATGCCAGCTCACCCCTGTATATGCCACGCACAACCTCCATATGCCAGCTCACCCGGCATATGCCACGCACCACCTCCATGTGCCAGCTCCCCCTGTATATGCCACGCACAACCTCCATATGCCAGCTCCCCCTGTATATGCCACGCACAACCTCCATATGCCAGCTCCCTGTATATGCCACGCACAACCTCCATATGCCAGCTCACCCGCCATATGCCACGCACCACCTCCATATGCCAGCTCCCCCCTGTATATGCCACGCACATCCTCCATATGCCAGCTCACCCGCCATATGCCACGCACAACCTCCATATGCCAGCTCCCCCTGTATATGCCACGCACAACCTCCATATGCCAGCTCACCCTTTATATGCCACGCACAACCTCCATATGCCAGCTCCCCCTGTATATGCCATGCACCACCTCCACATGCCAGCTCCCCCTGTATATGCCACGCACAACCTCCATATGCCAGCTCCCCCTATGTATGCCACGCACATCCTCCATATGCCAGCTCCCCCTGTATATGCCATGCACAAAATCCATATACCAGCTCACCCCTATATATGCCACGCACAACCTCCATATGCCAGCTCACCCCTGTATATGCCACGCACAACCTCCAAATGCCAGCTCACCCCTGTATATGCCACGCACAACCTCCATATGCCAGCTCACCCCTGTATATGCCACGCACAACCTCCATATGCCAGCTCAGCCGGCATATGCCACTCACCACCTCCATATGCCAGCTCCCCCTGTATATGCCATGCGCAACCTCCATATGCCAGCTCACACTTTATATGCCACGCACAACTTCCATGTGCCGCTCCCCCTGTATATGCCACGCACCACCGCCACATGCCAGTTCCCCCTGTATATGCCACGCACAACCTCCATATGCCAGCTCCCCCTATGTATGCCACGCACAACCTCCATATGCCAGCTCACCCACCATATGCCACGAACCACCTCCATATGCCAGCTCCCACCTGTATATGCCACACACAACCTCCATATACCAGCTCACCCCTATATATGCCACGCAAAACCTCCATATGCCAGCTCACCCCTGTATATGCCACGCACAACCTCCATATGCCAGCTCACCCCTGTATATGCCACTCACAACCTGCATATACCAGCTCACCCCTGTATATGCCACGCACAACCTCCATATGCCAGCTCACCCTGCATATGCCACGCATCACCTCCATGTGCCAGCTCCCCCTGTATATGCCACGCACAACCTCCATATGCCAGCTCACCCTGTATATGCCACACACAACCTCCATATGCCAGCTCACCCTTTATATGCCACGCACAACCTCCATATGCCAGCTCCCCCTGTATATGCCACGCACCACCTCCACATGCCAGTTCCCCCTGTATATGCCACGCACAACCTCCATATGCCAGCTCCCCCTGTATATGCCACGCACAACCTCCATATGCCAGCTCCCCCTGTATATGCCACGCACAACCTCCATATGCCAGCTCACCCTTTATATGCCAAGCACAACCTCCATATGCCAGCTCCCCCTGTATATGCCACGCACCACCTCCACATGCCAGTTCCCCCTGTATATGCCACGCACAACCTCCATATGCCAGCTCCCCCTATGTATGCCACGCACAACCTCCATATGCCAGCTCACCCGCCATATGCCACGCACCACCTCCATATGCCAGCTCCCCCCTGTATATGCCACACACAACCTCCATATGCCAGCTCACCCTGTATATGCCATGCACAACCTCCATATACCAGCTCACCCCTATATATGCCACGCACAACCTCCATATGCCAGCTCACCCCTGTATATGCCACGCACAACCTCCAAATGCCAGCTCACCCCTGTATATGCCACGCACAACCTCCATATGCCAGCTCACCCCTGTATATGCCACGCACAACCTCCATATGCCAACTCACCCGGCATATGCCACGCACCACCTCCATATGCCAGCTCCCCCTGTATATGCCACGCACGACCTCCATATGCCAGCTCCCCCTGTATATGCCATGCACAACCTCCATATGCCAGCTCACCCTTTATATGCCACGCACAACCTCCATATGCCAGCTCCCCCTGTATATGCCACGCACCACCGCCACATGCCAGTTCCCCCTGTATATGCCACGCACAACCTCCATATGCCAGCTCCCCCTATGTATGCCACGCACAACCTCCATATGCCAGCTCACCCACCATATGCCACGCACCACCTCCATATGCCAGCTCCCCCTGTATATGCCACGCACAACCACCTCCATATGCCAGCTCACCCTTTATATGCCACGCACAACCTCCATATGCCAGCTCCCCCTGTGTATGCCACGCACCACCTCCACATGCCAGTTCCCCCTGTATATGCCACGCACAACCTCCATATGCCAGCTCCCCCTATGTATGCCACGCACAACCTCCATATGCCAGCTCACCCGCTATATGCCACGCACCACCTCCATATGCCAGCTCCCCCCTGTATATGTCACACACAACCTCCATATGCCAGCTCCCCCTGTATATGCCATGCACAACCTCCATATACCAGCTCACCCCTATATATGCCACGCACAACCTCCATATTCCAGCTCACCCCTGTATATGCCACGCACAACCTCCATATGCCAGCTCACCCCTGTATATGCCACGCACAACCTCCATATGCCAGCTCACCCGGCATATGCCACGCACCACCTCCATATGCCAGCTCCCCCTGTATATGCCACGCACAACCTCCATATGCCAGCTCCCCCTGTATATGCCATGCACAACCTCCATATGCCAGCTCACCCTTTATATGCCACGCACAACCTCCATATGCCAGCTCCCCCTGTATATGCCACGCACCACCTCCACATGCCAGTTCCCCCTGTATATGCCACGCACAACCTCCATATGCCAGCTCCCCCTATGTATGCCACGCACAACCTCCATATGCCAGCTCACCCGCCATATGCCACGCACCACCTCCATATGCCAGCTCCCACCTGTATATGCCACACACAACCTCCATATACCAGCTCACCCCTATATATGCCACGCACAACCTCCATATGCCAGCTCACCCCTGTATATGCCACGCACAACCTCCATATACCAGCTCACCCCTGTATATGCCATGCACAACCTCCATATGCCAGCTCACCCCTGTATATGCCACGCACAACCTCCATATGCCAGCTCACCCCTGTATATGCCACGCACAACCTCCATATGCCAGCTCACCCCTGTATATGCCATGCACAACCTCCATATGCCAGCTCACCTGGCATATGCCACGCACCACCTCCATGTGCCAGCTCCCCCTGTATATGCCACGCACAACCTCCATATGCCAGCTCACCCTGTATATGCCACACACAACCTCCATATGCCAGCTCACCCTTTATATGCCACGCACAACCTCCATATGCCAGCTCCCCCTCTATATGCCACGCACAACCTCCATATGCCAGCTCACCCTGTATATGCCACGCACAACCTCCATATGCCAGCTCCACCTGTATATGCCACACACAACCTCCATATGCCAGCTCACCCGCCATATGCCATGCACCACCTCCACATGCCAGCTCCCCCTGTATATGCCACGCACAACCTCCATATGCCAGCTCCCCCTGTATATGCCACACACAACCTCCATATGCCAGCTCCCCCTGTATATGCCACGCATAACCTCCATATGCCAGCTCACCCTTTATATGAAACGCACAACCTCCATATGCCAGCTCACCCTTTATATGCAACACACAACCTCCATATGCCAGCTCACCCGCCATATGCCACGCACAACCTCCATATGTCAGCTCCCCCTGTATATGCCACGCACAACCTCCATATGCCAGCTCCCCCTGTATATGCCACGCACAACCTCCATATGCCAGCTCCCCCTGTATATGCCATGCACAACCTTCATATGCCAGCTCCCCCTATGTATGCCACGCACAACCTCCATATGCCAGCTCACCCGCCATATGCCACGCACCACCTCCATATGCCAGCTCCCACCTGTATATGCCACACACAACCTCCATATACCAGCTCACCCCTATATATGCCACGCACAACCTCCATATGCCAGCTCACCCCTGTATATGCCATGTACAACCTCCATAGGCCAGCTCACCCCTGTATATGCCACGCACAACCTCCATATGCCAGCTCACCCCTGTATATGCCACGCACAACCTCCATATGCCAGCTCACCCGGCATATGCCACGCACCACCTCCATGTGCCAGCTCCCCCTGTATATGCCACGCACAACCTCCATATGCCAGCTCACCCTGTATATGCCACACACAACCTCCATATGCCAGCTCACCCTTTATATGCCACGCACAACCTCCATATGCCAGCTCCCCCTGTATATGCCACGCACAACCTCCATATGCCAGCTCACCCTGTATATGCCACGCACAACCTCCATATGCCAGCTCCCCCTGTATATGCCACACACAACCTCCATATGCCAGCTCACCCGCCATATGCCACGCACCACCTCCATATGCCAGCTCCCCCTGTATATGCCACGCACAACCTCCATATGCCAGCTCCCCCTTTATATGCCACACACAACCTCCATATGCCAGCTCCCCCTGTATATGCCACGCATAACCTCCATATGCCAGCTCACCCTTTATATGAAACGCACAACCTCCATATGCCAGCTCACCCTTTATATGCCACACACAACCTCCATATGCCAGCTCACCCGCCATATGCCACGCACCACCTCCATATGCCACGCACAACCTCCATATGCCAGCTCCCCCTGTATATGCCACGCACAACCTCCATATGCCAGCTCCCCCTGTATATGCAACGCACAACCTCCATATGCCAGCTCACCCTTTATATGCCATGCACAACCTCCATATGCCAGCTCCCCCTGTATATGCCACGCACCAACTCCACATGCCAGTTCCCCCTGTATATGCCACGCACAACCTCCATATGCCAGCTCCCCCTATGTATGCCACGCACAACCTCCATATGCCAGCTCACCCGCCATATGCCACGCACCACCTCCATATGCCAGCTCCCCCCTGTATATGCCACACACAACCTCCATATGCCAGTTACCCCTGTATATGCCATGCACAACCTCCATATACCAGCTCACCACTATAAATGCCACGCACAACCTCCATATGCCAGCTCACCCCTGTATATGCCACGCACAACCTCCATATGCCAGTTCACCCCTGTATATGTCACGCACAACCTCCATATGCCAGCTCACCCCTGTATATTATTATTATTATTATTATTATTTATTGTTATAGCGCCATTTATTCCATGGCGCTTTACATGTAAGGAGGGGTATACATAAAAACAAGTACAATAATCTTAAACAATACAAGTCATAACTGGTACAGGAGGAGAGAGGACCCTGCCCGCGAGGGCTCACAATCTTCAAGGGATGGGTGATAATACAGTAGGCGAGGGTAGAGCTGGTCGTGCAGCGGTTTGGTCGATCGGTGGTTACTGCAGGTTATAGGCTTGTCGGAAGAGGTGGGTCTTCAGGCTCTTTTTGAAGGTTTCGATGGTAGGTGAGAGTCTGATATGTTGTGGTAGAGAGTTCCAGAGTAGGGGTGATGCGCGGGAGAAATCTTGTATGCGATTGTGGGAAGAGGAGATAAGAGGGGAGTAGAGAAGGAGATCTTGTGAGGATCGGAGGTTGCGTGCAGGAAAGTACCGGGAGATGAGGTCACAGATGTATGGAGGAGACAAGTTGTGGATGGCTTTGTATGTCATGGTTAGGGTTTTGTAATGGAGTCTCTGGGCAATTGGGAGCCAGTGAAGGGATTGACAGAGGGGAGAAGCTGGGGAATAGCGGGGGGACAGGTGGATTAGTCGGGCAGCAGAGTTTAGAATTGATTGGAGGGGTGCGAGAGTGTTTGAGGGGAGGCCGCAGAGCATGAGGTTGCAGTAGTCAAGGCGAGAGATGATGAGGGCATGGACTAGGGTTTTTGCAGATTCTTGGGTGAGGAATGAACGGATGCGTGAAATATTTTTGAGTTGAAGTCGGCAGGAAGTGGAAAGGGTTTGGATATGTGGTTTGAAGGAGAGATCAGCATCAAGGATTACTCCGAGGCAGCGAGCTTGTGGGACTGGGGAGAGTGGGCAGTCATTTACTGTAATTGATAGGTTCGTAGGGGGGGTCACGTGAGATGGGGGAAAGATGATGAATTCTGTTTTGTCCATGTTGAGTTTCAGATATCTAGTGGAGAAGAAGGATGAAATAGTGGACAGACATTGAGGGATTCTGGTTAGTAGGGAGGTGATATCTGGTCCAGAGATGTAGATCTGTGTGTCATCAGCATAAAGATGATACTGAAAGCCATGAGATTCTATGAGCTGTCCCAGGCCAAAGGTGTAAATAGAGAACAGCAGGGGCCCTAGGACTGAACCTTGTGGGACTCCGACAGATAGGGGGCGAGGTGAGGAGGTGGTGTGTGAGTGGGAGACGCTGAATGTCCGGTCTGTTAGGTATGATGAGATCCAGGAGAGGGCCAAGTCTGTGATGCCGAGGGATGAGAGGGTCTGTAATAATAGGGAATGGCCCACTGTGTCAAAGGCAGCCGACAGGTCCAGGAGGAGGAGGACAGAGTAGTGTCGCTTGCTCTTGGCAGTTAAGAGGTCATTGGTGACCTTAGTAAGGGCAGTTTCAGTGGAGTGGTGTGACCGGAAGCCAGATTGTAAGCGGTCGAAGAGGGAGCAAGAAGAGAGATGGGAGGACAGTTCAAGGTAGACGTGTTGTTCCAGTAGCTTGGAGGCGTATGGGAGAAGTGATATAGGGCGATAGCTAGATACAGAGGATGGGTCAAGAGAGGGCTTTTTGAGGATAGGTGTGATGGAGGCATGTTTAAAGCTTGAGGGGAAAACACCAGTTGTTAGTGATAGGTTGAAGAGATGGGTTAGGGTTGGGATGAAGACTGTGGTGAGGTTTGGGATGAAGTGGGATGGGATCGGGTCGAGTGCACAGGTGGTGAGATGTGATCTTGAGAGTAGAGTGGAGAGTCGATCTTCTGTAATAGTGGAGAAGTTGGTTTTGAAGGTGGAGGGCTGGGAAGTCGGGAGGAAGGGCTCTGGGGGTTGTTGACCAAAACTGTCCCTGATGTTATCAATTTTCTGCTTGAAAAATGAGGCAAAGTCTTCAGCTGAGATGAGTGGGGAGGGAGGAGGTGCTGGGGGGCGGAGGAGAGAATTGAAGGTGTTGAATAACTGTTTAGGGTTGTGAGACAGGGAGGATATGAGAGATGAGAAGTAGGTTTGTTTAGCTGTGGCGAGTGTGGTCTTGAAAGTAGTGAGGGACTGTTTGAATGCGATGAAATGCTCGTTGGAGTGGGATCTTTTCCATCTGCGCTCAGCAGCCCTGGAAGCTCGCCTCAGCTCTTTGGTCAGGCTGGTGTGCCAGGGCTGTCTGTTGATTTTGCGAGTTTTGGTATGTGTAAGTGGGGCAGCGGATTCCAAAGCTACAGCTATTGTGGTGTTATATAGAGCGGCAGCGTCATCCGCATTGTGTAAGGAACTTATATCTGTAAGAGGGAGGAGGGATTCGGAGAATGAGTGTAGGTCAAGGTGTTTAAGATTCCTGCGAGGGTGTGAAAGTTTGTGGGGTGGGGATTGTAGACATGGAGTGAAGAGGGAAGAGAATGTGAGCAGGTTGTGGTCAGAGAGAGGAAGAGGTGAGTTAGAGAGGTTAGATAGGGAGCAGAGGCGGGTGAAGATGAGGTCCAGTGTGTGGCCATCTTTGTGGGTGGCTGTAGAAGACCATTGAGTGAGGCCGAAGGAGGAAGTGAGAGATAGAAGTTTAGTGGCAGCTGAGAGGGAAGTGTCAATGGGGATGTTGAAGTCGCCCATGATGATGGTAGGGATGTCCGCGGAAAGGAAATGAAGTAACCAGGTGGTGAAGTGGTCAAAGAAGGTGGTGGCTGGCCCTGGGGGGCGGTAGATGACAGCCAGTTGGAGGTTGGAGGGGGAGTAGATGCGCACAGAGTGCACCTCAAAGGAAGGGAGGGTAACAGAGGGTAGCAGTGGGATTGGGGTGAAGGAGCAGGTATCTGACAGGAGAAAACCAACTCCTCCACCATGTTTGCTGCTGGGGCGGGGGGTGTGAGAAAGGTGGAAGCCGCCATACGAAAGTGCAGCAGGAGAGGCTGTGTCAGAAGGGGTGAGCCAGGTTTCGGTGATGGCGAGGAAGGAGAGTTTGGTAGTAACAAAAAGATCATGGATGTAGGCAAGCTTGTTGCAGACAGAGCGAGCGTTCCACAGAGCTCCTGTTAGTGGGACTGGGGAAGCGGGGGCTGGGTGAATGGGTATAAGGTTGGAGAGGTTACGGAAGGTTGTGATAGAGCGTGGATGGGAGGTAGAAATGAATGTGGGAATGTGGTGAGGAGGACCAGGATTTGGAGAGATATCACCAGCAGTGAGAAGGAGCAGAGAAAGTGTTACCAGGTGGGAGCAGGAGAGGGCATGAGGGGGCTGTCTGTGTTTGGAGACAGAGCAATGTATGTTAAGGAACAGTTTTGAGGCGGAGGTGAGGTGGATGGGGAGGATTGAAGAAGAGATGAACAGGTCCTTACTAGGAGTAGGGATTAGGGGAATTAGCAGAAAGTGAAGGATTATTGGGTTGAAAGTGAAAACAAACAGAAACATTGTTTACAGTGACTGTGTCCAGTTCCCTTCAGTTCCAATTCTGGTTTTAATTCTTAAATTAATCTTCACACTTCTAGCACACACTTATAGCAATCACAATGCAGACTGAAGTCTATGCAGACTTGTGCTCTGCAATATATGTACAACTAAGTGCAGTCAGGTGTGAAGCAGAGAGGAGTGGTCTCTGCTCATCTTGGCCAGACAATTAAGAGTGGACCAGATGTATATGATCAAGCCAGAGTAAACAAGGTCATAAATAACACTGGGGTAAGCTGGGGTTAGCTGAAAGGCATACCATGTGAATGCTAGGTGCAGAGGCAAGTCTATGTGCAAAGCTGGGTGACGCACTGTGTGTCCTTCATAGACAGACAGCAGGAGAGCAGGAGAGCTGGGTGGATGGACATACCATGTGAATGCTAGGTGCAGAGGCAAGTCTATGTGCAAAGCTGGGTGACGCACTGTGTGTCCTTCATAGACAGACAGCAGGAGAGCAGGAGAGCTGGGTGGATGGACATACCATGTGAATGCTAGGTGCAGAGGCAAGTCTATGTGCAAAGCTGGGTGACGCACTGTGTGTCCTTCATAGACAGACAGCAGGAGAGCAGGAGAGCTGGGTGGATGGACATACCTGTCGGAAGAATAGAGATGCTTGTTAGAGTGCGATGGTGGCAGGTAGCAGGGCACAGTCTGTATTCATCCTTCTGGTTTTAATTCTTAAATTAATCTTCACACTTCTAGCACACACTTATAGCAATCACAATGCAGACTGAAGTCTATGCAGACTTGTACTCTGCAATATATGTACAACTAAGTGCAGTCAGGTGTGAAGCAGAGAGGAGTGGTCTCTGCTCATCTTGGCCAGACAATTAAGAGTGGACCAGATGTATATGATCAAGCCAGAGTAAACAAGGTCATAAATAACACTGGGGTAAGCTGGGGTTAGCTGAAAGGCATACCATGTGAATGCTAGGTGCAGAGGCAAGTCTATGTGCAAAGCTGGGTGACGCACTGTGTGTCCTTCATAGACAGACAGCAGGAGAGCAGGAGAGCTGGGTGGATGGACATACCATGTGAATGCTAGGTGCAGAGGCAAGTCTATGTGCAAAGCTGGGTGACGCACTGTGTGTCCTTCATAGACAGACAGCAGGAGAGCAGGAGAGCTGGGTGGATGGACATACCATGTGAATGCTAGGTGCAGAGGCAAGTCTATGTGCAAAGCTGGGTGACGCACTGTGTGTCCTTCATAGACAGACAGCAGGAGAGCAGGAGAGCTGGGTGGATGGACATACCATGTGAATGCTACGCACAACCTCTATATGCCAGCTCCATATGCCAGCTCCCCCTGTATATGCCACGCACAACCTCCATATGCCAGCTCCCCCTGTATATGCCACGCACAACCTCCATATGCCAGCTCACCCTTTATATGCCACGCACAACCTCCATATGCCAGCTCACCCGCCATATGCCACGCACCACCTCCATATGCCAGCTCCCCCCTGTATATGCCACACACAACCTCCATATGCCAGCTCCCCCCTGTATATGCCACGCACAACCTCCATATGCCAGCTCACCCCTGTATATGCCACGCACAACCTCCATATGCCAGCTCACCCCTGTACATGCCACGCACAACCTCCATATGCCAGCTCACCCCTGTATATGCCACGCACAACCTCCATATGCCAGCTCACCCCTGTATATGCCACGCACAACCTCCATATGCCAGCTCACCCGGCATATGCCACGCACCACCTCCATATGCCAGCTCCCCCTGTATATGCCACGCACAACCTCCATATGCCAGCTCCCCCTGTATATGCCACGCACAACCTCCATATGCCAGCTCACCTTTTATATGCCACGCACAACCTCCATATGCCAGCTCCCCCTGTATATGCCACGCACCACCTCCACATGCCAGTTCCCCCAGTATATGCCACGCACAACCTCCATATGCCAGCTCCCCCTATGTATGCCACGCACAACCTCCATATGCCAGCTCACACGCCATATGCTACGCACCACCTCCATATGCCAGCTCCCCCCTGTATATGCCACACACAACCTCCATATGCCAGCTCCCCCTGTATATGCCATGCACAACCTCCATATACCAGCTCACCCCTATATATGCCACGCACAACCTCCATATGCCAGCTCACCCCTGTATATGCCACGCACAACCTCCATATGCCAGCTCACCCCTGTATATGCCACGCACAACCTCCATATGCCAGCTCACCCCTGTATATGCCACGCACAACCTCCATATGCCAGCAAACACCGGCATATGCCACGCACCACCTCCATGTGCCAGCTCCCCCTGTATATGCCACGCACAACCTCCATATGCCAGCTCACCCTGTATATGCCACGCACAACCTCCATATGCCAGCTCCCCCTGTATATGCCACGCACAACCTCCATATGCCAGCTCACCCTGTATATGCCACGCACAACCTCCATATGCCAGCTCCCCCTGTATATGCCACACACAACCTCCATATGCCAGCTCACCCGCCATATGCCACGCACCACCTCCATATGCCAGCTCCCCCTGTATATGCCACGCACAACCTCCATATGCCAGCTCCCCTGTATATGCCACACACAACCTCCATATGCCAGCTCCCCCTGTATATGCCACGCACAACCTCCATATGCCAGCTCACCCTTTATATGCCACGCACAACCTCCATATGCCAGCTCCCCCTGTATATGCCACGCACCACCTCCACATGCCAGTTCCCCCTGTATATGCCACGCACAACCTCCATATGCCAGCTCCGCCTAAGTATGCCACTCACAACTTCCATACGCCAGCTCCCCCCTGTATATGCCACACACAACCTCCATATGCCAGCTCCCCCTGTATATGCCATGCACAACCTTCATATGCCAGCTCACCCCTGTATATGCCACGCACAACCTCCATATGCCAGCTCACCCCTGTATATGCCACGCACAACCTCCATATGCCAGCTCACCCGGCATAAGCCACGCACCACCTCCATATGCCAGCTCCCCCTGTATATGCCACGCACAACCTCCATATGCCAGCTCACCCGGCATAAGCCACGCACAACCTCCATATGCCAGCTCACCCCTGTATACGCCACGCACAACCTCCATATGCCAGCTCACCCCTGTATATGCCACGCACAACCTCCATATGCCAGCTCACCCGGCATATGCCACGCACCACCTCCATATGCCAGCTCACCCCTGTATATGCCACGCACAACCCCCATATGCCAGCTCACCCTTTATATGCCAAGCACAACCTCCATATGCCAGCTCCCCCTGTATATGCCACGCACAACCTCCATATGCCAGCTCCCCCTGTATATGCCACGCACAACCTCCATATGCCAGCTCCCCCTGTATATGCCACACACAACCTCCATATGCCAGCTCACCCGCCATATGCCACGCACCACCTCCATATTCCAGCTCCCCCTGTATATGCCACGCTCAACCTCCATATGCCAGCTCCCCCTGTATATGCCACACACAACCTCCATATGCCAGCTCACCCGACATATGCCACGCAACACCTCCATATGCCAGCTCCACCTGTATATGCCAAGCACAACCTCCATATGCCAGCTCACCCTGTATATGCCATGCACAACCTCCATATGCCAGCTCACCCTGTATATGCCACGCACCACCTCCATATGCCAGCTCCCCGTGTATATGCCACGCACAACCTCCATATGCCAGCTCACCCCTGTATATGCCACGCACAACCTCCATATGCCATCTCCCCCTGTATATGCCACGCACAACCTCCATATGCCAGCTCCCCCTGTATATGCCACGCACAACCTCCATATGCCAGTTCACCCTTTATATGCCACGCACAACCTCCATATGCCAGCTCCCCCTGTATATGCCACGCACAAACTCCATATGCCAGCTCACCCTGTATATGCCACGCACCACCTCCATATGCCAGCTCCCCCTGTATATGCCACGCACCACCTCCATATGCCAGCTCCCCCTGTATATGCCACCTCTCCCTGAATATGCCACGCACAACCTCCATATGCCAGCTCCCCCTGTATATGCCACGCACAACCTCCATATGCCAGCTCATCTTGTATATGCCACGCACCACCTCCATATGCCAGCTCCCCCTGTATATGCCACGCACAACCTCCATATGCCAGCTCACCCCTGTATATGCCACGCATAACCTCCTTATGCCAGCTCACCCTTTATATGCCACGCACAACCTCCATATGCCAGCTCACCCTTTATATGCCACGCACAACCTCCATATGCCAGCTCCCCCTGTATATGCCACGCACAACCTCCATATGCCAGCTCACCCTGTGTATGCCACGCACAACCTCCATATGCCAGGTCACATTGTATATGCCACGCACAACCTCCATATGCCAGCTCCCCCTGTATATGCCACACACAACCTCCATATGCCAGCTCACCCTGTATATGCCACGCACAACCTCCATATGCCAGCTCACCCTGTATATGCCACGCACAACCTCTATATGCCAGATCACCCTGTATATGCCACACACCACCTCCACATGCCACCGCCCCCCTGTATATGTCACGCACAACCTCCATATGCCAGCTCACCCCTGTATATGCCACGCACAACCTCCATATGCCAGCTCCCCCTGTATATGCCACGCACAACCTCCATATGCCAGCTCCCCCTGTATATGCCACGCACAACCTCCATATGCCAGCTCACCCCTGTATATGCCACGCACAACCTCCATATGCCAGCTCAGCCTGAATATGCCACGCACAACCTCCATATGCCAGCTCACCCCTGTATATGCCACGCACAACCTCCATATGCCAGCTCCCCCTGTATATGCCACGCACCACCTCCATATGCCACCTCTCCCTGAAAATGTCACGCACACCCTCCATATGCCAGCTACCCCTATAAATGCCACGCACAACCTCCATATGCCAGCTCACCCTGCATATGCCACGCACAACCTCCATATGCCAGCTCCCCCTATATATGCCACGCACAACCTCCATATGCCAGCTCACCCTGTATATGCCACGCACAACCTCCATATGCCAGCTCACCCTGTATATGCCACACACCACCTCCACATGCCAGCTCCCCCTGTATATGCCACGCACAACCTCCATATGCCAGCTCCCCCTGTACATGCCACGCACAACCTCCATATGCCAGCTCACCCCTGTATATGCCACGCACTACCTCCATATGCCAGCTCCCCCTGTATATGCCACGCACAACCTCCATATGCCAGCTCATCTTGTATATGCCACGCACCACCTCCATATGCCAGCTCCCCCTGTATATGCCACGCACAACCTCCATATGCCAGCTCACCCCTGTATATGCCACGCATAACCTCCTTATGCCAGCTCCCCCTGAATATGCCACGCACAACCTCCATATGCCAGCTCACCCTTTATATGCCACGCACAACCTCCATATGCCAGCTCACCCTTTATATGCCACGCACAACCTCCATATGCCAGCTCCCCCTGTATATGCCACGCACAACCTCCATATGCCAGCTCACCCCTGTATATGCCATGCACAACCTCCATATGCCAGCTCCCCCTGTATATGCCACGCACAACCTCCATATGCCAGCTCCCCCTGTATATGCCACGCACAACCTCCATATGCCAGCTCACCTTGTATATGCCACGCACCACCTCCATATGCCAGCTCCCCCTGTATATGCCACGCACAACCTCCATATGTCAGCTCACCCCTGTATATGCCACGAACAACCTCCATACGCCAGCTCCCCCTGAATATGCCACGCACAACCTCATATGCCAGCTCACCCTTTATATGCCACGCACAACCTCCATATGCCACCTCCCCCTGTATATGCCACACACAACCTCCATATGCCAGCTAACCCTGCATATGCCACTCACAACCTCCATATGCCAGCACACCCTTTATATGCCACGCACAACCTCCATATGCCAGCTCCCCCTTTATATGCCACGCACAACCTCCATATGCCAGCTCACCCCTGTACATGCCACGCACAACCTCCATATGCCAGCTCACCCCTGTATATGCCACGCACAACCTCCATATGCCAGCTCACCCCTGTATATGCCACGCACAACCTCCATATGCCAGCTCACCCGGCATATGCCACGCACCACCTCCATATGCCAGCTCCCCCTGTATATGCCACGCACAACCTCCATATGCCAGCTCCCCCTGTATATGCCACGCACAACCTCCATATGCCAGCTCACTCTTTATATGCCACGCACAACCTCCATATGCCAGCTCCCCCTGTATATGCCACGCACCACCTCCACATGCCAGTTCCCCCAGTATATGCCACGCACAACCTCCATATGCCAGCTCCCCCTATGTATGCCACGCACAACCTCCATATGCCAGCTCACACGCCATATGCTACGCACCACCTCCATATGCCAGCTCCCCCCTGTATATGCCACACACAACCTCCATATGCCAGCTCCCCCTGTATATGCCATGCACAACCTCCATATACCAGCTCACCCCTATATATGCCACGCACAACCTCCATATGCCAGCTCACCCCTGTATATGCCACGCACAACCTCCATATGCCAGCTCACCCCTGTATATGCCACGCACAACCTCCATATGCCAGCTCACCCCTGTATATGCCACGCACAACCTCCATATGCCAGCTAACCCGGCATATGCCACGCACCACCTCCATGTGCCAGCTCCCCCTGTATATGCCACGCACAACCTCCATATGCCAGCTCACCCTGTATATGCCACGCACAACCTCCATATGCCAGCTCCCCCTGTATATGCCACGCACAACCTCCATATGCCAGCTCACCCTGTATATGCCACGCACAACCTCCATATGCCAGCTCCCCCTGTATATGCCACACACAACCTTCATATGCCAGCTCACCTCTGTATATGCCACGCACAACCTCCATATGCCAGCTCCCCCTGTATATGCCACACACAACCTCCATATGCCAGCTCCCCCTGTATATGCCACGCACAACCTCCATATGCCAGCTCACCCTTTATATGCCACGCACAACCTCCATATGCCAGCTCCCCCTGTATATGCCACGCACCACCTCCACATGCCAGTTCCCCCTGTATATGCCACGCACAACCTCCATATGCCAGCTCCGCCTAAGTATGCCACGCACAACTTCCATACGCCAGCTCCCCCCTGTATATGCCACACACAACCTCCATATGCCAGCTCCCCCTGTATATGCCATGCACAACCTTCATATGCCAGCTCACCCCTGTATATGCCACGCACAACCTCCATATGCCAGCTCACCCCTGTATATGCCACGCACAACCTCCATATGCCAGCTCACCCGGCAAAAGCCACGCACCACCTCCATATGCCAGCTCCCCCTGTATATGCCACGCACAACCTCCATATGCCAGCTCACCCCTGTATATGCCACGCACAACCTCCATATGCCAGCTCACCCCTGTATATGCCACGCACAACCTCCATATGCCAGCTCACCCCTGTATATGCCACGCACAACCTCCATATGCCAGCTCACCCGGCATATGCCACGCACCACCTCCATATGCCAGCTCACCCCTGTATATGCCACGCACAACCTCCATATGCCAGCTCACCCTGTATATGCCACGCACAACCCCCATATGCCAGCTCACCCTTTATATGCCAAGCACAACCTCCATATGCCAGCTCCCCCTGTATATGCCACGCACAACCTCCATATGCCAGCTCCCCCTGTATATGCCACGCACAACCTCCATATGCCAGCTCCCCCTGTATATGCCACACACAACCTCCATATGCCAGCTCACCCGCCATATGCCACGCACCACCTCCATATTCCAGCTCCCCCTGTATATGCCACGCTCAACCTCCATATGCTAGCTCCCCCTGTATATGCCACACACAACCTACATATGCCAGCTCACCCAACATATGCCACGCAACACCTCCATATGCCAGCTCCACCTGTATATGCCAAGCACAACCTCCATATGCCAGCTCACCCTGTATATGCCATGCACAACCTCCATATGCCAGCTCCCCCTGTATATGCCACGCACCACCTCCATATGCCAGCTCCCCGTGTATATGCCACGCACAACCTCCATATGCCAGCTCACCCCTGTATATGCCACGCACAACCTCCATATGCCATCTCCCCCTGTATATGCCACGCACAACCTCCATATGCCAGCTCCCCCTGTATATGCCACGCACAACCTCCATATGCCAGTTCACCCTTTATATGCCACGCACAACCTCCATATGCCAGCTCCCCCTGTATATGCCACGCACAAACTCCATATGCCAGCTCACCCTGTATATGCCACGCACCACCTCCATATGCCAGCTCCCCCTGTAGATGCCACGCACCACCTCCATATGCCAGCTCCCCCTGTATATGCCACCTCTCCCTGAATATGCCACGCACAACCTCCATATGCCAGCTCCCCCTGTATATGCCACGCACAACCTCCATATGCCAGCTCATCTTGTATATGCCACGCACCACCTCCATATGCCAGCTCCCCCTGTATATGCCACGCACAACCTCCATATGCCAGCTCACCCCTGTATATGCCACGCATAACCTCCTTATGCCAGCTCACCCTTTATATGCCACGCACAACCTCCATATGCCAGCTCACCCTTTATATGCCACGCACAACCTCCATATGCCAGCTCCCCCTGTATATGCCACGCACAACCTCCATATGCCAGCTCACCCTGTGTATGCCACGCACAACCTCCATATGCCAGGTCACATTGTATATGCCACGCACAACCTCCATATGCCAGCTCCCCCTGTATATGCCACACACAACCTCCATATGCCAGCTCACCCTGTATATGCCACGCACAACCTCCATATGCCAGCTCACCCTGTATATGCCACGCACAACCTCTATATGCCAGATCACCCTGTATATGCCACACACCACCTCCACATGCCACCTCCCCCCTGTATATGTCACGCACAACCTCCATATGCCAGCTCACCCCTGTATATGCCACGCACAACCTCCATATGCCAGCTCCCCCTGTATATGCCACGCACAACCTCCATATGCCAGCTCCCCCTGTATATGCCACGCACAACCTCCATATGCCAGCTCACCCCTGTATATGCCACGCACAACCTCCATATGCCAGCTCCCCCTGAATATGCCACGCACAACCTCCATATGCCAGCTCACCCCTGTATATGCCACGCACAACCTCCATATGCCAGCTCCCCCTGTATATGCCACGCACCACCTCCATATGCCAGCTCCCCCTGTATATGCCACCTCTCCCTGAAAATGTCACGCACACCCTCCATATGCCAGCTACCCCTATAAATGCCACGCACAACCTCCATATGCCAGCTCACCCTGCATATGCCACGCACAACCTCCATATGCCAGCTCCCCCTATATATGCCACGCACAACCTCCATATGCCAGCTCACCCTGTATATGCCACGCACAACCTCCATATGCCATCTCACCCTGTATATGCCACACACCACCTCCACATGCCAGCTCCCCCTGTATATGCCACGCACAACCTCCATATGCCAGCTCCCCCTGTACATGCCACGCACAACCTCCATATGCCAGCTCACCCCTGTATATGCCACGCACAACCTCCATATGCCAGCTCCCCCTGTATATGCCACGCACAACCTCCATATGCCAGCTCATCTTGTATATGCCACGCACCACCTCCATATGCCAGCTCCCCCTGTATATGCCACGCACAACCTCCATATGCCAGCTCACCCCTGTATATGCCACGCATAACCTCCTTATGCCAGCTCCCCCTGAATATGCCACGCACAACCTCCATATGCCAGCTCACCCTTTATATGCCACGCACAACCTCCATATGCCAGCTCACCCTTTATATGCCACGCACAACCTCCATATGCCAGCTCCCCCTGTATATGCCACGCACAACCTCCATATGCCAGCTCACCCTGTGTATGCCACGCACAACCTCCATATGCCAGGTCACATTGTATATGCCACGCACAACCTCCATATGCCAGCTCCCCCTGTATATGCCACACACAACCTCCATATGCCAGCTCACCCTGTATATGCCACGCACAACCTCCATATGCCAGCTCACCCTGTATATGCCACGCACAACCTCTATATGCCAGCTCACCCTGTATATGCCACACACCACCTCCACATGCCAGCTCCCCCCTGTATGTCACGCACAACCTCCATATGCCAGCAAACCCTGTATATGCCACGCACAACCTCCATATGCCAGCTCCCCCTGTATATGCCATGCACAACCTCCATATGCCAGCTCACCTTGTATATGCCACGCACCACCTCCATATGCCAGCTCCCCCTGTATATGCCACGCACAACCTCCATATGCCAGCTCACCCCTGTATATGCCACGCACAACCTCCATATGCCAGCTCCCCCTGAATATGCCACGCACAACCTCCATATGCCAGCTCACCCTTTATATGCCACGCACAACCTCCATATGCCACCTCCCCCTGTATATGCCACACACAACCTCCATATGCCAGCTAACCCTGCATATGCCATGCGCAACCTCCATATGCCAGCTCCCCCTTTATATGCCACGCACAACCTCCATATGCCAGCTCCCCCTGTATATGCCACGTACAACCTCCATATGCCAGCTCACCCCTGTATATGCCATGCACAACCTCCATATGCCAGCTCACCCCTGTATATGATACGCACAACCTCCATATGCCAGTTCCCCCTGTATATGCCACGCACAACCTCCATATGCCAGCTCCCCCTGTATATGCCACGCACAACCTCCATATGCCAGCACACCCTTTATATGCCACGCACAACCTCCATATGCCAGCTCCCCCTTTATATGCCACGCACAACCTCCTTATGCCAGCTCCCCCTGTATATGCCACGCACAACCTCCATATGCCAGCTCACCCCTGTATATGCCATGCACAACCTCCATATGTCAGCTCCCCCTGTATATGCCACGCACAACCTCCATATGCCAGCTCCCCCTGTATATGCCACGCACAACCTCCATATGCCAGCTCACCTTGTATATGCCACGCACCACCTCCATATGCCAGCTCCCCCTGTATATGCCACGCACAACCTCCATATGCCAGCTCACCCCTGTATATGCCACGCACAACCTCCATATGCCAGCTCACCCTGCATATGCCACTCACAACCTCCATATGACAGCACACCCTTTATATGCCACGCACAACCTCCATATGCCAGCTCCCCCTTTATATGCCACGCACAACCTCCATATGCCACCTCCCCCTGTATATGCCACGCACAACCTCCATATGCCAGCTAACCCTGCATATGCCACTCACAACCTCCATATGCCAGCACACCCTTTATATGCCACGCACAACCTCCATATGCCAGCTCCCCCTTTATATGCCACGCACAACCTCCATATGCCAGCTCCCCCTGTATATGCCACGCACAACCTCCATATGCCAGCTCACCCTGTATATGCCACGCACAACCTCCATATGTCAGCTCAACCTGTATATGCCACACACAACCTCCATATGCCATCTCCCCCTGTATATGCCACACACAACCTCCATATGCCAGCTCCCCCTGTATATGCCAAGCACAACCTCCATATGCCATCTCCCCCTGTATATGCCACACACAACCTCCATATGCCAGCTCCCCCTGTATATGCCAAGCACAACCTCCATATGCCAGCTCACCCCTGTATATGCCACGCACAACCTCCATATGCCAGCTCACCCTGTATATGCCACGCACAACCTCCATATGCCAGATCACCCCTGTATATGCCACGCACAACCTCCATATGCCACGCACAACCTCCATATGTCAGCTCACCCCTGTATATGCCACACACAACCTCCATATGCCAGACCACCCCTTTATATGACAAGCACGACCTCCATATGCCAGCTCACCCCTGTATATGCCACGCACAACCTCCATATGCCAGCTCACCCCTGTATATGCCACACACGACCTCCATATGCCAGCTCCCCCCCTTTATATGCCACGCACAACCTCCATATGCCACCTCCCCCTGTATATGCCACGCACAACCTCCATATGCCAGCTAACCCTGCATATGCCACTCACAACCTCCATATGCCAGCACACCCTTTATATGCCACGCACAACCTCCATATGCCAGCTCCCCCTTTATATGCCACGCACAACCTCCATATGCCAGCTCCCCCTGTATATGCCACGCACAACCTCCATATGCCAGCTCACCCTGTATATGCCACGCACAACCTCCATATGTCAGCTCACCCTGTATATGCCACACACCACCTCCATATGCCATCTCCCCCTGTATATGCCACACACAACCTCCATATGCCAGCTCCCCCTGTATATGCCAAGCACAACCTCCATATGCCAGCTCACCCCTGTATATGCCACGCACAACCTCCATATGCCAGCTCACCCTGTATATGCCACGCACAACCTCCATATGCCAGCTCCCCCTGTATATGCCACGCACAACCTCCATATGCCAGCTCACCCTTTATATGCCACGCACAATCTCCATATGCCAGCTCCCCCTGTATATGCCACGCACAACCTCCATATGCCAGCTCACCCTGCATATGCCACTCACAACCTCCATATGCCAGCATACCCTTTATATGCCACGCACAACCTCCATATGCCAGCTCCCCCTTTATATGCCACGCACAACCTCCATATGCCACCTCCCCCTGTATATGCCACGCACAACCTCCATATGCCAGCTCACCCTGTATATGCCACGCACAACCTCCATACGTCAGCTCACCCTTTATATGCCACGCACAACCTCCATATGCCACCTCCCCCTGTATATGCCACGCACAACCTCCATATGCCACCTCCCCCTGTATATGCCACGCACAACCTCCATATGCCAGCTCCCCCTTTATATGCCACGCACAACCTCCATATGCCACCTCCCCCTGTATATGCCACGCACAACCTCCATATGCCAGCTCACCCTGCATATGCCACTCACAACCTCCATATGCCAGCACACCCTTTATATGCCACGCACAACCTCCATATGCCAGCTCCCCCTTTATATGCCACGCACAACCTCCATATGCCAGCTCCCCCTGTATATGCCACGCACAACCTCCATATGCCAGCTCCCCCTGAATATGCCACGCACAACCTCCATATGCCAGCTCCCCCTTTATATGCCACGCACAACCTCCATATGCCACCTCCCCCTGTATATGCCACGGACAACCTCCATATGCCAGCTCACCCTGCATATGCCACTCACAACCTCCATATGCCAGCACACCCTTTATATGCCACGCACAACCTCCATATGCCAGCTCCCCCTTTATATGCCACGCACAACCTCCATATGCCAGCTCCCCCTGTATATGCCACGCACAACCTCCATATGCCAGCTCACCCTGTATATGCCACGCACAACCTCCATATGTCAGCTCACCCTGTATATGCCACACACCACCTCCATATGCCATCTCCCCCTGTATATGCCACACACAACCTCCATATGCCAGTTCCCCCTGTATATGCCAAGCACAACCTCCATATGCCAGCTCACCCCTGTATATGCCACGCACAACCTCCATATGCCAGCTCACCCTGTATATGCCACGCACAACCTCCATATGCCAGCTCACCCTGTATATGCCACGCACAACCTCCATATGCCAGCTCCCCCTGTATATGCCACGCACAACCTCCATATGCCAGCTCACCCTTTATATGCCACGCACAATCTCCATATGCCAGCTCCCCCTGTATATGCCACGCACAACCTCCATAAGCCAGCTCACCCTGCATATGCCACGCACAACCTCCATATGCCAGCTCCCCCTGTATATGCCACGTACAACCTCCATATGCCAGCTAACCCCTGTATATGCCACGCACAACCTCCATATGCCAGCTCCCCCTTTATATGCCATGCGTAACCTCCATATGCCAGCTCACCCCTGTATATGCCACGCACAACCTCCATATGCCAGCTCCCCCTGTATATGCCACGCACAACCTCCATATGCCAGATCACCCCTTTATATGCCACGCACAACCTCCATATGCCAGCTCCCCCTTTATATGCCACGCACAACCTCCATATGCCAGCTCCCCCTGTATATGCCACGCACAACCTCCATATGCCAGCTCACCCTGTATATGCCATGCACAACCTCCATATGTCAGCTCACCCTGTATATGCCACACACCACCTCAATATGTCATCTCCCCCTGTATATGCCACGCACAACCTCCATATGCCAGCTCCCCCTTGTATATGCCACGCACAACCTCCATATGCCAGCTCCCCTTGTATATGCCACACACAACCTCCATATGCCAGCTCACCCCTGTATATGCCACGCACAACCTCCATATGCCAGCTCACCCAGTATATGCCACGCATAACCTCCATATGCCAACTCCCCCCTGTATATGTCATGCACAACCTCCATATGCCAGCTCACCCCTGTATATGCCACGCACAACCTCCATATGCCAGCTCCCCCTGTATATGCCACGTACAACCTCCATATGCCAGCTAACCCCTGTATATGCCACGCACAACCTCCATATGCCAGCTCCCCCCTGTATATGCCATGCGTAACCTCCATATGCCAGCTCACCCCTGTATATGCCACGCACAACCTCCATATGCCAGCTCCCCCTGTATATGCCACGCACAACCTCCATATGCCAGATCACCCCTGTATATGCCACGCACAACCTCCATATGCCACGCACAACCTCCATATGTCAGCTCACCCCTGTATATGCCACACACAACCTCCATATGCCAGACCACCCCTTTATATGCCAAGCACGACCTCCATATGCCAGCTCACCCCTGTATATGCCACGCACAACCTCCATATGCCAGCTCACCCCTGTATATGCCACACACGACCTCCATATGCCACATCACCCCTGTATATGCCACGTACAACATCCATATGCCAGCTCCCCCTGTATATGTCATGTACAACCTCCATATGCCAGCTCCCCCCTGTATATGACACGCACAACCTCCATATGCCAGATCACCCCTGTATATGCCACACACAACCTCCATATGCCAGCTCCCCCCTGTATATGCCACGCACAACCTCCATATGCCACGCACAACCTCCATATGCCAGCTCCCCCTGTATATGCCACGCACAACCTCCATATGCCAGCTCCCCCTGTATATGTCATGCACAACCTCCATATGCCAGCTCACCCCTGTATATGCCATCCATCACCTCCATATGCTACTTTCACCTGATACATACCATCAACCACCTCTCATATTTTTGCCTCTGTACAAAAAGCAGTATTCCAGGCCCTTCACCTCTGCAGCGCTGATTGTTACCAATGGACGATCTCACCACCCCACTCCTGTCATCGCTGCAGCACCCCTGGTATACACAGCAGGTCGTCTTGTCTTCAGCAGCTCGTGGGATCTACAGCAGGCAGCAGCTCATTAGGTCTACAGCAGACAGCAGCTCGTCTGGTCTACAGCAGATAGCAGCTAGTTAAGTCTACAGAAGACAGCAGGCAGCAGCTCGTCGGGTCTCCAGCAGACAGCAGCTCATCGGGTCTCCAGCAGACAGCAGGCAGCAGCTCGTCGGGTCTCCAGCAGACAACAGGCATCAGTTTGTCGAGTCTCCAGCAGGCAGCAGCTCCTCAGGTCTACAGCAGACAGCAGGGATCAGCTTGTCAGGTCTACAGTAGACAGCAGCTCGTTGGGTCTACAGGAGGCAGCAGCTCATCGGGTCTCCAGCAGGCCGCAGCTCGTCGGGTCTCCAGCAGGCAGCAGGCATCAGCTTGTCGGGTCTCCAGCATGCAGCAGGGATCAGCTTGTCGAGTCTACAGCAGACAGTAGCTTGTCGGGTCTACAGCAGGCAGCAGCTCGTCGGTTTTCCAGCAGGCAGCAGCTCGTTGGGTCTACAGCAGACAGCAGCTCGTTAGGTCTCAAGGAGCTCATCAGGTGTCCTGATCTCTTGCATCTCCTCCGGTATGCGCAGTGTGACCATCAGAGACCTGTTATGCTGGAAGTGAACAGTACAGGATCCGGCATAATAGGGATAGCGATTGTGTAGCTCAGCGGATAGCGCTGGTGTCTAATAAAATGGCGCCTGACCACACCTAGAGCTGTGAATTGAGCAGCCCACAGAGGCGTGCCCAGTTCACAGCTGATGCAATGTCAGAGATAGGGTTGGCGTCCGACCGCTGTCTCCTATGCCCAGAGACTGCCATATTTGAGGACAGAAAGTGTCATTCAGCAGCCATTACAGACCTGCAAGGTAAAATGTGTACGCCGATGTCAGACTCTCCCTTCTGATGTCAGACTCCTTCCCTTTGATGTGGGCTCCAGCACTGAAATCGGCCAAATATAGGGAAAAGTCGGAGGCCGACTGAAACACGAAGCCCAATGCAAGTCAATGGGGAAGCAAAGTCGGCAGGGAGTAGAGGACAGTAAACACACCTACAGTGCCCATTTCAATGCTCCAGTGTATAATGGGCCCCGTAAATGCTGCTCCAGTGTCTGATGTCCCCCTTTTGGAATGCTCCAGTATATGATCGGCCTCATGGATGATGCTCCAGTGTATGATGGTGTCATGATTTGTAGCTTTGCCCTGTCCTGTATTTTGTATAATATGTCATTTAACTTTTCTCTGGTTGTATTTGCTGTAAATTAACCATGTCTCCTTCCCCCAATACTTTGCAATGTCTTGTGATGTACCTGGACCATAATCTAATTTAGGCTTGTGTCAACAGCTAGTGGAACTTTGGCTATTGTTTTCCTAAGCAGAAGATAACCTACAATACACATCCTGTAGACTAAGTGGAGCCCTTACATTTCTAGAATCTTCTGATGGACCAAACCATTGAATAGTAGGTGTGACCCCTACCCCCCTTCAGATGGGCTGATCCTAGGAGCCCTGACAATACATTCTTGTTTTAAGATGAGTTGTGATTTGAGTGCGGACGTGGAAGGAGTCACGAACTGAGTTGAGGCCAGCTCGTGACGTCCGTGGGATTGTGTGGAATCCTGTGGACTATTGCAAGGATTATTGTTATCGTATCAGGCACAAGGACTATCGTGAGGTGCCCGGATTTGTTTCCATTGTCTGGACTTATTGTGGACTTCTCATGGACTCCAAGGACATTATGGATATTTTATGTTGTATGCTCCCTGCCTTAATAAATCTCATTGGATCGTCCCTCGGCCTGTTGTCCCTTCTTGCTCTGTCGTATACCCCATCACAAACTGGTGGCAGCAGTGGGATCAGAGCAGAAGGAATGGAGGACAACGGCCCATCAACATCTGGAACCAGCACTGCAGAGTACAAGAACTGGACTGCGGTGAACCTACAAACAAAGGCCCGTGAACTGGGAGTCAGCTACAAGGGACTCTCCAAGGAGGAGCTGATTGAGGCTTTGGAAGGAGTTCGCCTGCAAGATGACGCTGAGGAAGGATCCCCACAGCAAAACGGAGGAAAGACTGCAGCCGGAGGTAAATGCCCAAAAAAGTCAGTGGGTTGTGTGGTACGAGGAGGAGTTGGCATTGCTGGGAGAAGAGGCTACCATAGAAGATAAGAGGGAGGTCATGCGCGGAGCTCAAGAGAGGGCATTGCTGGAGAGGCAGCTCACTGTGGAAGCAGCTAGAAGCTCCAGACATACTGTAACCCCAGCACCCACCATGTAGGAACTACCCAGAGTGTCCCGCAAAGACTTCAAGCCATTTAATGAGGCTTCAGGTGACATTGAGGGCTTCTTCCAGGACTTTGAGCATCAGTGTCGATTAATGGAAGTCCCGGAAAGGGAGCGAGTCCTACATCTGGTGTGGTTCTTAGAGGGTGGAGCTGCCGCAGCCTATAGAGCTATGGACCCTCGGTGGAACTGTGAGTATGCGGAGATTAAACAGACTATTCTAGAACATTATGCTGTGACCCCCGACACTTACAGGACCCAGTTCCGTACTTTAGCCTGTGATGAGGAAGTGTCCTTCAAGATGTATGCCCACAGATTCAAACAAATATGTCATCGCTGGCTGGAGGGAAAGGAGGCCTTAACTTGGGAGACCTTCCTCCAAGTCATCCTAAAAGAGAAGTTTTACTTCAAGTGCCCCGCTGAGATCCGGGAATGGGTGCGTGAAAGGAGACCAGCCACTGTGGAGGAAGCTGCAGCTCTAGCTGATGAGGCTCTCACCATCAAGCCTCAGTGGAAAAAACTACTACTTAATGAGAAAAAAACTACCAGCCCCCCAACGCTGGCGGCCCCTGGTCCTTCAGCCTCCAATATTCACCATCCCACTAGACCATCAACTCATGGTGACCTTCGTGTGACTGTGCCTCGCATTACTCCTGCTCCACCTTCGGGACTACGACGTGGAGGAAGAATCCCAGAGCGCAGATGTTATAGATGTGGGCTGCCTGGGCATCTGCAATTCCAATGTCCAGGTGTTCGGAGGCAGGACAGCTACAGACCGCCTTTGCCTGTTCATTATCTACAGACACCCTCAACAGGAGAAGAGCTGGATTCAGTCCCTGATGACTTGCCAAGTGACTCTGATATCCTGGCTCCCCTACCCGGAGTCTATGGGGTGCGAGCCCCAGCCACCTGTTCTTCTGATCTTCAGCACAAACATCTACAGGAGGTTGTGCTGGATGGCCAAAAAGTTGTTGGCTTCCGTGACACTGGGGCTTTTCTCACCATAGAAGATCCCCGAGTAATTCAACCAGAAGCAATTCAAAAGGGACCAGGAATTGCCATTGAATTGGCTGGAGGTACCCAGAGATATATTCCAAGAGCGAGTGTGACCCTGGATTATGGCTTTGGGGCAAAACAATGCGTGGTCGGTGTGATGATCGGCCTCCCTGCAGACATTCTTCTAGGAAATGATGTGGGAAATCTTCATTGCCACTTTGTCGGTGCGGTAACCAGAAGTCAAGCCAAGAGAGCAGCAAATGTGGACGTGTACAACCCATCCATGGAAATGAGGCCACCAGAACTGCGGTCACAGCCGGTGAGTGGTTCTTCTTGTGGGGAAAATGTGAGTGTTACTTGGGATAAAGTTCAGTTTAGACAAGAGGTAGATACTGACCCCACCCTAACTAGTTTTAGAGCTCGAGCTGAGATAGGGCAGTTGGGGGAGAACGGGGAAAGAATTATCAGAGAAAATGGACTTCTGTATCGGGTTACCAATGCTGATTCCCTAGATAAGCCCTGGACTTATAGCAAACAGCTGATTGTTCCTCAGAAATACAGAATTCCCCTATTACACCTTGCTCATGACATTCCTACTGCTGGCCATCAAGGCAAAACCCGCACTGAGAGACGATTGACTCAATCTTTCCATTGGCCTGGGATTTCCCAAGCCGTAGTGCATTTCTGCCGAACTTGCGACATATGTCAGCGTAGAGGGCGACCCGGAGATCACCCAAAGGCACCCCTGCAACCGCTCCCTATAATAGAAGAACCCTTTCAAAGAGTAGCTGTCGATATCATTGGACCTCTGACTAAACCAAGTAAATCTGGAAAGCAGTACATTCTCACTGTTGTGGACTATGCCACCCGATATCCAGAAGCTGTGGCCTTGTCAAGTATTTCTGCAGCCAAGGTGGCAGAGGCCCTGGTTACCATTTTCACCAGAGTAGGATTCCCCAGTGAGATCTTGTCAGACCAAGGATCCCAGTTCATGTCAGAGCTGGTCCAGTGTCTGTGGCGCACCTGTGGTGTACGAACGATCCGTACGACCCCGTATCATCCCCAAACAAATGGACTTTGTGAACGATTCAATGGCACTCTGAAGAATATGCTGAGGGCCTTCACTGACAGAGATTCAGACTGGGAGAAGTACCTACCCCATCTCTTGTTTACCTATCGGGAAGTTCCCCAGGAGTCCACCGGGTTTTCCCCCTTTGAACTATTCTATGGAAGAAAGGTCCGAGGACCCTTAACCCTGCTAAAAGAATATTGGGAGGGACAAGTTGAAGATACAGGAGCCCCTGTTGTCCCTTATGTCCTAAAGCTGCGAGAAACCCTGGCTCAACTCGCTAGTTTAGCCCAGAGTCATGTGCGTATGGCTCAAACCAGACAGAAGACATGGTATGACCGTAAAGCATGCTATCGGGAGTTTGTAGAAGGACAACAGGTCTTAATGATTGTTCCCCATCGGCAGAATAAACTGCAGACAACATGGGAGGGTCCCTTCCGGGTTCTCAGAAAACTAAATGATACTAATTATCTTCTTGCTTTAGATGATCAGGGGCTAAGACAAAAGACTGTCCATGTGAATATGATTAAGGAGTACCATGACCGGAACCTTCCAATGATAGCAAGCTGTCGGCTAGCTTCAGAAGACAGTCAAGAGGATGAGGACTCCCTACCTGATCTTGTGGAAGCAGCGAGAGTCCCATCCACTGTGGAACAGGTTCCTCTGGGAGATCACCTGGATTCCTTGCAGAAAAACCAGATGCTGGGAGTGCTTCAACAGAGACGGGCTGCTTTCTCATCCCAACCAGGTCGAACCACCGTCACCCAACTGTCACGTGGGGCTTAGTCCCACTAAGGCTGTAATACCCTGGGGGCCCTGTGATGTCCCTATAACTAGGGGAAACCCTGTCTGACCCTCAACCCAGGGTTTTTGCTGATGGTGCAAATGCCTGAGCCTCCAACCTTTCCTTGTCTCCTGCTCAGCCCTGCACTTAACCCTCCACCCTCCACCCAGTGAGGAGACACACCACCAAAGCCCCCACACAAATAAAGACAGACAGGGAGAACTTAAACTGCACTGCGCCGCACACACACAGGAATATACAGTAATGTGAACAGGGCACAACTAAACACAAATATGGGAAGGAGAAAGGATAACAACGGATCATACGACACCAGATATGAATCTCTCTCTGCAACACCTCCACTCCAGACCGGAACCACTTGGTATGAAACACAAGCTATAATCGGCGACGCCCATAGGCCAGCATGACTATTTAAAGACCGTGGGCGTGACTAACCATCCAACCTGGTCTCCAGCAGGATTAACCCCCGAGAGCCTGAAGATCAGGCCGGCGCCACTGAGGCTATAGTGGCTGGAGGTGGAACTACCTCTGCCTGCTGGACGCTGTGGTGTGAACAGCGTCCGACATGACATTACCCCGTCTTCTACGAGGGACCTCTGGACCCTCAAGACTCATAGGACCCGGCTTGTCCGGATGACGACGGTGAAAAGAACTGACCAGCCGATCCGCATGTATGTCTGAGGCTGGAACCCAAGACCTCTCCTCCGGACCATACCCCCGCCAGTGCACCAAATACTGAAGAGTACGGCGTACTACTCGAGAGTCCACTACCTTGGCGACCTCAAATTCTAAATCGCCATCCACCATGACTGGAGGTGGCATCAGCGTCACGTCCACAGAGCCTACCACCTTTTTCAATAAAGCTCTGTGAAACACATTGTGTATCTTGTACACCGCAGGAAGTTCCAACCGATACGCCACTGGGTTAATGATGGCAGAAATCCTAAAAGGCCCAATAAACCTTGGACCCAGTTTTAAAGATGGAATTTTGAGTCTTATGTTCTTCGTAGCTAACCACACCCATTCACCCACACACAGGTCCGGACCTGGCACACGTCTACTGTCAGCCACCCGTTTGTACCTGGCACTCATGCTCAACAAACGCTGTTTCACCCGCCTCCAGACTGATGACAATTGGGCTCCTAGCTGATCCTCCTCCGGGACACCCCCCCGAGTCACCCTGACGTAAGGTACAAAACTGAGGATGTTGACCGTACACACAAAAGAATGGAGACTCTCCCGATGACTCTTGGCGGTGATTATTTAACGCGAATTCGGCCAGAGGAAGGAAAGTAGACCACTCCTCCTGGTTGTCGGACACAAAGCATCGTAAATATTGTTCTAGATTTTGGTTCATGTGCTCAGTTTGTCCATTAGACTGTGGATGAAACGCCGATGAATGTGACAACTTGATCCCCAAACGTGAGCAAAAAGCTTTCCAAAACCTCGCCACAAATTGCGTACCCCTATCAGATACTATGTCCGACAGTACTCCGTGGAGTCTGACCACCTCCTTCACAAATACCTGAGCCAACGTCTTAGCATTGGGCAAAGAAGACAACGCCACAAAATGCGCCATCTTTGAAAAACGGTCAACCACCACCAGGATGACCGTGTTCCCCGCCGAGGCTGGCAAGTCAGTGATGAAATCCATGGAGATTTCTGTCCATGGCCTATTGGGTACCCCCAGAGGCTGTAGCGTGCCAGCAGGACGGGTACGGGGTGACTTAGCCCTAGCGCACGTGATGCAAGCTGCCACGTATGAGACCACGTCCTGCCGGATTTTGGGCCACCAGAAACGATGCGATACCAGCTCTAAGGTGCCCCTCACCCCTGGATGACCAGCCAGTACCGAGTCGTGGTGTTCCTTCAACACCTTAAGCCGAAGATGCAGGGGTACAAATGATTTGTTGGCGGGAAGTCCTGGTGGTACCTCCTCTTGGGCCTCGGCAATCTCCGCCTCTACCTCCGTCGTGAGAGCCGAGACCACAACCCCTTTCTGGAGGATGGGTACCGGCTCTTCCCGAGGTTCTCCCCCCGGAAAACACCTAGACAAAGCATCCGCCTTGGTGTTTTTAGCCCCGGAACGGTAAGTCACCAGAAAATTGAACCGAGTAAAAAACAATGCCCAGCGAGCCTGCCTAGGAGACAGACGCTTGGCCGACTCCAGATAGAGCAGATTCTTATGGTCGGTGATGACTGTGACCTGGTGAGCCGCCCCCTCCAAGAAGTGTCGCCATTCCTCAAAAGCCAGTTTGATGGCCAACAACTCCCTGTTGCCGATATCATAATTCCGTTCGGCCGGCGACAGCTTCTTGGAGAAGTAGGTGCATGGATGCATCTCGCTCAAGGACGAGCCTTGAGACAGTACTGCCCCCACTCCCACCTCCGACGCATCAACCTCCACCACAAAAGGTTTAGACACGTCTGGTTGCACCAGAATGGGGGCTGAAGCAAAACTATTCTTCAGACGCTCAAAGGCACGTATAGCCACCTCAGGCCAGTTCGCCAGATCGGCACCCTTTTTTGTCATGTCCGTGAGCGGTTTGGCGATAGTCGAAAAGTGTTTTATAAACTTCCTATAATAATTCGCAAACCCAAGGAACCGCTGGAGTGCTTTCAGACTCTCCGGCCTCTCCCACTGCAGCACCGCTTGCACCTTAGCGGTGTCCATTTTAAACCCGGCTGCGGACACAATATATCCCAAAAAGGGCAACTCCTGGACAAAAAATAAACATTTTTCCAGCTTAGCATAGAGCTGGTTCTCCCGGAGCAACTGTAACACCTGCCTGACATGCTCCAAATGAGTGTCCCGATCGCTAGAATAAATGAGGCTATCATCCAGGTATACAATCACAAATCTCCCCAGGACATGAGCAAATACATCATTAATAGTGTTGAGCATTCCGATACCGCAAGTATCGGGTATCGGCCGATACTTGCTGTATCGGAATTCCGATACCGACTTCCGATATTTTTTCAATATCGGAATTCGGCATCGGAATCGGAAGTTCAGTTGATTGACGGCCTGACGTCATCATGATGCGCGGTGTGTGCGCATCATGATGCGCCGTCATTTCGGGCCTTCCGGGGGTCTCTGCCGGCCTGCCGGGGGGCTGTGCCGGCCTGCCGGGGGGCTGTGTGGACTGCCCGGGGTCTCTGCCGGCCTGCCGGGGGGCTGTGCCGGCCTGCCGGTGGTCTGTGCACCCTGTGGGGGTCTGTACCGGCCTGCCGGGGGGCTGTGCCGGCCTGCCGGGGGGCTGTGCTGATGTCCGGGGGTCTGTGCAAGCATCGTCCGATGGGACTACAAGTCCCATCGGGCGATGCCTGCTACCATGACAGTGATTGACACATTAGCCAATGATGGGACAGTAGTAGTCCCATCATCCGGCTAATGTGTTAAATGTTAAAAAAAAAAAAAATACTACATACATACTACATACATACTACATGCTACATACATACTACATACATACTACATGCATGCTACATACATACTACATGCTACATACATACTACATATATACTACATGCATGCTACATACATACTACATGCTACATACATACTACATGCTACATACATACTACATATATACTACATACATACTACATACATGCTACATACATACTACATGCTACATACATACTACATGCATGCTACATACATACTACATATATACTACATACATACTACATACATACTACATACATACTACATGCATGCTACATACATACTACATGCTACATACATACCACATACATACTACATACATGCTACATATATACTACATGCATGCTACATACATACTACATGCTACATACATACTACATGCATGCTACATACATACTACATATATACTACATACATACTACATACATGCTACATACATACTGCATGCTACATACATACTACATACATACTACATACATACTACATGCATGCTACATACATACTACATGCTACATACATACCACATACATACTACATGCATACTACATGCTACATACATACCACATACATACTACATACATGCTACATATATACTACATACATACTACATACATACCACATATATACTACATACATACAATACATACATAGACATACAGTACATATAACATAGAGTAACATACTTACCAATACTTGTCACATTGTTCCCCGAAGCCATTGTCTTTCCGGAATAAATATTAACATAACAAACCACAAAAATACTCACCCACGATCCGAAGCAGTCCACGAGTGTGTCCCACGACGATCTTGGGTAGAGAACTGCAGCATCAGATGATGCTGCCGTTCTCTACGGGCTGCAGGAATCCAATGACGGAAGGTAGGTATCCTTCCGCACTGTATTCCTCCGCCACTTAAAAAAAAAAAAGTCCCTAGTCTCACTTTATGCCATTGCTGCGTGGGAATTTCCCACACAGCAATGGCATAAAGTGAGACTAGGGACTTTTTTTTTTTTAAGTGGCGGAGGAATACAGTGCGGAAGGATACCTACCTTCCGTCATTGGATTCCTGCAGCCAGTAGAGAACGGCAGCAACAGCTGATGCTGCAGTTCTCTACCCAAGATCGTCGTGGGACACACTCGTGGACTGCTTCGGATCGTGGGTGAGTATTTTTGTGGTTTGTTATGTTAATATTTATTCCGGAAAGACAATGGCTTCGGGGAACAATGTGACAAGTATTGGTAAGTATGTTACTCTATGTTATATGTACTGTATGTCTATGTATGTATTGTATGAATGTATTGTATGTATGTAGTATATATGTGGTATGTATGTAGCATGCATGTAGTATATATGTAGTATGTATGTAGCATGCATGTAGTATATATGTAGTATGTATGTAGCATGCATGTAGTATATATGTGTTATGTATGTGGTATGTATGTAGCATGCATGTAGTATGTATGTAGCATGCATGTAGTATGTATGTAGTATATATGTAGTATGTATGTAGCATGCATGTAGTATGTATGTAGTATGTATGTAGCATGCAGTATGTATGTAGCATGCATGTAGTATATATGTAGTATGTATGTAGCATGTAGTATGTAGCATGCATGTAGTATATATGTAGTATGTAGCATGTAGTATGTATGTAGCATGCATGTAGTATATATGTGTTATGTATGATGCATGTAGCATGCATGTAGTATGTATGTAGCATGCAGTATGTATGTAGCATGCATGTAGTATGAATGTAGCATGTATGTAGTATGTAGTATGAATGTAGCATGTATGTAGTATGCATGTTGTATGTATGTAGCATGTAATTTTTTTTTTTTTTTTTTTTTTACATTTAACACATTAGCCGGATGATGGGACTACTACTGTCCCATCATTGGCTAATGTGTCAATCACTGTCATGGTAGCAGGCATCGCCCGATGGGACTTGTAGTCCCATCGGACGATGCCTGCACAGCCCCCCGGAGCCTGCACAGCCCCCCGGCAGGCCGGCACAGCCCCCCGGAGCCTGCACAGCCCCCCGGCAGGCCGGCACAGCCCCCCGGCAGGCCGGCACAGCCCCCCGGCAGGCCGGCACAGCCCCCCGGAGCCTGCACAGACCACCGGCAGGCCGGCACAGACCACCGGAGCCTGCACAGACCCCCTGGCAGGCCGGCACAGCCCCCCGAAAGGCCCGTACAGACCCCAGAGAGGCTGTACAAGGGCAGGAAAGGGTTTTTCTTATTCCGATACCGGAAGTCCCATAGACTTGAATGGGACTTCCGGTATCGGAATCGGCGATACCGATACTTTTTTTAAAGATCGGCCGATACCATCCGATACGATACTTTGAAGTATCGGACGGTATCGCTCAACTCTAATCATTAATAAAATGTTGAAAACGGCAGGCGCGGTGGTCAACCCAAACGGCATAACCAGACTCTCAAAATGACCCTCAGGAGTGTTAAACGCCGTCTTCCACTCATCCCCCTGACGGACCCTTATGAGGTTATACGCCCCCCTGAGGTCCAGCTTGGAAAACCATTTCGCCCCTGCTACCTGGTTGAACAAATCCGGGATTAACGGCATAGGGTAAGGATCACGGACAGTAATCTGGTTTAACTCTCGGAAATCCAGACACGGGCGTAACCCCCCATCTTTCTTCTTAATGAAGAAAAACCCCGCGGCTACAGGCGAGGACGAAGGCCGGATGTGTCCTTTACTCAGACTCTCCGCGATGTAGTCTTTCAGAGCTTGTCTCTCAGGACCAGAAATATTAAACATCCTGGCCTTAGGTAATTTGGCCCCGGGTTTTAACCTGATCGCACAGTCATAGGCTCTATGTGGAGGCAGTTCTGAGCAACCCTTCTCAGAGAAAACATCTGCGAAATCCTGCAAAGCCTCCGGCAGGCTGGGCGTCACGGCGGACACACATGTGGCCAAGCAATTGTCTTGGCAAAAACCACTCCATTGTACTATGTCCTGAGTTTTCCAATCAATTACCGGGTTGTGTCTGGACAACCATGGAAAACCCAGGACCATTTGTGCTGGGAGATTACGGAGGACCCTACATGTAACCGACTCAGAATGTAGGACCCCAATGTGGAGTTTCACCTCTGCCACAAACTCCGTAATCTCCCCTTGAGGGAGGGGAACAGCATTAATGGTCACCACCTGTATGGGGTGAGGAAGTTTTTCAATCTTAAACCCGGCGGTGTGTGCAAACTCCTCATCTATGAGATTGGTGGCGGAACCGCTATCCACACTGATATTGGTAGCTCTCTGCCCGCGATAATAACCTTGGCAGGGAGCATACATTGAGATACCATCATGGAGGATATGCATACGCTCAGTTGGGTCTCCTCCATACCCTCTGAGCTTAATAGTTTTCCGCCGATGTGACCCTCTTAGGTAGTACCGGGCAAACGTTAATATAATGACCTCTTTTACCACAGTAGAAACATGCTCCGGGCTTCCGGAATCCCGGAGCGCGATGCTTAACCTGTGCCACGCCAGCAATCTGCATAAGTTCAGGGGACTCATCTACTTCAACCACACTTGCACCTCTGCTTTCCCCCAGAGGTAGCGTCTCCTGTGCCCCCTGACGAAAACGGCGATCAATACGTATCACCAAACTCATGGCAGACTCCAACGATGCCGGAGACTCATACATCAGGAGGGCTTGTTTAACCCTCCCTGACACCCCATGCATAAACTGGCTCCGCAGCGCTGGGTCATTCCACTGTGTGTCTACGGCCCAGCGGCGAAATTCCGAACAATAGTCCTCTGCCAAGCGCTCCCCCTGGCGGAGGGCGCGGATTTTAGATTCCGCTAGAGCCAGTCGGTCAGGATCATCGTAAATGAGTCCGAGGGCAGAAAAAACATTATCCACAGAAAGAAATGTAGCAGAGTCAGCTGGTAAGGAAAATGCCCATGCTTGGGGGTCACCACTCAGTAATGACAACACCAGCCCTACCCGCTGGGCCTCATTACCTGCGGAGATTGGCCGCATGCGGAAGTATAACTTGCAGGCCTCCTGAAATACGACAAATTTGCTGCGATCCCCTGAAAAACGTTCTGGCAGCGGAAACTTCGGCTCTGCACCGATACCTGCAGATGCCGTTTGCACCTTCGCTACTACCAGGCCCTGCTGCTGAACTGCCCCTTTCAACTCGGAGACCTGTAAGGACAGCGCCGCCAACTGGCGGGTTATGGAATCTAATGGATCCATGGACTCCTGAAAAAATGTGGGCCGATTATAATGTCTCGTGGGGCTTAGTCCCACTAAGGCTGTAATACCCTGGGGGCCCTGTGATGTCCCTATAACTAGGGGAAACCCTGTCTGACCATCAACCCAGGGTTTTTGCTGATGGTGCAAATGCCTGAGCCTCCAACCTTTCCTTGTCTCCTGCTCAGCCCTGCACTTAACCCTCCACCCAGTGAGGAGACACACCACCAAAGCCCCCCCACACAAATAAAGACAGACAGGGAGAACTTAAACTGCACTGCGCCGCACACACACAGGAATATACAGTAATGTGAACAGGGCACAACTAAACACAAATATGGGAAGGAGAAAGGATAACAACGGATTATACGACACCAGATATGAATCTCTCTCTCTGCAACACCTCCACTCCAGACCGGAACCACTTGGTATGAAACACAAGCTATAATCGGCGACGCCCATAGGCCAGCATGACTATTTAAAGACCGTGGGCGTGACTAACCATCCAACCTGGTCTCCAGCAGGATTAACCCCCGAGAGCCTGAAGATCAGGCCGGCGCCACTGAGGCTATAGTGGCTGGAGGTGGAACTACCTCTGCCTGCTGGACGCTGTGGTGTGAACAGCGTCCGACATGACACCAACATCACGTGGACACTCAGGATATCCTTCCCATACAACAGGCTCCTTACCAGGTACCTGAATCTGTTCGAAACACCATGCAGCACGAACTGGAGGAGATGTTACAGCTTGGGGTAATCCAGGCCTCCCATAGCCCTTGGGCCTCTCCTGTGGTGTTAGTACCCAAGAAGAATGGGAGTACTCGATTTTGTGTGGACTATCGACGACTAAACGACCATACTGTCAGCGATCCTTACCCAATGCCCCGTATTGACGAACTTCTAGACCGACTGGCTGGGTCCCGATATGTCACTACCTTGGATCTCAGTAAGGGATACTGGCAAATCCCTCTCACGGAGGAAGGGAGAGAACGGTATGCTTTTATAACCCCCTTTGGTCTGTATGAATTTCTAAGCATGCCTTTTGGAATGAAGAATGCCCCGGCAACCTTCCACAGAATGGTGGACCAGATCCTCCGGGGATGTGGTGACTTTGCTTGTGCCTACTTGGATGATATTGCCATCTTCAGCCAGACGTGGGAGGAACATCTGAATCAAGTAGCCATTATTCTTGACCTGATTCTTGCAGCCGGCCTAACCATTCGACCCAATAAATGCCAATTGGGGATAGGTGAAGTCCAGTACCTAGGGCATAGAGTAGGAGGAGGGAAGCTCCGTCCTGAACCTGCCAAAATCCAGGCTATTAGAGACTGGCCTGTACCCCAAACTAAAAAACAAGTTATGGCTTTTTTGGGCACTGCCAGTTATTACCGAAAATTTGTTTCTCATTTCAGCACTGTGGCCAAGCTTCTTACCGACCTGACCAAGAAAATTATGCCCCAGCTGGTGATCTGGACTCCAGCCTGTGATGAGTCTTTTAACCGGCTGAAGGACGCCCTGGTCTGCGACCATGTTCTGGCTGCTCCAGATTACAAGAGGAGATCCATTGTGCAGACGGACGCCTCTGCTTATGGACTGGGAGCTGTCCTCAGCCAGGTAAATGCAGCTGGGGACGAACACCCCATCGCCTACCTTAGCAGGAAACTGCTGGACCAAGAAGTGGCCTATGCAACTGTTGAAAAAGAATGTCTGGCTGTAGTGTGGGCCCTTAGGAAACTAAGACCGTATCTGTATGGACGAGAATTCACTGTCATTACTGATCACAATCCACTCACCTGGCTAAACCGAGTCTCTGGGGACAATGGACGCTTACTACGATGGAGCCTGGCTCTGCAGCCCTATAACTTTACCATACAGTATAGAAGAGGCAGCCAACACCAAAATGCAGATGGACTGTCCAGGCAGGAGGAGCCCTGAGTCTGGTCAGCCATGCCTGTGTGTACATAACAAGCGACCTGTAGAGGTCCCTAGTACGTACACAAATTGGGAGGGGAAGGGATTGTCATGATTTATAGTTTTGCCCTGTCCTGTATTTTGTATAATATGTCATTTAACTTTTCTCTGGTTGTATTTGCTGTAAATTAACCATGTCTCCTTCCCCCAATACTTTGCAATGTCTTGTGATGTACCTGGACCATAATCTAATTTAGGCTTGTGTCAACAGTTAGTGGAACTTTGGCTATTGTTTTCCTAAGCAGAAGATAGCCTACAATACACATCCTGTAGACTAAGTGGAGCCCTTACATTTCTAGAATCATCTGATGGACCAAACCATTGAATAGTAGGTGTGACCCCTACCCCCCTTCAGATGGGCTGATCCTAGGAGCCCTGACAATACATTCTTGTTTTAAGATCAGTTGTGATTTGAGTGCGGACGTGGAAGGAGTCACGAACTGAGTTGAGGCCAGCTCGTGACGTCCGTGGGATTGTGTGGAATCCTGTGGACTATTGCAAGGATTATTGTTATCGTATCTGGCACAAGGACTATTGTGAGGTGCCCGGATTTGTTTCCATTGTGTGGACTTATTGTGGACTTCTCATGGATTCCAAGGACATTATGGATATTTTATGTTGTATGCTCCCTGCCTTAATAAATCTCATTGGATCGTCCCTCAGCCTGTTGTCCCTTCTTGCTCTGTCGTATACCCATCACAGATGGGCCCTACTAATGCTCCATATATAATGGGCTCCATTTCTAATTCTCCAGTGTATAATGGGCCCGTAAATGCTGCTCCAGTGTCTGATGTCCCCCATTTGGAATGCTCCAGTATATGATGGGCCCCATTTTTAATGAACCGAGGCATGGTAAGTAAAAAGAGCTCCATGGAGTTATCTTAAGTGTGTGCTACCGCATCCTTCACTTTTGATGTGGGTGAAGGACACAAGGTAAGGGGTTGCTCCTGACCAGAAGCCTGCACTGACGACTCAGTTCTTGTTTTTTTAAAACTTCAGAACAATGTAAGGCAACACCAGTTCCTGATGCTCCAGCTTTAAAAGCAGTCTACCTACTCCCAGAAAAGGGAGCCTTATAGGCCTTCCGGAGCTACACCATGACGCTGGCTCAACACCTCCTGCCTTAGCTGATATTGTGTTTTTGGTACTACCAGCAGATGCATCACCACAACCATCACTAACAGGTGGCCCCCCACGCCCACATCCGCGTCCTCTTCCATCATACTTCCTCATGTTTTGAAAAATGGACCCAAAATACCAGCTGATACAGTACCATATATCAGAAACGCACAGCTCTATACAGTCTAGGAATAATAGTAAATCTCCGTATATATTTCATGAGTCATACACAGATGCTCACAGGCTCAGTATGTATTACACCAGAATTTAAATAGTAGAGAAAGGGAAAGGTATTCGAGGCGTACACCAGTATACAGTGTTGTGGTACTTTTAAATCTTCGTATATATTTCAATTTCAGTAAACCATCCAGGCTCTCCGCTACTGCAAACTACATGGATAAAAGTTCAGACGGAAAGTCGAGTGTTTGCGGAAATTTGGGAATCACTCATCGTGGGAAAACCTCACAGTAGATGTTGCAGAGACAATGTAGACCCTCAATTACTGTGTCTGTGGAGACAGTGAAAACGGTTCTTTGTGAAGAAAGGATAGCTTTATCGCAGTAGCGTGGATCACATCACCGTTACTCGTTTCCATCAAATTGTGATCACAGGGAGAGATGTAGACATGGTCCTTACTGCCTATCATGATGTGTCTGGGCATTTTGGAGGGCAAAAGACAGAAGCCACAGGCCGTAGGCGATTCTATTGGATTGGCATGAAAGGAGACATTGAAAAATGGCGGCAGGAATGTCACACATCTGTGACTAGGAAAACTGTGAAAGCTGATCATAAAGCACCACTGCATCCGATTGTGAGTTGACGTCCTTTACAAATGGTAGCCATTGATCATCTGAAGGTAGAGGCCAGCAGGACAGGCCATAGCTACATCTTAACCATCATCGATCAATACACCAAATTTCTAGTAGCCGTCCCTGTGAAGGATTTAACCGCCCAGACTACACAGCGGTGGAGCACAGAGAGGTAAGTATTGCAACTTGCAAGTGCTGTGGCCATGACCAAGCAGGGGGGCACACTTGTGGGCGACGGTACTGGCACAGGGTCCCTCATAGTACGCTGGTGTGTCTGACGGCGAGTGGGCCCCCCCACCATCAGGGACACTGTGTTGTACTATGAGGGGCCCTCTGTTAGTGCAGTCGGCCATCAGTGGGCCCATCCACCGGTTCAGAGCAACGGCACTTGCCCGGGTGTGCCAGGTGTTGACCCCAACCCTTGGGGGGGTGGGCAGCCCAGTTAGGGAGGTTTAAAAAATGACATATGTTGATGTGTAGGCTGGACATTCAGCAGCTGTAAATGGCAGAATTGGGCAAGTCAGAGGAAGAGGAGAACAAAAGCGAGGCAGTTTTCTGGCAACCTATGTGTCATCAGGGGAAGGTGTGATAAAATCCTTGGAAACCCATGCATGGTTCATTTTAATGAAGGTTAGATCATCAACATTTTGGGTTGACAGATGGGTCCTTTTTTCTGTAAGGATTGATCCAGCAGCACTGAAGACTCTTTCAGATAACACACTAGTGGGTCGCCCTCCCAGGGCTGTGGGGTACTCGGTACCGGGCCGGTGTCAGCGGGATGTGTCACAGCAGCGGTGACCCGGTCCGTGGCCCTGGGCGCCCAAGTATTAGGGGAGATTGAATGGTGGAATGTAGTTAATGGAATAGTTCGTGATGCCACCTGTGGTGTTCGGCAAGTGAGATGTTAAGCCGACGCTGCATGCAGATCCACTGGGACTGATGGTATGGTGCAGCAAAGATGTAAAAGCTCCCCACAGGTGAAGCTGTAGTCACACGGCAGTGTAGATGTGGTTGGCATGGGGATGTAGCAGTGCCGGAAGGGTAGGAAGCAGACAAAGACACAGCGGGGTGCAATTTCTGTACCTTTACTTGATATGCAGTCCAGGGTCCTGATTACAGATGGTACTGGAGCAGGCTAGCCTGGAAGCAACTCAGGGATTCTCTCTCAGCAGATGGGCTGTGCAGTCTCCTTCTTAGCGCTTATTTGAGTAAAGTACTCCTAGTACTGAGTTACATTGAAGTTCCTCATAATTCTTTTCTACTAGCACTCCTCGTATGGCAGACAGATGTAGCCGCTATTCCTCTCTTGGCTCACTCCATGCTGTTGTGCCTCCGAGTCTTAGATGGGGGTAGGGCATTTACAGCCTCCTACTCCTCTGGTGTCTGTTGCAGGATCATTAGTATCCATACAACGGTGGAGACAAGGCTCCAGTTCATGCGCTCTCGCTGTGAGGGAGCTCTCTTTCCTCAGCTCAACCTCCAGCTTCTCTCCATACTTCACCCTCCTCACACTAACTGACCACTCCTTCCTCTTGGCCCTCAGAGAGCACTCCTCCCTTCAAATCTGGTTCAGAGTCACACCCTGTTGGCCTAGAGTGGAACTGTGTTGCATGTATAGGTTAACTGCGAGAGAGACCCTTCACTGCTTCCAAGCCTGGCATTAACCTACCTGGAGGAAGGCAAAGCCACTGTGGCGGCCATACTCCTGGGGGCGCCACACTAGCAGCAGGGCAAGTGAGCTCCAGTAAGGCATATTGTGCCAATTCAGGCCAGGTGTCCAGTTTAGAGGCTCAATAGTCAAAGGGGAATGACCTGTGAGGGAGAACATCAATATGGGAGGATAAGTAGTTTGCAAACATAGTTGACAACTGCTGTCTCCTGTCACTTTGAATCGATGTAGTATTAGCTGTCGTGTGAGCGGTACTTGAGAAATCAGTCCACAACATGGTCATTAAACCCCTGTCTCCAACGCCACTTCGGCTGTGTGCACCACGAACACCTCTTCCGTTGTGCCCACTACGGCTCGTGGGAGAAACAGCACCGCTGCTGTGTGCTGGGAAAGACTCAAGCAAACGGTTTACCAGAGTTGATTGTTTGTTAGCCTATATTATCACTAGGTTCTTCTGTGGCATGATGTTGTGTAACTTGCCTTTGTAGCGTGGATCGAGGATGCTGGCCAGCCAGTAGTCATCATCCTTCATCATTTTGGCAATGCGGGGTCCCTTTTTAGGATCCGCTGATAAGGAGAGAGTTAAATTAACCCTTCACGGTTGAGCCAGTGATTTCCAAATTATTCCAGTGTTGCTAGCAACTCAAATGACCACACGGAGACTGGGGTCTCTGTACGGGAGGATCGAGGCAGATCACTAAGCCCCTTTATTTTAGTCACATCTTTTATAATCTTTTGCTTAATTATGCAAGGTTCTCAAGTACCAATAGCATCATTTCACTTTATAAGCCAATAATATTGCAAGAAAACCGGAAACTACATATATGTCCGTATCCAAATAGAAAGTAGTATAATGGCATATTCAGAGCAATATACTCCCCCCCACCCGAGCCCCTTATCTTGCACCTGATGGAAGCAGTCTGGTTTCATGACAGGCCATGCCAATTATAAAAATTTATCTTACAACAACAAAAATGGAGAAACGAAACCTTACATTGAATGGATAAAACGAAACTTCAACTCTGATTTTAGTATTAACCCTTAACATTCCCCCCAGATAAATTTTTTTAACACATATGCAGCATCAGAGGTGCTATCCCAAGCTAACAGCTTGAGGGGTACTGGTCTTCACATGACTGATGCCATGTTACCAGTCATGGCTGTCGCGGCGCACCCGTCCCCCCTGTATACTGCAGTTCACGAATAACAATTTTTGATGACGGTGGTGGGGATCTTTTGTAGGTAGCCATGCGCTTGGCTTCAACATCTTCATCAAGTAGCCTTTTGAGATCGGTGTAGAGAAAAGCAGAGGCAACGACACCTTTGGTATCATCATTAGCTGTCTTAGTGCAGAATTTCCTAATACATACAGAAATACACCAAAGAACAAGTTTTAGTATCACATATACAACAAGGATACAGGCAGCAATGTGTAACAAGCATTGTAAGATCCCAGTTATCCAGCCCCCAATTCCCTTAAACCAATTGGCTGAATTGAAAAAGGAGGTGTCTGAACAACCAACTGTCCTTATTACGATCATTGTCTTTATCGTATTAATCTCTGAGTCATTGAATATCTTCTAACTTTAACCTTTAACTTCTACCAATAATAATATGAAAAATGCGGAAAACCAAAACATTATGCCCCTTCATTTGCTATTGGCTTGTTGGGTGATGAGGAGAATTTGATAGGGACCGTCATACAAGGGTTCTAGTCCGTGCTTCCTGACATGCCTTTTCACGAGTACCAAATCGCCAGGCTTCAGGTTACAACAGGTATCGGTTTCTGCTGAATCTGGAAAGGAAAAGAAAACTAGAACATAGGTGTTAGCAAGATTTTTACTAAGCAGAATAACATATTGAACATCACGGTCAGTCTCTTCTGATAACTGCTGAGGCTGGAAATTTGCAACTGGGGGCCTAGTACCAAACAATATCTCATATGGGGACAGGCCATATTTTGTAATAGGGGTAGTACGGATGTGGTATAGCACAATGGGTAGGCGCTCCGGCCATGGAGCCGTAGTCTCCTGCATCATTTTGGTCAATTGTCCCCTCAGTGTGCCATTCAACCTCTCAACTTCCCACTGGATTGTGGGTGGTACGGAGTATGGAGGGCTACAGTGGATGCAAGCATTGTCAGAACTTCTTGGTACATATGAGAAGAAAAGGCCGGGCCTTGATCACTTTCAACAACTTCTGGAACCCCATATCTGCATATAACTTCCATCACCAGTTTCTTCGATGTGGTCTTTACAGTCATGTTGGTAACAGGGAATGCTTCCGGCCACATGGAGAACCGAGGCCCAGTAGAATTTTTGCACCAGTGCGAGGGCCTGATTTTTTCCTCGATATATAGGCCCATGTGCCCATGTGGCAATAGCAGGGTACATCCGCTTAGGGAGACACACGAGTTGGTCCTTTTTCCAGAGACCATTATCCATTTGTGCCCCATCAGTCTTCCATTGCTTCACCTCTCCTTTGGAGACATTCTCTGCATTGTCATTAAGCGGTCTAGCGGGGTCCGACAGAAAACTTCAGTCTGTTGAAGATCATCAGGTTCTTGTAGGGTCAATGCTTCTTGTAACTGTTTACGCTGAGAGCGTGTGGTCACCATAGTTGGTATGGTTGGTTCAACGGATAAGAGAGCGGCGGCTTTTGCTTGCATATCCGCAAATGTGTTGCCATCAGTCTATGGACTGGTCCTAGGATCCTAGGACCGTGCGCCTTAACTTTGATAATAGCCACCTGAGTAGGTAATTTGATCGAGTCCATGAGGGCTTTAACAGCTTCAGCATTTTTCACTGGGGTTCCGGCAGTAGTAATAAACCCTCGATTGGCCCATAGAGCCCCAAAATCGTGAGCAATACCAAATGCATACCGTGAGTCCGTGTATATATTAGCCCGTCTGTTCTTGGCCAAAGTACATGCATTAGACAGAGCCTGAAGTTCTGCTTCTTGTGCTGACTGTGAGGGCGGGAGTGCAGCTGCGTGCACTACAGTGTCCTCTGTGGTAACAGCATATCCCGTGTGGAATCTACCAAACTCGTCAGCATATCTTCAACCGTCCGTGTATAACACCAGATCAGGATTTGGGAGTGGGTTCTCACTGACATTTGGTGGAGTAGCTGTTTCTTCAGTCAAAAGTTGGGAACAATCATATTGGAGGTAATCCTCATCACTGCCATCTTCCCTTATAGGTCATTATACCGTCTTTCAAGGCGTTGTAAAGGGGTTGCATTATGCGGGATGCATCCGGTATCCACTGACAACAATAAGTGCATAGTCCAAGAAAACGCTGGAGTTCAGTTTAATCTTTTGGGAAAGGAAGGGAGCTGACAGCTATTTTTCTTTCTTCTGCGAGGTGTCTGACACCCTGAAGGAGACAGTGACCCAAGAATATCACTTGACCAAGGCAGAACCGAAGTCTCGAGGCCGAAACCCGACAGTTCAGTGCTGCCAGATACTTAAGGAGGCTAACAGTGGCAGCAATGGCAAAAGACACCTGCTCATATTTTTTTGCAAACTGGTTGGGACTGTTTTGGGCCCCTTGTGACATAGCAGGGATGACAGTTAATATGGACAGTTAAGTGAATACAAATAGAAACTGGCAGTCTGGGTATAACGGAATGCTAAAGAAGGCATTGGTAAGATCAATAACTGTAAACCAAGCAGCATCCTGGGGTATTTGGGACAAAAAAAGTATGAGGATTAGGCACCAGGTTTGAGAAACACTTTTACTGGTTCTACAGGCATTTTCCCTATATCATTTGGCCCTTTTGACAGGAGTTTAGATAGTATCTCTGAGAGGTATGGGGTGAGTCATTGATCCTCAGGCAATATTGGGGGTGGATCTGGGCCTATCAGGGCCATCATAACTGTAGGAAGGGCATGCAAAATACAGATTTTCTCACTGTCTTCATCTACATAGGGATTATATAACAAAAAAAAAAAAAAACATCTGACCATCATCTTGGAATTGTATTCAGGAGCGGAACTGCGATAATAAATCTCTCCCTAGTAAATTTACAGGGCATGTGGGAGAGATTACAAACTGGGCAGTAACTTCGGGGAAGGGTCCCACAGAAATAGGGTTTATAAAAGTATATTAATTGGGTCTACCATCTACTCCGATCAAAACAGCAGGGGAATGACAATCTCTTATAGTGCTCGAGTCTGGCGCATCGCCAGAATTAGCAGGGAGGGGCTGAGGAGCAGGATTCCCAGTAGCTGAAGTCTGAGGGGGGGGGGCAGAGTTTGCTGTGTGCTCCAGTGATAAGAGATTGGCTGTGCACTCGCAGCTGCGGTGGGGGCGAAGGGGGATATGGTGTGGGCTAAGATGGGAGGGGGTACTGAAGCAGCTGCAGCTACTAGCTTGCTTTTTTTTTTTTTTTTTCTCTCTCTCAGACTATCCCTCCGGACACCTCTGGTTATATCTATCTATCTATATATACCTGAGTTACGTATCCTACCCATCTTCGATCACATGACCACACCCAATACTAATAATGATCAGGAATTCAGGATATTTTGACTATAAAGAGAGTCACAATCACTGGTTAATCCGGGGTGTCCGTCCCTTATGAGGTACGGTTCGAGCACTGGGCCCCCAACGGGACTACACCTCTATATGATTCCACCCATGAATCACCCCACCAGGGGACAAACCTCAGATCCTCTTTGCAGCAGCAAGCACAGGAAAACCACACCAACGATCAGTCTGAACAGTATAACTGCCAACTTACCGTGGTCGTGGGGGGGGTGATCAGTCCCAATTTTCCAGCACCTGTGTCCGCTCCGAGGGTCCTTTGTCTTGTTGTCCTCCGGGGGGCAGAGGCATCCCTATTCAGGGGCCCCACGTTGGGCACCAAGCTGATAAGGAGAGAGTTAAATTAACCCTTCACGGTTGAGCCAGTGATTTCCAAATTATTCCAGTGTTGCTAGCAACTCAAATGACCACATGGAGACTGGGGTCTCTGTACGGGAGGATCGAGGCAGATCACTAAGCCCCTTTATTTTAGTCACATCCTTTATAATCTTTTGCTTAATTATGTAAGGTTCTCAAGTACCAATAGCATCATTTCACTTTATAAGCCAATAATATTGCAAGAAAACCGGAAACTACATATATGTCCGTATCCAAATAGAAAGTAGTATAATGGCATATTCAGAGCAATATACTCCCCCCCCGAGCCAATTATCTTGCACCTGATGGAAGCAGTCTGGTTTCATGACAGGCCATGCCAATTATAAAAATTTATCTTACAACAGCAAAAACGGAGAAACGAAACCTTACATTGAATGGACAAAACGAAACTTCAACTCTGATTTTAGTATTAACCCTTAACACCGCAAGGCATAATCGCACATGTGGGCCAATGTTCCAGGTGTCAATAATGCACTGCCACTGCTGGGTGGAGGAGCACTTTCTGGAAAATCCACATCCCTCCAGTCACGCAAAACCTTGGAACACCAACATTTTCTCTTGCCCCCAAGAAGCATCCTCCTGCCCAAAATAATTATCCCCCTCATCCTCCACCTCGTCCAGGACAGTTCCCTGACCAGACAATGGCTGACTGTCAGTAAGGCTTCCCTCCTCCTCCTCCTGTTCCTCCTCCGCTGCAGACAAATGTTCCTTAATGTGCGTCAAGCCTTGCATGAGCAGACGCATAAGTGGGATGCACATGCTAATGATGGTGTCATCAGCGCTTACCAGCCGTATGCATTCCTCAAAACACTAAAGGACTTTACAGAGGTCTTTCAACTTTGACCACTGCACCCCCGACAATTCCATGTCCGCCCTCAAACTGCCTGCCCGTGTATCCTCCCACAAATGCATTACAGCCTGCCTCTGTTCGCACAGCCTCTCAACCATGTGCAGGGTGGAGTTCCACCTTGTTGCAACGTCGATAATTAGGCGGTGCTTGGGGAGGTGGAGCAATCGCTGCAGCTTCTGCATACGACTGTAGTGTACGGCCGAGCGACGGATGTGCGAGCAGTCTTCGTAGCTTATGGAGCAGGGATGTTAACTCTGGATAATTATTAAGGAAGCACTGCACCACCTGGTTCAAAGTGTGAGCAAGGCAAGGTATGTGTGTGAGTTTTGCAAGGCCTATGGCTGCCACAAAATTACTGCCATTATCACTGACTACCTTGCCTGGCTCAAGATGTAGACTGCCCAGCCATGACTGTTTGTTGCTGCAAGTAGTCGGCCAGTACCTCCGCGGTGTGTCTGTTGTCACCCAAAGACATCATCTTTAACACAGCCTGCTGACGCTTACCACTAGCTGTTCGATAGTGGGACACCTTGTGTGCGACACTGGCAGCTGCGGCTGGAGTGCTCATGCGACTGTGCTTTGTGGACGAGCTTTCGCTTATAGAGGAGGAGGAGGAGGCTCGAAAGCCTACAAGCAACTGTTTTCTATACCATGGGCTAGGCAGCACTGTTCCACCGCCACTGTGCCCTGTGGAGCCTGCATCCACCATATTAACCCAGTGCGCAGTGATGGACACGTAACGGCCCTGGTCATGCCTACTGGATCATGCATCTGTTGTGAGGTGCACCTTTCCACTCACTGATTGCTTGAGGGCATGAACAATGCGGTCTTTCACATGCAGGTGGAGGGCTGGGATGGCTTTTCGAGAAAAGTGCCGACTGGGTAGGTCATAGCGTGGGACAGCGACGGCCATGAGCTCGCGGAAAGCTTCGCTTTCAACCAAACGGTAGGGCATCATCTCTAACGAGATTAGTTTGGCAATGTAGGCATTCAAACACAGTGTACGCGGATGAGAGGATGAGTACTTGCTTGTCCTACTCAGAGTGTCTGGTAGGGTGAGCTGTACTGGAGAGCTGCATATGGGGGAACTGGCGGTGGACCGGACAGAGTGAGAGGGGGTGGGTGGTGATGGCCTAGATTCAGTGTTGTGTTGCAAAACCATTGTGATTCCCTGAGTGCTTTGGCCTTGCGACGACACCTCAACATTTTGTGCTGGTGGTGTACTTAATGGTGGCAGTGGTGTTACAGAGGGGGAAGTGATGGAGCGTTGCTGGCTACCTTTAGTCGGAGCAGGTGCACATGTGCTACGTGACGTTTTGTAGTCCGTCCACTATTGCAAGTGCATGTTGGTTAAATGTCTAAGCATGCAACTGGTATTCAAATTTCTGAGTTGTTTACCTCGGCTAAAGGTCCTTCCGCACTTCTTACAGGTAACCTTTGCCTCACCAGTAGGATTTTGGACAAAGAAGTGCCACACTGCACTCTTCCTACTATGGTAGACATTTTCTGGCCTTGCACACTCTGCTAACTTGACCATCTGACCAAGCTGTCATGCAACGCTTTTATTTTTTGGTCCACGTTTTTGGACAGCTATGGGCCTGCCAGATAACAGCTGCGATGTCAATGCCTGCTGCAGATCTTTCTCCTTATCTGAACTATTGCCAGCGCCACCCTCCTCCCCCAATGGATGCCAATCCAGGTCAAGAACTGGGTCATCCATCACCTCCTCTTCAAAGTCATCTGCACCTTCCTCTTTACTTTCCTCTGTGTTACCGTGTAAGGTGGTATAGTATGCAGGAAGGGGCACCTGAGTTTCATCAGAGTCAGATTTGGGCTCAGTAGAGTGCGAGGGCAATGTAGTGCTCTGGGTCAATGTACCAGCAGAATCATCTAGCAGTGGCTGTGCATCAGTGCACTCCATGTCAGATTCATCTTGGACTGGGAAATTCAGGATTTGACTGGATAACCTAGGCATGGTATGTGAAAAGAGCTCCATAGAGTAATCTCAATCGTCGGCTGCCGCATGCTTCACTTTTGGTGGGGGTGAAGGACACAGGGAAAGGTGTTTTCCTGACCAGAACCCTGCACTGACGACTTCGTGCTTGCAGGTTTGGAACGTTCAGAAGAGGAGGCAATAGAGCTGGTGGCTGTTTCACCAATGTACGCCAAAACCTGTTCCTGATGCTCCGGCTTTAAAAGCGGTTTTCCTACTCCAAGAAAAGGTAACCTTATAGGCCTTCTTGGGCCAGACGATGACGCAGGCTCAACACCTCCTGCCTTAGCTGCTATTGTGCTTTTGCCAGAACCAGCCGATGCACCACCACTATCAGTACCAGCTGCACCCCCCTGCCCATATCGACGGCCTCTTCCACCATACTTCCTCATGTTTGGGAAAATGTACCCGAAATACCAGCATAGAGATGGTACTGTATGAGGAGCGTTCAGCTGTGTAAGGTGTATTAAAAAAATTAAATCTACGGATATTTTTTGTTAGTCACAGACGCTCTCCCAGTATGTATTTGACCGTAATACAAGCAGATATACGGTACTGTATCAGAAGTGTACAGCTGGATACGGTTTTTGTCTAACTAACAATGTCCGTATATGTATTTAAAAAGTGTCACACACACACGCTGACTCTATAGAGAGGTGACTGTAATGCGAACAGCAGATACACAATACTGTTTGAGAATCGGACAGCTCAATACGGTGCAGGTCTGGAAAAATGGAAAATCTCCTCGTTTTTTTTTCCAGAAAAACACACAGATACTAAACTGTTTGCAAAGCCGACAGCTCTATACAGTGTAGGTCTGGAAAACTGACAAATCGCCTCAGCTTGGTTTTCCAGAAAAACACACAGATAGATTGTATTTGTCAGTGATCCCAGCCGGTACACGGTAGTGTGTGAGGAGCATACACCGCTATACGGTGTCTGTATGGAAGATTGTAAATCTCAGGCTATGCTCAAACGGAGTGACACACGATGTTTCTGTATAGTTTGGACCGTGATCAAACAGCACATATACTAAACTGTTTGCAAAGATAGCTTGTATTTGTCCACGATCCCAGCCAGTAGATGGCAGTGTGTGAGGAGCGTACACAGGTATACGGTGTGTGAAAAAATGAACGCTCGGTAAATGAGCAGAAGAAAATAATAAAAGTTGGAGTGCTTTGAAAAAAGCAGTTTGAACAGCAGTGTGCACACAGCAATGCAGCTAGCAGGTAGCCTTAAAAGGCAGCCTAATCACTACCAGCGCTGCTGCACACAACTAAAATCCTCCACTTCCACTGCACACTAACTGTACAGTGAAAAGCGCTAGTAGCAGAAGCTTTTTTTTTTCTTCTTCCCTGCCTAACGCTCTCCCTATTCAGCATCAGCACCTCTCCCTGTTCTAAGATCGGCAGAAGTAAGATGGCGGTCAGTGGTCATGGCCTTTTATAGCCCCTGTGACGCCACACAAAGCCAGCCAATCACTTCAATGCCCTTCTCTAAGATGGTGGTGGCCGCTGCACATGTCATCGCGTTGCCCACAGTGTGCGTCCTCCATCATTGGCTGAAAAAAGGCGCTGAAAGCATCATTTGAAAAGCGACTTTGGTGCGCGGATCGGCGACCTCATGGCCGACCTCACGCTATGGTCGGGTTTCGTTTCATGAAACCCGACTTTGGCGAAAATCGGTGAGTTTTGAATTTGACTGACACGTTTCGCTCAACTCTAGCTGTGACTACAGATCTTCCAGGGTGGCTACCTCACCCTTGGCACACACACACAGAGGAGGTAACGACAAGCGTAGGAAGATGACAGTCCATACAAGGCCAGTTGATCCGAGGATCACAGCCTAGCTTCTCCAAACATATCCATTGTTTAGTGATGGTCAATGGAGCAGATCTGTATTCTTCCAACCGAGGCTGAAAACCCCTAGGTTGTTTCCTATAGAATGATAGATCCGTGTCCCTTGTAATGGAGCCATGATGTAAAATGGCTGCTGTCCTGTCTCTGGTCCTTTAGATGTATAGATGTCTTGGCAGAATCTCTCTGCCTGTTTCTCTCAGAATCTTTATACAGAGGCATGTAACCTGTTTTTAGACTTAACAAGTGTCCCTCATTCAGTATTTACATAAAGGGTAAGAATGGAGATGAGATTATTATAGCATTACTTGATTATTTAAATTATTTGCATAGTTTTTCCCTCTCTGCTTTAGAAGTCAACAAAAATGGCTCCAAAACACAATGTATAATTAGCATATAGCAAACATCACTAGTGATCAAGGATAAGTGCACAATAAAAGTCAATATCACTGGCTTACACAAACAAAAGTCTGTTTTCTTGACCAACCAGAAATCAACACTTAAATTTGAAAGCCAACATACAGATAACATTCTATTATTCTTCGTTTGCTAAAAATACTCATCTGGATAATTACGATACAATGCTGTATGTCTTCACAATGCCAAAAGTAAAAAAAAAGTTTTTAAAAATATATAAAAATACATAAAAGTTCAAATCACCCCCCTTTCAAAATAAAACAATAAATAGAAAATAAAACATATACATATTTGATATTGCCGCATTCAGAATAGCTTGATCTATGAATATTAAAAAGAATTAACCCGATCGCTAAATGGCATAGCAAGAAAAAAGTAAAAACGTCAGAATTAGGTTTTTTTGGTTGCCGCAACATTGCATTAAATAACGGGTGTTCAAAAAATTGTATCTGCACCAAAAAGTCCTTAAAAACGTCAGCTCTAAGTGGCACGCAAAAAATAAGCCTTCACTCAACCCTAGATCACGAAAAATGGAGATGTGACGGGTATCGGAAAATGGTGCAATTCTTTTATACTTTACCTAATAAAGAGGATATTTTTACTGATAAATGTTTGTTTTGCGTTTATTTTCTGTTGGTATTTGGTTTATCCTATAAAGCTCCCATATAATATTCTCACCTTGAATTTATCTTATAAAACTCCCATATAATATTCTCACCTAGAATTTATCCTATAAAACTCCCAAATAATATTCTCACCTTGAATTTATCCTATAAAACTCTCATATAATATTCTCACCTAGAATTTATCCTATAAAGCTCCCATATAATATTCTCACCTTGAATTTATCCTATAAAACTCCCATATAATATTCTCACCTTGAATTTATCCTATAAAACTCCCAAATAATATTCTCACCTTGAATTTATCCTATAAAACTCCCATATAATATTCTCACCTTGAATTTATCCTATAAAGCTCCCATATAATATTCTCACCTAGAATTTATCCTATAAAGCTCCCATATAATATTCTCACCTTGAATTTATCCTATAAAACTCCCATATAATATTCTCACCTTGAATTTATCCTATAAAACTCCCAAATAATATTCTCACCTTGAATTTATCCTATAAAACTCCCATATAATATTCTCACCTTGAATTTATCCTATAAAACTCCCATATAATATTCTCACCTAGAATTTATCCTATAAAACTCCCATATAATAATCTCACCTTGAATTTATCCTATAAAACTCCCATATAATATTCTTACCTTGAATTTATCCTATAAAACTCCCATATAATATTCTCACCTAGAATTTATCCTATAAAACTCCCATATAATATTCTCACCTAGAATTTATCCTATAAAACTCCCATATAATATTCTCACCTAGAATTTATCCTATAAAACTCCCATATAATATTCTCACCTTGAATTTATCCTATAAAACTCCCATATATTCTCACCTTGAATTTATCCTATAAAACTCCCATATAATATTCTCACCTAGAATTTATCCTATAAAACTCCCATATAATATTCTCACCTAGAATTTATCCTATAAAACTCCCATATAATAATCTCACCTTGAATTTATCCTATAAAACTCCCATATAATATTCTTACCTTGAATTTATCCTATAAAACTCCCATATAATATTCTCACCTAGAATTTATCCTATAAAACTCCCATATAATATTCTCACCTTGAATTTATCCTATAAAACTCCCATATAATATTCTCACCTAGAATTTATCCTATAAAACTCCCATATAATAATCTCACCTTGAATTTATCCTATAAAACTCCCATATAATATTCTTACCTTGAATTTATCCTATAAAACTCCCATATAATATTCTCACCTAGAATTTATCCTATAAAACTCCCATATAATATTCTCACCTTGAATTTATCCTATAAAACTCCCATATATTCTCACCTTGAATTTATCCTATAAAACTCCCATATAATATTCTCACCTTGAATTTATCCTATAAAACTCCCATATAATATTCTCACCTAGAATTTATCCTATAAAACTCCCATGTAATATTCTCACCTTGAATTTATCCTATAAAACTCCCATATAATATTCTCACCTTGAATTTATCCTATAAAACTCCCATATAATATTCTCACCTAGAATTTATCCAATAAAACTCCCATATAATATTCTCACCTAGAATTTATCCTATAAAACTCCCATATAATATTCTCACCTAGAATTTATCCTATAAAACTCCCATATAATATTCTCACCTTGAATTTATCCTATAAAACTCCCATATATTCTCACCTTGAATTTATCCTATAAAACTCCCATGTAATATTCTCACCTAGAATTTATCCTATAAAACTCCCATATAATATTCTCACCTAGAATTTATCCTATAAAACTCCCATATAATAATCTCACCTTGAATTTATCCTATAAAACTCCCATATAATATTCTTACCTTGAATTTATCCTATAAAACTCCCATATAATATTCTCACCTAGAATTTATCCTATAAAACTCCCATATAATATTCTCACCTTGAATTTATCCTATAAAACTCCCATATAATAATCTCACCTTGAATTTATCCTATAAAACTCCCATATAATATTCTCACCTAGAATTTATCCTATAAAACTCCCATATAATAATCTCACCTTGAATTTATCCTATAAAACTCCCATATAATATTCTTACCTTGAATTTATCCTATAAAACTCCCATATAATATTCTCACCTAGAATTTATCCTATAAAACTCCCATATAATATTCTCACCTTGAATTTATCCTATAAAGCTCCCATATAATATTCTCACCTTGAATTTATCCTATAAAACTCCCATATAATATTCTCACCTTGAATTTATCCTATAAAACTCCCATATAATATTCTCACCTAGAATTTATCCTATAAAACTCCCATATAATATTCTCACCTTGAATTTATCCTATAAAACTCCCATATAATATTCTCACCTAGAATTTATCCTATAAAACTCCCATATAATAATCTCACCTTGAATTTATCCTATAAAACTCCCATATAATATTCTTACCTTGAATTTATCCTATAAAACTCCCATATAATATTCTCACCTAGAATTTATCCTATAAAACTCCCATATAATATTCTCACCTAGAATTTATCCTATAAAACTCCCATATAATATTCTCACCTAGAATTTATCCTATAAAACTCCCATATAATATCCTCACCTTGAATTTATCCTATAAAACTCCCATATATTCTCACCTTGAATTTATCCTATAAAACTCCCATATAATATTCTCACCTAGAATTTATCCTATAAAACTCCCATATAATATTCTCACCTAGAATTTATCCTATAAAACTCCCATATAATAATCTCACCTTGAATTTATCCTATAAAACTCCCATATAATATTCTTACCTTGAATTTATCCTATAAAACTCCCATATAATATTCTCACCTAGAATTTATCCTATAAAACTCCCATATAATATTCTCACCTTGAATTTATCCTATAAAACTCCCATATATTCTCACCTTGAATTTATCCTATAAAACTCCCATATAAAATTCTCACCTTGAATTTATCCTATAAAACTCCCATATAATATTCTCACCTAGAATTTATCCTATAAAACTCCCATATAATATTCTCACCTTGAATTTATCCTATAAAACTCCCATATAATATTCTTACCTTGAATTTATCCTATAAAACTCCCATATAATATTCTCACCTAGAATTTATCCAATAAAACTCCCATATAATATTCTCACCTAGAATTTATCCTATAAAACTCCCATATAATATTCTCACCTAGAATTTATCCTATAAAACTCCCATATAATATTCTCACCTTGAATTTATCCTATAAAACTCCCATATATTCTCACCTTGAATTTATCCTATAAAACTCCCATATAATATTCTCACCTAGAATTTATCCTATAAAACTCCCATATAATATTCTCACCTAGAATTTATCCTATAAAACTCCCATATAATAATCTCACCTTGAATTTATTCTATAAAACTCCCATATAATATTCTTACCTTGAATTTATCCTATAAAACTCCCATATAATATTCTCACCTAGAATTTATCCTATAAAACTCCCATATAATATTCTCACCTTGAATTTATCCTATAAAACTCCAATATAATATTCTCACCTAGAATTTATCCTATAAAACTCCCATATAATAATCTCACCTTGAATTTATCCTATAAAACTCCCATATAATATTCTTACCTTGAATTTATCCTATAAAACTCCCATATAATATTCTCACCTTGAATTTATCCTATAAAACTCCCATATAATATTCTCACCTTGAATTTATCCTATAAAGCTCCCATATAATATTCTCACCTTGAATTTATCCTATAAAACTCCCATATAATATTCTCACCTTGAATTTATCCTATAAAACTCCCATATAATATTCTCACCTAGAATTTATCCTATAAAACTCCCATATAATATTCTCACCTTGAATTTATCCTATAAAACTCCCATATAATATTCTTACCTTGAATTTATCCTATAAAACTCCCATATAATATTCTCACCTTGAATTTATCCTATAAAACTCCCATATAATATTCTCACCTTGAATTTATCCTATAAAACTCCCATATAATATTCTCACCTTGAATTTATCCTATAAAACTCCCATATAATATTCCATCCTTGAACGCACGCCGCGTGCATCATGTGTTTGTACAATTTGTGAATAATATATATAGGTTCTCCTCGTCTGAGTTATTTTTGATGGTCAACAAAATGCGATTTTCCTGTAATTCATTTCTCACACTCTAGGTATAATAATGACTTTTCTCTGTGTGGGATTTTTGATGTTTGAAAAGGTTGTTGGTACTTGCTTTCTTGGGTCTCTTGTGGTTTTTACGTCATGTGATCCCTGTGCCCAATCAGCACTGACATCACTGTCCCCACCTTCGGACAAATCAAGCATCATGAAGCCGTCAGAGAGCAGCCGCAGCCCTGGCTTCCTGTTCATGTTCAATACGTCCGAAGGAAGGAACAGTGAAGCTGCCGCTGATTGGGTGCAGGGCTCGTGTGATGTGAGAACCTCACATAAGCCCCGGGACAGTGAGTCTCAACACCACTGAAGTGGAGCCGGCACGCCAGCGGAGTATGAGTGTTTTTATTTTAATGAGGCCAAACATGAGGAATGAGTTCACTGAGAAAAAAAAAAAATACCGTAATTTTTGGACTATAAGACACACCTAGGTTTTAGAGGAGGAAATTAGGAAAAAAAATTGAAACAAAAAAGTGGTCAATTCTGTACTTAACGTTGGTTGGTGGGCAGATAATATTTGGGCAAATTTTATGATAAGCGTCTCATATTTTTTCCAAAGCCGTATTGCTATTCAAATTTCACATATTCTACATTGACATGCTTTAGCATGATAGAGTGCAACCTTTTTTTTGTATACTGCATACTAGTATAGGGATGAGGGCAATCATTCCGGCCAGGATAGGGATGAGGGATCCCTGTATACCAGGATAGGGATGAGGGGGCCTTGTGTATCAGGATGGGGATGAGAGGACCATATATACCAGGAAAGGGGATAATAAGTACAGAAATGACCACATTTTTTGCTTCATTTTTTTTTTGTCATTAGGTAGAAGCTGCTAATGATCTTTGGAGCAGGTGAGTTTTCCCTGAGTGGTACATATTGGGCCGTCTGAAAACTGAGTTTAGTCTAGGGCAGTGATGGTGAACCTTTCTGAGACCGAGTGCCCAAACTGCAACCTAAAATCCAATTATTTATGACGAAGTGCCACCAGGGCAATTTTGTGTTATGAAAAATGTGTAGTGGTGTCTCAAGGTCCTGCAGCACTCCCCTCATTCAAAATGAATGAGAACTACTCAGCAGTGACCGTCATAAGCGCTGCACAGGAGGAGAGTCATAGAATCATAGAATCGTAGAGTTGGAAGGGACCTCCTGGGCCATCTGGTCCAACCCCCTGCTCAAAGCAGGATTCGCTAAATCATCCCAGTCAGATGTCTGTCCAGCCTCTGTTTGAAGACTTCCATTGAAGGAGAACTCACCACTTCTCGTGGCAGCCTGTTCCACTCATTGATCACTCTGTCAAAAAGTTTTTTCTAATATCTAATTTGTGTCTCCTCCCATTCAGTTTCATCCCATTGCTTCTAGTCTTTCCTTGCGCAAATGAGAATAAAGTTGATCCTTCTACAATGTGACAGCCCTTGAGATATTTGTAGACAGCTATTAAGTCTCCACTTCTGCAAGCTAAACATTCCCAAATCCTGCAACCTTTCCTCATAAGACAGGGATTGCAGACCGGTCACCATTCCGGTCGCTCTTTTCTGAACTTGCTCCAGTTTGTTGATGTCTTTTTTAAAATGTGGTGCCCAAAACTGGACACAATATTCCAGATGAGGTCTGACCAAAGAGGAGTAGAGGGAAATAATGACTTCACGTGATCTAGACTGTATGCTTCTGTTAATACATCCTAGAATCGCATTTGCCTTTTTTGCTGCTGCATCACACTGTTGACTCGTATTCAGTCTGTGATCTATTTGTATACCCAAGTCTTTTTCACATGTGCTGTCACTTAGCCCTATTCCTCCCATTCTATATATGCTTTTTTCATTTTTATTGCCCAGATGTAGTACTTTGCATTTCTCCCTGTTAAAAACCATTCTGTTAGTTGCTGCCCACTTCTCCAGTTTATTTATATCTTTTTGAATCCTCTCTCTCTCTTCTCTATTATTAGCTATCCCTCCTAGCTTTGTGTCATCAGCAAATTTAATCAGTTTACCCTCAATTCCTTCATCTAAATCGTTGATAAAGATGTTGAACAATACAGGGCCCAGGACAGAGCCCTGTGGTACCCCACTTGAGACATTCTTCCAACCGGATGTGCAGCCATTTACGACCACTCTTTGGGTCCGATCACTAAGCCAGTTATGAATCCACCTAACAGTTGCCTTGTCCATTCCATACTTAGTCATTTTTTCAATGAGGATTGTATGAGAGACTTGGTCAAATGCTTTGCTGAAGTCAAAATATACTATATCTACAGCATTTCCTTGATCCACCCAATCAGTGATTCCGTCATAGAAGGAAATTAAGTTAGTCTGACATGACTTATTAGTTACAAACCCATGCTGACTCTGTTTAATCACTTCATTCTTATCCAGGTATTGACATACATGTTGTTTAATAATTTGTTCAAAGATCTTTCCTGGTATAGAAGGAAAAGCTGCCACCTCTCATCCCTGTACAACGCTTGCCGTCCCTAAACCTTGACGATCAATTCTATTATGTAAACAATTCATTGATTTGAAACTTACCTTTGCAGTCTTCTCTTCTGTTCAGCAGGGGGGCTTCAAGCTCATGCGTGCTTGTCGCACACTGACACTGAGCCACTCACACTGCCCTTTCCAGACACAGCGGCTGGATTGATCTTTAGGGAAAAAAATGCAGATTAAATAGATAGATTTTAGCATGGAATAACTTAGTAACATAGTTAGTAAGGCCAAAAAAAAGACATTAGTCCATCCAGTTCAGCCTATAAAATTCTGTCAGAATAAATCCCCAGATCTACGTCCTTCTAAAGAACCTAACAATAACAAGCAGATTCTACCCTGAAATATGCCCCATCATTGTCCCCTTCTTGTAGTAATATGCCCCATCATTATCCCCTTCTTTTAGTAATATGCCCCATTCTTTTAATAATGTGCCCCATCCTGATCCCCTTCATGTAGAAATTGCCCCATCATGATCTCTTTCATGTAGAAATTGCCCATTCCACCTCCATCATTTTCTCCTCACCACCCCATCATTGCCCTCTACATCACTCACATCATTGCCCTCTCCCCATCATTGCCTTCTCCCCCATCACCCGCATCATTGCCTTCTCCATCACTCCCATCCTTGCCCTCTTCACTACCACCCCATCTTTGCCCTCTCCCCCATCATTGCCTTCTCCATCACTCACATTATTGCCTTCTCCATCACTTCAATCATTGCTATCACCCCCATCATTCCCATCATTGCCTCCTCCATCACCCCATCATTGCCTTCTCCATCACACCCATCATTGCCTTCTCCCCATCATTTCCTTCTCCATCACTCACATCATTAGACACACACACACCTCTCCGCGAACTCGCCGGAAGCTTCCTCTCACTGGCACAGCGGCTGCGGAGCTGAATGATGATGTTATCCAGCAGCGCTGCTGACTGCCATGTGAGGCAGGAAGCTGCAGATCTGGAGCGAGGACACTTGTAGATGAGGGGATACCACGTGCCAGCAGAGAGGGCTCTGCATGCCATAGGTACGCCATCACTGGTCTAGGACAATTTGTTTACACCACTAATTAACAGCAGTTACAATACCAAACTAGGTCGGCCCCTATAGGAGAAAACACAAGAATTATACTGTATTTTCACATACTATCTATTCCTGACACTGGAGTGGCTTATAAACTTACAAAGTATATAGTCTGAGGTCTGGGGTCTGCCAATATGTGGCTAGTTTTCTGACTGTTTCGGATAACATGATTTTAGTTTTTTTTGTCCAGTCTCACTTGAATATAGGTCAATATTAAATAGTCTCCTGATGAGTCGTCTTTGGTGAGGATGATGAAACCCGTAGAAATGAGAGGCTTGGAGAGTGAGTGTGTATATTTCACCTCACCCTATATACCCTCAACCTATTAGTCACCTACTGACTAACCTTCAGGGAGTGAATTATGGGTATAGTTTTACATTTGGAATTAATAAAGTTTATTTTTTCCTTTCATCAGTAAACATGAGGAATGACAAGAGACAACCCCTTTAAGAAGATCCAACATTATGAACATAAAAAAGGCTTCTCCCCTATGTGACGTCTCTGATGTTTATTAACAGTTGATTTTCAAGTAAAATATTTCCCACATTAAGAAAATGAAAAAAGCTTTTCCTCTGTGTGACTGCTGTGATGTCTAACAAGATGCTCTTTCCGGTCAAATCATTTCCCACATTCTGAACAGGAAAAAGGCTTCTCCCCTGTGTGAGTTCTCTGGTGAGTAACAAGCAGTGATTTATCTGCAAAAGATTTCCCACATTCTGAACATGAATATTGCTTCTCTCCAGTGTGAGTTCTTTGGTGCTTAACGAGATTTCTTTTCAGGTTAAAACATTTCCCACATTCTGAACATGAAAAAGGCTTCTCTCCTGTGTGTATTCTTTGGTGTGCAACACAATGTGATTTGTTGTTAAAACGTTTCCCACATTCAGAACATGAAAAAGGCTTCTCCCCTGTGTGAGTTCTACGGTGAGTAACAAGCAGTGATTTATGTGCAAAACATTTCCCACATTCTGAACATGAAAAAGGCTTCTCCCCTGTGTGAGTTCTATGGTGAGTAACAAGCAGTGATTTATGTGCAAAACATTTCCCACATTCTGAACATGAAAAAGGCTTCTCCCCTGTGTGAGTTCTATGGTGAGTAACAAGCAGTGATTTACGTGTAAAACATTTCCCACATTCTGAACATGAAAAAGGCTTCTCCCCTGTGTGAGTTCTATGGTGATTAACCAAATCTGATTTCTGGATAAAACATTTCCCACATTCTGAACAGGAAAAAGGCTTCTCCCCTGTGTGAGTTCTTTGGTGTGTAACAAAACGTGATTTCCATGTAAAACATTTCCCACATTCTGAACATGAGAATGACTTCTTTGCCTTAGGAGCAGTTTGTTTTTTAATGCCTCTTTTGTGACATTGATTTCCCTTATTAGTCAGTAATGAATCAGAAGATGGGACCTGTTTCATAGGATCAGATGACAGATCTTTGCTGTGAATGGATGATGGTATATCTGGAGTAATAGCAGTCACTTCATTTGTATCTTGTAGGATCTCAAGATCATCAGATTTAAAAGTTGAAGATGTCAGCTGTCCCTCTGATCTCCTGGTACAGTCATCTGCTAAGATAAAAAAAAAAAATTTAATAAAATATCCTTGAGTTTTATATTTTTGAACATTTCTACTTAAACTGTCCATAAAAATGGCAAGCTATGTAAAAAACTTTAATTATTTACCAAGACAATGACAGTTCACAGTCTAATAGAAAACCTTGTTGGATGAGCCAGTAGTGTGTGGTGTTCAACTGTTCGTTCATTCTGCCTCCCAAATATCAAATAGAAAGAAACCAATCAATGTTATGTAGGCAAAAATAATACCAATTCTCATCTCACAAAAACAAGTCCCCACTCAGGTCCATCATCTGTCAATGGAAAAACAGGTTCCCACACTATTAGTGGCTCAAAGGCTGTTGAAAAGCAACAGAGTTTCTATAAACCAATCCAGCAAAATCCGCTCTCACTTCGGAGTCTTGCAGTGTGCGCAAACAGCATTTAGGATCCCTGTATTTAGCAATATTATAGTGAGAAGAATCCACTTAATTTTTGGTGTGTGTCTCCTGGAGCACAATCTGGGCACTATGTGCTGGGTAATAACATGGCAAATGTGTAATTTTCACTCTCCAACATCCACTGCGTGTTAATTTCCGGAAAGTGGCTGTGGAATCAAAATATTCACTCCTCCTGTGGTCTAAATTGCAGGTACCCCTCGTTTGATGACAGAAAAACCCACAATGGTGACAGAAATATCTTGAATCTGACAAAAGTAGTAATAAATAAAAAATCTGTGAAAATGAGCAAATGAAAGTCAGACATTGCTTTTCAACAGAAAAGTAACACCCGCGGTCACAGGGGTCGCAGCTGAGACGGGGCCCGAGCGCTTAGGGGTCCGGGCCTCCACTCAGGGCATTAATGCCCTGACTGGCGTATGGAGCCCAATGAGCAGAGGAGGCCCGCATTGGGCCCCAGCGGCGGGGCAGGCTGGGCGGGAGGGGGGTCAGAGAGGCACCATGTCAGCGCCGACCCCCCCCCGCCGCATTGAACTGTACCGGCGTCTATGATGCCGGTACAGTTCAAAGCAATGATGGAGGAGAGAGCATCAGCCGATGCTCCCTCTCCCATCATTCCCCTCTCTGCCTCTGACACATGCGCACTAACTGTTTATCAGGCAGAGCAGGAGACAGGAGCTGGGAGCAACGGAAGCACGATTAGAAGGTGAGGAGAGTTTTTCTTTTAGCTTATGCAACAGTACAGCCAGGACTGTGGGGCCATTCTCGGGGGGGGGGCTGTATACCATGGTGCTGTATACCATGCAGGGCTGTATACCATGCAGTGCTGTATACCATGGGGGTGCTGTGTTGTATACCATGTGGGTGCCGTGCTGTATACCATGGGGGGTGCCATGCTGTATACCATGGGGGGTGCCATGCTGTATACCATGGGGGGTGCTGTACTGTACACCATGGGGGGCTGTATACCATGGGGGTGCTGTATACCATGGCGGGATGCTGTGCTGTATACTATGGGGGGTGCTGTGCTGTATACCATGGGGGGTGCCATGCTGTATACCATGCCGTGCTGTATACCATGGGGGTGCTGTGCTGTATACTATGCTCTGCTGTATACCATGGCAGGGTGCTGTGCTGTATACCATAGGGGACTGTATACCATGGGGGGTGCTGTGCTATACACTTCATGTCCTCAGAACTTCCAACCCTTATCCGGGGAGATTTCAACATCCCCATTAACAGCCCTACTTCCACATCTGCATCCCAGCTTCTATCACTAACCACCTCTCTAGGCCTCTCGCAGCTTTCAACATCTGAGACACACAAGGACGGTAACACCCTTGATCTGGTCTTCGGCCAGCTCTGTTCAATCTCCCACCTAATTAACTCACCGCTTCCACTCTCTGGCCACAACATTTTCTCCTTCACACTCACAAATCCTCGCCCACCCCAGCTCACTCCTACCTACCACACAGTCAGAAATCTACAAGCCATTAACCCTCAGACACTTTCAGATTCCCTACACTCATCACTGTCCCCAATCTCCTCTTTATCCTGTCCTAATCTGGCTGTTCATCACTACAATGACACTCTTCAATCAATCAATCAATCAAATTTATTATCGCCAAGTACATATTACATATATACAAGGAATTCTTTGTGGCAAAGAGGCAACATAATATATAACAACAGATACAACAAGTAACATCTAACAAGACAGATACAGTATATAGTCTACACATGACGATTTAATTGTTGAACAGAGAGTGGATAGAAGCTGTTCATATGGCGGTTGGTGCTGCATTTGGGGACTCTGAAGCGACGTCCTGAAGGGAGTAGTTGGAATGAGGAGTGTCCCGGGTGAGAGGGATCGGATGAAATTTTCAATGCGTGGGATCGAATACTCTTATCATAAAGATCCTGGATTTTAGGCAGGGGGGAACCTATAATTCTCTCTGCTGTTCTGAAAGTCCTTTGTAAGCGGAGTTTGTCATGCACAGTGGCTCCCCCATACCAGACTATCAGAGAGGAACAAATCACAGATCTGATGACAGCATTAAAGAATAAGATCAGCAGATTCTTAGACAAACCATATCTTTTCAGCTGACGCAGGAAGAACATCCTCTGTTGTGCTTTTCTTATAACAGCATCCATGTTTTTCCCCCATTTAAGATCATGAGAGATGATAACACCAAGGAATTTGGTCTCTGTGACCCTAAGAACCACTTCGTCATGGATGTAGATTGGAAGTATCTCATGTTGATCTTTCCTAAAATCCACAACCATCTCAGCAGTTTTTTTAGTGTTGAGTACAAGATTATTGGCTTTACACCAGTCACATATTCTTTTCACCTCACTCCGATACAAGTCTTCAGCATTTCCCCTGATGAGACCAATCAGTGTCATATCATCGGCAAATTTCAAGATTTTTACTGAGTCTGCTGAAGAGATGCAATCATTCGTATAGAGAGAAAACAGTAACGGGGACAAAACACACCCCTGAGGTGCCCCGATGTTTGTGACCAAGGTGTCTGAAGTGAATGGTCCAACTTTTACACTCTGTATCCTGGCTGTCAGGAAGTTATAAATCCACAAGCATAAGTTGAGAGGGACTCCAAGAGCTACCATTTTCTTATGAAGTAAATTCGGATCAATGGTACTGAACGCTGAGCTAAAGTCCATGAAAAGAATCCGGGCATTTGAGTGCAGTTCATCTGTATGATCCAAAATGTACTTCAGTGCCAGATTGACAGTGTCATTTGCTGAACGATTCTCCTTATAGGCAAACTGAAGCGGGTCCCATAGCTTCTGCGTGAATTTTATCAGGTGGGACATCATAATTCTTTCGAAGACTTTCATAGCTACAGATGTGAGTGCTACTGGTCTATAGTCGTTCAACTCAGAGGATCCCACTTTCTTGGGGACAGGGATAATTGTGGAACTTTTCCAACAATTATCCAACACTCTTAGAAGCACCCTTGACCAAGTAGCTCCCCTCACCCTCAGAACCTCCAAGCACAGAGTAAAACAGCCCTGGCTCACATCGCAAACTCAACTTCTCCAGCGATGCTCTAGGAGTGCTGAACGCCTATGGAGAAAAACCCGCACACCAGAAGACTTCATCCACTTCAAATTTATGTAAGAACCTATAATGCTGCCCTTCACCTCGCCAAACAGACCTACTTCACCACCCTGATCTCCTCACTAGCCAACAACCCCAAGAAACTTTTTGACACTTTTCAGTCCCTCCTCAGGCCAAAAGCACAAGCCCCTATCACAGACATTTGTGCTGATGCCCTGGCCTCCCACTTGACAGAAAAAATAGATAATATTGAAATCTCTCAACCACCAAGTGCCGTGACTCCCATCCCTTCCTGCATCTCCCCTGGCTCACTTTCCACATTTGATCCCATCACAGAAGAAGAAGTCTCCAGACTCCTCTCTTCTTCTCGTCCGACTACATGCACTACCGACTCTATTCCCTCACATCTCCTCCAGTCTCTCTCTCCAGTCGTCACAACCCACCTAACCACAATCTTTAATCTCTCCCTCTCCTCGGGGATTTTCCCATCCTCCTTCAAACACGCCATTGTTACTCCATTACTAAAGAAACCGCTCTCAACCCATCCTGCACCAACAACTACAGACCAGTCTCCAATCTCCCCTTCATCTCTAAACCTTTGGAACTCTTAGTTTACTCCCGCCTTACCCGTTACCTCTCCACTCACTCCCCTTCAAAGTCCGGCTTCCGCCGCCTACATTCGACTGAAACTGCACTCATCAAAGTGACCAATGACCTTCTGACAGCAAAACGTAATGGTGACCACTCTCTGCTCATTCTTCTTGACCTATCTGCAGCTTTCGATACTGTTGACCACCATCTCATACTCTCTAGGCTCCAGTCACTAGGCATTAAGGACACTGCTCTCTCCTGGTTCTCTTCCTATCTCTCTGACCGCTCCTTCAGTGTTTTGTTCTCTGGCTCCACGTCATCTCCTCTTCCTCTTGCTGTCGGGGTACCTCAGGGCTCAGTCCTTGGCCCCCTTCTTTTCTCTCTCTACACGGCCCCAATTGGACAGACCATCAGCAGATTTGGCTTTCAGTACCATCTTTATACTGATGACACACAACTATATACGTCTTCTCTCGACCTTGCCCCCGCTGTACTACAGAACGCCAGTGACTGTCTGTCCGTAGTCTCCAATATCATGTCCACTCTCTATCTGAAACTCAACCTCTCCAAAACTGAACTTCTTCTGCTCCCACCGTCTACTAACCTCCCTAAATCTGACATTTCCCACTCCGTGGATGGCACCACAATAACACCCCGGCATCAGGCGCGCTGTCTGGGTGTTATGTTTGACACCAATCTCTCCTTCACATCCCATATACAATCTCTTGCCCGCTCTTGCCGCTTACACCTAAAGGACATCTCTAGAATCCGCCCTTTTCTCAACATGGAAGCAACAAAAACCCTCACTGTAGCATTGATCCACTCCCGCCTGGATTACTGCAACGCCCTATTAATTGGCCTCCCTGTTGTGGATGAGTCACCGAAGGAGGAAAAACAGGCCCTGAAGCCGCTAGGCTTCAAAAAGACTATATCAGCGCTCAGGTAAATTCTGAAGACAGAGCCAGAGATCAACAGATCAGAGACAAAAATGGAATTCAGCTCACCCCCGGCCGGGGATGGCTGAACTCCATAAAACAAGGCAAACAAAACCAGAACTAAAGAGTACAAAAGGCAGAGCAAAACTTAGCTTTGAGAAGCAGAAATCAGACTGGTCTCCAAGAATCCAGCAGGAAAATCACCAGCAAGGCAGCAGGGCATCGGCTGCCTTATATCCAGTCATCAGTTCCTGTGACCCAGTCATCATCTACCTGCTCAGCTGTTTGGTAATCAGCCTCACTACCTTCCTTCGCCAGAAGAGGGAGTTCATCAGACCTCACTGGTGAAGGGAAAAATGAACTCACAACAGTACCTCCCCTTTGAGGAGGGGTCACCGAACCCTCATCCATGCCACCACGGCGATCAGGGTGAGCCCGATGAAAGGCACGCACCAATCTTTCGGCATGAATATCAGAGGCAGAGACCCAGGAATTATCCTCCTGACCATAACCCTTCCACTTAACCAAATACTGAAGTCTCCGTCTAGCCAGATGGGAATCCAGTATCTTCTCTACTTCATACTCCATGTTACCTTCAACCAATACAGGGTCAGGAGGTGCCACCCCAGGAACTACTGGTTCAACAAACCTCTTCAACAAGGACTTATGGAACACATTATGAATCTTAAACGTGACAGGAAGAGCCAACCGAAAAGAGACCGGATTAATAATCTCCAAAATCTTTTAAGGTCCAATAAATCTAGGCTTAAACTTAGGAGAAGCCACCTTCATAGCGATATTTTTTTATGACAACCAAACTATATCACCCACCTTAAACTAGGGACCAATGGTCCTATGCCGGTTGGAAAACCGCTGGGCCTTTTCCTGGGAGAGAGACAACTTATCCACCACTTGGTCCCAGATCCGGTGCATTCTCTCCACCACAGTGTCAACACCTGGGCAGGCAGAAGGCTCCACCTGCCCTGAAGAAAATCGAGGATAAAACCCAAAGTTACAAAAAAAAGGTGACATCAAAGTGGCAGAACTAGCTCTATTATTTAAAGCAAATTCGGCCAAGGGCAAAAATGAAACCCAATCATCCTGATCAGCCGAAATAAAACATCTCTAATACGACTTCAAAGTCTGGTTTGTTCTCTCTGTCTGCCCGTTGGTCTGAGGGTGAAACGCAGAGGAGAAGGACAACTGAATTCCCAGCTTGGAACAGAAAGTCCTCCAAAATCTAGACACAAACTGAACTCCTCTGTCAGACACAATGTTCTCAGGAATCCCGTGCAAGCGAACTACCTGTTGCAAAAACAAGGGCACCAACTCAGAGGATGATGGCAACTTAGGGAGTGGTACAAGATGGACCATCTTAGAGAATCTATCACAAATCACACAAATAACGGTCATCCTTTGAGAGACAGGCATATCAGAGATGAAATCCATTGAAATATGGGTCCATGGCCTCTTGGGCACCGGCAAAGGCATCAACAACCCACTAGAGCGAGAACAAGGTTTAGACCGGGAGCAAGTCCCACAGGACTGCACAAAATTCCTGACATCACGAGACAAGGCGGGCCACCAAAAAGACCGACTCACCAGATCTCTAGTACCAAAAATACCTGGATGACCAGCCAATGCAGAGCAATGAACTTCAGACATCACTCTCTTCCTCCACTGGTCAGGAACATACAACTTTCCACTGGGACAACGCTCAGGTTTGTCCTCCTGGAACTCTTCCAGAGCACGTCTCAAATCGGGCGAGATGGCAGAAAGAACTACCCCCTCACCTAAGATGGTAGCAGGCTTGGTCACAACAGGAGAATCAGCAAAGAAACTCCTAGAGAGGGCGTCTGCCTTGACATTCTTAGTGCCAGGAAGAAAAGAGACCACAAAATCAAAACGTGTGAAAAACAAGGCCCACCTAGCCTGTCTAGGATTCAAGCGTTTGGCCGACTCCAGGTAAATCAAATTCTTGTGGTCAGTAAGGACCACGACCTGGTGTTTAGCTCCCTCCAACCAATGTCTCCACTCCTCAAATGCCCATTTCATGGCCAACAGTTCCCGATTCCCCACATCATAGTTACGTTCGGATGGGGAGAACTTTCAGGAAAAGAAAGCACAGGGATTCATTTTAGATGTCACAGGATCTTTTTGGCACAAAACAGCTCCTGCACCAATCTCAGAGGCGTCCACCTCTACCTGAAACGGGAGTGAGACATCAGGTTGCCGCAGAACGGGAGAAGTGAATCTTCGCTTCAGCTCCTGAAAGGAAGAAACAGCCTCCGGAGACCAATTCAGCACATCAGCACCCTTCTTAGTCAAATCAGTCAATGGCTTGGCAATACCAGAAAAATTAGCTATAAATTTACGATAAAAATTAGCAAAACCCAAAAACTTCTGGAGGGCCTTCAAAGAAGTGGGCTGAACCCAATCATAAATGGCCTGTACCTTGGCCGGGTTCATTTCAATAGTTGACGGAGACAAAATGAATCCCAAAAATGAAATCCTCTGTACCCCAAAAAGGCATTTCGATCCCTTGACATACAGGGAATTCTCCCTCAAAATCCAGAACACAGTCCGAACATGTTCCACATGAGACTCCCAATCCTTGGAGAAGATCAAAATATCATCCAGATAGATAATCAAAAATTTATCCACAAAGTCTCGGAATATATCGTTCATGAAGCACTGGAAGACAGAAGGGGCATTACCAGGTACTCAAAATGTCCCTCCGGAGTATTAAACGCCGTCTTCCATTCATCCCCATGCTTAATGCGAATAAGATTATACGCCCCCCTGAGGTCAAGCTTGGTAAACCAGCAAGCACCTTTAACTCTGGAGAATAGATCAGAAATCAGGTGTAACGGATACTGATATTTAACAGTAATTTTGTTGAGGGCACGATAGTCAATACAAGGCCTTAATGAACCATCTTTTTTAGCCACGAAAAAAACCCCAGCACCAAAGGGTGAAGAGGATGGTCTAATATGACCCTTCTCCAACAACTCCTTAATATAGGATTGCATAGCCTCGTGCTTGGGTACAGATAAATTGAAAAGCCGACCCTTGGAAAATTTACACCCCGGGCTCGGCTCAATTGCACAGTCATAACTCCTATGAGGAGGCAAAGACGCAGACTCATTCTCACTAAATACATCATAAAAGTCAGCCAAATAGTCAGGAACATCATGCGACTGGGGAGAGGTGGAGAAAACAGGAGCATCACTAAGGGCACACCGACAACCCCAACTCACCACAGACACAGATTTCCAATAACGTTTAGCAAAATCCAAGTCCATCAGGTTCAGAGCTGCTCCCAAATCCACAAAAGCCTTGGCAGAAAATGTGGACAGGGAGCAGATCAGAGTAATTGCCAGAAGAAACTTAGGTTGAACACCACCCACAGAAAACGTGTGAGCACAACGTTTCTCTCGTTTAGGGCAGACAGAAATAATATGCGAGGCATCTCCACAAAAAAAACACAGCTTATTACGCCTTCTGAACTCCTGACGTTGCTCCCTGGACAAAACTCTATCACATTGCATAGGTTCAGACATTTGTTCAACAGGTGGCAACACCTCTCGTGCAGTCTTGCGTTCACGCAAACGCTGATCAACCTGAATGGCTAATGACATAGAATCGTCAAAACCAGAGGGAACAGGAAATCCCACCATAGTATCTTTTACGGTTTCTGACAAACCTTTCCGAAAGAGAGCTGCCAAGGCATCATCATTTCAGGTAGTAAGGACCGCCCACTTTCGGAATTTTTGACAGTACAACTCTGCAGAATCCCGACCTTGGCTCAATGCCAACAAGGCCTTTTCAGCCTGATCAATAGCATTGGGTTCGTCATACAACAACCCCAAGGCTTGAAAAAATGCATCCACATTATTTAGAATAGGATCATCAGGTTTCAAAGAAAACGCCCAATCCTGGGGATCGCCGCGCAGCAAAGAGATGACAATTTTAACCCGCTGCACGGAGCTCCCCGACGAGTTAGGCTTCAAGGCAAAAAATAATTTACAATTATTCTTGAAATTCAAAAATTTAGACCGATCCCCAAAAAACACATCAGGAGTAGGGATCTTTGGTCCAGCAGCATGTGAATGAGTAAGATAGGCGGAAATTCCCCGCACTTCCGCAGCAAGCTGCTCCACACGATCAGACAATTGCTTCATCTCCATTGAGAGAAAAAAAAATTCCCCCTACGGCCTCAGAGATATAGAGGAAAAAATATACACAAAGAAATTCTGACACTTTTTTTTTTTCTTACAATTCTTTCCTCCTATTGAGTACCCTAGGATCTGCGGTATGGCTGGTGATTCTGTTATGGATGAGTCACCGAAGGAGGAAAAACAGGCCCTGAAGCCGCTAGGCTTCAAAAAGACTATATCAGCACTCAGGTAAATTCTGAAGACAGAGCCAGAGATCAACAGATCAGAGACAAAAATGGAATTCAGCTCACCCCCGGCCGGGGATGGCTGAACTCCATAAAACAAGGCAAACAAAACCAGAACTAAAGAGTACAAAAGGCAGAGCAAAACTTAGCTTTGAGAAGCAGAAATCAGACTGGTCTCCAAGAATCCAGCAGGAAAATCACCAGCATTGCAGCAGGGCATCGGCTGCCTTATATCCAGTCATCAGTTCCTGTGACCCAGTCATCATCTACCTGCTCAGCTGTTTGGTAATCAGCCTCACTACCTTCCTTCGCCAGAAGAGGGAGTTCATCAGACCTCACTGGTGAAGGGAAAAATGAACACAACACCTCCCTGTCACTTGACTATCCCCTCTCCAGTCCATTCTTAATGCAGCGGCCAGGGTCGTCCATCTGGCTAATCAGTACTTGGACGTGTCCGCTCTTCGTCAGTCATTACACTGGCTGCCCATTCATTATAGGATCCAATTCAAAGTACTTGTTCTCACCCACAAAGCTCTCTACAGTGCGGCCCCCCCCTACATCTCCTCCCTCATTTCTGTCTATCGGCATAGCCGATCGCTGCGCTCTGCAAACAACTTTCGACTTACCTCTGCACTAATCCCACTCCCGACTCCAAGACTTCTGCATGCTGCTCCTATCCTCTGGAATGCTCTACCCCAAGAAATTAGGACTAACCACAATTTGCATAGCTTTAGGCGCTCCCTCAAAACACATTTGTTCAGAGTGGCCTATCACATTCACTAATCAAAGTCATTCTATGTGTAAGTGTGCGTGTGTAGCCCATTCACTATCTCTATCCATCCTTCACTCCCTCAAAATGGCTGGACCTTCATTGTAAAAACACAAATGTAAATACACACCTGTACTTTGTATCTCCCTCACCTCATTGTAGATTGTAAGCTCTCACGAGCAGGGTCATCTTATTTTGTCTTATTCTGCTTTAATTATTGTATTGTTAACATTGTTACTTATGACTTGTGTTTTGAAACTGTTAAACTGCAAAGTGCTGTGGAATATGTTGGCGCTATATAAAGATTATTTATTATTACACCATGGGGGGTGCTGTGCTGTATACCATGCTGTGCTGTATGCCATGGGGGGTGCTATGATTGGGTCACCGAGGAGGAGAGCAAGCCCAAGCTAAGCCCCAGAAAACCAGAGAGGTTGGTAACTATGCGGATTGCAGACCCCGATCCTATCCACACAACTAGCTGTAGCCGTGGAGCGTACCTACGATGATCCTAGACGCCTCGGCACAGCCGGAGAGCTAACTAAGCCTAAAGCAAGAAAGGGGAAATCTAAACTGCCCCAGAGCAAACCCCAAAGGAATAGATAGCCCTCAAACATATATTGTCGGTGAGACAAGATGAAAACACAAACGCAGGCAGGAAAATAGACTGAGCAAATGATGGGGCCCACACTGACTAGACAGGACAGGAAAGGAAAGACGCTGTCTGCAATCACGCAAAAAGCCCTGCAAAAAGTCCAACACGTCTGATGCAAAAAAACACTGAAGTCACACGACTTCACCCACTATATCAGCACTCTGGTATATTCTGAAAGCAGAGCAAAAAGAGGCCAATCTAATAAGGGACAAAAACAAACTGGCACAAGCAGTAACATATGGACGGTGATTCAGCACAGCCCCAGCCGGAGCTGGCTGACCTGCACAAAACTGAAATAGACAAAACCAGATCAAATTTAAACAGAATAGCAAAAGAACACTTAGCTGAACATGCAGGGACAGAGCTGGAAACATCAGACCTCAGGAGGCAAGAAGAAAATCACCAGCAGGGATAGAGGGAGTCGGCTGTCTTAAATCCCAATCTGAAACCCCAGATCTCCAATCGTCGTCCTCATTATCAGGTGGCAAGCCTCTGTTAATCAGATCAGCTCCATTACCTCCAGTAACCACCAGAGGGAGCCCAGAAAGAGAACTCGCAATCCCTCTGTCAAACTGACCAGCTCCACTACCTTCAGTAATAACCAGAGGGAGGCCAGAAAGCGAATTCACAACAGGGGGTGCTGTATACCATGGTGGGGTGCTGTGCTGTATACCATGTGGTGCTGTGCTGTATACCATGCGATGCTATATACCATGAAGGGGGCTGTATACCATGCGATGCTGTATACCATGGGGGTGCTGTGTTGTATAGAATGGGGGGTGCTGTAATGTATACCATGCGGTAATGTGCCGTATACCATGTGATGCTGTGCTATATACTATGTGATTGTTACATCGCTCCGCCATACTCACCCGGCCTCCGCTCCCACGCCGCAGTTGGCCTCCGCTCCCATGCCGCAGCCTCTCTCCACCCGACGGCCGCGGCGGTCACCTGAGACGGGCTCGCGACCGATGCCGTCCCTGCATGCTATGCGCATGCACCATAGGCCGCGCCTCCTTCCTGCTTCTTATGCTCCGGCTGTGCCCTGACCCGGAAGCACCTTTGGACCAATGGTGGACCAGACGGGGCCATATCAGGCCGCTTTCCCCTGAGGGAGGCGCCTGATCGTTGTGTTTCCTAGCACTCTGGCCTCGCTACATCGTGTGCGCTCTGCTCCTGCAGTTCCGTTCTCGGCTGCTCCCTGCAGCAGCTTCTCAGTCCTGCTACCCGTGTTCCTTGTTCTCTTCTGCAGTTCTGTCTCCTGTGTTCCTGCTCCAGTCCTGTCTCCAGTGTTCCTGCCATCCTACTCCAGTCCTGCCTTCAGTGTTCCTGCCGTCCTACTCCAGTCCTATCTCCAGTGTTCCTGCCGTCCTACTCCAGTCCTGGCTCCAGTGCTCCTGCCGTCCTACTCCAGTCCAGCCTCCAGTGTTCCTGCCATCCTACTCCAGTCTCAGTCTTACTCCGATCCATCCTGAGCCGCCCCTCTTGGTACCGGCTACCGTGGTACTCAAACCCCTGGGCCTGCTCCTAACGGTCCCTGTATAGGGGTCGGTTCCACCTGGCAGCTCGCCCGGGGTCCCTCGGTGCCACGGTCCAGAGGGTCCACTCCCGGGGTTTCCTGCTCCAGACCACTCACGCTAACAGTGATGCTGTGCTATATACTATGCTGCTGTGTTATATACCATGGGGGGTACATTATATTCTATGGGGGAGGCTGTGTTATATAATATGAGGGGCGGCATTATATTCTATGGTATAGCAAGTCAGACATCTGCCCTCTGCTCCTTTCATTCTCTATGTGGGGGTGGAATTATGGGAACGATGGGGCTGTGGACAGTTCGGGGGATGGAGGCTGGTCTCAAGGGGGCCCCAAAAATGTTGCCAGTATGGGGTCCCCGAAACTCCTAGTGGCAGCCCGGGGTGGGGGGGCCCCATTTGAAAGTTTGCATAGGGGCCCATAACTTTGTAGTTACACCATAGCTTTTTAACCATGCTTCCACAGTATTTAAGAAAAAGTAAAACTCATGAAATATATTTTTTATTTTAGGATATTTGTGTTTTTTGCTTTCTCTGGTTAATGGTCATGTGTTAATATGCACTTACATTGTGAATACACATTAACTTACTTTCTCAGTTCAGACTCCAGTTTTTTTTTTTTTTTTTAACTCATGAAATAGGCCTGGACAGGAATTTTGGTACCCTTAACTTAACCGCTTTGTGACCACCAAGAGTAGATAAACGTCGGCGCTAGCAGGACTTTGTGCACCGCCGACGCTTGTCAGCGGTTTTGTGCTCATCGGGCCCCCCATGTACCTTATAACTGGGGGATTCTGGCACACAGCGCTTCCTGTGACCCCCGACCTCATTGAGACCTGATTGGTTCAGGTCCTTATGACGTCAGTGTCACACCAGCCAATGAGACAAATCACTAGATAAGTTTGTTGTAGCAGCAAACTTTTCCGGGCAATCTGCCTCAGATCTCCTGTCAGTGAGACATTAGAGGAGAAACAGTGTTACAAGTGCTGCTGCAAACAGCTGTGTCAGTCAGCGATTTTACTATAAAGTAAAAAGAAACAGATAAGGCATGTTAGAGTTAGTGCTAGAGTTAGGGTTAGTGTTGAGGCTAGAGTTAGGGTTATTGTTAGGGTTACTGTTAGTTACTGTTAGGGTTTATTCTAAAGTGCGGCGGTGCTTTGTGCTGCGTGGAGAGCTCCGCTGGCATTTTGTCATAGCCTGGAGACCCCCGCAATTCCATTGCTGGGATGCGGTGGTCTCCGGAAAAATGGCCGCCGTGGGCGGCGCATGCTTGGATTCAGATCTCTGCCACCGCATCGCAGCAATGGAGCTGCAGGGGCCTCCGGCTTTGACAAAATGGCGGCATAGCCCCCCCACGCAGCACAGAGCACCGCCGCCCCAGCATAGAGCGCTGCCGTCACCCCAGCACAATGCGCTGCCGCCCCAGCACAAAACACTGCCGCCTCCCTAGCACAGAGCGCTGCCGCCTCCCCAGCACAGAGCGCTGCCACCCCAGCACAGAGCACCGCTGCCACACCAGCCTGGGATGGGATTTTCAGGAGGCCACCGCATCAGCGTGGGCCACCAAACAACCTCTGTGACCACTCTTGCACCTGTGCTGATCCCCCCGATAAGCTGAATTCAGACTGTAAGATGGACCCCCATTTGGCACATTTTTTCCCCTATTTTCCTTTTGAAAATTTGGGGTGCATCTTATAGTCCGAAAAATACAGTAATTATTTTTTCTTCACTGCCCAATGGTATAATCTTCTATGGAACATCTGTGGTGTCAGTATGCTCACTGTACCACTAGAAGAATTCATTCAGGGAAGTATTTGGAAAAATGTAGTCACTTTTGGGGGCTTATGCTGTTCTGGCACCTCAGGGGCTCTGACAATGTGACATGTCACCCACAAACAATTCCAGCAAAATCTGCTCTCCAATATGGTGCTCCTTCCCTTCCAAGCCCTGCCATGCGGCCAAACAGTAGTATTCTTCCACATATGGGGTATGGGCGTACTCAGGAGAAATTGCTCAACAACTTTTGGCGTCCAATTTCTCCTGTTACCCTTTGGAAAAAAAATGAGGGTGAATAGCTTAGTTACTCACCGATAACGGTGTTTCTCGGAACCCATGATAGCACCATGGAGAGAGGGGATCCGCCCATCAGGTACAGGAACCTACAGATAAAAAGGGAGGCACCTCTCCTCCGCCCCCAGTTGGTTACAGAGCATCAGAGGGTCTCCAGGTTAGTTAACAACAAAAGAATATACATAACATTGTAATGTTGCAAATTATCAAGAAGCACCGTGTCTAGATGAAAACCAATCTACGAACAGTAAAACGTGCTCACCGCACGCATGAAGGGGGGGAATAAGCGGGTGCTGTCATGGGTTCCGAGAAACACCGTTATCAGTGAGTAACTAAGCTATTCTCTCTCACCCATAACAGCACCACGGAGAGAATTTCAGAGATTTGTAGCTTAGGGAGGGACCACAGCCTGAAGGACCCTTCTCCCAAAGGTCAGGTCAGACGTAGAGGCTAGATCTAAACGTAAGACAGGATGTTGAGAAGGCCGAACTTTTAAATTCCTATTTTGCATCTGTTTTCTCTCAGAAAGGAAATGTGACATCAACTGTTCTTCACTGTCCTATTAAGGGAATAGAAGAATCCAGGATATCTATAAACAGAAAGATAGTGAGGAAACACTTAGCTAACCTAAATGAATTCAAGTCTCCAGGTCCAGATGAATTACACCCCAGAGTACTGAAGGAGATAGCAGAAGAAATTTTTGAACCCTTCTCCATAATCTTTGAAAATTCTTGGAGAACAGGAGAAGTCCCAGAAGACTGGAGAAAAGCAAATGTTTTTCCTATCTTCAAAAAGGGGAAGAAGGTGGACCCAGGCAACTATAGGCCGGTGAGTCTGACTTCTATACCAGGAAAAGATCTTTGAACAAATTATTAAACAACATGTATGTCAGTACCTGGATAAGAATGAAGTGATTAAACAGAGTCAGCATGGGTTTGTAACTAATAAGTCATGTCACACTAACTTAATTTCCTTCTATGACGGAATCACTGATTGGGTGGATCAAGGAAATGCTGTAGATATAGTATATCTTGACTTCAGCAAAGCATTTGACAAAGTATCTCATATAATCCTTATTGATAAAATGGCTAAGTATGGAATGGACAAGGCAACTGTTAGGTGGATTCATAACTGGCTTAGTGATCAGACCCAAAGAGTGGTTGTAAATGGCTGCACATCCAGTTGGAAGAATGTCTCAAGTGGGGTACCACAGGGCTCTGTCCTGGGCCCTGTATTGTTCAACATCTTTATCAACGATTTAGATGAAGGAATTGAGGGTAAACTGATTAAATTTGCTGATGACACAAAGCTAGGAGGGATAGCTAATACCAGAGAAGAGAGAGAGAGGATTCAAAAAGATATAAATAAACTGGAGAAGTGGGCAGCAACTAACAGAATGGTTTTTAACAGGGAAAAATGCAAAGAATGGGAGGAATAGGCCTAAGCAACAGCACATGTGAAAAAGACTTGGGTATACTAATAGATCACAGACTGAATATGAGTCAACAGTGTGATGCAGCAGCAAAAAAAAACAAATGCAATTCTAGGATGTATTAACAGAAGCATACAGTCTAGATCACGTGAAGTCATTATTTCCCTCTACTCCTCTTTGGTCAGACCTCATCTGGAATATTGTGTCCAGTTTTGGGCACCATATTTTAAAAAAAGACATCAACAAACTGGAACAAGTTCAGAAAAGAGCAACCAGAATGGTGACCGGTCTGCAAACCCTGTCTTATGAGGAAAGGTTGCAGGATTTGGGATTGTTTAGTTTGCAAAAGAGAAGACTGAGAGGAGACTTAATAGCTGTCTACAAATATCTAAAGGGCTATCACATTGTAGAAGGATCAACTTTATTCTCATTTGCACAAGGAAAGACTAGAAGCAATGGGATGAAACTGAATGGGAGGAGACACAGATTAGATATTAGAAAAAACTTTGACAGTTAGAGTGATCAATGAGTGGAACAAGCTGCCATGAGAAGTGGTGAGTTCTCCTTCAATGGATGTCTTCAAACAGAGGCTGGACAGACATCTGACTGGGATGATTTAGCGAATCCTGCTTTGAGCAGGGGGTTGGACCAGATGGCCCAGGAGGTCCTTTCCAACTCTACGATTCTATGATAGTGTCTGAAAAAGGTAGAAGGTGATGACCAGGTGGCCGCCTTACAGATCTGTTCTATAGATACCTCCGATCTTCCAGCCCATGAGGTCACCATCGCTCTTGTGGAATGGGCTCTCAACCCTTCCGGGATGGTATTTCCACTTGATGAATATGCCCTGGCAATCGCATCCCTTATTCACCTTGCCAGGGTACTCTTAGATGCTTTGAGTCCTTTCCGAGGTTCCTGGAAACACACAAAGAGAGAGCCTTCCTTCCTACATCCTTTGGTGGCCTCTAAGTACTGAACTAGGCACCTCTTTACATCTAGGGTATGAAATCTTTCCTCTCCCCTATTCCTAGGGTTTGGGCAGAAGGAAGGAAGGACTGCCTCCTGGGACCTATGAAAATGTGATGCTACTTTAGATAGATATGCCGGGTCAGGCTTTAAGATGACTCTGTCGTCTAGTATTTTAGTAAACGGTGGCGCCGCTGATAAAGCTTGAATATCGCTCACCCTGCGAGCCGACGATAGCGCCACCTGAAGCACGGTTTTTAATGATGATATTTAGGGGTACTGACTGGATAGGTTCAAACGGGGGACCTGTTAGTGCGGATAATGCGAGATTCAGGTCCCACAATGGTAATTTCAGGCTGACTATTGGCCTGGACCTGGTTGCCGCCCTAATAAACCATGTTACCCCGGGGCTGCCTGCCATATCCTGGTTATAAAGGGCACCTATGGCTGCTATCTGTACTTTCAGTGTGTTAACCGCCAGTCTCTGCTCTAAGCCCCTCTGCAGAAATTCAACAATTCTTTCAATCTGGACCCCGTCCTGAACCCTTGTCCCGGAGGTGGACAGAAATTTCCTCAAAGTTCTCCCATAGGCTCGTCGTGGTCGGTTGCCTACTCTTTTGTAGTGTAGAAACTAGGCTTTCGGAGAACCCCCTTTTCCTCAGCAGTGCCCTTTCAAATTCCATGCTGTCAAATGGAGGTTCACTGCCCGAGGGTGTAACCTTGGTCTCTGAGACAGTAGGTCTGGGAGATCTGGTAAGATCCAGGGGTCAGTTATCGAGAGCATTCTCAGCCAGGAGAACCAAGTTCTTTTTGGCCAGCAGGGGGCTATCAGTATCATTCTCGACCCATCCTCTCTGACTTTCCTTATGACAGCCAGAATGAGAATGATCAGGCGAAAGGCATACGTTAGGTTCTGTGTCCACGGGAGCATCAAGGCGTCCAGGGCCCGAGGATTCCCCCTGGGGTCTAGGGGACAAAATGCTTCCACTTTTTTTATTTTTGTAGTCGGCAAACAGATCTATGTCTGGGATTCCCCACATTTCCACCATCTGCCGAAAATGGACTGTTTTAAGGCTCATTCTCCCTGGCGCAATTGAGTGCAACTCAGAAAGTTTGCTGTCTGGTTCTCTGTTCCCTGTATGTGCAGTGCAGGAAGAGATAGTAGGTTTATCTCGGCTAGGGTGAGGATTTTGGAGGACGTGTTCATTAGGGCTCGGGACCTGGATCCCCCCCTGGTGATTTATATAGGCCACTGTCACTTGATTGTCCGAAAATATGCGGACATGATGACCTTGCAGCATGGATAGGAAGTGTGTTAAGGCATAGCCTACTGCCCAGAGTTCCTTTTGGTTTGAGGAGGCTTCTAATTCCTGGCCTCCCAATTCCCCCTGAGCCACCCTGCTGTTCATGTGTGCTCCCCATCCATTGGGACTGGCATCCGCGGTAATTATATGTGATTTTTATTACCCACGGAATCCCTTTGGATAGATTGTCTGTGTTTCCCCAACAGGCTATTTAATGAAGTTTTGGAATCTAGGGTAATGCGACCATCTAAGTGACCTCCTAATGCTAACTGGTTGGCTAATACATCCCATTGGAGATCTCTCCTATGTAGCTGTGCCCATTGGACCGCCGGCAGGCAGGCGGAGAGAGAGGAGAGAGCCTAGTAGTGACATTGCTTTTGTTAGTGTCATGGAAGGGTTCTGTATCACCTTTGCTATCATTTGAGCAATTCTCTCTTTTTGTGGTCCGGGAGGTAACACTCTTGGGTGTTTGATTCCAGTGTTAGTCCTAGGAACTCCTGAATTTTGCTGGGCTGCAACCTTGATTTTTTCCAGGATTAGAAGCCAGCCGAGGTTCTGTAGAGTGTTCATCACTCTGTCCCTCCGTTCCTTGCATTTTGAGCCGAGTCGCTTGCTATTAAAAAGTCGTCCAAACATGGAATTATTAATATGTCCTGCTGCCTTAGGTGGGCCATCATTTCTGCTACTAGTTTCGTGAAAACTCGTGGGCTATAGATATTCCGAACGGAAGGGCCCTGTATTGAAACTCATCTCGCCATTTATAGAGACCGGCAGTCTGAGGTATTTTCGGTAGTCTTTGTGGATGGGGACGTCATAGTATGCGTCGCTGAGATCTAATACTGTCATAAGGCAGTGAGGGAACAGGATTTTGGTGGTTGACTCCATTTCCTCCTTTCTTTAGTAAACTTAGGACCTCATTTCCAAGAGTTTTTTGTTCTCATATAGATCTTATGGAGTATGGAGTTACCACGTATTTTTGAGGTGTGTGATGAACAGCCCACAGCTGCCACCAAATATGACGAACGGGGGTCCCGCTGCCACCAAAACGTGACGGACAGCAGACCCTGTGTCACCAATTTGTCACAATCCCACCACTGACACGGGTGTATCAATGGACGGAGGGACGCGACACACTGCCGGCACACGGCTATCACAGGCACAGTGGGGGCTTATCTTAGTTATCCCACCACTGGCACCATGTGACCAAAATGCAGCAAACTAACCTTGCTCTAACAATTTACCGCAGGGGGGGTTATTTTGGATGCCTTCACCTCTGCTAACAACCTTCCAAGAACTGCGAGGATTTATGTATAGCCCACTTTCTCAGTTCCACTTTGGAACTCGCAGCTCTCCGGCGCCCCCCTTACCCTCAGGTCAGTCAGGGAACTGCACCTAGGATAATTAGTCGCCGGACGGGCTGCTTGTTGTGCACTGGCCTCTAGACTACTGCAGTAAGGAATTATCAATGCTGTGGCCGCAGCCCCTCATTCAGCAATATAAGACCCTTCTGTACTGCCAGCTAGTCTCGCCAGCCGCGCACACCACGCTGCCACCAGCCACACTTTACTTAATCACAGAGTTAATTAAGAGGGTCCGTGACAAACCCCAAATTAGTAGCGATTATCTAAATAAGGCATATAGTTCGTTTCTAAGAGCATGAAGACAGACTGAATTATTATATCATTTATTCCCCAAAATGAGGGCAGTGATTATATAGATAAAAATTGCTATAAAGTTGAGACATTACATATGTACAGATACAAGTATAAAACAAAAGTGGATGAAAACAGAAAGTACACTCACGGTTGCTTATGAATCTTTAGGCATCCCATGTGGCTGGAGGGGGAGGGGCACGTAACCAAACGTCGCCACTCATCGGCACGTCTCTCTGGCATGAGGACTTCAGCTGCTCTGAACTGGTTTTGCCAAGGGAATGCCTTATAGCCTATGCTGTGTGACATCACGGAAGGGGCAGTCTGGAGAGGGTCTGCCCCCTACTCTTGGATTTAGAATCAAACTACAAAACTTAATATAACTGTATCTCGCAGGAGGAAGTTCGCACAAACACGCACATGGTATCATTCTTTGTAGTTTGTTGATTACAATAATTCAAGACCAAATATGCAGTATTTCGGACACACTGTTTAGAAGGAATCCATATCTCATTTTCTAGAAGTACGAGAATCGTGAAACTTAGGGGTTTAGACAGCTGGCTTTGTGCCCTTCGCAGAAATGTGGGTTTTATATCTCTGCTGCGTATGGTTTTTACGGTACAGTCTCTTTAATATCACCCATAGTTTCATTCAGCCACAGATCTGAGAACAAAGGAACATCTTTTCCAGTAGCTTAATTAACATTCCTAGATCACAGGAAATGGACGGTTTCAGGTTTCACAGAGCTGTGCCCATGAAGACACTGGTGTGTGTGTGGGGGGAAGAGAAAGGGGGGATTTGCAGCTACATGGCAGGCTGCAATGTCCTGATAAGAAAATGGGAGACTTCTAGAAGGTTCCAACAGAAAACATCATATTTTGCAGACATTACATTACAGTGGGAGAGAGAGAGTCTATCCTTAGGCCCGAGCCAATCAGACTTACCAACCAAGGGCTGTTCGAGATTTCCCTCCAAGCTGGGAGAAAAAGGTTTAGACTCCCCCCCCCATCTTGGGCAAATGTCACCAAGAGGGTTTCTTGTCTCGGGACGAGTTACCGAAGAGAATCCCCATATCTCTCCTTCTGTCATCCTATTTCTGCTCTGAAAGAACTTTCTGTTACGAAAGGACCTCAAACACTGTAGGACCCAGATTTGGGAATCCCTTCTTTTATCCCCTGCCTTTTGGAGGATGTCATCTAGCGTCTCCCCGAATAGGAACTTCCCTTCGCAGAGGATCGACCTAGGTTCATTTTAGTTTGTAAATCCCCTGGCCAACATTAGAGCCACAACGTTCTTTGGGCTGCGTTTGACATGGCTGCTGCTTTAGATGATAATCTCACCAAGTCAGCTGATGAGTCCGCCAAGAATGCCACCGCTCCCCTTATTTACTGGAATAGATTCCAGAATCTTCTCTCTGGGTGTACCTTCCTTTAACTGTCTCTTTAGTTGATCCACCCATACCATAAGGGCTCTGGAGGTACATATTGCCACTATAACTGGCTTCAGATTTCCCCCAGCTGATTTACAAGTGCCCTTGAGGAAGGTATCGGCCATTTTCTCTAAGGGGTCCTTCAGAGTACCCTAAAAGTGTCCTCAAAGGGGAGTGCAAAACTTTTTTGAGGCCTTGGCGACAGCTACGTCTAGTGTCGGGGCTTTGTCCCAAGATGTGGACGCCTCTTCATCAAAGGGATATTTCCTCTTAAGGGAAGGGACCGTGGAGTTTTTCCACTCTGGTTTTTCCCTTTTCTTTTTTTAAGGCCCTGTATGTTCTCGTTTAGCGGGAACACTCTGTTTCTTTTGGCTCAGTCCCCCAGACATTATGTCCTGGACTGACCTATCAGGGTGAGGGACTGCCACCCCCATGGTAGATCTTATTGCCTTAACTAGCGTGTCTACCTCCTCTGGGGGAAAACAATGATGGCCTCCCGTTTCCTCGTCTGAGGATGATGAGCCAGTGACTGAGGTATGTGAGGTAACCTCCCCTGACGCCGAGACTTCTGACTGGGAACCCACTCCAGCGTCCTTCCTTTTAACTTTTTCCCCTTGTTTCAGGGATAAAAGGGCACTCTGAACCTCTGATCTGATTACAGCACTTAGGTCCAAGGCGAAATCCGGGGTTTCCTCACAAAGAACTTCCTGTATGCAGGATTCGCAGGGCTCTGCTATAAGTGGGGCATTCCCTGTTCTTTGTTCCCCCTTCTTTTTTCCCTGATAAGGGAAAAGAAGTCTATTACAATGGTGAACATTCTCGAAGGTCACTCACCTGATATGCGCGGCTGCAGGTATCGGTTCGGGAGGTGGATTCAGGTCCCGTACGGGCTGATCCAAGGATGGCGACTTGCTCCTTGCAGCCGACCTGCTGCGTTGCGTGGAGTGGCGACTGGATCGGCCATCACTCCTGTCCTGCTCTTTTTGCCGGTGATGCTGGTGTTGCTGTTGCCTGGGCTGCTGCTTAGGCTGCTGCTTGAGCTGCTGCTCCTCTTGCTGGTCGCTGTCTTCCATACTTACAGGGCGCTTACAGCCAGGAGCAATTCCAGCACTTTCATTTTCGAATTTCGCGGCGCGTGACGTCACCTCCTCTACCAGACTGCACCGCTGTCTGCCCCGGGGAGTGCGCAGTGCGCTGACTCAGAAGTCATTTGTCCATTTCTGGGGCAGCACCATATTGGTACACCTCTGTACCATGGCGCTGCCCGTGTGTGTCCCGGGTCCCCACCAGCCCCAGAATCCTTTCCAGAGCGGCGGCTCAGTCCTCTCCCCCCAGCTCACCCTGTCGAGCCCGTCGGCTGCAGCGGTGGCGGCTTCAGGAACCGACCCGCCATGACAGGGGCTTCCCCGCTGTGAGCCCCAGGACGGGACAGCCCTGGATCTCCTATTAGGTAAGCTGCTGCGGTTCTGTAGGTCACCCGTCAGGGACAGGAACCCAACCAGGGGTGGAGGAGAGGTGCCGCCCTTTTTATCTGTAGGTTCCTGTCCCTGATGGGCGGATCCCCTCTCTCCATGGTGCTGTCATGGGTGAGAGAGAAGCGATCATTTTTTGAGAAAAAAATATGATTTTTTATTTTCACGGCTCTACGTAATTAACTTCTGTGAAGCACTTGAAGGTTCAAGGTGATCAATACACATCTGGATAAGTTGACATTTTGCTGGATGTAATTTTTTTCTAAGCCTCACAATGGCCACAATATTATAGGCATTATCACCAATAATATCAATGCTATTATATGCATTATGTAATAATGGGGGCAGGTCAGTGAGGGGTCAGCGACCTGTCATAAGTCAATACAGAGGAATATGTAATCAGAGCACCACATAAAGCCCCGCCCACAGCCCCGCCCCAGAGCACGAGAAATCTCATTAACTGAAAACTACAAATACAGATTAAACAACAGTAAACTAGAGTTGCCCTCATTTATGGTGGAGCATTGGATCTACTATGGATCCTGAGCAGAAGATTAGAGAAAATAATATTGCTCCCCATTTCAGGAGAGATTGTGCAGTAATCTGAATTCCTTAGGATCAGAAACAATGTAATTGGTTGTAAGTTCTATAGAAAAGGGATTTCACGGCCCAAAGTCATTTGAACAGTTTTGGGTGGAGGAGAATGTTGTGGTCTAGAGGCAAAATGGTGATCATGGTAATACGGCCGGACTACACCACCGATAAAGCAGCCACAGCCGGTGACTGAGAGGAATCTGTGACTTCTCTGCATTCAGTGGTCACTACTCACCTGGGTAGTCATATGTGGGAATCTCCTCTTTACACCACTCATCACCCCTCACATATGTCTCTGTAGTATTAATATGGGTCAGATCTTCACCCTGAAACAAATATTGTAAAAGTCACCGACAGATGGAGAAGTCCCATCTATGATCAGCTCTAATCCTGCCATCTCCACCGTTCTCATTACACAAGTATAAAACATATAATACTGGGGGATAAAACAAGACTGAGCACAAGACCTTCACAGCCGTCTACACATCATAGGGGAGATCTCCTGACACCTTCTCTCCATCTACCTGATGATCCTGAGGAGCACTGGGATCTTCTTGGTTACAGTCCTGTGGAAGAAGAGGACGGGGACATCTCTCTGGTGTTGTCCTCTTACTGGATAGATCTGGAGGAAACACATACAGGGACTGAATTCATTCTCTACATACAGATAATTATAGGCCGTGTGTATTTAGTCCTGTCTATTACCTGGTGATGTGAGGGGCTGGGGAACCTCCATTATGACGTCCTTGTACAGATCTCTGTGTCCTTCTAAATACTCCCACTCCTCCATGGAGAAATAGACGGCGACATCCTGACACCTTATAGGAACCTGACACATACAATGATACCGTCATCCCCCGATCCCTTCATAGTGTTACTGTATAATGTCCCAGCATTCCCAGCAGTGTCACCTCTCCAGTCAGCAGCTCAATCATCTTGTAGGTGAGGTCTAGGATCTTCTGGTCATTGATGTCCTCATGGATCAGGGGGTGAGGTGGAGGCCCCGTGATTGGGCTCAGGGGTCTTCCCCATCCCTCAGACACAGGGTCCTGACAGCGATCACTAGAGGTCTTCTTCACCACTGTGTAATCCTGGCTATGGAGAGACACATTAATAAATCTCACTACAGACATCTCCAGAGTCCTCACCTCTCCAGTTCTGTCCATCTGTTATTCCCATAGATAAGAATGATGTAATGTGACGTCATCAGAGTCTCTCACCTCTCCAGTGAGACGGAAGAGGATCTCTAGGGTGAGGTGTAACATCCTCTCCGCCATCTTGTCTCTGTCCATATCCATCCTTGATGGGTAAATCAGGAAAATTCTCTTTTGTAGAAGATCTTCACTGAGAGGATCCGATATTGTAGAGACCTGAATGAGAAGAAGATGATCCGATGTAACATCATAAGAATCCTGTGTAATAATACACTTACTGGAGATAATAAGGGAAACATATGAGGAGATTTATTATCTTACAGGGTTTAGTTTTCTTCCCTGACATCTACTAATAAAACCTATATATTTAGGCCACAGACAACAAGCAGTTTCCTCCTCGGAGTCGGCAGCTGAACACGTTCCTCATAGACTCATCTTCCATAACGCTAATTCTCCTCTCATTACCGACACTGGAATCGGCATTAGCAATACTGCAGGAGATATTCATTACACGCGACATGAGAAATAACTCCTTCATGATGAGGACGACATCTTCATCTTCTACTGCGGCTCTAGAGACAGATGTGGCCAGAGTCGGTCACTGCCTCCATCCCCACCGGCCGTCTATATGAAGGTTTCCCGTCTTCCCCGCACTGGAATCTTCTATCTATATGTAATATATGGGTACAACCTCAAGAACACAGTCCCAACTGCGAGGCCTAGTGGGGGAAACATCACACTTTGGGGGTGCTTCTCTGTAAAGGGGACAGGACAACTGCAACGTATTGAAGAAAGGATGGATGGGGTCATGTACCGGGAGATTTTGGCCAATAACCGCCTTCTCTCAGTAACGGCATTGAAGATGGGTGGAGGCTGTGTCTTCGAACAGAACAACGACCCGAAACACAGAGACAGGGAAACTAAGGAAAGAATAACACAGGGACCGAAAGGGTTAATAGGACTCACAGGAGGAACCGGCCCAGAAAGCAGAAGGTCCAGGAGCATCTGCCATATATATGGCTGCTCTGTGCGCACAGGACCTGTGATGAGGTCACAGGAGGGGAGGAGTCAGGGGTCACATGATCAGGGGCCTCAGTGTGTGCAGGACTCAGTGTGCTGGTTGTCATGGTGCTGGATGAGGGGAAGTTTCTGTGTGGGGTCAGGAGGGGTTTACAGGGTGGATGTAGCAGTGCCGTGTGTGTACAAGGTGTACGGAGCGGAGCCGTGTGTGTACGAGGTGTACGGAGCGGAGCCGTGTGTGTACGAGGTGTACAGAGCGGAGCCGTGTGTGTACGAGGTGTACGGTGCGAAGCCGCGTGTGTACGAGGTGTACGGAGCGGAGCCGTGTGTGTACGAGGTGTACGGAGCGGAGCCGTGTGTGTACGAGGTGTACGGAGCGGAGCCGTGTGTGTACGAGGTGTACGGAGCGGAGCCGTGTGTGTACGAGGTGTACGGAGCGGAGCCGTGTGTGTACGAGGTGTACGGAGCGGAGCCGTGTGTGTACGAGGTGTACGGAGCGGAGCGTGTGTGTACGAGGTGTACGGAGCGGAGCCGTGTGTGTACGAGGTGTTCGGAGCGGAGCCGTGTGTGTACGAGGTGTATGGAGCGGAGCCGTGTGTGTACGAGGTGTACGGTGCGAAGCCGCGTGTGTACGAGGTGTACGGAGTGGAGCCGTGTGTGTACGAGATGTACCGAGCAGAGCCGTGTGTGTACGAGGTGTACGGAGCGGAGCGTGTGTGTACGAGGTGTACGGAGCGGAGCGTGTGTGTACGAGGTATACGGAGCGGAGCCGTGTGTGTACGAGGTGTACAGAGCGGAGCCGTGTGTGTACGAGGTGTACGGAGCGGAGCCGTGTGTGTGCGAGGTGTACGGAGCGGAGCCGTGTGTGTACGAGGAGTACGGAGCGGAGCCGTGTGTGTACGAGGTGTACGGAGCGGAGCCGTGTGTGTACGAGGTGTACGGAGCGGAGCCGTGTGTGTACGAGGTGTACGGAGCGGAGCCGTGTGTGTACGAGGTGTACGGAGCGGAGCCGTGTGTGTACGAGGTGTACGGAGCGGAGCCGTGTGTGTATGAGGTGTAAGGAGCGGAGCTGTGTGTGTATGAGGTGTACGGAGCGGAGCCGTGTGTGTACGAGGTGTACGGAGCAGAGCTGTGTGTGTACGAGGTGTACGGTGCGAAGCCGCGTGTGCACGAGGTGTACGGATCGAATCCGCCTGTGTACGAGGTGTACAGAGTGGAGCCGTGTGTGTACGAGGTGTACGGAGCAGAGCCGTGTGTGTACGAGGTGTACGGAGCGGAGTCGTGTGTGTACGAGGTGTACGGAGCAGAGCTGTGTGTGTACGAGGTGTACGGAGCGGAGCCGCGTTTGTGTGGACCCCTCTGTGTACTCCCAGCTTCGGTCGCAGACGCCTCTGTGTATGCTGTATAAACCCATATACCCCCAGCTCCAGTCGCAGACCCCGCGTCTCACACTGTATACACCTGTATACCCCCAGCTTCAGTCTCAGACCCCTATGTGCAGGCTGTATACACCCGTATACCCCCAGCTTCGGTCACAGACCCCTCTGTGTACGCTGTATACCCCCAGCTTCGGTCGCAGACGCCTCGGTGTACGCTGTATACACCCGTATACCCCCAGCTTCAGTCTCAGACCTCTCAGTGTATGCTGTATACACCTGTATTCCCCCAGCTTAGATTGCAGACCCCTCAGTGTGCTCTTTATACATCCGTATACCCCCAGCTTCGGTCGCAGACACCTCTGTGTACGCTGTATACACCTGTATACCCCCAGCTTCGCTCACAGACCCCGCGTCTCTCACACTGTATACACCCGTATACCCCCAGCTTCAGTCTCAGACCCCTCTGTGTACTCTGTATACACCCGTATGCCACCAACTTCAGTCGCAGACCACTCTGTGTACACTGTATACACCCGTATACCCCCAGCTTCGGTCACAGACCCCTGTGTTCACTGTATACACCTGTATATCCCCAGCTTTGGTCGCAGACCCCTGTGTACACTGTATACACCCGTATACCCCCAGGTTCGGTTGCAGACCCCTGTGTATGCTGTATACACCTGTATACCCCCAGCTTTAGTCACAGACCCCCCTGTGTGCGCTGTATACACCCGTATACCCCCAACTTCAGTCGCAGACCCCTCTGTGTACGCTGTATGCACCCGTATATCCCCAGCTTCGGTCGCAGACCCCTGTGTACGCTGTATACACCCGTATACCCCCAGCTTCAGTCGCAAACCCCTGTGTACGCTGTATACACCCGTATACCCCCAGCTTCGGTCGCAGACCCCTGTGTACTCTGTATACACCCGTATACCCCCAGCTTCAGTCGCAAACCCCTGTGTATGCTGTATACACCCGTATAACCCCAGCTTTGGTCGCAGACCCCTGTGTACTCTGTATACACCCGTATACCCCCAGCTTCAGTCGCAAACCCCTGTGTATGCTGTATACACCCGTATAACCCCAGCTTTGGTCGCAGACCCCTGTGTACTCTGTATACACCCGTATACCCCCAGCTTCAGTCGCAAACCCCTGTGTATGCTGTATACACCTGTATAACCCCAGCTTTGGTCGCAGACCTCTGTGTACTCTGTATACACCTGTATACCCCCAGCTTCAGTCGCAAACCCCTGTGTATGCTGTATACACCCGTATACCCCCAGCTTCGGTCACAGACCCCTCTGTGTATGCTGTATACACCCGTATACCCCCAGCTTCGGTCACAGACCCCGCATATCTCACACTGTAGAACTGACGCCGGACACACACGGTAAAACTGCGGTCGTCGGTCTCTCATCTCTCGCACTTATACTGATAACATAAGATGGAGTCAGACGAACCTTCCTACAGAACATGAGAACAAAGTCATTACTACAGGACTGTGTGAGAAAGGGATTTATTCTACAAGAAACGCTGGGGCCACAAATGAGAATAACATAATGTCGCTCATCTTCTCTTTCACCATAGATATTGGCAGTGAGGGCGACTTCCACTTTGCCGCAATGTGGATTTTAGTGGCCATACATAAGTAGTTTACTAGCTTCTGAAAGCTTTCTGGAAGCCGGGAAGGCCTGGTTCCCAGTAAAAGGGTAGAAGGTTCCAGATCAACCGGTCAACCATACATCTGTGCTATCAGACGCTTCACCTTCTCCCAAAGCCCAGAAACCACCGTACAAGACCACCAAATATGTCTCATGTCACCAGATATTCCACAGCCCCAAAACAGTCTCCCGAGATTTTAGGAAAAATGCTGTGAATTTTTTCCGGTACATAATAGACTCTGTGCAATAGTTTTAAGGAGGTCTCCACAAGGGAAGTCTGGTGACTACCTTCTGATAGGGTGTCACAGCTACGATACCATTCATCAATTGACTGTTCAAACCCCAGATCCTCCCCCCACTGTAACATATACTTCAATTTTTTATCATTTTGTGGAGAATTTATAGCATAGTAGATCAATGAGATCGTTCCCCTGCCCAAAGGGTCATTTAGACATTTTTTTTCAAAACTCATTGCCCTGAGAGTAGTACCGCTCGGGAGGATCTGCTTTGCAAAGTGGAAGATCTGGTTCAGTCGCATTACCTCCCTAACTGGAGGTTCAAATATTTGAACAAATTCCTGTCTGTCAAGTAAGATATTAAATGGGGACACAAATGTTGAAGTATATGAATACCTTTCAGCTTCCACCAAGAAAAAAATTGTGGCTCAAGACCTGGCGGGAACATGGGGTTTTGTAATATAGCTGTCAGGGGAGAAGGGCTTGATTGTAAGTTATATTTAAACCGGACTTTCCTCCAAAGAAGCAACGAGTGGACTGTAAAAGGAGCCACATTCATTAACCCCCGTGGAAGTCGGTCTGTGGTCCACATTAGGCCTGATAAAGAGAATGGTCTGGAGAGAAATGATTCCAGAATAACCCATCTCGGACTATTGGGATATGAACACGCACTTATTAATGGAGCAATCTGTGCCGACTTGTAATAAAGTGTAAAATTAGGGAGGGATAAACCCCCTTCTTTTCTGTGACGGAACATAAGTTTTTGCACAATTCTGGGTTGTTTTCCTAGCCAAAGAAACTTAGACATCGTAGAGTGTAAATGAGTGAACGTTCTGGCTGGTACCATAATTGGGAGGGACCTAAATAGATATAAGAAGCGAGGCAGTGACACCATTTTTAATGCCTGTATTCTGCCGAGCCAGGATAACTTTGAGGAAGCCCATCTATCCAGGTCCCTCTGGAAGTTTTGGATCAGTGGAGTGTAATTCCACCGAAACAGAGGTGACCTGTTGGCTGTTAAGTTGATACCCAGATACAGTGGGGAAAAAAAGTATTTAGTCAGTCAGCAATAGTGCAAGTTCCACCACTTAAAAAGATGAGAGGCGTCCGTAATTTACATCATAGGTAGACCTCAACTATGGGAGACAAACTGAGAAAAAAAAATCCAGAAAATCACATTGTCTGTTTTTTTTTCATTTTATTTGCATATTATGGTGGAAAATAAGTATTTGGTCAGAAACAAGCAATCAAGATTTCTGGCTCTCACAGACCTGTAACTTCTTCTTTAAGAGTCTCCTCTTTCCTCCACTCATTACCTGTAGTAATGGCACCTGTTTAAACTTGTTATCAGTATAAAAAGACACCTGTGCACACCCTCAAACTGTCTGACTCCAAACTCCACTATGGTGAAGACCAAAGAGCTGTCAAAGGACACCAGAAACAAAATTGTAGCCCTGCACCAGGCTGGGAAGACTGAATCTGCAATAGCCAACCAGCTTGGAGTGAAGAAATCAACTGTGGGAGCAATAATTAGAAAATGGAAGACATACAAGACCACTGATAATCTCCCTCGATCTGGTGCTCCACGCAAAATCCCACCCCGTGGGGTCAGAATGATCACAAGAACGGTGAGCAAAAATCCCAGAACCACGCGGGGGGACCTAGTGAATGAACTGCAGAGAGCTGGGACCAATGTAACAAGGCCTACCATAAGTAACACACTACGCCACCATGGACTCAGATCCTGCAGTGCCAGACGTCTCCCACTGCTTAAGCCTGTACATGTCCGGGCCCGTCTGAAGTTTGCTAGAGAGCATTTGGATGATCCAGAGGAGTTTTGGGAGAATGTCCTATGGTCTGATGAAACCAAACTGGAACTGTTTGGTAGAAACACAACTTGTCATGTTTGGAGGAAAAAGAATACTGAGTTGCATCCATCAAACACCATACCTACTGTAAAGCATGGTGGTGGAAACATCATGATTTGGGGCTGTTTCTCTGCAAAGGGGCCAGGACGACTGATCCGGGTACATGAAAGAATGAATAGGGCCATGTATCGTGAGATTTTGAGTGCAAACCTCCTTCCATCAGCAAGGGCATTGAAGATGAAACGTGGCTGGGTCTTTCAACATGACAATGATCCAAAGCACACCGCCAGGGCAACGAAGGAATGGCTTCGTAAGAAGCATTTCAAGGTCCTGGAGTGGCCTAGCCAGTCTCCAGATCTCAACCCTATAGAAAACCTTTGGAGGGAGTTGAAAGTCCGTGTTGCCAAGCGAAAAGCCAAAAACATCACTGCTCTAGAGGAGATCTGCATGGAGGAATGGGCCAACATACCAACAACAGTGTGTGGCAACCTTGTGAAGACTTACAGAAAACGTTTGACCTCTGTCATTGCCAACAAAGGATATATCACAAAGTATTGAGATGAAATTTTGTTTCTGACCAAATACTTATTTTCCACCATAATATGCAAATAAAATGAAAAAAAAACAGACAATGTGATTTTCTGGATTTTTTTTTCTCAGTTTGTCTCCCATAGTTGAGGTCTACCTATGATGTAAATTACAGACGCCTCTCATCTTTTTAAGTGGTGGAACTTGCACTATTGCTGACTGACTAAATACTTTTTTTCCCCACTGTATGTTAGATAATGTTCTTTGTGTATAAACCCAAAATGGGAGGCTATATTAGTTTGCTCTGTCTTAGGAAAATTTACAAATAATGCTTCGGGTTTATCAATGTTAATCTTTAACCCTGAGATCTTCGTGAAGGAGGGAAAACAAGTGAGGGAGTGTAGTGTGGGGACTTATTAATGTTAGCAGGAGATCATCCGCAAAGAGACTGACTTTATATTGGTCTCCCATATTCTCAGGGCCCAGGATATTCTGATCTCTCCTTATTGCTTCCACAATGGGTTCCATTGCAAGTGCAAAAAGATCCGGAGATAGAGGACAGCCCTGCCTGGTACCCTCTGAATATTAATTGGAGGGGGATGTGGTGACGGGAGTTTTACATAAGCGATAGGGCTATCATATAACAATTGGAGGCACTTTATAAGTTTAGGGGAGAATCCGACTTCCGATAGAACCGTAAAAAGATATGTCCAGGACGCAGAATCGAAAGCCCTCTCCATATCTAATGCAAGCAGGAGAAGTCGCTTTCGTTGTAGGTTAGTTGTATGAATAATATTTAACGCTCTCCTAATATTATCTGGGGCCTGTCGCGCTGGTATAAAACCAACCTGATCCCGATGGATGAGGTGAGGGAGGATTTTATTGATCCTGTTAGTCACAATGGATGTAAAGATTTTGAAGTCAATGTATAAGAGGGATATAGGTCTATAATTTGTGGTGAGATGATCTCTCTTAGGATTAGGGATTACGGTTACATGCGCCACGTAGAGCTCAGGGGGCAGCTGCGAGCCATTTAGTAGTGAATTACAGAGGTTTTTATATGTGGTGTCAGCACATCGCTGCATTTTTTATAATATATTGCTGTAAGACCATCCGGCCCCGGGGCCTTTCCTCTTTTAGTTTTTTGAGTGTTGAAGCTATTTCCTCCTCAGAGATGTGTAAATGGAGTTGTTGTGCCGCGGACTCAGTCAGGTTAGGTAGATGTAGTGTGTGAAGGAATGACTCCAGTAGTGGGGGGGGGGGGGTGATTGTGGGGGCGAATACAAACTCTGGGAGTATTCATTATAAGTGCTATACATGACATCGGGGTGGGCTGAGATCTGACCCTTAGGGTCTTTTATAGAGGAGATTATATTCAGTGAGTTATGATTGAGTCACCGTAGGAGGCAAAAACAGAAATGCTCGCTAAGTCCAGAAAAACCAGAGAGGTTGGCAGCTATCGGATTGCAGACCCCTGATCCTATCACAACAACTAACAGTAGCCGTGGGGGGTTCCTACGATGCCCTAGACCCCTCAATCACAGCCGGAGAATTAAATAGGCCTAAAGAAAGAAAGGGGAAATCTAAACTGCCCCAGAGCAGACCCCAAAGCAATAGGCAGCCCCCAACATATAATGACGGTGAAGCAAGATGAAAACACTAACACAGACAGAAAGATAGACTGAGCAAAGACGGGGCCCAAGCTAACTAGATAGGAAAGGACAGGAAGGCTGCTGTCTGCAATCCGTGAAAAACCCTATGAAAATAAGAGCCAACAGACTGACAGTGAAAAAGGCCCTGAAGACGCTAGGCTTCAAAAAAGCTATGTCAGTACTCAGGAATATTCTGAAGACAGAGCAATCGGCAAAAGGAGATTCAGCTCACCCCAGCATTGAATGACAGAATCCAGAAAAGCAAGGAAAACAAAAACAAAACACAAATGCTAACAGGCAAAGCAGAAAACTTAGCTTTAGAGGAGCAGGAAACAGACTGGTGTCCTAGAAGTCCACAGAAAAATCACCCGCAGGGCAGAAGGGCGTCAGCAGCCGAGTCTGTGACTCCACTCAGCCAGTCATCCTCATTAGGCTCAGGTGCCTGATAATCAGGCTCATTACCTTCCTTTACCAGAATAGGGAGTTCACCAGACCTCAGTGACGAAGGGGAAAATGAACTCACAACACAGTGACTCCCTCATTCTGAGCTTACGAGCGGCATCTTATTAGGCTTATTGGCATGGTGATAAAACGTGGCTTTACTCCAAGTTAGCGCCTCTCCGTTCTGGTGGTGAGAATGGCGTCTAATTGTCATTTCATGTCTTGTATTTGTGTAGATAAGTATAGGGGTGAAGAGCGCTGATTGGCCAATTCTAACTCCTGCAGTTTCTCCTCCAGTCTGGGCTGTAATTCAGACCTTTCTTCTTCCTGTCGGCCGATAACTTAATCACAGAACAGGGAATAGATTTTCTGTGCGCGAGTCACATTGCTCCAAGTGAGGCCTCCTCCGCTGTGTGAGTTTAGGGGAAATTTGTTATATCTTCTCTTATAGCGGTTACATTAGAGATTTGGGCATTTTAGCTCCTGGTGTGGAGTCGATAGCACAATCATATGCCGCCATATAGTAGACGGCCGGTAACTGGGGAGAATTCCCTCCTGTGTGGGGTCTATTTCCCTCCAGAGAAATCACACGTTACATTCCACACATAACACTGTGTAGAGAAGGCGGCGCGGGGTAATTGTGCCAGTAGTGAGGGGCGAATAATGGCGGGAATGTCACTGACTGAGGAGAAGTCTCCATGGAGGTCTGCACTCCGGAGATCATGTGACCCCTGACTCCTCCCCTCCTGTGACCTCATCACAGGTCCTGTGCACAGTGGAGTGCGACTCTGCAGGTTAGTGATGGGCAGTCCAGCTCTTCTGGCTCCTTTCCCCACTTTTATCCCTCCTGTCCCTTCACTATAAAGCCTGGGCCTCATTATACAGCTGTACAGGGGTCTAGTGAAGGCTTTTTAGCCCTTTCCTCAGACTGTAGCTCCTGGGCACAGGTCCTCACTCCTGTCCCTTCACTATAAAGCCTGGGCCTCATTATACAGCTGTACAGGGGACTAGTGAAGGCTTTTTAGCCCTTTCCTCAGACTGTAGCTCCTGGGCACAGGTCCTCACTCCTGTCCCTTCACTATAAAGCCTGGGCCTCATTATACAGCTGTACAGGGGACTAGTGAAGGCTTTTTAGCCCTTTCCTCAGACTGTAGCTCCTGGGCACAGGTCCTCACTCCTGTCTCTTCACTATAAAGCCTGGGCCTCATTATACAGCTGTACAGGGGTCTAGTGAAGGCTTTTTAGCCCTTTCCTCAGACTGTAGCTCCTGGACACAGGCCCTCACTCCTGTCCCTTCACTATAAAGCCTGGGCCTCATTATACAGCTGTACAGGGGTCTAGTGAAGGCTTTTTACCCCTTTCCTCAGACTGTAGCTCCTGGGCACAGGCCCTCACTCCTGTCTCTTCACTATAAAGCCTGGGCCTCATTATACAGCTGTACAGAGGTCTAGTGAAGGCTTTTTAGCCCTTTCCTCAGTCTGTAGCTCCTGGGAACAGGCCCTCACTCCTGTCCCTTCACTATAAAGCCTGGGCCTCATTATACAGCTGTACAGGGGTCTAGTGAAGGCTTTTTAGCCCTTTCCTCAGTCTGTAGCTCCTGGGCACAGGCCCTCACTCCTGTCCCTTCACTATAAAGCCTGAGCCTCATTATACAGCTGTACAGGGGTCTAGTGAAGGCTTTTTAGCCCTTTCCTCAGACTGTAGCTCCTGGGCACAGGCCCTCACTCCTGTCCCTTCACTGTAAAGCCTGGGCCTCATTATACAGCTGTACAGGGGTCTAGTGAAGGCTTTTTAGCCCTTTCCTCAGACTGTAGCTCCTGGGAACAGGCCCTCACTCCTGTCTCTTCACTATAAAGCCTGGGCCTCATTATACAGCTGTACAGGGGTCTAGTGAAGGCTTTTTAGCCCTTTCCTCAGACTGTAGCTCCTGGGAACAGGCCCTCACTCCTGTCCCTTCACTATAAAGCCTGGGCCTCATTATACAGCTGTACAGGGGTCTAGTGAAGGCTTTTTAGCCCTTTCCTCAGACTGTAGCTCCTGGGATCAGGCCCTCACTCCTGTCCCTTCACTATAAATCCTGGGCCTCATTATACAGCTGTACAGGGGTCTAGTGAAGGCTTTTTAGCCCTTTCCTCAGACTGTAGCTCCTGGTCACCATGTGATCTCACCATAACCCAAACAAGCTAATTAAGGTGTGAAATCTTGATCAAAATTATCTCAGTGCACAAATCTCTAAAGGTGCCCAAAGTTTTGCATCGCCCTTTTTCCTTTTTGCAATTATGAAATTGTAAAAAAGTCTATATATATTTTTTATTATTATTTTTGCCTAAAATACAAAGGCCATGTGTCATCTTAGAGGTTCGGCCTCTTAGAGATCATTTTATCTTCATCTTACTACTGCTCACAATAACGGTCATTTTGACCCGGGGCGCCCACACTTTTACATGCCGCTGTCAATGCTTCATCCCGCTGGTGCTCAATATTTAATAGGGTCTTACTATTAAACTTAATGAAAAGTTCGGTTAATTTCTTTGAGCTGTTATTACTAGAGATGAGCGAATATCGTCGGAGAAGTTGTTATTGGCTAATATCGCTTACCGAATAGCTGCATTGGGACCCCGGATCCCTGGAGCGCTCCCGATAATCAGCTGCATGTGTCGCCCTCCATGCAGGTGCTGTGACTATCACACAGCGCGACACACGCAGCTGATTATCGGGAGCGCTCCAGCACACTGAGTCCTGCACACACTGAGGTCCCTGATCATGTGACCCCTGACTCCTCCCCTCCTGTGACCTCATCACAGGTCCTGTGCACAGAGCAGTCATATATGTGGCGGACACTCCTGGATCTTCTGCTTTCTGGGCCGGTTCCTCCTGTGAGTCCTATTAACCCTTTCGCTCCCTGTATTCTCCTTTCTGACAGGACAATCTCTGAATTTGGACAGTGTGACAGGAATTTAAGCAATGTGGAAGGAAAAAATGACAATTTTATTTTTTTTTCCTCACAAAAATGTGACTTTACCCCAAAATTGTCAGCGTAACAAATCCTTATTTCCCCACTGTAGTTTGTAGACTCCATATACAGATCCCTTAAGTGTGAAAAGAGCTGAATTCCCCACTTAAGTTATTGCATTTTGGAAATTGCCCCCACTGGGAATTTATCTCCAGGTAAAGGCACAATTGTGTCTCCATGGGGGTTGTGCTCACAGCCCAACATCGTGTGGCCTCCAAAGAAATGCCACCCCGCACCATTACTGACCACTGCCAAACCGGTCATGCTGAAGGATGTTGCAGGCAGCAGATCGCTCTCCACGGCGTCTCCAGACTCTGTCACGTCTGTCACATGTGCTCAGTGTGAACCTGCTTCCATCTGTGAAGAGCACAGGGCGCCAGTGGAGAATTTGCCAATCCTGGTGTTCTGTGGCAAATGCCAAGTGTCCTGTACGGTGTTGGGCTGTGAGCACAACCCCATCTGTGGACGTCGGGCCCTCAGACCATCCTCATGGAGTCAGTTTCTAACCGTTTGTGCAGACACATGAACATTTGTGGCCTGCTGAAGATCATTTTGCAGGGCTCTGGCAGTGTTCCTCCTGTTCCTCCTTGCACAAAGGGGGAGGTAGTGGCCCTGCTGCTGGGTTGTTGCCCTTATACGGCCCCCTCCACATGTCCTGGTGTACTGGCCTGTCTCCTGGTAGCACCACCAGCCTCTGGACACTACACTGTCAGACACAGTAATCCTTCTTGCCACAGCTCGCATTGATGTGCCATCCTGGATGAGCTGCACTACCTGAGCCACTTGTGTGGGTTGTAGAGTCCGTCTCATGCTACCACAAGTGTGAAAGCACAACCAACATTCAAAAGTAACCAAAACATCAGCCAGAAAGCATTGGTACTGAGATGTGGTGTGTGGTCCCCACCTGCAGAACCACTCCTTTATTGAGGGTGTCTTGATAATTGCCAATAATTTCCGTCTGTTGTCTATTCCATTTGCACAACAGCATGTGAAATTGATTGTCAGTCAGTGTTGCTTCCTAAGTGGACAGTTTGATTTCACAGAAGTTTGATTTACTTGGAGTTATATTCTGTTGTTTAAGTGTTCCCTTTATTTTTTTGAACAGTGTATATAGATAGAGAGATTTTTTTTTCTTTGCGTTGGAGGGTCCAATTCCAGCTATTGCTGTGTGATCTGTGATTTCTATCTACTCCACTGTGTACAGGATAATAGAGTATAATAAAGTAGTTATGGACGTGACGTAACTAACATTGTGCAGTGACTCTGCTTTCCATATAGTGATGGATATTTCTTGTTGCTGAAACTGTGATATTTTCCCCCCTTTAAACCTTTTTTAAACCCCTCTGATCAGTGCGATCATACAACATACAAGCCTCTGATGGCTCCGGTGATGCCCTGTACTACTGTAGTGCCGTGTATCATCACTGCCTGTCAGTGTAATACTAACGCCCCATACACATGAGATCAGAGTTGGCTGAACGGTCATTTGGCAGACGGCGATCTCTCCCAACTCCCCCATACACACAAATATTCCAGCTTTCCTGTGGTCTGTATGAGAGAGTCGCCTCCAGACTCCTCTAGAGGAGGATTATCTACAGGAAGAGGAAACTGATTATCCTCTGAAATTCAGGATGCCAGATCCTTCTCTGCCCTGACATCATCTGTCGGGAGGCCCCCAAATACATTATATGGTCGGCCAATCCCCCCGAAATCAGTGCTTTCATGGAGCTTTAGTCTACTGTGTATGGGGGAGTTATAAGGTAACTTATTGGACGTTGCCTCTGGCCCGGCCTAATAGACCTTCATACATTGCAGCCCAGACCCCATTATTAGGCATGTAAGTATCGGAGTAACTAGGCCGCCCCATACTATCGAGTACTTGGGGGCGGGGGGCATTCAGCCAAACTCTGTCACACCTTCTTAGATGCCATGTTTGCTTTTCACAGCAGCAAGTGGTTAAACTGTCTGGGTTTTTGTTGCAGCCTCATCTGTGCCGTCCCTGCGGTGTACATCTATGTTCTGGGGACCAAAAAGATTAATTTATTTTTAATAAATGTTTAACATGTTAAAAATTATAAAATGTGTCTTCTGCTTTTTTGTTATTTTTTTCTTCTTACAAGAATTGTTGGAGCCAATTTTCTTTAGAAACATTTTAATATCGGCTTTTTCTGGAGTTTTTCTTGTAATATAGGAAAGCCTAAGGCCAGAAATAATCCCCATAAATCACTGTACATGGAGACTTTGGGATCAGATCATTTCTGTCCGTTGTGTTTGTGGAAACAAAAAATCTTTTCTAAAAGCCTCAAACTTCTGTGTGTGACTCAGAGCTGAGATCTAACGTGAGAGAAGATTCCAGTGCGGGGAAGACGGGAAACCTTCATATAGACGGCCGGTGGGGAAGGAGGCAGTGACCGACTCTGGCCAAATCTGTCTCTAGAGCCGCAGTAGAAGATGAAGATGTCGTCCTCATCATGAAGGAGTTATTTCTCATGTCGCGTGTAATGAATATCTCCTGCAGTATTGCTAATGCCGATTCCAGTGTCGGTAATGAGACGAGAATTAGCGTTATGGAAGATGAGTATATGAGGAACGTGTTCAGCTGCCGACTCCGAGGAGGAAACTGCTTGTTGTCTGTGGCCTAAATATATAGGTTTTATTAGTAGATGTCAGGGAAGAAAACTAAACCCTGTAAGATAATAAATCTCCTCATATGTTTCCCGTATTATCTCCAGTAATTATATTATTACACAGGATTCTTATGATGTTACATCGGCTCATCTTCTTCTCATTCAGGTCTCTACAATATCGGATCCTCTCAGTGAAGATCTTCTACATAAGAACATTTTCCTGATTTACCCATCAAGGATGGATATGGACAGAGACAAGATGGCAGAGAGGATATTACACCTCATCCTAGAGATCCTCTTCCGTCTCACTGGAGAGGTGAGAGATTCTGATGACGTCAGATTACATCATTCTTATCTATGGGAATAACAGATGGACAGACCTGGAGAGGTGAGGACTCTGGAAATGTCTGTAGTGAGATTTATTAATGTGTCTCTCTATAACCAGGATTACACAGTGGTGAAGAAGATCTCTAGTGATCACTGTCAGGACCCTGTGTCTGAGGGATGGGGAAGACCCCTGAGCCCAATCACGGGGCCTCCACCTCACCCCCTGATCCATGAGGACATCAATGACCAGAAGATCCTAGGACTCATCTACAAGATGATTGAGCTGCTGACTGGAGAGGTGACACTGCTGGGAATGCTGGGACATTATACAGTAACATTATGAAGGGATCGGGGGATGACGGTATCATTGTATGTGTCAGGTTCCTATAAGGTGTCAGGATGTCGCTGTCTATTTCTCCATGGGGGAGTGGGAGTATTTAGAAGGACACATAGATCTGTACAAGAACGTCATAATGGAGGTTCCCCAGCCCCTCACATCACCAGGTAATAGACAGGACTAAATACACACGGCCTATAATTATCTGTATGTAGAGAATGAATTCAGTCCCTGTATGTGTTTCCTCCAGATCTATCCAGTAAGAGGACAACACCAGAGAGATGTCCCCGTCCTCTTCTTCCACAGGACTGTAACCAAGAAGATCCCAGTGCTCCTCAGGATCATCAGGTAGATGGAGAGAAGGTGTCAGGAGATCTCCCCTATGATGTGTAGACGGCTGTGAAGGTCTTGTGCTCAGTCTTCTTTTATCCACCAGTATTATATGTTTTATACTTGTGTAATGAGAACGGTGGAGATGGCAGGATTAGAGCTGATCATAGATGGAACTTCTCCATCTATCGTTGACTTTTACAATATTTGTTTCAGGGTGAAGATCTGACCCATATTAATACTACAGAGACATATGTGAGAGATGATGAGTGGTGTAAAGAGGAGATTCCCACATATGACTACCCAGGTGAGTAGTGACCACTGAATGCAGAGAAGTCACAGATTCCTCTCAGTCACCAGCTGTGGCTGCTTTATCGGTGGTGTAGTCCGGCCGCATTACCATGATCACCATTTTGCCTCTAGACCACAACATTCTCCTCCACCCAAAACTGTTCAAATGACTTTGGGCATTGCAAGCCCTTTTCTATAGAACTTACAACCTGGAGGATCCACCTACCCCCTGGGATTAATAACAAGATTCCCATGTAAAATGCTAAAATGCCTATGGATGATACCAAAACAATTTGTTCACCGTAGGCACAAGCCACATCAGCTCCTATAAACATGGAAACACCGGAGAAAAAAGGGAGCAAAACGACGACTGCAAAAATATTAATAATTTTTATTAACTATCGTACAAAGAAGTGCACAAAATCATGATGAGGTGCCAATATAAAGCAGATGAACACATACCCGACCATCCCCCCGTCCATCCAAGATGGAAATAATGTCCTCATATATGTATTTTAGACATCATGCCCAAGTGGAAGCCCAAAATATAATACCGCCCTACAAAAATCAATGGCCATATGGCCCAGATTACTTCAAGTAAATCCCCTGAGCAAAGCTCAAAAAGTAAGGAGGAGAGACATATAATGTCCTTAGGGTGCAATGAATCTGGACATAAACAAGGGCGACCACCAGTGAAAGACAGAAATAAATGTCAGATCAAAATCTTACCAGAGGATGCAGGAGGAAGAGGGGAAGCGTCTGGCAGTGACCCCTGACGCACGTTTCGTGGCGCAGAAAGGCTGCTTTATCAAGGAGATAGTAACCATATCTCCACAGGACCTTCATATACCCTGTGACCACAGTCACGTGACCGAGATCAACCAATCATCGTGGCCTCATCGGCGCATGCGCTCTGAGGTCGGAAAGCACCGCTGCACAGAACAGGCGTCATGCTGAACACAGGACACAGGTCAAAAGACCAAGGCGCCCATGTACAACACATAAAGATGCCCATCTGTCAGCAGCACAATTACCACCGCAGAGAGATGCTCACAGCCGCCCATAATTGTATCCCATATATAGGGTAAATGGAAATCCCAAAAATCCATACCGGGAAGATGAATGATTTTTAAAGGGGTCATGGCCATACAAAAGAATCATCACATACATACATGGATATACATCACATATAGCCCAGGCGATAAAGAGTCTCATATATTAAATACATCAAATGCATAAAACGAATATATGGTCATGACACATACAACTATAAAGGCCACTAGATCCGATTCACATGTTTGATATAATATGCTCATAATTATATCCCATACATGGGAAGAACCCTAAGGTCCATGCACACAATTATCCTAATCGGGTCATGACCGTAAAAAAAGTCATCACATATATATAAATGTACATCGTATATGACATAAACAGTGAAAAAATCTCACATACTAAGTACATAAAATACATAGAATACAATATATGGTCATGATTCCCACAACTGTAGAGACTGCTGGATGCGGTTCACATAGATATGGTACAGGGTGAGGGTCCAAGGAGACATATGGTGTCCTCAAGGTCACTAAATATAAATTATTGACATACAAGAAAAGATTAGTGAAAATAAAGAGTAAAAATTAAAAACAATATAAAAACAACACACTGCCAGAAAAAAGGAGGGAGTGTGATATAGACCTGTGGAGGAAAAAGGACAGGAGGAATTCTCATTACCTATATATTATATGCCTATAAATATACCCAGATATCCATATGGAATATACTATAAAGAGAATAATGCAAATCATCCCATTGGGAATCCATTAACAAAAAAGAAAATAATATCCGGGACCAATTGATGCATAATTGTTAAATCCCCAAAGACTATAGGAATGGGGCCAAGCTCAAAACTTCATTGAGTCCATTAGGGGTCATGGTGTCCAGTTGAATGAACCACCTGAGTTCCGTCTGTGATAAAAAATGTTTGCTGTCACCACCCCTAATCCCCATATGAAACGCATCCATCCCTCTAGTTCTCTTCTCATCAGATGGGACAAGGGAACTCCAGATTAGACAGAGAATTTCCTGTGGAACTTCAAACGTGATTTACTATGCCACGTGCCCTTGTCCCAAAATATATGTGGGTCTGACAATAAGAGAACTCAGGATTCGAGTGCGCGAGCATGTGCGGGACATTGGCGCGGCCAAGACAGTGTCCGATATTGGGGATCTGAAAACCATTCCCCAACATTATAGATCATGTCATAATAGCGATGCGACCTTATTGAAGATTAGAGGGATTGATGCGCTTCATATGGTTTATGTGGCTTCATACTCTAATTACACCAGAGAGGTTTCACCACTAGTTATTCATTTATTACTGATGGAGACTGTGGAGTTTGATCATTTCAGTAGTTCCTAATCAGGCCCCATTATTAATATCTGACGTGTGTCACTTTATGTGGTGGTAAGTTTGGAATTCTTCACAAAGGATAATAGAAAACAAATGGATCTTAGAAATTGTTTTCCAGCTTCGCACTGTACCCTATATACACTACTGTCTGGCGGTGTTCAGAAGGGAAGGAGCGCCATTTAGCTATTTGAATGCAGATCTAGCTGAATAGTTTGCAGACACAATGTATTGGGAGCACTGTTCGTGGTCACCTGGCAGCTCAAAAGATGTCCACCATGAACATGCTTGGCTCTATCTTCTTTGCTTTCCCAAGGATTGCCTTGCTCATCGCCCTATAACACCCTCACATGGAATCTGGACTTACACTGGGACCCCTAGGCTTGGACCATGGTGTTACCTGCTACTCTGTGGTGTTAGATGGCAAGAAGAATAGTCAGGTAGCCGGGTCAGAACCAGAAGGAAAGAATCAGTAGACACAAGAGTAGTCAGTAAACGGGCCACGGTCACAGCAGGAAACAAATACACAAGCCACAAGCTGAGCACAGAGGACTGAACCAGAGGAGAACAGCGCTGTATCTGGCAGATTCCGGCCATGTGCTTTGCGCTTTAGTAGGGTGTGGTACTTTCCAATTGGCTGAAGTAGGGAGCAGATTACTCCAGCTGGACAGCAGGAACAGATCCCAGATGAGATTGGACACACCATATGCAGAAGCCCTAATATAACTAAATGACAGAAAACCAGAATAGTAGAAATCCCCATAAAGTGATTCCATTTTATAAATTAATTCACTGAGGGTTATAATCCTTAGGAGGAGTGAATATTTTGACTCCACAGCCACTTTCAGGAAATTAACACACAGTGGATGTTGGAGAGTGAAAATTACACATTTGCCATTTTCTTACCCAGCACATAGTGCCCAGATTGTTCTCCAGGAGACATCGCAAATTAAGTGGGTTCTTCTCACTATAATATTGCTAAATACAGGGATCCTAAATGTTGTTTGCGCACACTGCAAGACTCCGAAGTGAGAGCGAATTTTGCTGGATTGGTTTATGGAAACCTTGTTGCTTTTCAGCAGCCTTTGAGCCACTAATAGTGTGGGAACCTCTGTTTTTCCATTGACAGATGATGGACCTGAGTGGGGAATTTTTTTTGTGAGATGAGAATTGGTATTATTTTCGCCTACATAACATTGATTGGTTTCTTTATATTTGATATTTGGGAGGCAGAATGAACAAACACTTGAACACCGCACACTACTGGCTCATCCAACAAGGTTTTCTATTAGACTGTGAACTGTCATTGTCTTGGATAAATAATTAAAGATTTTTACATAAACTGTCCATAAAAATGGCAAGCTAAGTAGAACTGTTCAAAAATATAAAACTCAAGGATATTTTATTTAAAAAAGTTTTTTTATCTTAGCAGATGACTGTACCAGGAGATCAGAGGGACAGCTGACATCTTCAGTTTTTAAATCTGATGATCTTGAGATCTTACAAGACACAACTGAAGTGATTGCTGTTTCTCCAGATATATCATCTATTCACAGCAAAGATCTGTCATCTGATCTTATGAAACAGGTCCCATCTTCTGATTCATTACTGACTACCAAGGAAAATCAAAGTCACAAAAGAGGCATTAAAAAACAAACTGCTCCTAAAGCAAAGAAGTCATTTTCATGTTCAGAATGTGGGAAATATTTTGCATGGAAATCACATTTTGTTACTCACCAGAGAATTCACACAGGGGAGAAGCCTTTTTCCTGTTCAGAATGTGGGAGATATTTTGCACAGAAATCACATTTTGTTATCCACCAGAGAACTCACACAGGGGAGAAGCCTTTTTCCTGTTCAGAATGTGGGAAATATTTTGCACAGAAATCACATTTTGTTACTCACCATAGAACTCACACAGGGGAGAAGCCTTTTTCCTGTTCAGAATGTGGGAAATGTTTTAACCAGAAAATACATTTTGTTATCCACCAGAGAACTCACACAGGGGAGATGCCCTTTTCCTTTTCCTGTTCAGAATGTGGGAAATGTTTTGAACATAAATCAAATTTTGTTATCCACCAGAGAACTCACACAGGGGAGAAGCCTTTTTCCTGTTTAGAATGTGGGAAATGTTTTAGCACTAAATCCGATTGTGTTAATCATCAGAGAATCCACACAGGGGAGAAGCCTTTTTCCTGTTCAGAATGTGGGAAATGTTTTAACACTAAATCAGATTTTGTTAAGCACCAGAGAATCCACACAGGGGAGAAGCCTTTTTCATGTGTAGACAGTGGGAAATGTTTTGGACAGAAATCACATTTTCTTACCCACAAGAGAACTCACACAGGGGAGAAGCCTTTCTCATGTTCAGAATGTGGGAAATGTTTTGCACATAAATCACGTTTTGTTACCCACCAAAGAACTCACACAGGGGAGAAGCCTTTTTCCTGTTCAGAATGTGGGAAATGTTTTAACACTAAATCAGAATGTGTTAAGCACCAGAGAATCCACACAGGAGAGAAGCCTTTTTTATGTCCATAATGTTATAATGTTGGAATAGTTTTAACCAAAATTGAATCTTCTTAAATGGGTTATCTCTTGTCATTCCACATGTTTGCTGACAAAAGGATAAAACTAAACTTTATTAATTCCAAATGTAAAACTATACCCATAATTCACCCCCTGAAGGTTAGTCAGAAAGTGACTAATAGAAAAAACATATACCCCACATCTCAGTATATAGGGTGAGGTGACATATACACACTCACTCTCATTTCTAGGGGTTTCATCGTCCTCACCAAAGGCAACTCATTAAGAGACTATTTAATATTGACCTATATTCAAGAGAGACTAAATGAGAAAAAAAAACCTAAAATCATGTATCATGTTATCCGAAACAGAAAACTAGCCACATATTCGCAGATCCCAAACACCAAATTATATACTTCGGAAGTTTATAAGCCCGTCCCGTGTCAAGAATAGATAGTATGAATTTGAATTTACCAAACGGTTGCAATGAAATAAAGAGTGAAAAATTTAAAGGGGTCTGAATACTTTCCATACTCACTGTATCAGTAAAAATAACTCCTCTTTATTAGGTAAAGTATAAAAGAATTGCACCATTTTCCGATACCCGTTGTGTCTCCATTTTTCATGATCTCGGGTTGGGTGAAGGCTTTTTTTTGTGTACCGAGCTGATGTTATTAACCCCTTTCTGCCATCCGACGTACTATCCCGTCCACGGTACCCGGGCACGTGGTGAGCGCCGCTGATCGCGGCCAAGTGTCAGCTAATTATCAAAGCTGACACCCGGCACAATGTGTCGGGCGGTCACGGACCGCCCCCGACACGTTAACCCCTTGCACACAGCGATCAAACACGATCGCGGTGTACTGGGGGTTAAAGGGAAGCATCGGCAGGGAGGGGGCTCCCTCCGTGCTTCCCTGAGCCCCCCACGGCAGCGCAATGTGCAGCGCTGCTGCGGGGGACTCCCTTCCTCCAGGCCCCCGAATCCAAGATGGCGACGGGGGCCTTCGGAAGCTGGCTTCCTCAGTGCCTGCAAAGCGCAGGCATGAGGAAGCCTTCTGCACTGCCTGTGTCAGATCGCTGATCTGTCACAGCGATCTGTGATGTGACAGATCAGCGATCTGTCACAGGACAGTGATGTCCCACCTGGGACTATTTAATAAAGTAAAAAAAAAAATAAAAAAAAGTGTAAAAATAATTAAAAAAAAATCGCCAAATAAATTAGAAAAAAAAAAAAAATATTCCCCGAATAAATCCATTTTTTGGAAATAATAAAAAAAAAACAATAAAAGTACACATATTAGGTATCGCCGCGTCCGTAACGACCCGCCCTATAAAACTGTCCCATTAGTTAACCCCTTTAGCGAACCCCTTAAAAAATAAAAATAAAAAACGAAGCAAAAAATAATGATTTATTATCATACCGCCAAACAAAAAGTGTAATAACGCACGATCAAAAAGACGCATATAAATATCCATGGTACCGCTGAAAACGTCATCTTGTCCCGCAAAAAACGAGCCACCACACAGCATCATCAGCGAAAAAATAAAAAAGTTAAAGCGATGCAAAAATAATTATTTTTTATATAAAATAGTTTTCATTGCATAAAACCGACAAAAACATAAAAAAACGACCTAAATGAGGTATCGCTGTAACCGTACTGACCCGAAGAATAAAACCGCTTTATCAATTTTACCGCACGCGGAACGGTGTAAACGCACCCCCCAAAAGAAATTCATGAAACGCTGGTTTTTGTTCATTCTGCGTCCCAAAAATCGGAATAAAAAGCGATCAAAAAATTTCACGTGCCCGAAAATGGTACCAATAAAAACGTCAACTCGTCCCGCAAAAAATAAGAACTCACATGACTCGGTGGGTCAAAATACGGAAAAATTATAGCTCTCAATATGTGGTGATGCAAAAACTATTTTTACAATAAAAAGCGTCTTTTAGCGTGCGACAGCCGCCAAACATAAAAACCGCCATAAATAGTAAATCAAACCCCCCGTTATCACCCCCTTAGTTAGGGAAAAATAATAAAATAAAAAAAATGTATTTATTTCCATTTTTCCATTAGGGTTAGGGCTAGGGTTAGGGCTAGGGGTGTGTTGGGGTAGGGTTAGGGCTAGGGTTAGGGTAGGGTTAGGGCTAGGGTTAGGGTTAGGGCTAGGGTTAGGGCTAGGGTTAGGGGCGTGTTGGGGTTAGGGTTGGAGTTATAATTAGAGGTTTCCACTGTTTGGGCACATCAGGGGCTCTCCAAATGCAACATGGCGTCTGATCTCAATTCCAGCCAATTCTGAGTTGAAAAAGTCAAATGGTGCTCCTTCCCTTCCAAGCTCTGCCATGCGCCCAAACAGTGTTTTACCCCCACATGTAGGGTATCAGCCTACTCAGGACAAATTGCAAAACAATTTTTGGGGTCCAATTTCTCCTGTTACCCTTAGGAAAATAAAAAATTGGGGGCAAAAATATCATTTTTGTGGAAAAAAATGATTTTTTTATTTTCACGTCCGAGTATTATAAACTTCTGTGAAGCACTTGGGGGTTCAAAGTGCTCACCACACATCTAGATAAGTTCCGTGGGGGGTCTAGTGTCCAAAATGGGGTCACTTGTGGGGAGTTTCAATAGTTTAGGTACATCAGGGGCTCTCCAAACGCACATGACACCCGCAGACCATTCCATCAAAGTCTGCATTCCAAAACGTCACTGCTTCCCTTCCGAGCCCCGACGTGTGTCCATACAGTAGTTTTCTCCCACATATGGGGTGTCAGCGTACTCAGGACAAATTGGACAACAACTTTTGGGGTCCAATTTCTCCTGGTACCCTTGGGCAAATAAAAAAAATGGTGACTAAAAGATCATGTTTGTGGAAAAAATACGAATTTTTTATTTTCACGCCCGGGCGTTGTAAACTTCTGTGAAGCACTGGGGGGTTCAAAGTGCTCACCACACATCTAGATAAGTTCCTTGGGGGGTCTAGTATACAAAATGGTGTCATTTGTGGGGGGTTTCCACTGTTTAGGTACATTAGGGGCTCTCCAAAGGCAACATGACACCCGCAGACCATTCCATCAAAGTCTGCATTCCAAAACGTCACTACTTCCCTTCCGAGCCCCGACGTGTGCCCATACAGTAGTTTTCTCCCACATATGGGGTATCAGCATACTCAGGACAAATTGGACAACAACTTTTGGGGTCCAATTTCTCCTGGTACCCTTGGGAAAATAAAAAATGGTGACTAAAAGATCATGTTTGTGGAAAAAATACGAATTTTTTATTTTCACGCCCGGGTGTTATAAACTTCTGTGAAGCACTGGGGGGGTCAAAGTGCTCACCACACATCTAGATAAGTTCCTTAGGGGGTCTAGTTTCCAAAATGGTGTCATTTGTGGGGGGTTTCCACTGTTTTGGTACATCAGGGGTTTTCCAAACGCGACATCGTGTCCGATCTCAATTCCAGCCAAAAACGTCAAATGGCGCTGCTTCCCTTCCGAGCTCTGCCATGCGCCCAAATAGTGGTTTACCCCCACATGTGGGGTATCAGCGTACTCAGGACAAATTGCACAATAACTTTTAGGGTCCTGTTACCCTTGGAAAAATAAGAATTGAGGGTGAAAAGATCATTTTTGTGGAAAAAATATGATTTTTTAATTGTATGGCTTTATGTTATAAACTTCTGTGAAGCCCATGGGGGTTCAAAGTTCTCACCACACATCTAGATAAGTTCCTTAGGGGGTCTAGTTTCCAAAATGGTGTCATTTGTGGGGGGTTTCCACTGTTTTGGTACATCAGGGGTTTTCCAAACGCGACATCGTGTCCGATCTCTATTCCAGCCAAAAACGTCAAATGGCGCTGCTTCCCTTCCGAGCTCTGCCATGCGCCCAAATAGTGGTTTACCCCCACATGTGGGGTATCAGCGTACTCAGGACAAATTGCACAATAACTTTTAGGGTCCTGTTACCCTTGGGAAAATAAAAATTGGGGTGAAAAGATCATTTTTGTTGAAAAAATATGATTTTTTAATTGTACCGCTGTACGTTATAAACTTCTGTAAAGCCCTTGTGGGTTCAACGTTCTCACCACATATCTAGATAAGTTCCTTGGGGGGTCTAGTTTCCAAAATGGGGTCACTTGTAGGGGGTTTCCACTGTTTAGGTACATCAGGGACTCTCCAAACGTGACATGGTGTCCAATCTGAATTCCAGCCAATTTTGCATTGAAAAAGTCAAACGGCGCTCCTTCCATTCTGAGCTCTGCCATGCGCCGAAACAGTCGTTCTCCCCCACATATCAGGTATCTGCGTACTCAGGACAAATTGCACAATAACTTTTGCAGTTCAATTTCTCCTGTTACCCTTGGTAAAATAAAAAAAATTGAACCTGAAGTATTTTTTTTATGAAAAAAAGTTAGATGTTCATTTTTTTTAAATATTCAAAAAAATTCCTGTGACGCACCTAAAGGGTTAATAAACTTCTTGAATGTGGTTTTGAGCACCTTAAGGGGTGCAGTTTTTAGAATGGTGTCACTTTTGGGTATTTTCTATCATATAGACCCCTCAAAGTGGCTTCAAATGTGATGTGGTCCGTAAAAATAAAATGGTGTTGTAAAAATGAGAAATCGCTGGTCAACTTTTAACCCTTATAACTTCCTAACAAAAAAAAATTTTGGTTCCAAAATTGTGCTGATGTAAAGTAAACATGTGGGATATGTTAGTTATCAAGTTTTTTGTGTGCCGTATCTCTGTGATTTAAGGGCATAAAAATTCAAAGTTGGAAAATTGCGAAATTTTCAAAATTTTCGCCAAATTTCCGTTTTTCTCACAAATAAACGCAAGTTATTTGAATGAAATTTTACCACTAACATGAAGTACAATATGTCACGAGAAAACAATGTCAGAATCACCGGGATCCATGGAAGTGTTCCAGAGTTATGACCTCATAAAGGTACAGTGGTCAGAATTGTAAAAATTGGCCCGGTCATGAACGTGCAAACCACCCTTGGGGGTGAAGGGGTTAATGGAGACCATTTTGGTGCAGATACGATCTTTTGGTCATCCTTTATTGCATTTTAATGCAATGTTGCAGCAACCAAAAAAAAGTGATTCTTGTGTTTTGACCATTTTCTCGTTACGCCATTTAGCGATCTGGTTAATTCTTTTTTTATATTGATAGATTGGGCGATTCTGAACGCGGCTATAACAAATATGTGTATGTTTGATTTTTTTATTGTTTTATTTTGAAAAGGAGCGAAAGGGGGGTGATCTGAACTTTTATATTGTTTTTTATATTTTTAAAAACATTTCTTTTTTTACTTTTGGCATTGTGAAGACATACAGCATTGTATCTTAAATAACCAGACAGCTATTTTTTCGCAAATGAAGAATAATAGAATGTTATCTGTATGTTGGCTTTAAATTTAAGTGTTGATTTCTAGTGGGTCAAGAAAACAGACTTGTTGGTGTAAGTCGGTAATATTGACTTTTTATCGTGCGCTTATCCTTGATCCCTAGTGATGATTGATTGCTGATATGCTAATTATGCATTGTGTTATGGAGCCAGTTTGTTGACTTCTAAAGCAGAGAGGGAAAAACTATGCAAATAGTTTAAATAATCAAGTAATGCTATAATAATCTCATCTCCATTCTTACCCTTTATGTAAATACTGAATGAGGGACACTTGTTAAGTGTAAAAATGGGTTACATGCCTTGGTATAAAGAGACTGAGAGAGAGAAACAGCCAGAGAGATTCTGCCAAGACATCTATACATCCAAAGGACAAGAGACAGGACAGCAGCCACAACATCATCACAAGGGACACAGATCTATCATTCTATAGAAAACAACCTAGGGGGTTTCAGCCTCGGTTGGAAGAATACAGATCTGCTCCACTGACCATCACTGAATCATGGATACGTTTGGAGAAGCCAGATTGTGATCTTTGGAGCAACTGGCCTTGTATGGACTGTCATTGTCAAAGAAATGGTTAATCTTAGTTTCTAAAGTCCAGAAAAATAACTGAAAAATAACTTGCAACTCATGACACAATTTTAATTGTTATCATCTGTCTACGTGGTTAGGAGATTCTGCCAAGTGGTCAGTTCCAAAAATTCTCTCTTTTCTCAGAATAATGTCTAAAATGTCAAGGCTAAGTATTCTGGCCTATTAGTATTACCGGATGCAGTTCCACAAATTGTTACATTGATATCAAGGAAGTGCCATACTCCCGTCATCCCCAATTAGACACATAATATATCATTTTGTCATATCTGTTATATAACTATTGTTTTTGCCAACTATCCACCATTTCGAAGTTGTTACACAACATTATGGAAGTATCCATATTTGTTCATTTCCTCTTTCTGATTCACTATAAAAGATCTACCCTGACCCTCCCAATAAAGGAGATTAACTTGAAGGACAAGCCACCTGTGTCTCTCTCTTTATTCTTCCACTTCTAGGATCCTAGGTAAGAGAAGCTCTAAATGAGCTTTACCCGAGGTTGGTGACCATAAGAAAAAATCCCGGCGCTGACAATTGGAGGCCCACAGGGAGATTGAATTCCCCTTTATCTATCAATTTGGACTGAAAAGGATTGCCTTGCTCTGTCGGGGGGAGAACAGAAAGGAGACCCGGGTACGTGAGCCATTTTGGCTCGCATCCTTTCTTGTCTCCCTAAGACAGGGTAGGTAGGTCAGTCTGTCTGGATCTTTGAATGGGAATCCCCTCGGGTAACAAAAATTAAGGTTTGTTTTATTTTTTTATTTTTTTATTTTATTTTTAAGTTTTTTTTAATTTTTTTTGTTTGTTTTGTTTCTTTTGTTTCTTGGCTTTAATGTAGTTTGTATTGTTTGTGGTTGCATATTTGTATTTGTTTATCTGACTAAAAATACTAACCATCCTAACATCCTAATTTTGTGTGCTTAATTGTTATTGCAAAGCAAGACCGGATAGACCAAAAGACTGCTGAAATTGTGTGTTTGGATTATGGGAACAATTGTGTGTGAGTTGTATGTTGCATGCAGAATGCAGTCCTGATATTTGCTATATCTGTGTTGTGGGACACTAAGCTGCGCTGTTGATGTATGGAGACTAAAGGACGTGTGCTCAGTGTATAAAATAGTTTTCTTACTCAAAGAAGTAAGATAAAACTCTCCAGTTAGTTGCTACTTGGAAAAATTTACAGGAAGGTCCCGGGTAGGAGTTTGTAGTAAAGAGGGAGAATCACGTGAAGACAATCTATGTGAATATAAATATAAATGTTTTTTGTATGCAACCCGGCACTCAGATAGGACGCTAATTAGAGGATATAGTGAACCAAGCAAGAGTTTCTACAAATAGATGTGATTCATGTTTTCGTCCATTGGCACTAGAGCATTTCTTATAAGATGCGGGGAGCGAGAGAGTACAGAAGTACTGCGTGTATGGATGTGATTGAAGTGTCAGACAGATGCTTACTATGTGTGCACCATATGCTGTGTGAAAAGGGTCTGTGTTCAGTCCACCAGTATAGGCGCAGAGTATATTCTTGTCATATGCATTGCTTAAAAGCTGGATAGGTGTATTGGACTCTAGATGGAAGCGATTTAGCAGAGAACATGATAAATGGATTAAGAAACATGGTTATGAGAAGCAAGTGGCCGCATGGATGAGAACAGCTGAGCAGCATGATCCATATTTTAATACTGATGACGAGAGGGAGTTTGTCCAGAATAGGAGAGGGAGAAATCAAATAGCGCAGGGACGAGCAGCAGCCCCTCCTTTACAGCGCAGTCTGTGTCCGCAGCTCCCTCCGCCCCTTTGAGTGAGAGTAGGGAAATCTCTCTTAGTGACTCAAATGTTACCAGTAGTTGCAGTCCTACAAGGGACAGAATCCAGTTGGTAAGTAGTAAAAGGATAAGAATTGGTTGATTGGTTGGTGTGAATCTGAAAACCCCACGTTATTGGAAGTCTGAGGAAAAGATTACTGGAGGAGTCGGCTGGTGGGCAGGCATAACGTGGCTTGGACCTGTGAGAGTGTATATATTGACTATAAATATTCATTTTAGAGTACCTCGAGATATCCCGGTCAATTGTGAGATAGCGAAGATTTGGAAGTGCAGGAGCCAGTTACTGCCCGGTGGCTTTGAGACACTTTGAGATGAATACTAGTCTGTGAAGTGTACGTGTTACATGTCATGTGAAAATTGTTTGCATTCGGTTACTATAGTAAAGTGTGAGAAGATTAAGATCTGATTGGTTTCTGGAAAGAATACATTTGACGCCAGTTGTTCCCCATCAGTACAAGAGAGTAAATAAGTTGTATAGAGTATTCTCTTGTCATGTAAAAAGTTGGTCATACATCTTAGAGACTAGATGGTACATGCCAAGGTGGCAAGATATGGTTTCACATGATTATTATTTTGATTTCTCTAAGACAGACTCAGGAATAGATTTGGCATGCTCAGAGTCTAGCGAGAATCCAGGTTCTGATTCTGCTGTATGAGGAGTATACAGCGCTTGTGTTTGGAGCTGTGTTGTTGACAGTAATCTGTCTAATTGTTTGGGAGAGTATGTATCAGCATCAGGACAGAACAGAGAGCTGCGGTTCAGGTTATTGCTTTGATAGTGGGATTGCTGGCTATTGTAGTAGACCAGTGGGATCCGGCTATTACATAACAGGGCTGAAGACAGGGGTCGCTACCTTTGACAGCTGTTATGGTGCTGGGCACACCTGGTCAGGACAGACTACGGATCCGAGATATAAGATAAAGGACCTGCAGGATTATGGAGCAGTTAACAATACCGCTGACAATTTTTAAAAAGGCAGAAGTGCCAAGGAATGGATGTTTGGATGCTGAGAGATACGATGAGTGTTTAAGTAAGGAGCATGCTGTATGGATTGGGAAAATGTGATTATGGTGTGCAAGTTGCAGCGTGGATCAGAACCTCTGAATGATATGTTGTGTTTTAATACTAAGAATGATGACGTTATTACTAAGAAGTTATGATGAATGATGAAGTTAATACTAAATGTGATGACGTTAGAGAGAATGTATGTCAGGCAATCTGCAGCGTCTCCACACACAGGCTGCTCCCCTTCACAAGATCAGTCTGTGCTTCCACAGCTCCCTGCGCCCCTGTAGTAGCGGAGGGGATGAGACCGGCCCCCCCTTAAGCAGCCCAAAGAGCAAAGTTATGTGCTGACAGGAGATTTCTGCAGCCTTAACATCTGTATAATTCTATACGCCCCATCTCTGGTAGACCCTGGTGATATACCATCAGCCAGGGGTCCCATAGGTGCCAAACACGGGGGAGGACTGATCCCCATGTCTCCACAGATGCAAACTAGCTGACTTGTATATGATGCTTCTCCTCTATACTTATTACCCTTGGGTCGCCACAGGGGTTCACAGACAGTCTCTCCACTCCGGTAAGAACAGCCCCAAGCAATTGCTACGGAGGGGAGAAATGAGGAAACATTTTACATTACACTTGCAGACAACCCCAGAGAAGCCAGATTTGTAAAAATATGTTACTGATAGGATTGAAGGAAGATCTGAGAACAGAAGTGATGAGAGTACGGCCAGAATGTATATACAATCCCTTCCCATGTTCAGGGGATAGAGGACCAGATTAACAATTGGAAAGTAAAGAAACAGCAGAAGGCGACTCCTGTTATGGTGAATATAACTCCGGATGCATTTAATAATGCAATAGTGAATGCTGTGAAAACTGTGGTCCAGGTGGCAGGTATAGGTATACATCACAGGGTAACAGTAGAGAGAGAAGAAAAGAAAAGATGGGATAACAAGTCCAGAGAAGTGTAAACAAAAATAATGGTTCCCCCACAGGATGGTCCAATCACTATGACATAATTAAAATGTCCTCCTGGGAAACAAATGAAATATTTAATTGATACGGGGTGAGCCGTACTATAATATATAAGTAAAAGGATATGCCACAACAATTCAAACTCAGGATCTTTTGTTTACCACAATTCATGACAGGGGAAATGGTACAGGGATTAGGAGCAGGTGGAATAGATCATCCCTTGTATGAAACAGAACCTATGAATGTGTGAATAGCACATACTACATACTTGTGTGCATAATTACTAGTCAAAGATAAATGTCCTATAATCTTGATAGGTGCTGATATCCTGAGTACTATGAATGCAGTTTTTTTTTATTAAGTTTGGAAGAAAGGCATTACTGTTACAGGCCCGTTGTCTGAAGCAACCCTCTCACAAGGATGTTGCCAATTTAGCTAGATGGCGAGAAAAACTGCAACTGACCAATGTGAGGAAATAATGCATATGCTCGAGCAGATACCAGATGCGGTATGGGTAAAGGATAAGACAGGTGGTTTTTTTTTTAGGATAGTACCAGTATTCATTAGATTGAAGCCAGAAACTGTACCGGTGCGTATTAGACGATATCCCCTGAGCAGAGAGATCAAACGGGTACTGTGTGTTTAATGGAAAAGGCTTCCTTGTTAATATTTTTGTACCATGAAGTATGTAAGGTCTAAAGAGGTAACTGCTAATAGCAAAGGAAAAGGTTGTTTTCTTAGGTCATTGCATTTCACTTCAGCTGAAACACATAACACCAGAAGAAAAAGCCATAAGCCAAGCAATGGAGCTCACTTCCATCTGCCACTGAGTATATTCCTGGGGCTGACCAGCTACTGTAGAGAAGCCATGCCAACTGACCCCGGAAGCAAAAGAGGGGTTCAAGAACTTGAAGTAGGCCATTCTCTCAGCCTCGGCTCTAGGAATCCCAAATTATGACCTCCAATTCCATTTGCTTTGTCATGAATTGGGGGGGGACATGCTAAGGGTATACTGTATTTTTAACATGGCTACTTGCCAATGTGCAAGAGACACCAATCCCTAATGTAGATCAAGAGTTTTATATAGATGTGTCACAGGTTTATCAAAATGAAGTACCTTATACAGGTTATTTATTCAATAGTTGATCAATATAAGGTGGTACAAAGTAAAGCTTTGCCTTCTAGGATGTCTACTTGAGAAGCTGAATTGAAAGCACTCGCTGACGTGTGTGTAATCGCTGAACATTTGACAGAAAATACTTTCACAGATAGCCGCTATGCATTTGGCATATGCCATGATTATGGTCCCATATGGAAGAGCAGACAGTTTGTTGGTTCCTCTGGTAAGCCCATTAAAAATGCAGAATTGGTGGCCCAGCTCCTTAGAGCATTGGAGCTGCCTAAGAAAGTTGCTATAGTGAAAGTGCAAGCTCACACAAAGGAGCGCACTAAGGAAGCCGAAGGCAACAACCGAGCTGATATTGCAGCCAAGGCTGCTTTGTTCCCTCTTCCCGCAGGAACATACACTGTACAGGTGTCAGGGGAGGTGGATCTACAATTACTTCAGAACCTGCAAGATCAGGCCTCTGCACCAGAAAAGGAAGAGTGGCAAAGGTACGCAGGTGCGAAGGAAGAAGATGGATTGTGGAGAGCGGATGATAGGTATTGCTTGCCCAGGGCATTGTTCCCTATGGTGTGCTCCCTCTCCCATGGATTAACACTCCAATCCAAGGATGGAATGGTAAGCCAGGTAAAAGCAAGTTGGGTCGCACCAGGGTTACATTATGCTGCTACAAAATTCGTACAGGGGTGTGTAATCTGCGCATGCCACAATGTGGGAAAAACAGTAAAGGTGCCACTAAAGTGCACCCCGAGGCCATTGTACCCTTTTCAGCGACTGCAGATTGATTTCATTCAGCTTCCAAGGGAAGGCAACTATGAATATGTGCTGGTATGTGTGGATCTTTTCTCAAATTGGCCAGAAGCATGGCCTTGTGCTCATGCAAATGCACGTACTGTGGTTAAAAAGTTAATATCTGAAGTTGTTTGCAGATTTGGAGTACCAGAGGTAATCGAAAGTGACCGAGGTAGTCATTTTACGTCACAAGTGTGCCAAGGAATCACCCGAGCCTTAGGAATGGAGCATGGGATAGTGATGTGTCAAAATGATGGGCTAATAAATTTATCCAGTACCATAGCTATATTGCCCAGGTCAGAAATCTATCCAATTGCTGGATTTGTTCACATGCCCCAATTGCTGTAAAAACTATGCAATATTTTGTAACTCTATTGAGAGAGAGAGGCAGTTTACGTAGATGAAGAAACCAGAGAAGGTCAGTATGGAGATGGAGCTGCTGAGATGTCTATAAGTATAAATACTGACCCAGAATGCTAGTCATTACAATATTATAGGGCAGTCACTACAGATTTAGATGACTCTTGGTGTCTTTACACTGCCACTACCAGGTTAGTTTCAATGACAATAGCTGTTCTTAATAAATTTCAGTTTATAAACATAGTATGTGGGAGTAATGCATATAGGTGGATTCCTAAAGGAGCTGAAGGAGCATGTACACTGGCCAGGTTAGAGCCGGCCACCTGGGTATGGAATGAGAATGATTTCCCTTATAAAAATGTCCCTGGTCACATGATAGCAAAGCGTAGTGCACCCTCTCCCCAGCCACCCAAGCATTTAATGCACACCCCATGGTATCTTAAGACTGGGATGGTTCTCACTGGTCCGTTGGGAGTTATGTTCGGAACTCTAAGGAATGCTCAGATGATAGAGGAATTGGGTGATATCTTTGATAATGTGACTGAGTATTTATTTGACGCCATCAATGTAGGATCTGCTGATATGAGACAGCTCATTGTCATAACCAACCAACACTCTATGGTGCTCGACTATCTCACAGCATCTCAAGGGGGATTCTGTCAGGTAGTGGGACCCGCCTGCTGCCACTATATAGATCCATCCGGACTGATGAGAGTCACTCATGACATAGAACAAGCTAGGCTGATAAAGGAAGGAATACGGAAGGTTAATTCCCTGGAGGACCTGCCCCTCCCTGAACGGCTCGCATGGTTAAAGCCTTTGAATTTGTTTAAAGGGATAGGGGATGGATATCAGGAATAATTCATTTTCTAATTCAAGCAGTCTTTGTAATATTGGTTATTGCAGTGATGATAAGATTATTTGTTTTACTCATAAAGAAAATTCTTGGTTCTAATTGTAAATGTTTTCCAGGTAAACATAAAGCTAGAATCAATACTGACTCTGATATAAAGCAAACCCAAGTGCTGACGACCTTCATAACCACCGTTCAGCGTGAATGTATATTCTGCAACAAGCAAACGTCAGTAGACTTGGCTGATTGTCTGCATTGTGGAAAACCGCTGGTCTGAGCAAAGACAAAGGCTCTACAAAGAACTACAACGATGAAGATTACATGCATTATGGACTTTAAATGATTAAATGATTAACACTTACCAATGAATAAAGATATAAAAAATGTATATATACATACTAATATATCAAAATATATGTTATAATATATCTTATTAACACGTTACACACAAAACAGACATAAACTCCCCTCAATAAAATCTGTATTCCTCTGAGATAGGGCAATAAATGAAAGAGAAGTAGGGAAAGGAGGTCTGATTCCCAGGTATAATCTGAATGGATACACAGCAGGACTGGTGTCCCATGATATACATAGGACAAGCCGTGTATTTTCTGAAGTAGGGTTATCTTGCAGGCCTCGGATAAAGGCAAGGATAGATAGAGGTAGGTAGACAGAATGATAAAAAGAGGGGAGTTGTCAAAGAAATGGTTAATCTTAGTTTCTAAAGTCCAGAAAAATAACTGAAAAATAACTTGCAACTCATGACACAATTTTAATTGTTATCATCTGTCTACGTGGTTAGGAGATTCTGCCAAGTGGTCAGTTCCAAAAATTCTCTCTTTTCTCAGAATAATGTCTAAAATGTCAAGGCCAAGTATTCTGGCCTATTAGTATTACCGGATGCAGTTCCACGAATTGTTAAATTGATATCAAGGAAGTGCCATACTCCCGTCATCCCCAATTAGACACATAATATATCATTTTGTCATATCTGTTATATAACTATTGTTTTTGCCAACTATCCACCATTTCGAAGTTGTTACACAACATTACGGAAGTATCCATATTTGTTCATTTCCTCTTTCTGATTCACTATAAAAGATCTACCCTGACCCTCCCAATAAAGGAGATTAACTTGAAAGACAAGCCACCTGTGTCTCTCTCTTTATTCTTCCACTTCTAGGATCCTAGGTAAGAGAAGCTCTAAATGAGCTTTACCCGAGGTTGGTGACCATAAGAAAAAATCCCGGCGCTGACACATCTTCCTATGTTTGTCTCTACCTCCTCTCTGTGTGTGCCACAGCTGGGTAGTGACCCTGGAAGATCTGAAGTCACAGCAGCTATTATCCCAGCGGGTCAGTGGAGGGTGAGACTCTGTAATGTGCCCCATCTTGGGTACTGTGCGGGGACTGTTCTATGTGTTATCTGCCTGTTCTGTGGTAGAATAAAGCATTGCCCACACTGTCTTACCCTCACCCTGTGTTGTCTGAGTAGCGTTTTGCCCATGTTAAAAGGAGAGCGGGAGTTCGGCAGGACGATCCCTAGTTCATGTGGTTTTGTCTAGTGGGCGGCGCTCATAGCATTCCAGCAGTGACAAGCATAGAGGTCTGCTGGAGACCTCTGGTTATCATGCCAACCCATCGGTGACCCATGATCATGTGGTGGGGTCACCGATGGGTAGGATTTTTGATGCGCTTGCTGGAAGTGCGCATTAAATGTCGCTGTCAGAGGCTGTTAGGGGCAAATGGCAGCTGTTCAAAACAGCTGACATGTGCCAGAAAAGATGTGGGCTCACCGCCGGAGCCCACATCAAAGGGAGGAAGTACATTTACACCTGATGTCGGAAAGGAGTTAAAGGGGATTGTTTTTACAGAGACAGAAGTGGTAATCAATCAGGCTGCCACGAGAAGTGGTGAGTTCTCCTTCAATGGAAGTCTTCAAACAGAGGCTGGACAGACATCTGACTGGGATGATTTAGCGAATCCTGCTTTGAGCAGGGGGTTGGACCAGATGGCCCAGGAGGTCCCTTCCAACTCTACGATTCTATGATTCTATGATTCTATGTATACATACAAATAATTACAAAAATACACAGCTTCTAATGGTAAATAGTATAGAGTTACCACAAGAAAATATAATTTGTGTAAACCATGTATAGATATAAAAATTCAGGCAAATGTCAAATGTAGCGCCATCTAGTGGCTATGTGCAAAAGTGCCATCATAGAGTAACATGTATCCTAAGAGAGCGTCACTATCAAGGTGGAGATGAGATAAGTGCTCCGTATTTACTGAGTGTAAGATAAATCCATACATAGATATATGTAAGCGGATTGTAGATCTATCACTGGATATCAGTGTATGAGGGGAATAGATCCTGTGCACTTATAGATGAATAGCTTATATAATGAGAGGACACAGAGCAAAGGGTATAAATAGTAAGAAAATAAAGAGCTGACAGCGCATTACATCCCTGGAGTACAGATAGGAGATATAAAGTGCAGCCAGTGCTATATGGGATATCCCAGGAATACAGCACAGCCCATATAGTGTAAAGGAGGAACCATCCTAACAAGAGATGGAGATTACAGATCCTACAGATGACATGCCGGGAGTGTACAGAGAAAGATGGCAGAGTCACCACTGTTCCCTCTTACTGGTGTTTCGCCACGTCAGCTTCCTCAGAGGGTACGGATAAGTGTTTCCAACACACCAAGGTCCTGCACTAATCCAGGCAAGGGGGGTAACTCTGGGGTAAAGTGGGGGTGTTCCTAAAGGAATTGGGGCTGTTCCCCGGTCACATCTTCCCCAGTGAAGCAGGAGGTTCAGGATGAAAACCTGTTGGTTAGACCAAGATGGATAATGCTGCATAGAGCCATCTGGTAGCGATCAGTCAGATGAAGTGATAGTGAGGGGGGTCCGGAAACAAAACAATGCAGGTGAAAAGAGCCAAATGTGACCCCACCAAGTGACCAGTGAGAGTGCAACTGTGCAACGGGTAAGAAAAGAGAATAAACAGTGATATGGTAAAGATATAAAGAGAAAAGCAGCTTAATAACAGTGATGATAATAAAATCTATGGGAAGTGTTTGTGGTGAAGTGTATACACTCCTAGAAATGTTTCCTCTACAATATAGAGATATAAATGATCAGTATTAGGACGTGTAACAAAGAGGAATCTGTTATTATATAGAGAGAATGTAACGAGCAATAAATGACGGGAATAATCGGGAATGAAATTGTTATTAATAATATAATGAGATCCCAGCACCTGACACTTCCCGGGATATATGGGCTTATATTAGAATCCCAATTACCAACTGGAAAGATAAAAACAAAGGGAAAAGGGCGGAACAAAAAACAAGCCCCAAACACCTCATAACCCACAATGTAAGGTCAGAAAAATACCGGAAATATAAGTTTCTATTCACACTGCAATATTAGTCACCTGTGATCTGTGTCTCTCCCAGAAGAGAAGTCATCACAGCGTCATTCCCCGTAATAACCGTATAGAGGAGGAAATGATCGCGGAGAGAGCGTCCATTGTTAGAATAGTGGGGAGACACAGATGGGATCCAATGCTCCTGACTGTCCGGATGTCTAGAGGATCTTCACCATCGGAGAGTAAAGTGCAGATCAGCGATCTTGTGACCGGTGTATTATGGGGAAATAAGAAACAAATAAGACACATTGAGTCAGAGAAAACTGTTTTATGTTATAAAGAGTGCAGAGAACGAATTCCACCAAACCCCCTATAGGAAAGGGGAGAAGCTGAGAACGTCATCTACACCATTAGGATGTAAGGGATTTAATTGCCGGATCCATTTACTTTCTAATTGTGACCAGTAGTGATGGGCGTATCCCCTGATGACCGATATCGGTGGGTTCACCCGAGTTTTTTTGTAAAGTTTGATCTGAGGGCCGGAGATGACTCGAACTTGCGTCCGAACCCCGAGCTTGGACTTTACAGATATGGGACGGGGCAGGGGGCTGTAAAACAAAGCATACAATTAATAATAAACATTATAATTATACATACTGGTCCAGCGACGCGTCCTCCCGTCTCCCAACCGCATCTTGTTATGATGAGTCACCGAAGGAGGAAAAAACAAAATACTAGCTAAGTCCAGAAAAACCAGAGAGGTTGGCAGCTATCGGATTGCAGACCCCTGAACCTATCCACAACAACTAGCAGTAGCCGTGGGGGGTTCCTACGGTGCCCTAGACCCCTCGATCACAGCCAGAGAACTACATAGCCTAAAGACAGAAAGGGGAAAAACTAAACTGCCCCAGAGCAGACCCCAAAACAATAGGCAGCCCCCAACATATAATGACGGTGAAGCAAGATGAAAACACTAACACAGATAGAAAGATAGGTTGAGCAAATGATGGGGCCCAAGCTAACAAAATAGGACAGGATAGGAAAGCCGCTGTCTGCCATCCGCAAAAACCCTATCCAAAATGTGCCAACCGACTGATAGGAAAAAGAGGCCCTGAAGTCGCTAGGCTTCAAAAGACTATATCAGCACTCAGGTATATACTGAAGACAGAGCAAAAGATCAACAGATCAGAGACAAAAATGGAATTCAGCTCACCCCCGGCCGGGGATGGCAGAACTCCCAAAAAAACAAGGCAAAACAAAAACAAAACTGAAGTGTACAAAGCAGACCAGAAAAACTTAGCTTTGAGATGCAGGAATCAGACTGGTCTCCAAGAATCCAGCAGGATCACCAGCAAGGCAGAAGGGCGTCGGCTGCCTTATATCCAGTCCTCAATTTCAGCCACCCAGTCATCATCTAGCTGCCCAGGTGTTTGGTAATCAATCTCACTACCTTCCTTCACCAGAGGAGGGAGTTCATCAGACCTCAACGGTGAAGGGAAAAATGAACTCACAACAGTACCTCCCCCTTGAGGAGGGGTCACCGAACCCTCATCCATGCCACCAGGGCGATCTGGGTGAGCCCGATGATAGGCACGCACCAATCTTTCGGCATGAATATCAGAGGCAGAGACCCAGGAATTATCCTCCTGACCATAACCCTTCCACTTAACCAAATACTGGAGTCTCCGTCTAGCCAGACGGGAATCCAGTATCTTCTCTACCTCATATTCTATGTTACCTTCAACCAATACAGGGTCAGGAGGTGCCACCACAGGAACTACTGGTTCAACAAACCTCTTCAACAAGGACTTATGAAACACATTATGAATTTTAAATGTGACAGGAAGAGCCAACCGAAAGGAGACCGGATTAATAATCTCCAAAATCTCCAATAAATCTAGGCTTAAACTTAGGAGAAGCCACCTTCATAGCGATATTTTTTGATGACAACCAAACCATATCACCCACCTTAAACTGGGGACCAACGATCCTACGCAGGTTGGAAAACCGCTGGGCCTTTTCCTGGGAGAGAGACAACTTATCCACTACTTGGTCCCAGATCTGGTGCATTCTCTCCACCACAGTGTCAACACCTGGGCACGCAGAAGGCTCCACCTGCCCTGAAGAAAATTGAAGGTGAAACCCAAAGTTACAAAAAAAAGGTGATATCAAAGTGGCAGAACTAACTCTATTATTTAAAGCAAATTCGGCCAAGGGCAAAAATGAAACCCAATCATCCTGATCGGCAGAAATAAAACATCTCAAATACGACTCCAAAGTCTGGTTTGTTCTCTCCGTCTGCCCATTGGTCTGAGGGTGAAACGCAGAGGAGAAGGACAACTGAATTCCCAGCTTGGAACAGAAAGTCCTCCAAAATCTAGACACAAACTGAACTCCTCTGTCAGATACAATGTTCTCAGGAATCCCGTGCAAGCGAACCACCTGTTGCAAAAACAAGGGCACCAACTCAGAGGAAGATGGCAACTTAAGGAGTGGTACAAGATGGACCATCTTAGAGAATCTATCACAAATCACCCAAATAACAGTCATTCTCTGAGAGACAGGCATATCAGAGATAAAATCCATTGAAATATGGGTCCATGGCCTCCTGGGCACCGGCAAAGGCATCAACAAGCCACTAGAGCGAGAGCAAGGTTTAGACTGCACAAAATTCCTGACATCATGAGACAAGGCGGGCCACCAAAAAGACCAACTCACCAGATCTCTAGTACCAAAAATGACCAGCCAATGCAGAGCAATGAACTTCAGACATCACTCTCTTCCTCCACTGGTCAGGAACATACAACTTTCCACTGGGACAACGCTCAGGTTTGTCCTCCTGAAACTCTTCCAGAGCACATCTCAAATCGGGCAGGATGGCAGAAAGAACTACCCCCTCACCTAAGATGGTAGCAGGCTTAGTCACAACAGGAGAATCGGCAAGGAAACTCCTAGAGAGGGCGTCTGCCTTGACATTCTTAGTGCCCGGAAGAAAAGAGACCACAAAATCAAAACGTGTGAAAAACAAGGCCCACCTAGCCTTTCTAGGATTCAAGCGCTTGGCCGACTCCAGGTAAATCAAATTCAAGTGGTCAGTAAGGACCACGACTTGGTGTTTGGCTCCCTCCAACCAATGTCTCCACTCCTCAAATGCCCATTTCATGGCCAACAGTTCCTGATTCCCCACATCATAGTTACGTTCGGATGGGGAGAACTTTCGGGAAAAGAAAGCACAAGGATTCATTTTAGATGTCACAGGATCTTTTTGGGACAACACCGCTCCTGCACCAATCTCAGAAGCGTCCACCTCCACCTGAAACGGGAGTGAGACATCAGGTTGCCGCAAAACCGGAGCAGAAGTGAATCTTCGCTTCAGCTCCTGAAAGGATGAAACAGCCTCCGGAGACCAATTCAGCACATCAGCACCCTTCCTAGTCAAATCAGTCAATGGCTTGGCAATACCAGAAAAATTAGCTATAAATTTCCGATAAAAATTAGCAAAACCCAAAAACTTCTGGAGGGCCTTCAAAGAGGTGGGCTGAACCCAATCATAAATGGCCTGTACCTTGGCCGGGTCCATTTCAATAGTTGATGGAGACAAAATAAATCCCAAAAATGAAATCCTCTGTACCCCAAAAATGCATTTCGAACCCTTGACATACAGGGAATTCTCCCTCAAAATCCGGAACACAGTCCGAACATGTTCCACATGAGAGTCCCAATTCTTGGAGAAGATCAAAATATCATCCAGATAGATAATCAAAAATGTATCCACAAAGTCTCGGAATATATCGTTCATGAAGCACTGGAAGACAGAAGGGGCATTAGTGAGCCCAAAAGGCATCACCAGGTACTCAAAATGTCCCTCCGGAGTATTAAACGCCGTCTTCCATTCATTCCCATGCTTAATGCGAATAAGATTATACGCCCCCCTGAGGTCAAGCTTGGTAAACCAGCAAGCACCTTTAACTCTGGAGAATAGATCAGAAATCAGGGGTAACGGATACTGATAGAGTTGAGCGAAACGGGTCGAAAAATTTCAAAAGTCGCCGACTTTTGGCAAAGTCGGGTTTCATGAAACGAAACCCGACCCTAGGATGAGGTCGGCCACGAGGTCGGCGACTTACGCGCCAAAGTCGCGTTTCAAAAGTTTGTTTTGCGCTCTTTTTCAGCCAATCAGGATCCACGGACACTGTGGGCAACGTGATGACATAGGCAGGGGTCACCACCATCTTTCAGAAGGGCATGCAAGTGATTGGCTTGCTTTGGTGGGCGTCACAGGGGGTATAAAAGGGCGTGCACGCCGACCGCCATCTTACTTCTGCCGATCTCAGTATAGGGAGAGGTTGCTGCTGATTCTGTAGGGAGAGCGTTAGGCAGGGAAGAAGACAAAAAAACTGCTTCTGCTGCTAGCGATTTGGCCTGCACAACACACCAGTCACTGTGTGTGCAGTGCAAGGGGAGGCTATATAGTGGTGTATCAGTGGTGTTGGTTGTTGGGCTGCCTTCTAAGGCTTCCTGACATTCCTGCATTGCTGTTTACCCACTGCTCCGCAAACTGCTTTTTTAAAAGCAATCCCAATTTTTTTTTTTGTCCTGCTGAGAAGAAAAAAAAACTGCTTCTGCTGCTAGCAATTTGGCCTGCACAACACACCAGTCACTGTGTGTGCAGTGCAAGGGGAGGCTATATTGTGGTGTATCAGTGGTGTTGGTTGTTGGGCTGCCTTTTAAGGCTTCCTGACAGGCTGGCATTGCTGTTTACCCACTGCTCTGCAAACTGCTTTTTTAAAAGCAATCCAATCTCCCTTATCCTCTAGTCACTTTTGTCACAGCTGTGCCATCAAGCCTGTCACATAGCGCTCAGATATTCATTGGGCCTCACACAATCCAAAAGTGCCCAGTGTCCAAAAGTGTGTGCAGAGATTCAAAATCTCCCTTATCCTCTAGTCACTTTTGTCACAGCTGTGCCATCGAGCCTGTCACATAGCGCTCAGATATTCATTGGGCCTCACACAATCCAAAAGTGTCCAGTGTCCAAAAGTGTGTGCAGAGATTCAAAATCTCCCTTATCCTCTAGTCACTTTTGTCACAGCTGTGCCATCGAGCCTGTCACATAGCGCTCAGACATTCATTGGGCCTCACACAATCCAAAAGTGTCCAGTGTCCAAAAGTGTGTGCAGAGATTCAAAATCTCCCTTATCCTCTAGTCACTTTGGTCACAGCTGTGCCATCGAGCCTGTCACATAGCGCTCAGATATTCATTGGGCCTCACACAATCCAAAAGTGTCCAGTGTCCAAAAGTGTGTGCAGAGATTCAAAATCTCCCTTATCCTCTAGTCACTTTTGTCACAGCTGTGCCATCGAACCTGTCACATAGCGCTCAGATATTCATTGGGCCTCACACAATCCAAAAGTGTCCAGTGTCCAAAAGTGTGTGCAGAGATTCAAAATCTCCCTTATCCTCTAGTCACTTTTGTCACAGCTGTGCCATCGAGCCTGTCACATAGCGCTCAGATATTCATTGGGCCTCACACAATCCAAAAGTGTCCAGTGTCCAAAAGTGTGTGCAGAGATTCAAAATCTCCCTTATCCTCTAGTCACTTTGGTCACAGCTGTGCCATCGAGCCTATCACATAGCGCTCAGATATTCATTGGGCCTCACACAATCCAAAAGTGTCCAGTGTCCAAAAGTGTGTGCAGAGATTCAAAATCTCCCTTATCCTCTAGTCACTTTTGTCACAGCTGTGCCATCGAGCCTGTCACATAGCGCTCACATATTCATTGGGCCTCACACAATCCAAAAGTGTCCAGTGTCCAAAAGTGTGTGCAGAGATTCAAAATCTCCCTTATCCTCTAGTCACTTTGGTCACAGCTGTGCCATCGAGCCTGTCACATAGCGCTCAGATATTCATTGGGCCTCACACAATCCAAAAGTGTCCAGTGTCCAAAAGTGTATGCAGAGATTCAAAATCTCCCTTATCCTCTAGTCACTTTGGTCACAGCTGTGCCATCGAGCCTGTCACATAGCGCTCAGATATTCATTGGGCCTCACACAATCCAAAAGTGTCCAGTGTCCAAAAGTGTGTGCAGAGATTCAAAATCTCCCTTATCCTCTAGTCACTTTGGTCACAGCTGTGCCATCGAGCCTGTCACATAGCGCTCAGATATCAGTGGGCCTCACACAATCCAAAAGTGTCCAGTGTCCACAAGTGTGTGCAGAAATTCAAAATCTCCCCTGTCCTATAGACACCTTGTACCTTGTTTTACATTACTATATAGTTTGTTGGATTTTGTCTACATTTCTACCAAAAATGAGGAAGGCTGGTGGAAGAGGCCGTGGAATTGGGCGGGGGTTGGCAGCTGGTAATGATGGTGTTGGTGGTGGATCTGATGGTAGTGGCAAGAGCAAAATAGGACCGAATGCAGGAGGTGTTGAGCCTGCGTCATCGTCTGGCTACATAAGGCCTCGAACGCTTAGTTTTCTAGGAGTTGGCAAACCGCTTTTAAAGCCAGAGCATCAGGAAAAAGTTTTGTCTTACATTGCTGACTCAGCCTCCAGCTCTATCGCCTCCTCTTCTTCAGTTGTAAAAAGTAAAAGCACTGAGTCGTCATTGGAGGCTCATGTTCATGAACCACACCTTTCCTTGTGTCCTTCACCCCAACCAAGATTGAAGGATGACGCAGGCCATACTTCTGATTACTCCATGGAGCTGTTTTCACATACCATGCCTGGATTATCAAGTGAAATGGTGAATTACCCAGGCCAAGATGAATCTGACATGGAGTGCACTGATGCACAGCCGCTGATGGATGATTCTGCTGGTACATTCACTCAGAGCACTACATTGTCCTCGCAGTGTACAGAGCCAGATTCTGACCATGATGAGACTCAGGTGCCCCTTCCCGCACACTATACCACCATACACGGTGACACAGAGGAAGGTGCACATGACATAGAAGAGGAGGTGATGGATGACCCAGTTGTTGACCCAGATTGGCATCCATTGGGGGAAGAGGGTGCTGCTTCCAATAGCTCAGATGAGGAGCATCCACAGCAGACATCGACATCGCAACAGCTATTATCTGGCACTCCAAAGGCAGGTTCCAAACATCAAAAGAGTTGCTGGACAGCTTGTCCAGAGGGTCAAAAGATCACAGCGTGCTAGGCCGCAAAATGTCTGCCAAAGTAGGAAGAGTGCAGTGTGGCACTTTTTTGAACAAAATCCTCATGATCAGGCCAAGGTTATCTGTAAGAAGTGCGCAAAGACCTTTAGCCGAGGGAAAAATCTGAAAAATTTGAATACCAGTTGCATGCTTAGACATTTAACCAGCATGCACTTGCAAGCGTGGACACAACACCAAACCTCAAGTGCCACATGTGCAACTGATCACAACGAAGGTAGTCAGCAACGCTACATTGTTTCCCCCACTGTAAGCCCACCGGTTAGCACAGCAGCAAATGTTGAGGTGTCGTTGCAAGGCCACAGCAGTCAGGGAATCCCACTGTTATATCAACGAAAGACTGATTCTAGGCCATCAGAAAGAACACCAACTCCATCACCATCATCAACCCTCTCTCAGTCCGCCCTGTCCACCGCTACTTCCACCATATGCAGCTCTCAAGTCCAGCTCACCCTCCCAGACACTATGAGTAGGTCAAGAAAGTACTCAGTCTCTCATCCGCGTACACTGGGTTTGAACGCCCACATTGCCAAACTAATCTCGTTTGAGATGATGCCCTTTCGGTTGGTGGAAAGCACAGCTTTCCGCGAACTCATGGCCTATGCAGTACCACGCTATGACCTACCCAGTCGCCACTTCTTCTCTCGCAAAGCCATCCCAGCCCTCCACCATCATGTGAAAGACCGCATTGTCCATGCACTCAAGCAGTCAGTGAGCGGAAAGGTGCACCTCACAACTGATGCATGGTCCAGTCGGCATGGCCAGGGCCGTTACATGTCCATCACTGCGCACTGGGTTAATGTGGTGGATGCAGGGTCCACAGGGGACAGCGGTGGTGGGACAGTGCTGCCTAGCCCACGGTATAGGAAACAGTTGGCTGTATGCGTTCGACCCTCCTCCTCCTCCTCCTCCAGAAGCGAAAGCTTGTCCACAGAGCGCAGTCGTACGAGCACTCCATCTGCAGCTGCCACTGTTGCACACGATGTGTCCCCCTATCGAGCAGCTAGTGGAAAGCGTCAGCAGGCTGTGTTGCAGATGATGTGTTTGGGCAACAGACACACCGCCGAGGTGCTGGCCGAGTACTTGAAGCGACAAACTGAGTCATGGCTGGGCAGTGTACATCTTGAGGCAGGCAAGGTAGTTAGTGATAACGGCCGTAATTTTGTGGCAGCCATAGCCCTTTCAAAACTCAGCCATATACCTTGCTTGGTTCACACCTTGAACCTGGTGGTGCAGTGCTTCCTCAAAAATTATCCGGAGTTAACAGCCCTGCTCCAGAAGGTGCGAAGACTGTGCGCGCACATCCGCCGGTCACCTGTACACTCCGTTCGTATGCAGAAGCTGCAGCGATTGCTCCACCTTCCCAACCACCGCCTCATTATCGACATTGCAACAAGGTGGAACTCCACCCTGCACATGGTGGAGCGGCTGTGCGAGCAGAGGCAGGCCATAATGCATTTGTGGGAGGATACACGGCCAGGCACTTTGAGAGCAGACATGGAGTTGACAGGTGTGCAGTGGTCGAAGCTGAAAGACCTCTGTAAAGTCCTTCAGTGTTTTGAGGAATGCACACGGCTGGTAAGCGCAGACGATGCCATCCTAAGCATGAGCATCCCACTTATGCGTCTGCTCATGCAAACTTTGACGCACCTTAAGGAGCAGGCGTCTGCAGCCAATGTTGATGAGGAGGGAATCCTTGATGACATTCAGCCATTGTCTGCTCAGGGACCTCTCCTGGACTAGGTGGAGGAAGAAGAGGAGGAGGAGGAGGAAGATGGGGATGATTACTTAGGGGAGGAGGATGCATCTCGTGGGGCAAGTGAAAATGTTGGCGTGGCAAGGTATGGTACAGGGTTTGTGCGTGACTGGAGGGATGTGGATTTGCCAGAAAGTGCTCCTCCAACCAGCACTCGCAGTGCATCATTGACACCGGGAACATTGGCCCACATGTCAGATTATGCCTTGCAGATCCTAAAAAGGGACCCACGCATTGCCAAAATGATGAACGATGACGACTACTGGTTGGCCAGCATCCTGGATCCACGCTATAAAGGCAAATTACAAAACATCATGCCACAGGAGAACCTTGACCTAATATTGGCTAATAAACAAGCAACTCTGGTAAATCGGTTGCTTGAGGCATTCCCAGCACACAGCAGCGGTGATGGTTCTCACACGAGCCGTACGGGCCGGGGGCAGCTTGGCAGAGGTGTTCGTGGTGCACACAGCAGAAGTGGCGTTGGAGACAGGGGTTTCATGACAATGTTGTGGACTGATTTTTCAAGTACCGCTCACACAACTGGTAATACTGCATCGATGGAAAGTGACAGGAGACAGCAGTTGTCAACTATGGTTACAAACTACTTTTCCTCCCATATCGATGTTCTCCCACACAGGTCATTCCCCTTTGACTATTGGGCCGCTAAACTGGACACCTGGCCTGAATTGGCACATTATGCCTTACAGGAGCTCGCTTGTCCAGCTGCAAGTGTGCTATCGGAAAGAGTCTTCAGTGCAGCTGGATCAATCCTGACAGAAAAAAGGACCCGTCTGTCAACCCAAAATGTGGATGATCTAACCTTCATTAAAATGAACCACGCATGGGTTTCCAAGGATTTTGTCCCACCTTCCTCTGATGACACATAGGGTGACAGAAAAATGGCTTGGTTTGGTCCACCTCTTCCTGGGACTTGACCTATTTCACCTTTTGCATCAGCTGAATGTCCAACATCAACATATGCCACTTTCTAAAACTCCCTAACTGTGCTGCCTCCCCCCCATGGCCGGAGTCACCACCTAGCGCACGACACCGTGCGAGTGCCGTTGCCCTGGACAGGTGGGTAGGCCGACTCTTGGGCGCGGGCACTGGTACAGGGTCCTTCATAGTGCAATCAAGTGTCTCTGACGGTGGTGGTGCACACCCGCCGTCAGACACACCGCCGTACTATGAGGGGCCCAGTGCCAGTACCGACGCCCACGAGTGGGCCCCCCTTGCTTGGGCAGGGCCCCAGCATTTGCAATCTTTACCTCTCCCTGCTCCTCTGCTGTGTAGTCTGGGCCGTCAAATCCATACTGTGCCTGACACCGTCTGAGCCTGCCTCCTGAGACATATATTTTGAATGTGTACGCTATCCATACATGTTATCCGGGTAAACGGTACCCTTTCTAACCTTTGTGCAATCACGTGCAATCCATACTGGGCCTAACACCGTCTGAGCCTGCCTCCTGAGACATATATTTTTAATGTGTACGCTATCCATACATGTTATCCGGGGATACGGTACCCTTTCTAACCTTTGTGCAATCACGTGCAATCCATACTGGGCCTAACACCGTCTGAGCCTGCCTCCTGAGACATATATTTTGAATGTGTACGCTATCCATACATGTTATCCGGGGATACGGTACCCTTTCTAACCTTTGTGCAATCACGTGCAATCCATACTGGGCCTAACACCGTCTGAGCCTGCCTCCTGAGACATATATTTTGAATGTGTACGCTATCCATACATGTTATCCGGGGATACGGTACCCTTTCTAACCTTTGTGCAATCACGTGCAATCCATACTGGGCCTAACACCGTCTGAGCCTGCCTCCTGAGACATATATTTTGAATGTGTACGCTATCCATACATGTTATCCGGGGATACGGTACCCTTTCTAACCTTTGTGCAATCACGTGCAATCCATACTGGGCCTAACACCGTCTGAGCCTGCCTCCTGAGACATATATTTTGAATGTGTATGCTATCCATACATGTTATCCGGGGATACGGTACCCTTTCTAACCTTTGTGCAATCACGTGCAATCCATACTGGGCCTAACACCATCTGAGCCTGCCTCCTGAGACATATATTTTGAATGTGTACGCTATCCATACATGTTATCCGGGGATACGGTACCCTTTCTAACCTTTGTGCAATCACATGCAATCCATACTGGGCCTAACACCGTCTGAGTCTGCCTCCTGAGACATATATTTTGAATGTGTACGCTATCCATACATGTTATCCGGGGATACGGTACCCTTTCTAACCTTTGTGCAATCACGTGCAATCCATACTGGGCCTAACACCGTCTGAGCCTGCCTCCTGATGTATAGACATATATTTTGAATGTGTACGCTATCCATACATGTTATCCGGGGATACGGTACCCTTTCTAACCTTTGTGCAATCACGTGCAATCCATACTGGGCCTAACACCGTCTGAGCCTGCCTCCTGAGACATATATTTTGAATGTGTACGCTATCCATACATGTTATCCGGGGATACGGTACCCTTTCTAACCTTTGTGCAATCACGTGCAATCCATACTGGGCCTAACACCGTCTGAGCCTGCCTCCTGAGACATATATTTTGAATGTGTACGCTATCCATACATGTTATCTGGGGATACGGTACCCTTTCTCACCTTTGTGCAATCACGTGTAATCCATACTGGGCGTGAGAACGGCTGGCGAGCTGTTAAGCAAGCTACAGCACCTGTGGTTTGCACACGTAAGTTTTTCATTTTTTCAGGAATGACGGTTAGGCCTAATTCCGGAACTGCGGTTGACCTGCACTTACTGGGAAATCATTGTTCGCGGGTAATAATTGTAATCAGTGATCCCCATCACTAACGTTGTTCAGCGGGTTATCTGCACCTGTAAGCGACAAACGCTGGCCTTTTCAGTGTAGCGCACATGCAGCCACGGACATGTAAGGGCATGACACACCAGTTATTGGCCAATCTCATGTGCCAGAGCCTCACGTGTCCCTCTAGTAAGCCGGACTCGGACCGCGGGGCATGACGGAGTCTCGTTCGTTAACGGAATTAAGCTTGCAATGTGTGCATCTGTTCTGTAGCTGGCATGGTTGAGGTTTCCCAGGTGGAGTCGAATTTAACCGTAGGCTCCACTCCTGGTGGTGCCCTTCTGGACATTCCTTTAAGGTTCAGCTTTGCAACCATACTGCCCACGTAAAACAAACACTTTGCCTTCATGAACGCTGTTTGGAGGGTCATGACTCGTGGGAATAAAGCCGCCCAATCAGTTAACCTGCTAGAGAGATCCTTCGTTGCTCCCAAGCATGACATCACACTCCCTAGGAAGAAGGTAATGCCACTGTGGCGACCGTACTCCTGGGGGCGACACAAGTGCACTGATGCCCAACCACTGCTCGATGAATCTGCTGGTACATTGACCCAGACCACTACATTCCCCTCGCACGGTACACGACCTGAATCTGACCCTGATGAAACTCAGGTTACCCTTCCCATATACAGTTCCATCTTACACGGTGACAAAGAGGAAGCTGCAGATGAAAGTGCAGGTTCGGCCCACCCGCCATCAGACACACCACCGTACTATCAGGGGCCCTGTGCCAGTGCCGTCGCCAACGAGTGGGCCCCCCCCTGCTTGCTCAGGATCACAGCACTTGCAAAGTTGAAATACTGTGCAGTGAGATGGAAGATGGGGACGACGAGGAATCCAGACAAGTACAGGGATTCCCTAGCGAGGAGACTTATTTGATTGTTTTCAATGTTGGGACAGCAATTTTTGGGGAGCACTATACTCTGGAGAATGATAGATGGGGCCCATCATACACTGGAACATTCCAAAGGTGGACATCAGACACTGGAGCAGCATTTACAGGGCCCATTATACACTAGAGCATTAGAAATGGGGCCCATTATGTTTGGAGCAATATTTGGGCCCATAAGACAGTGGAGCTTCATCCATGGGGACCAACATATACTGTAGCATTATGTGGAGCTCATCATATACTGTTTCAAACATTATATGGGACCAATGATTCTGTATGGAGAAATAGATGGGCCTCGTCATGAGATGTAAAAAGTGAGGTATTTTTCATTGTACTATACCGCTATTTCTCTGCCGTATCGGAGCATGATGAGTTCTGGTATGTGTTAAAGGGGCGCTCTTTCGCCCAGGGCACATGAAAACCTGCAGCCAGCCCTCCCCCCCACAACTTTAGCCAAATAACCCCCATTTTTCAGTGCGTAACTTGTATTATGAAGTTAATTAAGGTTGACAAGCTTAAGTAAGATGAATTGATGCTTTTGGCATTCAAATGGGCACTGTAGGTGTGTTTCCTGTCCTCCTCTCACTGCCGACTTTTATTCCCCATTGACTTACATTGGGTTTCGTGTTTCGGGACGACCCCGACTTTTCCCTATAATCGGACGATCTTGCTCGACCCGACTTTTGGAAAAGTCGGGTTTCACGAAACGAAACGCGACCCTAAAAAACCAAAAGTCGCTCAACTCTAGATACTGATATTTAACAGTAATTTTGTTGAGGGCACGATAGTCAATACAAGGCCTTACTGAACCATCCTTTTTAGCCACGAAAAAAAACCCAGCACCTAAGGGTGAAGAGGATGGTCTAATATGACCCTTCTCCAACGACTCCTTAATATAGGATCACATAGCCTCGTGCTCGGGTGCAGATAAATTGAAAAGCCGACCCTTGGGGAATTTACACCCCGGGTTCAGCTCAATTGCACAGTCATAACTCCTATGAGGAGGCAAAGACGCAGACTCATTCTCACTAAATACATCATAAAAGTCAGCCAAATAGTCAGGAACATCAAGCGACTGGGGAGAGGTGGAGAAAACAGGAGCATCACTAAGGGCACACCGACAACCCCAACTCACCACAGACAAAGATTTCCAATCCAGAACAGGATTATGGATTTGCAACCAGGGAAACCCCAGAACAATGGTATCATGCAAATTATGCAACACCAAAAATCTGCAATTTTCTTGATGGTCTGGGGCGACCCGCATTACCACCTGGGTCCAAAACTGAGGTTTATTCTTTGCCAAAGGAGTAGCATCAATACCCCTCAAAGGTATAGGCATCCACAGAGGTGTCATAGGAAATCCACAATGTTTAGCAAAATCCAAGTCCATCAGGTTCAGAGCTGCTCCTGAATCCACAAAAGCCTTGGCGGAAAATGTGGACAGGGAGCAGATCAGAGTAATTGCCAGAAGAAACTTAGGTTGAACACCACCCACAGAAAACGTGTGTGCACAACGTTTCTCTCGTTTAGGGCAGACAGAAATAATATGCGAGGCATCTCCACAAAAAAAACACAGCTTATTACGCCTTCTGAACTACTGACGTTGCGCCCTAGACAAAACTCTATCACATTGCATAGGTTCAGACATTTGTTCAACAGGTGGTAACATCTCTCGTGTAGTTTTGCGTTCACGTAAACGCCGATCCACCTGAATGGCTAATGATGTAGAATCGTCAAGACCTGAGGGAACAGGAAATCCCACCATAGTATCTTTTACAGTTTCTGACAAACCCTTCCGAAAGAGGGCTGCCAAGGCACAATCATTCCAGGTAGTAAGGACCGCCCACTTTCGGAATTTTTGACAGTACAACTCTGCCGAATCCTGACCCTGGCTTAATGCCAACAGGGTCTTTTCAGCCTGATCAATAGCATTAGGTTCATCATACAACAACCCCAAGGCTTGAAAAAATGCGTTCACATTATTCAGAATAGGATCATCAGGTTTCAAAGAAAACGCCCAATCCTGGGGATCGCCGCGCAGCAAAGAGATGACAATTTTAACCTGCTGCGCGGAGTTCCCCGACGAGTTAGGCTTCAAGGCAAAAAATAATTTACAATTATTCTTGAAATTCAAGAATTTAGACCGATCCCCAAAAAACACATCAGGGGCATGAATCTTTGGTTCAGCAGCATGTGAATGAGCAAGATAGGCGGAAATTCCCCGCACTTCAGCAGCGAGCTGCTCCACACGATCAGACAATTGCTTCATCTCCATTGAGAGAAAAATTCCCCCTATGGCCTCAGAGATATAGAGGAAAAAATATGCGCAAAAAAAAAAAATTCTGACCCCTTTTTTTTTTTTTTACAATTCTCTCCTGCTATTGAGTACCCTAGGATCTGCGGTATGGCTGGTGATTCTGTTATGATGAGTCACCGAAGGAGGAAAAAACAAAATACTAGCTAAGTCCAGAAAAACCAGAGAGGTTGGCAGCTATCGGATTGCGGCCCCTGAACCTATCCACAACAACTAGCAGTAGCCATGGGGGGTTCCTACGGTGCCCTAGACCCCTCGATAACAGCCGGAGAACTACATAGCCTAAAGACAGAAAGGGGAAAAACTAAACTGCCCCAGAGCAGACCCCAAAACAATAGGCAGCCCCCAACATATAATGACGGTGAAGCAAGATGAAAACACTAACACAGATAGAAAGATAGGTTGAGCAAATGATGGGGCCCAAGCTAACTAAAAAGGACAGGATAGGAAAGCCACTGTCTGCCATCCGCAAAAACCCTATCCAAAATGTGCCAACCGACTGATAGGAAAAACAGGCCCTGAAGTCGCTAGGCTTCAAAAGACTATATCAGCACTCAGGTATATACTGAAGACAGAGCAAAAGATCAACAGATCAGAGACAAAAATGGAATTCAGCTCATCCCCGGCCGGGGATGGCAAAACTCCCAAAAAACAAGGCAAAACAAACACAAAACTGAAGTGTACAAAGCAGACCAGAAAAACTTAGCTTTGAGACACAGGAATCAGACTGGTCTCCAAGAATCCAGCAGGATCACCAGCAAGGCAGAAGGGCGTCGGCTGCCTTATATCCAGTCCTCAATTCCAGCCACCCAGTCATCATCTAGCTGCCCAGGTGTTTGGTAATCAGCCTCACTACCTTCCTTCACCAGAGGAGGGAGTTCATCAGACCTCAACGGTGAAGGGAAAAATGAACTCACAACAGCATCTACTTCCGGGGCCGCTCATTAACTTCCGGGTTATTCACTCCACTGCTTGGCAATTTTCGGCCAGCGTTGGTAGTGTTCGCGCAGTGATGTCAGGGTTCACCCCAGGCTGAGCCATGAACTGTGGTGAACCCTGACATCATCGCATGAACACTGCCTGAAAAAGCCGAAGACCGCCGAGTGCATTGGTACCCAGTTTAAGTGATCAAACAATAATTTAATGTCCACAATCGTAGTAAACAAAACGTTTTGTTCTTACATCAGTTACAGATTAAAGAACACTTATTAGGTCAGTAAACCGAATCAAAAGAAAAACCCGAATTTTTGGTCAAAAAATGTAAAAATTAAATAAAATATATAAATAATAAAAAAGTCATAAAACAGATGTAAGATTAAAATACCTTTATTGAGTAATAGTAATACAAATACATATAAAAAAGATATAAAAAAGATGTGTGCTCAAAAGAATTTTATATACACCTATATAGGTTAATAAAGCACAGCGTTCCCCATTAATAAACAACTATATTTTATCCCTCTATATATTAGCTCCTTAAATGAGTGACATAGAATATACAGAGCCCATATAGGCTCAAACAAGTGTCTGTGCATAAAACCGTGTGGTAATGCAAAACAATCAACAAAGAGAGGAACCAATATGATGGTATAAAGTGCAAAAAATGCAAAACACAAAAATAAATATAAAAAAGTGAATGTGGGGGAAAGGAGGGAAGAATAGAGGGTATATACCTTGGAGGAACGCTGCTGGATGAGCTACACAGGTATATTAAGGGAATTATAACCATTTTATTATTTATTGTTATATATATATAATATATAATTATTTTTTTTTTTTTTTGTGTTTTTTGTGGTATTGCCTTAAAATCAGGTTAATTTGAGCCATCACTTATTAGGTCAGGTGGACTAATACATTTGGCTGAAGATCAGTAGATCTAATAATCTTCAACCAAATATATTGGTTTATTTACTCAAGCGAAATGTCAATCTCCTCTCCATATTGGGGCAAGCTATACAGTTACAACAGGGAAAAAATCCCTTTTATTACCCTCCGTGCCAAAGTAGTTAGGTGTGTTGGCTAAGTTACTTGTGACACATAAGAACCAGCTGTGTGCTGAATGTATTACAAAGATCCTAAAGAAGGAGCAGACCTCATTCATGGCTGACATGAGGTCTATAATTGGGGAAGACGCGCTAAGCACAGTTTCCAGTCCAGTTCCCCCTCAGACAGTACAGGTCATGTCCCATCATAAGAGAGAAAGGTGGGAAATGGAAGTATCATCAGAGAAAGATGAAGGTTCTTATGATCGGTACCAATATCTGGAGGGTGGAGAGGAAATGCCTCAGGTTCTCCCAGAGGAAAGGAATAAAGATTATTTCTCATCCGACGATACAGAACGAGTACAATGAAAACTGAGGAAGCACAAATGGCTCACTCAATACAGGATGAAATGTTTAGGGGCTGTGAACCCAGAGAAACAGAGTCTTTCCAGCTAACAAACACATTAGAGCCATGATAATGGAAGAGTGGGAAGATAAACAAATAGCTAAAAACGAGACCCTCCTACTACTTACAGCGATTCTAATAAATACTTTCCATTGAGTTCTCCTTCAATGGAAGTCTTCAAACAGAGGCTGGACAGACATCTGACTGGGATGATTTAGCGAATCCTGCTTTGAGCAGGGGGTTGGACCAGATGGCCCAGGAGGTCCCTTCCAACTCTATGATTCTAAGGTGGGCTTATCATAACAGAGGTACAGTGAGGAGACGTTATCTAGCCATATTACGGCCTATCACTCAGCCCGCCTTCCCGCCGAGGTTGGCACCCTAACATTGCGATATGGCGGCCACGCTCACTGCCGGCTTACACTCAATGACCTAAATACGCCCTACCTATATAGTGGTTATGGAAAGTATTCAGACCCCTTTACATTTTTCACTCTTTGTTTCATTGCAGCCATTTGGTAAATTCAGACAATTTCATTTTTTTCTCATTAATGTTCACGCTGCACCTCATCTTGACTGAAATGTAGACATTTTTGCTAATTTATTAAAAAAGAAAAACTGAACTATCACATGGTCATAAGTATTCAGACCCTTTGCTCAGACACTCATATGTAAGTCTCATGCTGTCCATTTCCCTGTGATCCTCCTTGAGATGGTTCTACTCCTTCATTGGGGTCCAGCTGTGTCTTTTTTTTAATCGTTGTTTTTATTGAATGCAAAAAAATGTTCCTACATATATCCATGCAGATAATGTTTGAGGCATATGTAACATAAACCTCCTCATTAGAGATCGCATTGGTACACAGAACAATAGATAAAGACAAACCTGAAAAACCGGGGAAGGGAAAAAAGGAGAAGGAAGCGGGGGGCATGTCAAACACAAGCATAATGTTTACCCATCAGACATCCAGCACGTGTGTCCAACCTTAAGTTCAGGACCCACTGTCACCAAAGTACACCCCAAACACCCCGAAGTGTCTCTCCGCAGCGGTTCTCCCAGAGACATGATTGGACAGGTGTCTCCCCAATTGTAGTAGTTGCTCCTGGTACCAGACTGTCGGCTGAGAACAGGTCTTAATATTGCTGTGGATGTGCTGTGGGAGCAGAGAGATGAAGCTTTCCCAAGTTTCGAAAAAGGCCTGCACCCTTCCCTCTTTATGTAAAGAGACCTCAACCCAGTCCATTTGAAGCAAGAACGACAGCTTCTCTAGAAAGATATTGAAAGGAGGGGCATGGTCGTGGATCCATGTCTGTAAAATGGCCTTAGTACTGGCAGCCGCCACCCAATGCAGTAGTTTACAGGCCCCTGGAGAACAGGTGAAATTATCTGGTTTTAGGTATCCAAATATGGCCCATAAGGGTTCATCAGGAACAAAGTTTGTCAGATGTGTGGCGGTGTATTGCCGTATTCTTTCCCAAAATAGTCTAATGACCGGGCATGCCCACAAGCAATGAAACAGGTTGGCTTCTAGGGAATGGCATGTAAAACATTTAGAAGTTGTGCACAACCCCATTCTATGACCTTTTGCGGAGTCAGGTAAGAGCCGTGACAGATTTTCAATCTCATTTCTAGGAAACGGGCTGAAGGGAGGAATTTGTAGGCTGGGTCTAGAGCTTTCAGAATAGTGTCGCAAGACATGCTGGGGTCTTCAGTCTGCCATTTTGTTAGTGGAAATTGGAGTTGTTCATAATCCAGAGCTGCATGGATGAATTTGTAATTAGTGGCTATTTGGCCAGATGGAGAATTAGATTTCGTGAGCCATCTAAGCACGGATGGTCTCCATTCATAGTCAGAAAGATGTGCTAACACTTTTGTTCCATAGCTTTTACCTTGCAATATTAGAAGGGAGGGAATATGGCAGTGGGATATTTACATTTCAACTCCTCTATTGAGTATATCCATCGTTCCTCGGGGTGGACTAAGTGCTTAGTAGTTGTTATACCTTAGGAGTACCACTGGTAGAAGACAGGGTGAGAGTGCCCGTCCTGAAAGTGGGGTTACCAATAAGTGGAAGAAGAAGAGACATCCAGGCAGAGAGCTGGAAATGTTAACGTAGTTTCCACCATACCCTCCATGTAGACATTAAAAGGGGGTTAGCTCTCATGAGTGTAAGGGGGTAAGATATGATGTATTTCATGCTCCACTTCCCTCTGATTGTCTTCCAGTTCTAAATGTTTACAGACGTGTTTTATGATAATTGCCTGCGGTACTGCTATATGTATAACTATGTATTACTGCTCATTACTTATGGTATTGCCACTTGAATGTGTTACCATTGTATAGAAAACTGTATATATTGACTTGCATTCCTGTATTATAATGCTTACATATTATGTGTTCTTTGTATATGTACAGTCAGGGATAGGTAGTGCATCCTTCTTGGGATATTAGAGAAGGACACTCTTACTATATAGCTTCCCCTATAGACCAGGTAGTTGTAATTATGTTGCGGACCACTAGAGGGGGTATACTAGTGGGGCCTGATAGGAGGTTCTTAGAGGGTTATTTGTAGGAGGGGCTGCTGAGAGTTAAGGTTAGTGATGAAGAGTGGTTTAGTCAGATGGGGCCAGGGTGCCCAAGTGTCCACATGGGCTATAGGGCCAGACAGCTCGGCAGTCACATAAAATTAAGTCGTTATTGTCCACGTTACCCACGGCCACTGCATGCCTAAGCAGTGGGTCAGAATCGGAAAAGGAAGATGTGGCATTTTACCGCCTGTGCCAATGCTTTTAGGGCAGAAGTTGGCTGGACTAAGGAGATGAAAGGAGTTGGAGCTTCGACAAGATCAGTACAGACAGGCCGGATGCTTCACTAGGGGTCACCAAACGTAGTGATTGATGAATTCATGTCTGGGGTGAAACAGGCTGAAAGAAATGTCATTATAGTGAGGTCAGGCCTGGAAGGAACTGGGAAGCAGTCTAGTACGGTCCAGTCCGGGCGTTTACTGCACAGAAGTGACAACAAGCAAAGGAAAGATCAGGAAGCAAGAAAATGTTATGATGTACCAACTGTGGATGTAACGTGCAAAATTCTAAGTAGAGAAAGTGTTAAAGTTGTCTCGGACTGTGTCTCCATTGATGGGGGTCGCATTAGAAGAGAGACTGCTATGGCCTGGGAAGTGCCCGGGTGAAACTGAATCTGGAGATGCAGGTATGCCGAGAATAGTATTGTTTCATGTAGGGGAAGGACTGGACACAGCTGTCACCGGAATACAGGTCACGACTACAGTCCTGTCCCTCCCTTATACTTCAGTCAGCAATTCCGTATAAGGGAGATGTAGAAGGGTAGGGAGAGCCAGTGCCGGGGTAAGACAGCTCCAGGTCATATTGGGCATAATAAGACATTCCTCTCAGCCAGTCCACCACCACCCGGTACAGGGATGCTAAGGTATAGTGTCAAATGTCAGGGAAATTTATCCCCCCGTTTCGCCGCAATAATTGGAGTATTTTGAAGGCTATACAGGGCATTTTTCCCTCCCAGATGAATGAGTGATACAGATAGTTAATTGGGATAGTATGGAAGAGGTAGAGGAGACGTGGGAATTCCGTCATCTAAATTAAGTTGGCTCTGCCTAGATATGACAAGTTAAAATCTTTCCATTTCACTAAGGTAGATTCTACGTTTTTAAGATATGTATTAATATTAGTTTTCTATAATTTAGCTGGGTGTTTTGTCACCTGTATTCCCAAGTATTTTAGTGAGCCATTAGTAAATTGACACGGGAACCTTAATGCCCGCAAAGGTTTGAAAGGTTTGAAATGCGAATGTTTGCCACGCTGCTGCATCCCTGAGTAAATCCTGTCTTAGCCTCACATAGGCCATGTAGCAGCATCTGCAGTCAGTTCGCCAGGATCCTCACCAAGAGTTTATAGTCGTGGTTGAGGAGAGCTGCTCCATAAAGGCTGATACCCCCATAAGATGCTCCATAGAATAATATGCCCCATATGCTGCTCCATAAAGGTTGATGGCCCCAATAGATGCTCCATAGAATAATATGCTGCCCCATAAAGGTTGATGGCCCATAAGATGCTCCATAGAATAATATGCCCCATATGCTGCTCCATAAAGGTTGATGGCCCCATAAGATGCTCTATAGATATATATGCCCCATATAATGTTGAATAAATGTTGATGGCCCCATAAGATGCCCCATAAGATGCTCCATAGATATATATGCACCATATGCTGCTGTGATTAAAAAAAATGACATACTCACCTCTCACCGCTGGGGGCCAGATGACGGTGTCATGAGCAGGTGCGGATACTGGCATGCTATGGGGGCCAGGTGCTAGTGTCGCCACTTGCTCAGGGCCCCGACACCTGTGATATTCACCTGCGGTACCACGTGACGGCTGAACACAGGAAGATCTGCGGCACCGGAAACCATCTGAGAAGCAGGGAAGTGCAGAGACCGCGCCAGGAGGGGGTGAGTATGATCTGACAGCCGCCGGCTCCTGTGCTCCCCCTCCCCCGCCTACCCCCTGAGACAATGACTCGAGAATAAGCTGAGAGGGGCACTTTCAGCCTAAAAAAAATGAGCTGAAAATCTCAGCTTATAAGCGAGTATATACGGTAAATAAATTTAACTCACTACCTGATTTGACATTTCCATGAAAAAAATCACTGATAATATAAAATCATTGGAAGACAATATATATTCAAGACTAAAGACACTAAGGACTATAAAAACAATCAAGTATATAATTGGAATAAATCTTCTTTTCATGGTTCCTCTAAAAAATCCATCTTGAGAAATGATGTGAACGCTTCCAAGCCTGGTTATAAACGCAATAAAACCGTCTATTTTTCTTCATCTGAATACCGTAGCTCGGATTATGACACTGGTCATTCCTCACATAGTATGACTGTGGATACACGTGACCCTCGTAATTTTTCCACTGTTGCAACAAAAAACACAATGTGTGTAGGAGAGAAGGACGGAGACAGAGAAAACCGTCCATGGAGACGCTATCCTACGAGGCACAGGAAAACAACTTAGTAAAAGCCATTGATAGTTTTTCTTATGTCCTGATTCTGACCCCTGTGGTTTTATCTAAAGCACAAATGGAAGTTTTATCAAAAGGACTGAATTCTGTACCGAGCAAAAAGTTCAACTTATTCCAGACCATCAAAGATGTTAATAAACTTACGAGGTTGTTAACCGTCAAAAGACACTTTTTTCTCTGTGGATCAGCAATGTATTTTTCCAACATTTGAACCTGCTTCAGCACCTATGACTACCGCATTATTTTCACTTGAGGAACAGAAAGCCATTTGTACATTATCATCTCTTCAGGATCCAAAATGCAATCCATGTTCTGTTCAAGACAATGACATTTTTGTTTCTACTCAGAATTCGACTTATTACCCTTTACAATCAAGGGTTCCTTCTCTTGATGTTTTCCAATCATTGGTTGAAAAAGAACTGAAAGCACTGGATGCCAAAATTGACATAAATCATGTTAATAATTTGTCTATTAATCTAATGCTGTCCAGTAATTACAGTGCAACTCCAACATTGTGATACGTCAATCTGACAAAGGGGGTTGTAGTGTGGAAAAGCCACACGTGCCGGCATCATAAATTCTAAAGCCAGCAAATGGCTATTACCAGATCATGAGATTATTCCTGGTTTCCATGGTCTACCCAAGACTCAAAAATATCTTTCCACCACCTTTACGTCCTATCATTTCTAGAATTGGATCTTTACATGAGAATTTGAGTTCTTGGGTGGACGATCATTTAAGCCCTCTTGTGTCCAGAATCCCGGGGATTTCCAGGATACCTTGTTGGTCTTGCGGGTTTTTGAGCATTTTCATTGGCAAGAGGATTTTCAATTTTTTACATGTGACGTTGTTATCCTATATTCTCCTATTCCCCACAATTTGGCTGTACGTGCGATTATTCACCATTTAGATTGTTACAGCAATGATTCTGATCATCTTAAGTCATTTATCATTGAGTCTCTTACATATTTGTTAAAACATAATTTTTTCCTGTTTAACAATGAATTTTTTTTGTTGCAGGTCCTTGGTGCCCCAATGGGCTCAAAATTCTCCCCAACATTAGCCTTTCTCTATATGGCTTGGTGGGAGGAATTATATTTATTTTCTGATTCCAATCCTTTTTGTATAAATCTTGTTTTTTCTGGTAGGTATGTGGATGATTTACTGCTCATTTGGCGCGGTTCCCATCTGATTTGTCTTCCCTTCATAAGTATCAGAATTCTAATATTTTGAATCTTTCTTTTACTGTCAGTAATATAAATACCCAAGTCTGCTTCTTGGACATTTTTCTTATGGGCGATCCCACCCTCCATTGTATTCACACCACTATCCATAGGAAGGAGAATTCTGGTAATTCTCTGTCACTTTCTTCATCTTCTCATCCCCATCATACAACTAAGGCGATCCCTTACGGCGAGTGGTTATAGTAACCTGAACATCAAGCGTGCATTTAATAACGCTTCCAATAAACCCAGCGCATTAGAACCGACTAAAACATCATCTGTTATTCATTTTAAGTCCGACTCTATTATCACCTTTTCCGCGTCTTACAGCCCAATATAATCGAATAATATCTATAATTAAGAAATATTTACCAGTATCAGGAGGACAAATTGCGGCATATTATCAGTACAGGCTGCGGTCCGTGGCCAGACGGGGTTGCAGTTTAGCTAATGCTCTTTCCCCTAGACTATTAAAGCCAATGTCTACTCCTAAATCTTGGTCGTCCATTTCTGGTTTCTATAAGTGTGCCGGTAGTAGATGCAATGTTTGCACGCATGCGATAGACAGAAAAAAGGTTTTTCAATCATCAGACGGTAAATCGTACGACATCACCTCATTTATCAATTGTGACCCCCAATCCGTACTTTATTGTATTTGCTGTACACTGTGTGGGATAAATTACATCGGATGTAACACACGGAAAATAAAAACAAACGTATTGCCGAGCACTTGACCAATCTTCCCAATAAGAATGTGGCTTATTCGGGGGCTGCCAAGCACTTTGTTAATGTTCACAGAGGAGATGGTTCTAATTTTACCTTTTATGCGTTTGCGAAGGTTTATAATCCGACCAGAGGAGGCAATAAACACAAACTTCTGACTATACGTGAAGCATATTGGATCTTGAAGCTTGACACTAAACACCCCAGAGGCATGAATTTGAGAAACTATTTGTTTATATTAGTTTTCCTGCCATATTATTTTATGTTTTCTTTTCATGGCTGTACAATTATCATGTTAATAATTTTTATATCATCAGTTTTTGTTATTTAAGACAGGATCAGTGTTGGGTCCATTGACTATTGTATTGTGTCTTTCCAATCCCAGGTTCATTCGCTCACAACTAGGGATGAGCGAGTATACTCCTTAGGATTCGGTACTCGGCAAGTAATGAGATACTCATGGTACTCGAATCCTAGCAAGTAAGTTTCACTGCTCACCTCGCAATATTCGGATCTCCCACCTGGCATGCGCTAACCAATCACAGTAAAGCCGCCGCCTTCTTTATTGTGGCATTACTGTGATTGGCGGGCCGCGCAGCATCACTGTATCGCTGGAGCCCCTGGAGAGCGGTCATTATTAATGGGATTACAGCAGAAAGGTCAGTATACAGTAGGTTACTTTATTATTTTAATTTTTTTTACAGGTGATAATAATATAATAATAAATTTTATTTCTATAGCGCCAACATATTCCGCAGCACTTTACATTTCAGAGGGGACTTGTATAGACAATAGACATTACAGCATAACAATAATCACATAGATCATAACATACCAAGAGGAGTGAGGGCCCTGCTCGCAAGCTTACAGTCTATGAGGAAAGAGGGAGACACGAAAGGTGGGTGGTAACAGTTGCCCTGATTGTTTGGACCAGCCATAATGTTAAGTGTGTAACAGTACAGACACAGAGGGCTAATGGATGCATAAAGCATGTGGGAACATGATGCGAGGAACCTGGCCATGGTAAAAACTTTTGACTGGGCCACACAGGGATAGATTAGGTTAATGCATTGAGGCGGTAGGTCAGTCTGAATAAATTCTTTTTCACAGCACACTTAAAATTGTAGGGATTGGGGACTAATCGTATTGACCTGGGAAGTGCATTCCAAAGAATTGGCGCAGCACGTGTATAGACTTGGAGACGGGAGTGGGAGGTTCTGATTATTGAGGATGCTAACCTCAGGTCATCAGCAGAACGGAGGGTGCGGGATGGGTGGTATACTGAAGCAAGGGGAGATGTAGGGTGGTGCTGAGCCATGGAGGGCTTTGTGGGTGAGGGTAATAAGTTTATACTGAATTCTGGACTGGATGGGTAGCCAGTGTAATGACTGGCACAAGGTAGAGGCATCGGTGTAATGATTGGCGAGGAATATGATCCTGGCTGCAGCATTCAGGACAGATTGGAGGGGGGAGAGTTTGGTAAGAGGGAGACCGATTAGAAGAGAGTTACAATAGTCGATACGAGAATGAATAATAGAAACAGTAAGAGTTTTTGCGGAATCAAAAGTAAGAAAAGGTCGAATTCTAGAAATATTTTTGAGGTACAGATAACAAGAGCGAGCCAGTGATCGGATGTGGGGGGCAAAGGAAAGCTCGGAGTCAAGTATGACCCCATGACAGCGGGCATGCTGCTGGGGAGTAATAGTGGAATCACACGGAAATGGCAATGTCAGGTATAGGTACATTAGTAGCGGGTTTAAACACAAGGAGTTCAGTCTTTGACAGGTTCAGGTGATCAATGGCTTTGGGGAATTAGGTGTGTGCACTGAGTATGTACTCTATGTTATGTGCTGTATGTTATGTGTATGTACTGTATGTTATGTGTTGTATGTTCTGTATGTCTTTTTCTTTTTACACATTCACCCCATTAGCCGGATGATGGGAATACTACTTTCCCATCATCCACTAATGCTGTCACTGTAGCGGGCATAGCCAGATGGGACAAGTAGTCCCATCGGACGATGCCTGCACAGCCCGCACAAGCCCCGCACACACACACACAGCCCCAAAAACCCGCGTACACATTCTCCACGCACACATAGTCTCCGCCCACACACATTCTCTGCCCATTACTCGCATTTCCAATAGACTTACATTGGAGTCGCTACTCGTTACGAGTACCCGAGTGCTAGGAGCTACTCGTAATGAGTACAGCGAGTCCGAGTATTTCACTACTCGCTCATCCCTATTCATAACTGGTGCATAATTAATGTCATTATTATTCACATGATTTTGATTGGTTTTCTGTTGTATATGATGCTTATGTCAGTTTGTTTTTCTATATCCTATGAGTAAGGGCTCTTGTAACGTGCCAGAAACGCCTTAGGTGTTTGAGGTTTTTAAACCGGTTTCACATGCTGCTATAAAGTTTTTCTTCTATTTTTACATAGGTGGTGTGCCGAATCCATTCCTCGTTTTTTTGTTACGAGGTATATAGTTTGAAGTCTGGGGTCTGCCAATATGTGGATAGTTTTCTCTTTCGGATAACATGATACATGATTTTAGTTTTTTTGTCTAGTCTCGCTTGAATATAGGTTAATATTAACTAGTCTCCTGATGAGTCGCCTTCGGTGAGGACGATGAAACCCATAGAAATGAGAGGCTTGGAGAGTGAGTGTGTAAACGTCACCTCACTCTATATACTGAGATGTGGTGTACATTTTTTTTCTATTAGTCACCTACTGACTAACCTTCAGGGGGTGAATTATGGGTATAGTTTTATATCTGGAATTAATAAAGTTTAGTTTTATCATTTTGTCAGCAAACATGAGGAATGACAAGAGACAACCCATTTAAGAAAATTCAGTTTTGGCTAAAATTATTCCAACATTATGAACATAAAAAAGGCTTCTCCCCTATGTGACGTCTCTGATATTTATTAACAGTTGATTTCCAAGTAAAATATTTCCCACATTAAGAAAATGAAAAAGACTTCTTCCCTGTGTGACTGCTCTGATGTCTAACAAGAAGCGCTTTCTGGTTAAAACATTCCCCACATTGTGAACAGGAAAATGGCTTCTCCCCTGTGTGTGTTCTCTGGTGACTAACAAAATTCCCTTTATGGTTAAAATATTTCCCACATTCTGAACAGTTAAAAAGCTCCCCTGTGTGGGTTCTTTGATGGCTACAAAGATCTATTTTCCATTTAAAACATTTCCCACATTCTGAACATGAAAAAGGCTTCTCCCCTGTGTGAGTTCTATGGTGATTAACCAAATGTGATTTATGGCTAAAACATTTCCCACATTCTGAACATGAAAAAGGCTTCTCCCCCGTGTGAGTTCTCTGGTGTTTAACAAAATGTGATTTCTGGATAAAACATTTCCCACATTCTGAACATGAAAAAGGCTTCTCCCCTGTGTGAGTTCTCTGGTGATTAACCAAATGTGAATTATGGCTAAAACATTTCCCACATTCTGAACATGAAAAAGGCTTCTCCCCTGTGTGAGTTCTCTGGTGTCTAACAAAATGTGATTTATTTGCAAAATATTTTCCACATTCTGAACAGGAAAAAGGCTTCACCCCTGTGTGAGTTCTCTGGTGTGTAACAAGATTCCCTTTATGGGTAAAACATGTCCCACATTCTGAACAGGCAAAAGGCTTCTCCCCTGTGTGAGTTCTATGGTGATTAACAAGATGTGATTTCTTGTTAAAACATTTCCCACATTCCGAACATGAAAATGGCTTCTTTGCTTTAGGAGCAGTTTGTTTTTTAATGCCTATTTTGTGACTTTGATTTTCCTTAGTAGTCAATAATGAATTAGAAGATGGGACCTGTTTCATAGGATCAGATGACAGATCTTTGCTGTGAATGGATGATGGTATATCTGGAGTAATAGCAATCACTTCAGTTGTAACTTGTAGGATCTCAAGATCATCAGATTTAAAAACTGAAGATGTCAGCTGTCCCTCTGATCTCCTGGTACAGTCATCTGCTAAGATAAAAAACAATTATTTTTATAAAATATCATTGAGTTTTATATTTTTGAACGTTTCTACTTAAACTGTCCATAAAAATGGCAAGCTATGTGAAAAAAAAAATTAATTATTTGCCAAGACAATGACAGTTCACAGTCTAATAGAAAACCTTGTTGGATAAACCAGTAGTGTGCGGTGTTCAACTGTTTGTTCATTCTGCCTCCCAAATATTGCATATAAAGAAACCAATCAATGTTATGTAGCCGAAAATAATACCAATTCTCATCTCACAAAAAACAAGTCCCCACTCAGGTCCATCATCTGTCAGTGGAAAACAGAGGTTCCCACACTATTAGTGGCTCAATTGAAAACCAACAAGGTTTCTATAAACCAATCCAGCAAAATCCGCTCTCACTTCGGAGTCTTGCAGTGTGCGCAAACAACATTTAGGATCCCTGTATTTAGCAATATTATAGTGAGAAGAACCCACGTAATTTGCGGTGTGTGTCTCCTGGAGCACAATCTGGGCACTATGTGCTGGGTAAGAAAATAGCAAATGTGTAATTTTCAGTCTCCAACATCCACTAAGTGTTAATTTCCAGAAAGTGGCTATGGAGTCAAAATATTCACTCCTCCTACACACGTGGTCAAAATTGTTGGTACCCCTCGTTTAATGACAGATAAACCCACAATGGTCACAGAAATAACTTGAATCTGACAAAAGTAATAATAAATCAAAACTCTATGAAAATGAACAAATGAAAGTCAGACATTGCTTTTCAACCATGATTCCATAGTATTTTTTGAAAATTAAACCTCATGAAATAGGCCTGGACAGAAATGATGGTACCCTTAACTTATGCGCTTCCAGACTGTCAAAGGTAGATAAACGCTGGCGCTAGCAGGGCTTTGTGCAGTACCGACATTTGTCTATGGTGGGCGGTTTTATGCTCATCGGGCCCCCATGTATCCTATAACAAGGAGATTCCACCGCACAATGCATCCTGTGACCCTTGACCTCACTGAGACCTGATTGGTTCAGGTCCTCATGACGTCAGCATCACACCAGCCAATGAGACAAATCACTAGGAAAGTTTGTTGTAGCAGCGAACTTTCCCGGACGATCTGCCTCATAAAAACACTGTTTCTCCTCAGATCTCCTGTCAGTGAAAGATTAGAGGAGAAACAGTGTTACAAGTGCTGCTGGGAACAGCTGTGTCAGTCAGCGATTGTGCTAGAAAGTAAAAAAAACAGATAAGGCAGGTTAGGGTTAGTATTAGGGTTAGGGTTACTGTTAGGCTAAAGTTAGGGTTAGGGTTTATTCTAAAGTAAGGGGTAGGGTAAAGAATTAGGCTTTTCTCAATTGTCTCCCCAATAATTTGGTCATGTCAGAGATTTCTATTTACAGAAAAAAAAAATAAAACGAATAAAATGGCCCGTCAGTATTATGGTGCAGAGGAGGCTTATGCACTTTTATGTTCTGACAGTGAAGAAAGTGCAGTGTCAGATGGCGATGTGGATTTCGAGGGCTTTAGTAGCAGCGAAGTGATAGCTCAGAAATGAGCAGTGATTCCGGTCCATCCTCACACACTGTCATGATCCCAGTGCAAGTTTTGACCTGCACAGTTAGGGGTTAATGTCTTGAGCCCAGTGCAAGCTTTGACCTGCACGCCTGGGGTTAATTATTGTGGACTCTCTTTGGTTCAGGGAGAGCTTCTTATAGCCCTGAGAAACTCCAATCAGTTATACTTTTGCCTTTGGCCGAGTGTGTTGACCCCTGTGTGCCTGTTCGTTGTCTTCTAGCTTGCTTATATGGTTCTGACCCGGTTCTGTCCCCCGTTGTGCATTTGCCTGTTGATTCTGTACTGCGCTACCCTCTCTGTGTACGACTCCTTGCCTGTGACCTGACTATTCTTTGCTCGCCTCTCTTGTACTTTGCAGCTATCTCTGTGTATGACTCATTGGATACATCCTGACTCACCGTTCTGCCTATCCTCTGGTTTTGTAGTGCTATCTCGTGCTTTGACCCCAGCCTGTCTATGCCCCTTGGTAACTTTGTCCCGTAGTTACCCTGCTAGAGCATATTATCCGACAAATTTATGTGTGTCCCAATTCATCAGCCAGAATCCACCATCCTATTATGCTAGGTCACATTTATGGGACCAACCAATATCCTAGAAATGAAAACATTTTTAGGACTTACATTCGCTATGGGGCTTGTTAAAAAAAATGAGCATTCAGTCCCATTGGTCCAACTGCCCTGTTCAAGCCACCCCTATGTTATTTCCATTGATGAGTCCCTTGTAAAATTCAAAGGAAGACTGCACCTCAAGCAATTTATTCTTTCTAAGAGGGCAAGGTTCGGAATAAAGCTCTATAAAATGTGCGAGAGTTCAACCGGATACACATCAGCTTTTCGCATTTATGAGGGGAAAGACAGCCAACTAAACCCACCAGGAGGCCCTACTTATCTGGGGACAACAGGAAAAATGGTTTTGAGCCTTTTTTTTTTACATAAAGGCTACAATCTGTATGTTGACAACTACTACACCAGCATACCCCTATTTAAAAATCTAGTTGAACATAACATAGGGGCTTGTGGGACCATTCACTAAAACCGTCAGGGGTTTCCACAGTCATTGGTCAAAGAAAATTTCCAAAAGGGGCAGTCAGGGGCTTTACACAATGGAGAGCTGCTTGCCCTTAAGTATAAGGATAAAAAAGATATTTTTATCCTGAGCTCGATCCACACAGATGCCACAAGGGCCACTGCAGACCAACAGGGATCCACTACTCCAAAACCTGTGTCTGTCATTGACTACAACAAATATATGGGGGTATGGACCTTGCAGATCAGGTTCTACAGCCATACCAGGTATCAAGAAAATCATATATCTGGTATAAAAAGTTAGTCATGTATTTGTTTCAGGTGGCCACATATAATTCTTTTGTGTTATACAAAAAAGCCGGAAATGCAGATACTTTCCTTGATTATCAGGAAAAGGTCACTGAAAATCTTGTTTTTGATAATTTTGCCCCCACCAATCCTTTAGAATGTGAAGATGTGAGAAGACTCACTGAGCGACATTTTATTGCACTCATCCCAGTAACTGAAACAAGAAAGAACCCCCAGAGAAGATGTCGTGTATGTTCCTAGAGAGGAATGAGGCATGATCCCCGCTATTATTACCCACAATGCCCATCACTGCCAGCCTTATGCCTCCATGACGGCTTTACAATCTTCCACACAGAACCACGTTTTTGAACTGTTTTGACATTCAAGCATTTGGATTATTTAGTGACAGACACATTTGAGTAGAGCTGACTTACCAATTTCCGGGGGTAGGTGGGGGGAGGTCTCCAGAGACACAAGCTGGGCACAATATATTGGGCACTACAATGACATTTCTGCAATTTTTGCTATAAAACTTCTACTACGAGTTTCTGGAAATCATCCATGTAGTGAAAATGGTCACAATATACACAGATGAATTCCCAGAGGGGTGTCATTTCCAAAATGGGGTCACTTCAGGGGGGATTCTGTTGTTCTGTTACTTAGCGGCTCTCCAAAGTGCCATAACAGCAGAATCCCCCCTGAAGTGATCCCATTTTGGAAATGACACCCCTCTGGGAATTCATCTATGGGTGTAGTGACCATTTACCTATCTACCTATTTTCCAATGTAATATCTGGGGTTAAAAAACATTTTAGTCGTATAAATGTACCATATTATTCGGAATATCAGACGCACTTTTTCCCAAATATTTTTTTGGGGAAATGGGGGTGTGTCTTATAGTAGGAATATACTTACAAATGATGCAGCGGCGCTCTGTGCTGCGTGGAGGGCTCCGCCAGCATTTTGTCAAAGCCCAGAGGCCCCTGCAGCTCCATTGCTGCGATGTGGTGGTCTCCAGAAAAATGGCCGCTGTGGGCGGCTCATGCTCAGATTCAGATCTCGCCCCAAGATCTCGTTGCCGAGATCTGAATCTGAGCATGCACCGCCCCCAGTTGCCATTTTTCCAGAAGCCACCACATCGCAGCAATGGAGCTGCAGAGGCCTCCGGCTTTGACAAAATGGCGCCGCCGCCCCAGCACAGAGCGCTGCCACCATGCCAGGTAGAGCGCTGCTGCACCAGCATAGAGCGCTGCCGCCACCCCAGCACAGAGCACCGCTGCCGCACCAGCCTGGGATGGGATTTTCCGGAGGCCACTGCACCAGCATGGACCACCGAACAACCTCTGTGATCACTCTTGCACCTGTGCTGATCCCCCCGGTAAGCTGAATTCAGACTGTAAGACGGACCCCCATTTTGCACATTTTTTCCCCTATTTTCGTTTTGAAAATTTGGGGTGCATCTTATGGTCCGAAAACTACAGTAATTTTTTCTTCACTGCCCAATGGTATAATTTTCTATGGAACAGCTGTGGTGTCAGTATGCTCACTGCACCACTAGAAGAATTCATTCAGGGAAGTATTTGGTAAAATGCAGTCACTTTTGGGGCTTATGCTGTTCTGGCACCTCAGGGGCTCTGACAATGTGACATGTCACCCACAAACAATTCCAGCAAAATCTGCTCTCCAATATGGCGCTCCTTCCCTTCCGAGCTCTGCCATGCGCCAAAACAGTGGATTACCCCCACATATGAGGTGTCAGAATACTCAGGACAAATTGCAAAATAACTTTTTGGGTGCAATTTCTCCTGTTACCCTTTGGAAAAAACATTTGAGATCGAAAAGTTCATTTTTTGTCGAAAAAATATGATTTTTTATTTTCACAACTGTATGTAACTAACTTCTGTGAAGCACTTGGGGGTTCAAAGTGCCCATCACACATCTAGATAAGTTCCTTGGGGGGTTTAGTTTCCAAAATGGGGTCACTTCACTGTTTAGACACGTCATTGTCTCTGACAATGTGACATGTCACCCACAAATAATTCCAGCAAAATCTGCTCTCCAATATGGCGCTCCTTCCCTTTCAAGCTCTGCCATGCGCCCATACAGTGGTTTAGCCTTTTTATTTCCACGGCTCTACATTATGAACTTCTGTAAAGCACCTGTGGGTTCAAGGTGCTCAATACACATCTGGATAAGTTCCCTAAGGGGTCTAGTTTCCAAAATAGGGTCACTTGTTGGGAGTTTCCACTGTTTAGACACATCAGGGGCTCTGCAAATGCGACATGGCAACCGCTAATTATTCCAGCATATTTTACACTAAAAAAAAATGAGAATTTGCAAAACAAAATGTATCGTCCATTTTCTCCTGTTACTCTTGTGAAAGTAAAAAAAAAATTAGGTGTAAAGGAAAATTTTTGTGAAAGAAAAGTAAATGTTTATTTTTTCCTTCCACATTCCATTCATTCCTGTGAAGCACCTGAAGGGTTAATAAACTTCTTGAATGTGGTTTTGAGCACCTTGAGGGGTGCAGTTTTTAGAATGGTGTCACTTTTGGGTATTTTCTGTGATATTGACCCCCCAAACTCACTTCAAATGTGAGGTCGTCCCTAAAAAAAATGGTTTTGTAAATTTTGCTGTAAAAGTGAGAAATCGCTGTTTAACTTTTAACCCTTATAACTTCCTAACAAAAAAAATTTGATATAGTTGATATAGAGGCTACTGCGCAGGCGCCGCCATCACCGGTGACATTTTACTGGATGTAATTTTTTTCTAAGCCTCACAATAGCCACAATATTATAGGCATTATCACCAATAATATCAATGCTATTATATGCATTATGTAATAATGGGGGCAGGTCAGTGAGGGGTCAGCGACCTGTCATAAGCCAATACAGATGAATATGTAATCAGATCACCACATAAAGCCCCGCCCACAGCCCCACCCCCAGCCCCGCCCCAGAGCACGAGAATCTCATTAACTGAAAACTACAAATACAGATTACACAACAGTAAACCAGAGTTGCCCTCATTTATGGTGGACCATTGGAGCTACTATGGATCCTGAGCAGAAGATTAGAGAAAATAATATTGCTCCCCATTTCAGGAGAGATTGTGCAGTAATCTGAATTCCTTAGGATCAGAAACAATGTAATTTATGACGTGGAGTGACTCCATGACACCAGGGCTGGAGCCAACACATCTCCTGCAGGCGGGAATAAATGTATATTACAGCCCTCAGCCACGCACAGCTTAGAGATCTATCATGGCACAGGCGGAATGTTTGTCCTGGAGATTATCACAATCCTCCTTGAAGTTAGTTGGTTTTAATACAAATTGAAAAGTCAGGATAAAGGGAAACTCTGCTGTTATTGGACAGAAATTCACACTTGGCCTCACTGCACATTTACTGTTGTCGCTCATAAAAGGGAAGTTTGGCCAGAAAGACTGGACCTGGTCTTGTAGGGACCATGAGACATTCAGCAGCACAGAAGGGAGAGAAGATTCATCCGATAAGATCTCAGGGAACTAGGAAGCCAACAGCATCATTACCCTCCGCTTTCTCTTAATTTAATTAAAATTTTGCACCAATTAATTTTTTTAATTTGTTTATGACTGATAGCTTGCTAGAGCATATTGTCCTACAAATTTATATGCATCCCATTCATCAGCCAGAATCCACGATCCTATGCTAGGTCAAATTTATGGACACCAACTAATGTCCTAGAAAGTAAAACATTTTTAGGACTTACATTCAATATGGGGCTTGTTAAAAAACGAGCATTCAGTCCTATTGGTCCAACCGCCCTGTTCAAGACACCCCTATGTTATTTCCATTGATGAGTCCATTATAAAATTCAAAGGAAGACTGCATCTTAAGCAATTTATTCCTTCTAAGAGGGCAAGATTCGGCATAAAGTTCTATAAAATGTGTGAGAGTTCAACCGGATACACATCAGCTTTTCACAATTATGAGGGGAAAGACAGCAAACTGAACCCACCAGGATGCCCTACTTATCTGGGGACTGTCAGGGTCCTGACAGCGCCGGCGTACAGCCTCCGCTAAGCAGGGACTCACCCGCACCGTAGGGACCCCTGGGGACAAGAACAGCCGGAAAATAAAGATGCACAGGACCTGAATGTAGAAGTTTAGCAAGCCGGCATAGGACCTATGGTCATGTGAACGGTCATGTGACTGCAAGGGGGCGGGGCTTAGCGTCCTGCTTTCAGAGGAGGTAGAAAACTCAGAGTCAGGCAAAGCGGGGGTCAAGCACAATACAGGCAAGCGAGGTACAGGAGGGATAAACAGACGGAAGGTCAGACAAAGCCAAAGGTCATACACAGGATATCAGTACAGTACCAGGGATGAGACAGAACGGACAGTCAGGGCCAAGCAGAGATCAAAACCAAACAGACGTAGAAGGTACCAGGCAGAATCCAAAGCGATATCCAGAGAACAGACCGAGTCATACACAGAGAATCAAGCAACCAGAACACAGCACTAACACACTCAGGGGTCCCCACACAATGAGAACAGCAGAAGAACAACAAGGTTTACCCGTACAGGCCTCCAAACAAATGCACTATCAGGATGCAGTGGACCCATATAATAAAGATGGCAACACAGGTGCAAAAATACCAATCAAGCAACTGCTCCAGCCTACCAATACATGGAGGGGGCGATTGCCTGGTATGTTGATGCACAAAACAACTTGTATGCGGCGCTGTTCACACTAAGGCCATGCACAGCATCCAGGCCAGCCTAGTACCAACACCCTTCTATTAGATCAGGCGGGCTGCCCAGCGCTAACAAAATGCATGCCGTGTGAACAGACACCGCAGTTTACAAGACCAAATGGGCCCAACTGCACCCCGAATAAAAAGTGCAAAAAACACATTTTAAAAAATGTGGAGTATTAGCTGATATTTTGGCCAAAATACGTGAGCCCGTAACCTACGTCAAAGATCTCCACGCTTACGGGTACCTAACACTAAATACTAATACAGCACAGTACAAAAAGAGGACTTGAAAATCCTCCAATAATGAGAACAGCAAAAGAACAACAAGGTTTACCCGTACAGGCCTCCAAACAAATGCACTATCAGGATGCAGTGGACCCATATAATAAAGATATCAGCTAATACTCCACATTTTTTAAAATGTGTTTTTTGCACTTTTTATTCGGATACTTTTTATACTGATACCACTTTAGCAGCACATTTGCCACCACGACCTAGAATCATTCCTAGACGAAGCTGGAATTTAAAAGATCATCTAGTTAAAAGCCATTATGTACCAACAATACCAACAGTCCGTGGCCTTACTCGTATACAAGGATGTTTCCCTTGTGGGAGATGTGTTGCATGTCCGAATATTTGTAAATCTACATCTTTTAGTACATCTGACGGAAAAAAGACTTTCTCTATAAAGAGTTATATTACATGCAACACACCAAATGTGGTGTATTATGCCACTTGTCCTTGTAATAAAATTTATATTGGACTTACGTCACGAGAGTTTACAGTTCGGGTGCGTGAACATGTTAGGGACATAATGGCATCTAGAGATATTGAGGATATTTCCTGTCTAAAAACACTTCCGAAACACTTTAAATTGTTTCATAGTGCCAATCCCAAGGGTTTATTAGTCCGTGGGATTGATAGGATTGATTGTGGTATTCGTGGTGGCAATGTTAAAAAGATCCTTGCACAACACGAGTGCAGGTGGATTGTGACATTAGATACCTTAGCTCCTGCTGGCCTGAATGAAACTAATACCTTTGTTCCTTTCCTTAATTAGGGATTGGTCCCAATAGATCTTGAATTGGGTTCTGAAGCATTACGGTTCTTTAAGTTCCACTGGGATAATAACGATCCCGGCTATGACTCAGTCTATCTTTTTTACCGTTGTGGTCTGACTATTTATCCATTTTTGTTCTTGTTGTGCTTTTAATTTGGTTTTAATATTTTGTGTCTGTTTCTTCTAGTTTATTTCACAGCTGTACTATTTCTGGCATCCATGTCTGAATGCGGAAGAGTTGGTTCCACTATATTTTTCATAACTATTTGGACCAGTAGTCGCCTTCTCTGGGAAACTATACTGCCTGCTATTTTGTGAAACATGGCTGACTATGATATCCATCTCCTACGCTTCACTGAAGATACTGCCATTACTAGGTGGGGGTTCGTGGGTTGGGGGGGTTGGTGTGGTTACTTTCTATATAATGTTGACCTTGTTATGTCCAGACATTAAAGAAGAATCCTCCATATTTTTGTATCATTTAATCAATGATGTTTGTATGATGCTTTGTAATATTATACATTATGAGATCTATTGTATTCTTATATAATATTTAATTGTATGTACCATAAGTGCCATTTATATGTATGATCTGGGGCATAGCTTGTTCCTTTTTTAGAACGTTTTTTCCTCCAGTAGATGGTATTTTATGATGGCGGGATTTCCTTATGATTTATACTTAATATTACCTTTTTTGCATATTTGCATTATTGTCTTCCTTTCTGTATGGTTTTATATTATATGCACTGCTCATGTCTTTGATTGGCTGTATATTATTACAACTACATAATGGGGATTCTCTTTGGACTCCTTTTTCTAGCAATCATGGATTCTTTTCTTATTATGATGTCCCCCTCCCTCCCTTTTGTATTTTGCCTGTGAGCAGCTTAACGACCTGTTCAGACCCCACCATCATGGCCGCTTGCAGTGTCTCCGAGAACATGGCGCTGATCCTGAGCGCATGCGCGGTGTGCCCGACATTGGTCGCGATGCTCCAGCCATCATATTGTGGGCCGCGCGCGTGTTGATGATGTCTAGTGGTGTTTTTCTCACCGCGCACGCGCGCTGCTCACTGATGGCGGCGGGCCATCGCGCGGTTACTATGCGGCTACACTGGGCATGCGCCGTTATTGATTAGCTACACCTGGAACGCTGCATTTATATATGGGTGCTTGAGGATAGATAGGCACTTCCCCTTGAGAAAGCCGAGGCGAAACACGCGTCGGGGTTGAGCGCGGTATCCTCCCTGCATTCATATTCCCCTATGGGTAAGTGCCATGAGCAATATGGATATTTGGTATGATCCCAGAATTGATCGATATATTCCTCTGAGCCAGCAATTGTTTATATAAATTTTAGCATCTTGCTATATACAGCACCCGGTCCTTTTTTAGGTATATAGAGACATTGTCTCTGGATAAGTTGCACAATACGTTTAGGTGCTTAGACTAAGCTTCATACTTGTAACATATGGTGCTCTGGCCTGCTGTCACTTTATATATAGGGATGCCTACCGTGCGCTACACTGGGATTATTCCTTGTATATCTACCTCTATTATGTGTTTATAAATGTCTGATTTTGTTTTAAGATGTGTTAATAAAGATTTATCATTTTTCTTATATTTCTATTGTGGTTTATGGCTACGCTATCTTTTTCTTTATTTGTATGCAATTGGGAGTACTCCACTATTACTTTATTAGTCCTTATTTTTGGTGGGGGAACTATGATTGTTTTCGAACTGGTTCCTGACCACGTTTTATAGTTATGAAGGTTTTGAATTTGTTTTCAATACTACACCAGCATACCTCTATTTAAAAGTCTGGTTGAACATAACATAGGGGCTTGTGGGACCATTTGCAAAAACCGTCAGGGGTTTCCACAATCATTGGTCAGCAAAAAGTTCTGAAAGAGGCAGTCAGGGGCTTTACACAATGGAGAGCTGCTTGCCCTTAAGTATAAGGATAAAGATATTTTTATCCTGAGCTCGATCCACACAGAGGCCACAAGGGCCACTGCAGACCAACAGGGATCCACTACTCCAAAACCTGTGTCTGTCATTGACCACAACAAATATATGGGGTGTGGACCTTGCAGATCAGGTTCTACAGCCATACCAGGTATCAAGAAAATCATATACCTGGTATAAAAAGTTAGTCATGTATTTGTTTCAGGTGGCCACATATAATTCTTTTGTGTTATACAAAAAAGCCGGAAATGCAGATACTCCTCAGGAGGAGGAGCGCCGAGAGATGGCTGCTCTGGCATGAGGCTCCTGAGTTTTTTAGTTTTTTACCCCGTTTAATTGTTAATTCTCCCTTTGGTTCACTCACCATTGCGTAGCTACAGGATTCGGCAGAGCTGGGAGTAGTGTGGAGACTGCGATCAGCTGGGACCGGTGTCTTTCTGTCCTCGTGGAGCTCCGTGCCTGGATTCAGCTGGGAGAGAGTGAAGTTGCTGGCTGCCTGCCTTGTACCCATTTCCAGCATGCAGATGATCCCAGGATAGGAAACCTGGTGGAGTGTGCGGTGCTGGAGTTGTTCTGGAGATCTTGTGGTCCACATGGAGCTGTAGGGCTACAGGATTCGGCAGAGCTGGGAGTAGTGTGGAGACTGCGACCAGCTGGGACCGGTGTCTTTCTGTCCTCGTGGAGCTCCGTGCCTGGTTTCAGCTGGGAGAGAGTGAAGCTGCTGGCTACCTGCCTTGTACCCATTTCCAGCATGCAGATGATCCCGGGATAGGAAAGCTGGTGGAGTGTGCGGTGCTGGAGATGTTCTGGAGATCTTGTGATCCAGGTGGAGCTGAAAGGGTGAGCTGGGCAGGTTTGGACTGACTGTTGGCGTGTCCCCTGATGTCCCTGTCTTGTTGCACCCATGCCCTCCCCCCCAGCAGTGCTGGGAGCACCCTTTATGGAAAGTTGTACATTTAACTCTGCTAAGCTGTGACTGTTCAGTCTTTATAGCTACAAGCTGAGTGTAGTCATGGCCACTGCACTCTGTAAACCTACTCTTATGATTTCAAGGGACGATTTATTATTCTGGAATCATCCGCAATTTCTCATGGACTCCCCTTCTTGGAGCATGATTGCTAATTCAACAATTGAGTACATAAAATCCATTACTTCTGTGAAACCTGTGGAGGTGTACTGCAAGAGAGGTAGGAGAGGAGGAGTCCTGGCACGCCTTCGGAGGAGAGGGTTCAGAACAGCTCTTCCTTCACTCCACTTGGCTAATGTCCGTTCCTTACCTAACAAAATGGAGGAACTGAACTTACTTTGTAACATGAGATCTGATATGGCCAATTCAGCTGCTCTTTGTTTTACTGAGACCTGATTGAATGACACCATCCCTGATTGTAGTCTGGATCTACCTGGTTTTGTTATCTACAGAGCTGACCGTGATTGTGTAGCTTCAGGTAAACAAAGCGGGGGTGGGGTTAGTCTCTACATCAACACTAGCTGGTGCTGTGATGTTAACATACTGGGAAAAGGTTGCTCTCCAGATCTAGAGTACCTTGCACTCAATTGTAGACCATTTTACGCTCCAAGAGAGTTTTCATCTATGGTTCTGGTTGCAGTATATATTCCCCCTCAAGCATCTGTTAAAGCTGCTATTGGTGAATTAGCTTGCAAAATATCAGAATGGGAGAAAGGATCTCCTGAAGCATTTGTGATCGTAATGGGGGACTTTAACAAAGGAAAACTCAACCTGGATCTCCCCAAATTTACTCAACATATAAACTGCTTCACGAGAGAGAACAATACGCTTGATCACTGCTATACTGTCTTAAAAGGGGCCTACAGGGCAGTGAGGAGAGCAGCAGTGGGCTTTTCAGATCATTGTCTAATTCATTTAATTCCAGCCTACAGGCAAAGGTTGAAAACATCCAAACCTACAGTTTATACAAAGAAGACATGGTCTGAGGAGGCAAAATTGCAACTGCAAGCATGCTTTGAATGCACGGACTGGGAGGTATTCCAGGAAACATGCTCGGGTCTGGATGAATGGGTTGATGCAGTGTCCTCATATATCCGTTTTTGTGAAGACACGTTTATTCCATCCAAATCTGTCCACTTTCGGGGAAACAACAAGCCGTGGTTTACAAATAAAGTCAGGTTGATCCGTAAGAGAAAAGAGGAGGCTTATAAAGCAGGCGATATTACTGAATTCAAGAAACTTAGGAACTCGCTATCTAAAGAGATCAAGTTAGCCAAACACGAGTATGCAAAGATTCTGGAGGAAAGGTTCTCATCAAAAGATACTAGATCTGCATGGAGAGGATTAAGAGAGGTCACCAATTATAAAAGCCACCCCACTATAGTGAACCCCAGCAGAAGTCTGGCAGCAGAGTTAAATGAATTCTACTGCAGATTTGAGGCAAGCTCTACACACAGTGGCAATTCATCTCTAAGCTCCTCAGTCTGTTCATATAAAGATCATTCATTGTGCAACACCCAAGTAGTGATCTCCGAGGCAGAGGTGATACGCATCCTGAAGGGACTTAAGGTCAAAAAGGCACCTGGCCCTGATGGTGTATCTCCAATGTGTCTGAAAGTATGTGCTACCCAGCTTGCCCCTATACTGACAAATATATACAATGTGTCACTGAAAGAGTGCGTTGTACCTCAGTGTTGGAAAAATTCCACAATTATCCCTGTCCCCAAGAAAGTGGGATCCTCTGAGTTGAACGACTATAGACCAGTAGCACTCACATCTGTAGCTATGAAAGTCTTCGAAAGAATTATGATGTCCCACCTGATAAAATTCACGCAGAAGCTATGGGACCCGCTTCAGTTTGCCTATAAGGAGAATCGTTCGGCAAACGACACTGTCAATCTGGCACTGAAGTACATTTTGATCATACAGATGAACGGCACTCATATGTCCGGATTCTTTTCATGGACTTTAGCTCAGCGTTCAATACCATTGATCCGAATTTACTTCATAAGAAAATGGTAGCTCTTGGAGTCCCTCTCAACTTATGCTTGTGGATTTATAACTTCCTGACAGCCAGGATACAGAGTGTAAAAGTTGGACCATTCACTTCGGACACCTTGGTCACAAACATCGGGGCACCTCAGGGGTGTGTTTTGTCCCCGTTACTGTTTTCTCTCTATACGAATGATTGCATCTCTTCAGCAGACTCAGTAAAAATCTTGAAATTTGCCGATGATATGACACTGATTGGTCTCATCAGGGGAAATGCTGAAGACTTGTATCGGAGTGAGGTGGAAAGAATATGTGACTGGTGTAAAGCCAATAATCTTGTACTCAACACTAAAAAAACTGCTGAGATGGTTGTGGATTTTAGGAAAGATCAACATGAGATACTTCCAATCTACATCCATGACGAAGTGGTTCTTAGGGTCACAGAGACCAAATTCCTTGGTGTTATCATCTCTCATGATCTTAAATGGGGGAAAAACGTGGATGCTGTTATAAGAAAAGCACAACAGAGGATGTTCTTCCTGCGTCAGCTGAAAAGATATGGTTTGTCTAAGAATCTGCTGATCTTATTCTTTAATGCTGTCATCAGATCTGTGATTTGTTCCTCTCTGATAGTCTGGTATGGGGGAGCCACTGCGCATGACAAACTCCGCTTACAAAGGACTTTCAGAACAGCAGAGAGAATTATAGGCTCCCCCCTGCCTAAAATCCAGGATCTTTATGATAAGAGTATTCGATCCCACGCATTGAAAATTTCATCCGATCCCTCTCACCCGGGACACTCCTCATTCCAACTACTCCCTTCAGGACGTCGCTTCAGAGTCCCCAAATGCAGCACCAACCGCCATATGAACAGCTTCTATCCACTCTCTGTTCAACAATTAAATCGTCATGTGTAGACTATATACTTTATCTGTCTTGTTAGATGTTACTTGTTGTATCTGTTGTTATATATTATGTTGTCTCTTTGCCACAAAGAATTCCTTGTATATATGTAATATGTACTTGGCGATAATAAATTTGATTGATTGATTGATTGATTGATTATCAGGAAAAGGTCACTGAAAATCTTGTTTTGGAAAATTCTGTCCCCGCCAATCCTTTAGAATGTGAAGATGTCAGAAGACTCACTGAGCGACATTTTATTGCACTCATCCCAGTAACTGAAACAAGAAAGAACCCACCAGAGAAGATGTCGTGTATGTTCCTAGAGAGGAATGAGGCATGATCCCCGCTATTATTACCCACAATGCCCATCACTGCCAGCCTTATGCCTCCATGACGGCTTTACAATCTTCCACACAGAACCACGTTTTTGAACTGTTTTGACATTCAAGCATTTGGTTTATTTAGTGACAGACACATTTGAGTAGAGCTGACTTAACAATTTCCGGGGGTAGGTGGGGGGAGGTCTCCAGAGACACAAGCTGGGCACAATATATTGGGCACTACAATGATATTTTTGCAATTTTTGCTCTGAAACTTCCACTACGAGTTTCTGGAAATCATCCATGTAGTGAAAATCGTCAATATATCCATAGATGAATTCCCAGAGGGGTGTCATTTCCAAAATGGGGTCACTTCAGGGGGGATTGTATTGCTCTGGCACTTAGCGTCTCTACAAAGTGCCACAACAGCAGAATCCCCCCTGAAGTGACCCCATTTGGGAAATGACACCCCTCTGGGAATTCATCTATGGGTGTATGGACCATTTATCTATCTACCTATTTTCCAATGTAAAATCTGGGGCTTATACAACATCTTAGTGGTAAAAATGTACCATATTTTTCTCACTATAAGACCCACTTTTTCCCAAAAAATATTTGTGGGAAATAGGGGTGAGTCTTATAGTCAGAATATACTTACAAATGCTGTGGTAGCAGCGCTCTGTGCTGCGTGGAGGGCTCCGCCGGCATTTTGTCAAAACCCGGAGACCCCCGCAGTTCCATTACTGTGATTCGGTGGTCTCTGGAAAAATGGCCGCTGTGGGCGGCGCATGCTCAGATTCAGATTTCGTCCCGAGATCTCGTTGCTGCTATCTGAATCTGAGCATGTGCCGCTCCCAGCTGCCGTTTTCCAGGAGGCCACCACATCGCAGCAGTAGAGTTGCAGGGGCCTCTGGCTTTGACAAAATGGCGGTGGAGACCCCCACGCAGCAGAGTGCTGCCGCCGCCCCAAGCACAGAGCGCTGCCGCCGCCCCAGCACGAAGTGTTGCCGCCACCTCAGCACAGAGCGCTGCCGCTGCCCCAGGTAGAGTGCTGCCGCCCCAGCACAGAGCACCACTGCCACACCAGCTTGGGATGGGATTTTCCAGAGGCCACCGCACCAGCCTGGACCACCAAACAATGTCTGTGACCACTCTTGCACCTGTGGTGATCCCCCCCGATAAGATGAATTCGGACTGTAAGTCGGACCCCCATTTGGTATAATTTTTCCCCTATTTTCCTTTTAAAAATTTCGGGTGCGTCTTATAGTCTGAAAAATACAGTAATTATTTTTTCTTCACTGCCCAATGGTATAATTTTCTATGGAACAGCAGTGGTGTCAGTATGCTCACTGCACCACTAGAAGAATTCATTCAGGGAAGTATTTGGTAAAATGCAGTCACTTTTGGGGCTTATGCTGTTCTGGCACCTCAGGGGCTCTGACAATGTGACATGTCACCCACAAACAATTTCAGCAAAATCTGCTCTCCAATATGGCGCGCCTTCCCTTCCAAGCTCTGCCATGCGTCCAAACAGTAGTATTCTCCCACATATGGGGTATCGGCGTGCTCAGGAGAAATTGCACAACAAACTGTTATGGATCAATTTCTCCTGTTCCCCTTATGAAAATGCAAAATATGGAGCTAAAAAGATTTGAGAAAAATGTTATTTTTTTATTTCCACGGCTCTACGTTATAAACTTCTGTGAAGCACCTGTGGGTCCAAGGTGCTCAATACACATCTGGATAAGTTCCCTAAGGGATCTAGTTTCCAAAATGGTGACACTTGTTGGGGGTTTTCACTGTTTAGGCACATCAGGGGCTCTCCAAACACGACATGGCAACTGCTAATTATTCCAACATATTTTACATTCAAAAAGTCAAATGGCGCGCCTTCCCTTCCGAGCCCTGCCGTGCACCCAAACAGTAGATTTCCCCCACATATGGGGTATCGGCATGCTCAGGAGAAATTGCAAAACAAAATGTATCGTCCATTTTCTCCTGCTACCCTTGTGAAAGTAAAAAAAATTAGGTATAAAGGAAAATTTTGTGAAAGAAAAGTAAATATTTATTTTTTCCTTCCACATTCCATTCATTCCTGTGAAGCCCCTGAAGGGTTAATAAACTTCTTGAATGTGGTTTTGGGCTCCTTGAGGGGTGCAGTTTTTACAATGGTGTCACTTTTGGGTATTTTCTGTCATATTGACCCCTCAAACTCACTTCAAATATTAGGTGCTCCCTAAAAAAATGGTTTTGTAAATTTTGATGTAAAAATGAGAAATCGCTGGTCAACTTTTAACCCTTATAACTTCCTAATGAAAAAAAATTGATATAGTTGATATAGATGCTACTGCGCAGGCGCCGCCATCACCGGTGACATTGTGCTGCATGTAATTTTTTTCTAAGCCTCACAATAGCCACAATATTATAGGCATTATCACCAATAATATCAATGCTATTATATGCATTATGTAATAATGGGGGCAGGTCAGTGAGGGGTCAGCAACCTGTCATAAGCCGATACAGATGAATATGTAATCAGTGCACCACATAAAGCCACGCCCACAGCCCCACCCACAGCCCCGCCCTAGAGCACGAGAATCTCATTAACTGAAAACTACAAATACAGATTAAACAGTAAACCAGAGTTGCCCTCATTTATGGTGGATCATTGGAGCTACTATGGATCCTGAGCAGAAGATTAGAGAATATAATATTGCTCCCCATATCAGGAGAGATTGTGCAGTAATCTGAATTCCTTAGGATCAAAATCAATGTAATTGGTTGTAAGTTCTATAGAAAAGGGCTTTCACTGCCCAAAGTCATGTGAACAGTTTTGGGTGGAGGAGAATGTTGTGGTCTAGAGGCAAAATGGTGATCATGGTAATACAGCCGGACTACACCACCGATAAAGCAGCCACAGCCGGTGACTGAGAGGAATCTGTGACCTCTCTGCATTCAGTGGTTACTACTCACCTGGGTAGTCATATGTGGGAATCTCCTCTTTACACCACTCATCATCTCTCACATATGTCTCTGTAGTATTAATATGGGTCAGATCTTCACCCTGAAACAAATATTGTAAAAGTCACAGACAGATGGAGAAGTCCCATCTATGATCAGCTCTAATCCTGCCATCTCCACCGCTCTCATTACACAAGTATAAAACATATAATACTGGGGGATAAAACAAGACTGAGCACAAGACCTTCACAGCCGTCTACACATCATAGGGGAGATCTCCTGACACCTTCTCTCCATCTACCTGATGATCCTGAGGAGCACTGGGATCTTCTTGGTTACAGTCCTGTGGAAGAAGAGGACGGGGACATCTCTCTGGTGTTGTCCTCTTTCTGGATAGATCTGGAGGAAACACATACAGGGACTGAATTCATTCTCTACATACAGATAATTATAGGCCGTGTGTATTTAGTCCTGTCTATTACCTGGTGATGTGAGGGGCTGGGGAACCTCCATTATGACGTTCCTGTACAGATCTCTGTGTCCTTCTAAATACTCCCACTCCTCCATGGAGAAATAGACAGCGACATCCTGACACCTTATAGGAACCTGACACATACAATGATACCGTCATCCCCCGATCCCTTCATAGTGTTACTGTATAATGTCCCAGCATTCCCAGCAGTGTCACCTCTCCAGTCAGCAGCTCAATCATCTTGTAGATGAGTTCTAGGATCTTCTGGTCATTGATGTCCTCATGGATCAGGGGGTGAGGTGGAGGCCCCGTGATTGGGCTCAGGGGTCTTCCACATCCCTCAGACACAGGGTCCTGACAGCGATCACTAGAGGTCTTCTTCACCACTGTGTAATCCTGGTTATGGAGAGACACATTAATAAATCTCACTACAGACATTCCCAGAGTCCTCACCTCTCCAGTTCTGTCCATCTGTTATTCCCATAGATAAGAATGATGTAATGTGACGTCATCAGAATCTCTCACCTCTCCAGTGAGATGGAAGAGGATCTCTAGGGTGAGGTGTAACATCCTCTCCGCCATCTTGTCTCTGTCCATATCCATCCTTGATGGGTAAATCAGGAAAATTCTCTTCTGTAGAAGATCTTCACTGAGAGGATCCGATATTGTAGAGACCTGAATGAGAAGAAGATGATCCGATGTAACATCATAAGAATCCTGTGTAATAATACAATTACTGGAGATAATAAGGGAAACATATGAGGAGATTTATTATCTTACAGGGTTTAGTTTTCTCCCCTGACATCTACTAATAAAACCTATATATTTAGGCCACAGACAACAAGCAGTTTCCTCCTCGGAGTCGGCAGCTGAACACGTTCCTCATAGACTCATCTTCCATAACGCTAATTCTCGTCTCATTACCGACACTGGAATCGGCATTAGCAATACTGCAGGAGAGATTCATTACACGTGACATGAGAAATAACTCCTTCATGATGAGGACGACATCTTCATCTTCTACTGCGGCTCTAGAGACAGATGTGGCCAGAGTCGGTCACTGCCTCCATCCCCACCGGCCGTCTATATGAAGGTTTCCCGTCTTCCCCGCACTGGAATCTTGTCTCCCGTTAGATCTCAGCTCTGAGTCACACACAGAAGTTTGAGGCTTTTCTGCAATAACAGGACAGGAGAGATCTGAGGCCGATGTCTCCATGTACAGGGTTTCCCCTCGGGATAAGAGGCTTCTCTATCCCTTTCCCCCAATTAGAGGGGACACCTGTGGATATCGGGGTCTTTACCGGCTGCAGTCCTGGGGGGATTTACTCGGTAACGTGGACGTTGGACAAACGTCACCATCAATTCCCATCAGAGTGAAGGAACATCGCTCCTCTATTCAGCTCTATGGATCCAGGATGAAATCCACTGCGGACCCTGCAAGAAAAGAGCGAAGTCTGGTGAGACCCCCGAGGCCGGAGATTTCTACAGCTGCTCTGTGCGCACAGGACCTGTGATGAGGTCACAGGAGGGGAGGAGTCAGGGGGTCACATGATCAGGGGCCTCAGTGTGTGCAGGACTCTGCTGTGCTGGTTGTCATGGTGCTGGATGAGGAGAAGTTTCTGTGTGGGGTCAGGAGGGGTTTACAGGGTGGATGTAGCAGAGCTGTGTGTGTACGAGGTGTACGGAGCGGAGCCGTGTGTGTACGAGGTGTACGAGGTGTACGGAGCGGAGCCGTGTGTGTACGAGGTGTACGGAGCGGAGCCGTGTGTGTACGAGGTGTACGGAGCGGAGCCCTATGTGTACGAGGTGTACGGAGCGGAGCCGTGTGTGTACGAGGTGTACGGAGCGGAGCCGTGTGTGTACGAGGTGTACGGAGTGGAGCCGTGTGTGTACGAGGTGTACGGAGCGGAGCCCTGTGTGTACGAGGTGTACGGAGCGGAGCCCTGTGTGTACGAGGTGTACGGAGTGGAGCCGTGTGTGTACGACGTGTACGGAGCGGAGCCGTGTGTGTACGAGGTGTACGGAGCGGAGCCGTGCGTGTACGAGGTGTACGGAGCGGAGCCGTGTGTGTACGAGGTGTACGGAGCGGAGCCGCGTGTGTACGAGGTGTACGGAGCGGAGCCCTGTGTGTACGAGGTGTATGGAGCGGAGCCCTGTGTGTACGAGGTGTACGGAGCGGAGCCATGTGTGTACAAGGTGAACGGAGCGGAGCCGTGTGTGTATGAGGTGTACGGAGCGGAGCCGTGTGTGTACGAGGTGTACGGAGCGGAGCCGTGTGTGTACGAGGTGTACGGAGCGGAGCCGTGTGTGTACGAGGTGTACGGAGCGGAGCCGTGTGTGTACGAGGTGTACGGAGCGGAGCCGCGTGTGTACGAGGTGTACGGAGCGGAGCCCTGTGTGTACGAGGTGTATGGAGCAGAGCCCTATGTGTACGAGGTGTACGGAGCGGAGCCATGTGTGTACAAGGTGTACGGAGCGGAGCCGTGTGTGTATGAGGTGTACGGAGCGGAGCCGTGTGTGTACGAGGTGTATGGAGCGGAGCCGTGTGTGTACGAGGTGTACGGAGCGGAGCCGTGTGTGTACGAGGTGTACGGAGAGGAGCCCTGTGTGTACGAGGTGTACGGAGCAGAGCCGTGTGTGTAAGAGGTGTAAGGAGCGGAGCCGTGTGTGTATGAGGTGTACGGAGCGGAGCCGTGTGTGTACAAGGTGTACGGAGCGGAGCCGTGTGTGTACGAGGTGTACGGAGCAGAGCCGTGTGTGTACGAGGTGTACGGAGCGGAGCCGCGTGTGAACGAGGTGTACGGAGCGGAGCCGCGTGTGTACGATGTGTACGGAGCGGAGCCGTGTGTGTATGAGGTGTAAGGAGCAGAGCCGTGTGTGTATGAGGTGTACGGAGCGGAGCCGTGTGTGTACGACGTGTACGGAGCGGAGCCCTGTGTGTACAAGGTGTACGGAGCGGAGCCATGTGTGTACGAGGTGTACGGAGCGGAGCCGTGTGTGTACGAGGTGTACGGAGCGGAGCCGTGTGTGTACGAGGTGTACGGAGCGGAGCCGTGTGTGTACGGAACGGAGCCGCGTGTGTACGGGGTGTGCGGAGCGAAGCCGCGTGTGCACAAGGTGTACGGAGTGGAGCCGCGTGTGCACAAGGTGTACGGAGTGGAGCCGCGTGTGTATGAGGTGTAAGGAGCGGAGCCGTGTGTGTGCGAGGTGTACGGAGCTGAGCCGCGTGTGTATGAGGTGTACGGAGCGGAGCCGTGGGTGTATGAGGTGTACGGAGCGGAGCCGTGTGTGTACGAGGTGTACGGAGCGGAGCCGTGTGTGTACGAGGTGTACGGAGTGGAGCCGTGTGTGTACGAGATGTACCGAGCAGAGCTGTGTGTGTACGAGGTGTACTCCCAGCTTCGGTCGCAGACGCCTCTGTGTATGCTGTATACACCCGTATACCCCAGCTTCGGTCTCAGACCCGTGTGTACACTGTATACACCCATATACCCCCAGCTTCGGTTACAGACCCCTCTGTATGCTGTATACACCCGTATAACCCCAACTTCAGTTGCAGACCCCTCTGTATGCTGTATACACCTGTATTCCCCAGCTTCGGTCGCAGACCCCTCAGTGTGCTCTTTATACACCCGTATACCTCCAGCTTCGGTCGCAGACGCCTCTGTGTACACTGTATACACCCGTATACCCCCAGCTTCGGTCACAGACCCCATGTCTCTCACACTGTATACACCCGTATACCCCCAGCTTCAGTCTCAGAACCCTGTGTGTATGCTGCATACAACTGTATACCCCCAGCTTCTGTCACAGACCCCTCTGCGAACTCTGTATACACCCGTATGCCACCAACTTCGGTCGCAGACCACTCTGTACGCTGTATACACCTGTATACCCCCAGCTTCGGTCACAGACCCCTGTGTTCACTGTATACACCTGTAAATCCCCAGCTTGGGTCGCAGACTCCTGTGTACGCTGTATACACCTGTATACCCCCAGCTTTGGTCACAGACCCCCCTGTGTGCGCTGTATACACCCGTATACCCCCAGCTTCAGTCGCAGACCCCTCTGTCTACTCTGTATACACCCGTATACCCACAGCTTTGGTCACAGATCCCCCTACGTACGCTGTATGCACCCGTATAGCCCCAGCTTCGGTCATAGACCCCTCCGTGTATGCTGTATACACCCGTATACCCCCAGCTTCAGTCACAGACCCCCCTGTGTACGCTGTATACACCCGTATACCCCAGCTTTGGTCACAGATCCCCCTATGTACGCTGTATGCACCCGTATACCCCCAGCTTCGGTCATAGACCCCTCCGTGTATGCTGTATACACCCGTATATCCCCAGTTTCGGTCGCAGACACCTCTGTGTACGCTGTATGTACCTGTATACCCCCAGCTTCGGTTGCAGACTCGGTCACAGACCCCTGTGTACGCTGTATACACCTGTATACCCCCAGCTTTGGTCACAGACCCCCTGTGTACGCTGTATACACCCGTATACCCCCAACTTCGGTCGCAGACCCCTGTGTACGCTGTATACACCCGTATACCCCCAGCTTCGGTCGCAGACCCCTGTGTACTCTGTATACACCCGTATACCCCCAGCTTCGGTCGCAGACCCCTGTGCACTCTGTATACACCCGTATACCCCCAGCTTCGGTCGCAGACCCCTGTGCACTCTGTATACACCCGTATACCCCCAGCTTCGGTCGCAGACCCCTGTGTACGCTGTATACACCCGTATACCCCCAGCTTCAGTCGCAAACCCCTGAGTATGCTGTATACACCCGTATACCCCCAGCTTCAGTCGCAGACCCCTGTGTACGCTGTATACACCCGTATACTCCCAGCTTCGGTCGCAGACCCCTGTGTACTCTGTATACACCCGTATACCCCCAGCTTCAGTCGCAAACCCCTGTGTATGCTGTATACACCCGTATATCCCCAGCTTCGGTAACAGACCTCTGTGTACTCTGTATACACCCGTATACCCCCAGCTTCGGTCACAGACCCCTCAGTGTACACTGTATACACCCGTATACCCCCAGCTTCGGTCGTAGACCCCTGTGTATGCTGTATACACCCCTTTACCCCCAGCTTCGGTCACAGACCCTGCATCTCTCACACTGTAGAACAGACGCCGGACACACACGGTAAAACTGCAGTCGTCGATCTCTCATCTCTCGCACTTATACTGATAACATAAGATGGAGTCAGACGAACCCTCCTACAAAACGTGAGAACAAAGTCATTACTACAGGACTGTGTGAGAAAGGGATTTATTCTACAAGAAACGCTGGGGCCACAAATGAGAATAACATAATGTCGTTCATCTTCTCTTTCACCATAGATATTGACAGTGAGGGCGACTTCCACTTTGCCGCAATGTGGATTTTAGTGGCCATACATAAGTAGTTTACTAGCTTCTGAAAGGTTTTTGGAAGCCGAGAAGGCCTGATTCCCAGTAATAGGGTAGAAGGTTCCAGATCAACCGGTCCACCATACATCTGTGCTATCAGACGCTTCACCTTCTCCCAAAGCCCAGAAACCACCATACAAGACCACCAAATATGTCTCATGTCACCAGATATTCCACAGCCCCTAAAACAGTCTCCCGAGATTTTAGGAAAAATGCTGTGAGTTTTTTCCAGTACATAATAGACTCTGTACAATAGTTTTAAGGAGGTCTCCACAAGGGAAGTCTGGTGATTACCTCATGATAGGGTGTCACAGCTACGATACCATTCATCAATTGTCTATTCAAACCCCAGATCCTCCTCCCACTGTAACATACTGTATACTTCAATTTTTTATCATTTTGTGGAGAATTTATAGCATAGTAGATCAATGAGATCGTTCCCCTGCCCAAAGGGTCATTTAGACATTAATTTTCAAAACTGGTTGCCCTGAGAGTAGTACCGCTCGGGAGGATCTGCTTTGCAAAGTAGAAAGATCTGGTTCAATCGCATTACGTCCCTAACTGGAGGGTCACATTTTTGAACAAATTCCTGTCTATCAAGTAATATATTGAATGGGGAACACAAATGTTTAAGTATATGAATACCTTTCAGCTTCCACCAAGAAAAAATTTGTGGCTCAAGGCCTGGCGGGAACATGGGGTTTTGTAATATAGCTGTCAGGGGAGAAGGGATTGATTGTAAGTTATATTTAAACCGGACTTTCCTCCAAAGAAGCAACGAGTGGACTGTAAAAGGAGCCACATTCCTTAACCCCCGTGGAAGTCGGTCTGTGGTCCACATTAGGCCTGATAAAGAGAATGGTTTGGAGAGAAATGATTCCAGAATAACACATCTCGGACTATTGGGATAAGAACACGCACTTATTAATGGAGCAATCTGTGCCGACTTGTAATAAAGTGTAAAACTAGGGAGGGATAAATCCCCTTCTTTTCTGTGACGAAACATAAATTCTGGGTTGTTTTCCGAGCCAAAGAAATTTAGACATCGTAGAGTGTAAATGAGTGAACGTTCTGGCTGGTACCATAATTGGGAGGGACCTAAATAGATATAAGAAGCGAGGCAGTGACACCATTTTTAATGCCTGTATTCTGCCGGGCCAGGATAACTTTGAGGAAGCCCATCTATCCAGGTCCCTCTGGAAGTTTTGGATCAGTGGAGTGTAATTCCACCTAAACAGAGGTGACCTGTTGGCTGTTAAGTTGATACCCAGATATGTTAGATAATGTTCTTTGTCTATAAACCCAAAATGGGAGGCTATATTAGATTGCTCTGTCTTAGGAAAATTTACAAATAATGCTTCGGATTTCTCAATGTTAATCTTTAACCCTGAAATCTTCTCAAATTTGTGAAGGAGGGAAAACAAGTGAGGGAGTGTAGTGTGGGGACTTATTAATGTTAGCAGGAGATCATCCGCAAAGAGGCTGACTTTATATTGGTCTCCCATATTCTCAGGGCCCAGGATATTCTGATCTCTCCTTATTGCTTCCACAATGGGTTCCATTGCAAGTGTAAAAAGATCCGGAGATAGAGGACAGCCCTGCCTGGTACCCTCTGAATATTAATTGGAGGGGGATGTGGTGACGGGAGTTTTACATAAGCGATAGGGCTATCATATAACAATTGGAGGCACTTTATAAGTTTAGGGGAGAATCCGACTTCCGATAGAACCGTAAAGAGATATGTCCAGGACGCCGAATCGAAAGCCGTCTCAGTATCTAATGCAAGCAGGAGAAGTCGCTTTCGCTGTAGGTTAGTTGTATGAATAATATTTAACTCTCTCCTAATATTATCTGGGGCCTGTCGCGCCGGTATAAAACCAACCTGATCCCGATGGATGAGGTGAGGGAGGATTTTATTGATCCTGTTAGTCACAATGGATGTAAAGATTTTGAAGTCAATGTATAAGAGGGATATAGGTCTATAATTTGTGGTGAGATGATCTTTCTTAGGATTAGGGATTACGGTTACATGCGCCACGTAGAACTCAGGGGGCAGCTGTGAGCCATTTAGTAGTGAATTACAGAGGTTTTTATATGTGGTGTCAGCACATCGCTGCATTTTTTATAATATATTGCTGTAAGACCATCCGGCCCCGGGGCCTTTCCTCTTTTTAGTTTTTTGATTGGTGAAACTATTTCCTCCTCAGAGATGTGTAAATGGAGTTGTTGTGCCGCGGACTCAGTCAGGTTAGGTAGATGTAGTGTGTGAAGGAATGACTCCAGTAGTGAGGGGGGGGTGATTGTGGGGCGAATACAAACTCTGGGGGTATTCATTATAAGTGCTATACATGACATCGGGGTGGGCTGAGATCTGACCCTTAGGGTCTTTTATAGAGGAGATTTTATGCAGTGACTCTCTCATTCTGAGCTTACGAGCGGCATCTTATTAGGCTTATTGGCATGGTGATAAAACGCGGCTTTACTCCAAGTTAGCGCCTCTCCGTCCTGGTGGTGAGAATGGCGTCTAATTGTCATTTCATATCTTGTATTTGTGTAGATAAGTATAGGGGTGAAGATCGCTGATTGGCCAATTCTCACTCCTGCAGTTTCTCCTCCAGTCTGGGCTGTAATTCAGACCTTTCTTCTTCCTGTCGGCCGATAACTTATCACAGAACCGGGAATAGATTTTCTGTGCGCGAGTCACATTGCTCCAAGTGAGGCCTCCTCCGCTGTGTGAGTTTAGGGGAAATTTGTTATATCTTCTCTTATAGCGGTTACATTAGAGATTTGGGCATTTTAGCTCCTGATGTGGAGTCTATAGCACAATCATATGCCGCCATATAGTAGACGGCCGGTAACTGGGGATAATTCCCTCCTGTGGGGTCTATTTCCCTCCAGAGAAATCACACGTTACATTCCACACACAACACTGTGTAGAGAAGGCGGCGCGGGGTAATTGTGCCAGTAGTGAGGGGCGAATAATGGCGGGAATGTCACTGACTGAGGAGAAGGCTCCATGGAGGTCTGCACTCCGGAGATCATGTGACCCCTGACTCCTCCCCTCCTGTGACCTCATCACAGGTCCTGTGCACAGAGCAGCCATATATGTGGAGTGCGGCTCTGCAGGTTAGTGATGGGCAGTCCGGCTCTTCTGGCTCCTTTCCCCACTTTTCTCCCTCCTGTCCCTTCACTATAAAGCCTGAGCCTCATTATACAGCTGTACAGGGGTCTAGTGAAGGCTTTTTAGCCCTTTCCTCAGACTGTAGCTCCTGGGCACAGGCCCTCACTCCTGTCCCTTCACTATAAAGCCTGGGCCTCATTATACAGCTGTACAGGGGTCTAGTGAAGGCTTTTTAGCCCTTTCCTCAGTCTGTAGCTCCTGGGAACAGGCCCTCACTCCTGTCCCTTCACTATAAAGCCTGGGCCTCATTATACAGCTGTACAGGGGTCTAGTGAAGGCTTTTTAGCCCTTTCCTCAGTCTGTAGCTCCTGGGAACAGGCCCTCACTCCTCTCCCTTCACTATAAAGCCTGGGCCTCATTATACAGCTGTACAGGGGTCTAGTGAAGGCATTTAGCCCTTTCCTCAGACTGTAGCTCCTGGGAACAGGCCCTCACTCCTGTCCCTTCACTATAAAGCCTGGGCCTCATTATACAGCTGTACAGGGGTCTAGTGAAGGCTTTTTAGCAATTTCCTCAGACTGTAGCTCCTGGGCACAGGCCCTCACTTCTGTCCCTTCACTATAAAGCCTGGGCCTCATTATACAGCTGTACAGGGGTCTAGTGAAGGCTTTTTAGCCCTTTCCTCAGTCTGTAGCTCCTGGGAACAGGCCCTCACTCCTCTCCCTTCACTATAAAGCCTGGGCCTCATTATACAGCTGTACAGGGGTCTAGTGAAGGCTTTTAGCCCTTTCCTCAGACTGTAGCTCCTGGGAACAGGCCCTCACTCCTGTCCCTTCACTATAAAGCCTGGGCCTCATTATATAGCTGTACAGGGGTCTAGTGAAGGCTTTTAGCCCTTTCCTCAGACTGTAGCTCCTGGGAACAGGCCCTCACTCCTGTCCCTTCACTACAAAGCCTGGGCCTCATTATACAGCTGTACAGGAGTCTAGTAAAGGCTTTTTAGCCCTTTCCTCAGACTGTAGCTCCTGGGCACAGGCCCTCACTCCTGTCCCTTCTGTATAAAGCCTGGGCCTCATTATACAGCTGTACAGGGGTCTAGTGAAGGCTTTTTAGCCCTTTCCTCAGACTGTAGCTCCTGGGAACAGGCCCCTCACACCTGTCCCTTCACTATAAAGCATGGGCCTCATTATACAGCTGTACAGGGGTCTAGTGAAGGCTTTTTAGCCCTTTCCTCAGACTGTAGCTCCTGGGAACAGGCCCTCACTCCTGTCCCTTCACTATAAAGCCTGGGCCTCATTATACAGCTGTACAGGGGTCTAGTGAAGGCTTTTAGCCCTTTCCTCAGACTGTAGCTCCTGGGAACAGGCCCTCACTCCTGTCCCTTCACTATAAAGCCTGGGCCTCATTATATAGCTGTACAGGGGTCTAGTGAAGGCTTTTAGCCCTTTCCTCAGACTGTAGCTCCTGGGAACAGGCCCTCACTCCTGTCCCTTCACTATAAAGCCTGGGCCTCATTATACAGCTGTACAGGAGTCTAGTAAAGGCTTTTTAGCCCTTTCCTCAGACTGTAGCTCCTGGGCACAGGCCCTCACTCCTGTCCCTTCTGTATAAAGCCTGGGCCTCATTATACAGCTGTACAGGGGTCTAGTGAAGGCTTTTTAGCCCTTTCCTCAGACTGTAGCTCCTGGGAACAGGCCCCTCACACCTGTCCCTTCACTATAAAGCATGGGCCTCATTATACAGCTGTACAGGGGTCTAGTGAAGGCTTTTTAGCCCTTTCCTCAGACTGTAGCTCCTGGGAACAGGCCCCTCACACCTGTCCCTTCACTATAAAGCATGGGCCTCATTATACAGCTGTACAGGGGTCTAGTGAAGGCTTTTTAGCCCTTTCCTCAGACTGTAGCTCCTGGGCACAGGCCCTCACTCCTGTCCCTTCACTATAAAGCCTGGCCTCATTATACAGCTGTACAGGGGTCTAGTGAAGGCTTTTTAGCTCTTTCCTCAGACTGTAGCTCCTGGGCACAGGCCCTCACTCCTGTCCCTTCACTATAAAGCCTGGCCTCATTATACAGCTGTACAGGGGTCTAGTGAAGGCTTTTTAGCCCTTTCCTCAGACTGTAGCTCCTGGGAACAGGCCCTCACTCCTGTCCCTTCACTATAAAGCCTGGGCCTCATTATACAGCTGTACAGGGGTCTAGTGAAGGCTTTTTAGCTATTTCCTCAGACTGTAGCTCCTGGTCACCATGTGATTTCACCATAACCCTAACAAGCTAATTAAGTTGTGAAATCTTGATCAAAATCATCTCAGTACACAAATCTCCAAGGGTGCCCAAAGTTTTGCATCGCCCTTTTTCCTTTTTGCAATTATGAAATTGTAAAAAAGTCTATATATATATTTTTTTAATATTATTTTTGTCTAAAATACAAAGGCCATGTGTCATCTTAGAGGTTCGGCCTTTTAGAGATCATTTCATCTTCATCTTACTACTGCTCACAATAACGGTCATTTTGACCAGGGACGCCCACACTTTTACATGCCGCTGTCAATGCTTCGTCCCGCTGGTGCTCAATATTTAATAGGGTCTCGCTATTAAACTTAATGAAAAGTTCGGTGAATTTCTTTGAGCTGTTATTACTAGAGATGAGCGAATATCGTCGGAGAAGTTGTTATTGGCTAATATCGCTTACCGAATAGCTGCATCGGGACCCCGGATCCCTGGAGCGCTCCCGATAATCAGCTGCGTGTGTCGCCCTCCATGCAGGTGCTGTGACTATCACACAGCGCGACACACGCAGCTGATTATCGGGAGCGCTCCAGCACACTGAGTCCTGCACACACTGAGGCCCCTGATCATGTGACCCCTGACTCCTCCCCTCCTGTGACCTCATCACAGGTCCTGTGCACAGAGCAGTCATATATGTGGCGGATGCTCCTGGATCTTCTGCTTTCTGGGCCGGTTCCTCCTGTGAGTCCTATTAACCCTTTCGCTCCCTGTATTCTCCTTTCTGACAGGACAATATCTGAATCCGGACAGTGTGACAGGAATTTAAGCAATGTGGAAGGAAAAAATGACAATTGTACTTTATTTCCTCACAAAAATGTGACTTTAGCCCCAAAATTGGCAGCGTAACAAATCCTTATTTTCCCCACTGTAGTCTGTAGACTCCATATACAGATCCCTTAAGTGTGAAAAGAGCTGAATTCCCCACTTAAGTTATTGCATTTTGGAAATTGCCCCCACTGGGAATTTATCTCCAGGTAAAGGCACAATTGTGTCTCCATGGGGGTTGTGCTCACAGCCCAACATCGTGTGGCCTCCAAAGAAATGCCACCCCACACCATTACTGACCACTGCCAAACCGGTCATGCTGAAGGATGTTGCAGGCAGCAGATCGCTCTCCACGGCGTCTCCAGACTCTGTCACGGCTGTCACATGTGCTCAGTGTGAACCTGCTTCCATCTGTGAAGAGCACAGGGCGCCAGTGGTGAATTTGCCAACCCTGGTGCTCTGTGGCAAATGCCAAGCATCCTGTACGGTGTTGGGCTGTGAGCACAACCCCCATCTGTGGACGTCGTGACCTCAGACCATCCTAATGGAGTCAGTTTCTAACCGTTTGTGCAGACACATGCACATTTGTGGCCTGCTGAAGATCATTTTGCAGGTCTCTGGCAGTGCTCCTCCTGTTCCTCCTTGCATAAAGGTGGAGGTAGCGGTCCTGCTGCTGGGTTGATGCCCTCATACGGCCCCCTCCACATCTCCTAGTGTAATGGCCTGTCTCCTTGTAGTGCCTCCAGCCTCTGGACACTACGCTGACAGACACAGCAAACTTTCTTGCCACAGCTCGCATTGATGTGCCATCCTGGATGAGCTGCACTACCTGAGCCACTTGTATGTGTTGTAGAGTCTGTCTCATTCTACCACAAGTGTGAAAGCACAACCAACATTCGAAAGTGACCAAAACGTCAGCCAGAAGCATTGGTACTGAGATGTGGTCTGTGGTCCCCACCTGCAGAACCGCTCCTTTATTGAGGGTGTCTTGATAATTGCCAATAATTTCCTTCTGTTGTCTATTCCATTTACACAACAGCATGTGAAATTGATTGACAATCAGTGTTGCTTCCTAAGTGGACAGTTTGATTTCACAGAAGTTTGATTTACTTGGAGTTATATTTTGTTGTTTAAGTGTTCCCTTTATTTTTTTGAACAGTGTATATAGATAGATTTTTTTTCTTTACGTTGGAGGGCCCAATTCCAGCTATTGCTGTGGGATCTGTGATTTCTATCTACTCCACTGTGTACAGGATAACAGAGTATAATAAAGTAGTTATGGACGTGACGTAACTAACATTGTGCAGTGACTCTGCTTTCCATATAGTGATGGATATTTCTTGTTGCTGAAACTGTGATTTTTTTCCCCCTTTAAACCTTTTTTAAACCCCTCTGATCAGTGCGATCGCACAACATACAAGCCTCTGATGGCTCCGGTGATGCCCTGTACTACTGTAGTGCCGTGTATCATCGCTGCCTGTCAGTGTAATACTAACGGCCCCATACACGTGAGACCAGAGTTGGCTGAGCGGTCATTTGGCAGACGGCGATCTCTCCCGACTCCCCCATACACACAAATATTCCAGCTTTCCTGTGGTCTGTATGAGAGAGTCGCCTCCAGACTCCTCTAGAGGAGGATTATCTACAGGAAGAACAAACGGATTATCCTCTGAAATTCAGGATGCCAGATCCTTCTCTGTCCTGACATCATCTGTCGGGAGGCCCCCAAATACATTATATGGTCGGCCAAACCCCCCGAAATCAGTGCTTTCATGGAGCTTTAGTCTAATGTGTATGGGGGCGTTATAAGGTAACTTATTGGACGCTGCCTCTGGCCCGGCCAAATAGACCTTCATACATTGCAGCCCAGACACCATTATTAGGCATGTAAGTATCGGAGTAACTAGGACGCCCCATACTATCGAGTACTTGGAGGCAGGGGGCATTCAGCCGAACTCTGTCACACCTTCTTAGATGTCATATTTGCTTTTCACAGCAGCAAGTGGTTAAACTGCCAGGGTTTTTGTTGCCGCCTCATCTGTGCCGTCCCTGCGGTGTACATCTATGTTCTGGGGCCCAAAAAGATTAATTTCCTTTTAATAAATGTTTAACATGTTAAAAATTATAAAATGTATCTTCTGCTTTTTACATATTTTTTTCTTCTTACAAGAATTGTTGGAGCCAATTTTCTTTAGAAACATTTTAATATCGGCTTTTTCTGGAGTTTTTCTTGTAATATAGGAAAGCCTAAGGCCAGAAATAATCCCCATAAATCACTGTACATGGAGACTTTGGGATCAGATCATTTCTGTCCGTTGTGTTTGTGGAAGCAAAAAATCTTTTCTAAAAGCCTCAAACTTCTGTGTGTGACTCAGAGCTGAGATCTAACGTGAGAGAAGATTCCAGTGCGGGGAAGACGGGAAACCTTCATATAGACGGCCGGTGGGGATGGAGGCAGTGACCGACTCTGGCCAAATCTGTCTCTAGAGCCGCAGTAGAAGATGAAGATGTCGTCCTCATCATGAAGGAGTTATTTCTCATGTCACGTGTAATGAATATCTCCTGCAGTATTGCTAATGCCGATTCCAGTGTCGGTAATGAGACGAGAATTAGCGTTATGGAAGATGAGTCTATGAGGAACGTGTTCAGCTGCCGACTCCGAGGTGGAAACTGCTTGTTGTCTGTGGCCTAAATATATAGGTTTTATTAGTAGATGTCAGGGAAGAAAACTAAACCCTGTAAGATAATAAATCTCCTCCTATGTTTCCCTTATTATCTCCAGTAATTGTATTATTACACAGGATTCTTATGATGTTACATCGGATCATCTTCTTCTCATTCAGGTCTCTACAATATCGGATCCTCTCAGTGAAGATCTTCTACAGAAGAGAATTTTCCTGATTTACCCATCAAGGATGGATATGGACAGAGACAAGATGGCGGAGAGGATGTTACACCTCACCCTAGAGATCCTCTTCCGTCTCACTGGAGAGGTGAGAGATTCTGATGACGTCACATTACATCATTCTTATCTATGGGAATAAGAGATGGACAGAACTGGAGAGGTGAGGACTCTGGAAATGTCTGGAGTGAGATTTATTAATGTTTCTCTCCATAACCAGGATTACACAGTGGTGAAGAAGACCTCTAGTGATCGCTGTCAGGACCCTGTGTCTGAGGGATGTGGAAGACCCCTGAGCCCAATCACGGGGCCTCCACCTCACCCCCTGATCCATGAGGACATCAATGACCAGAAGATCCTAGAACTCATCTACAAGATGATGGAGCTGCTGACTGGAGAGGTGACACTGCTGGGAATGCTGGGACATTATACAGTAACACTATGAAGGGATCGAGGGGATGACGGTATCATTGTATGTATCAGGTTCCTATAAGGTGTCAGGATGTCGCTGTCTATTTCTCCATGGAGGAGTGGGAGTATTTAGAAGGACACAGAGATCTGTACAAGGACGTCATAATGGAGGTTCCCCAGCCCCTCACATCACCAGGTAATAGGACTAAATACACACGGCCTATAATTATCTGTATGTAAAGAATGAATTCAGTCCCTGTATGTGTTTCCTCCAGATCTGTCCAGTAAGAGGACAACACCAGAGAGATGTCCCCGTCCTCTTCTTCCACAGGACTGTAACCAAGAAGATCCCAGTGCTCCCCAGGATCATCAGGTAGATGGAGAGAAGGTGTCAGGAGATCTCCCCTATGATGTGTAGACGGCTGTGATGGTCTTGTGCTCAGTCTTGTTTTATCCTCCAGTATTACATGTTTTATACTTGTATAATGAGAACGGTGGAGATGGCAGGATTAGAGCTGATCATAGATGGGACTTCTCCATCTGTCTGTGACTTTTACAATATTTGTTTCAGGGTGAAGATCTGACCCATATTAATACTACAGAGACATATGTGAGGGGTGATGAGCGGTGTAAAGAGGAGATTCCCACATATGACTACCCAGGTGAGTAGTAACCACTGAATGCAGAGAAGTCACAGATTCCTCTCAGTCACCGGCTGTGGCTGCTTTATCGGTGGTGTAGTCCGGCCGTATTACCATGATCACCATTTTGCCTCTACACCACAACATTCTCCTCCACCCAAAACTGTTCAAATGACTTTGGGCATTGAAAGACCTTTTTTATAGAACTTATAACCTGGAGTATCCACCTACCCCCTGGGATTAATGTGAGGGTGATCCCTTAAAGCAAGATCTATGTGATTGCTTGTACCTGACCTAATATAGGCCGAGTGCGCGCTTAAAGAGTCACACCGAACACAGAGTTAGATGTCTACCCCTTTCTCAGCAAAGGCTTGCACACAACTGAAGTTTATTCTTATGACAGAGAGACAGGAAATGGGTGTCACACAATCTTCTGAGTAGCCAGTGTCAGTCTATGATAGGTCCATTTCATCTTCACTTCCATATATGGTATCCAGTATCTCAGCTTCTGCATTCCAAGGATTCATTCCAGGGTGTTGTCTGAAGACACAGACGCCATCTTGGTACACCATATCTGAACTGACTTATATAAGATTTAATAGTTGATTTCCTTAGCCATTCTCTCCTTCACATTAGGAGACACTGATCGTTACCTGCCCAGATCTGTAACTATAAAGCCAAATGACAGCGTACGTAGAATGTGCTGACAAGATAGAAAATCACTTGAAGAAAAATCTTATGCTGGGCCTGTAAGAGAAAGCGGAGGGTAATGATGCTGTTGGCTTCCTAGATTCCTGAGATCTTATCGGATGAATCTTCTCTCCCTTTTGTGCTGCTGAATGTATTATGGTCCCTACAAGACCAGGTCCAGTCTTTCTGGCCAAACTTCCCTTTTATGAGCGACAACAGTAAATGTGCAGTGAGGCCAAGTGTGAATTTCTGTCCAATAACAGCAGAGTTTCCCTTTATCCTGACTTTTCAATTTGTATTAAAACCAACTAACTTCCAGGAGGATTGTGATAATCTCCAGGACAAACATTCCACCGGTGCCCTGATAGATCTCTAAGCTGTGCGTGGCTGATGGCTGTAATATACATTTATTCCCGCCTGCAGGAGATGTGTTGGCTCCAGCCCTGGTGTCATGGATTCACTCCACGTCATAAATTACATTGTTTCTGATCCTAAGGAATTCAGATTACTGCACAATCTCTCCTGAAATGGGGAGCAATATTATTTTCTCTAATCTTCTGGTCAGGATTCATAGTAGCTCCAATGGTCCACCATAAATGAGGGCAACTCTGGTTTACTGTTGTGTAATCTGTATTTGTAGCTTTCAGTTAATGAGATTCTCGTGCTCTGGGGCGGGGCTGTGGGTGGGGCTGTGGGTGGGGCTTTATGTGGTGCTCTGATTACATATTCATCTGTATTGGCTTATGACAGGTCGCTGACCCCTCACTGACCTGCCCCCCATTATTACATAATGCATATAATAGCATTGATATTATTGGTGATAATGCCTATAATATTGTGGCTATTGTGAGGCTTACAAAAAAATTACATCCAGCAAAATGACACCAGCGGCCCCTGTCCAGTAGCCTCTATCTCTTACTTATAGATGCTACTGTGCAGGCGCCGCCATGACCGGTGACATTTTGCTGGATGTAGTTTTTTTTCTAAGCCTCACAATAACATATTGTGCCCAGCTTGTGTCTCTGGAGACCTCCCCCACCTACCCCCGGAAATTGTTAAGTCAACTCTACTCAAATGTGTCTGTCACTAAATAAACCAAATGCTTGAATGTCAAAACAGTTCAAAACCGTGGTTCTGTGTGGAAGATTGTAAAGCCGTCATGGAGGCATAAGGCTGGCAGTGATGGGCATTGTGGGTAATAATAGCGGGGATCATGCCTCATTCCTCTCTAGGAACATACACGACATCTTCTCTGGGGGTTCTTTCTTGTTTCAGTTACTGGGATGAGTGCAATAAAATGTCGCTCAGTGAGTCTTCTCACATCTTCAGATTCTAAAGGATTGGCGGGGACAAAATTATCAAAAACAAGATTTTCAGTGACCTTTTCCTGATAATCAAAGAAAGTATCTGCATTTCCGGCTTTTTTGTATAACACAAAAGAATTATATGTGGCCACCTGAAACAAATACATGACTAACTTTTTATACCAGACATATGATTTTCTTGATACCTGGTATGGCTGTAGAACCTGATCTGCAAGGTCCACACCCCCATATATTTGTTGTAGTCAATGACAGACACAGGTTTTGGAGTAGTGGATCCCTGTTGGTCTGCAGTGGCCCTTGTGGCATCTGTGTGGATCGAGCTCAGGATAAAAATATCATTTTTATCCTTATACTTAAGGGCAAGCAGCTCTCCATTGTGTAAAGCCCCTGACTGCCCCTTTCAGAACTTTTTGCTGACCAATGATTGTGGAAACCCCTGACGGTTTTTCCAAATGGTCCCACAAGCCCCTATGTTATGTTCAACCAGACTTTTAAATAGAGGTATGCTGGTGTAGTAGTTGTCAACATACAGATTGCAGCCTTTTTGTAAAAAAGGAGTTATCAGCTCCCAAACGATTTTTCTGGATGTCCGCAGATAAGTAGGGTGTGACTTGAACAGGGCGGTTGGACCAATAGGACTGAATGCTAATTTCTTTAACAAGCCACATAGCGAATGTAAGTCCTAAAAATGTTTTAATTTCTAGGACATTAGTTGGTTCCACAAATTTGACCTAGCATAATAGGATCGTGGATTCTGGTTGATGAATTGGGACACATATAAATCTGTAGGACAATATGCTCTAGCAAGCTATCGGTCAGAAACAAACTAAAAAAATAATTGGTCCCAAATTTTCCACCTCCACATTTATACCAGGAATGGCATTACAATGAGGGATGAATGGAGTAGCCGAATCCGAAGCCTCCCATCTGGGAAATGCTACATCAAGAGGCAAAGCCCCTTGGACATTGGTGTGCGCCAATTCACGAGCACTAGGGACAGCGCTAGTACTGGGCATTGTTCCCTGAGTTGGAGACATTTCTCCAGAAGCGCTATTTGTCCTTCTTGTTGTACTGGTCCTTGTGTGTGAGGATGGACCAGAATCACTGCTCATTTCTGAGCTATCACTGTCGCTGCTACTAAAGCCCTTGAAATCCACATCGCCATCTGACACTGCACTTTCTTCACTGTCAGAACATAAAAGTGCATAAGCCTCCTCTGCACTATAATACTGACGGGCCATTTTATTTGTTTTTATTTCTTTTTCCGGAAATAGAAATCTCTGACATGACTGACGTGACCAAATTATTGGGGAGACAATTGAGAAAAGCCTAATTCTTTAGCCTAACAGTAACTAACTTTAGCATGACCCTAACCCTAACTTTAACCTAAAAGTAACCCTAACTTTACCCCAACACTAACCCTAACTATAGCACTAACTGTAGCCTGCCTTATCTGTTTTTCTATTGACAAATTATGGACCTGAGTGGGGACTTATTTTTTGTGAGATAAGAATTGGTATTATTTTTGCCTACATATCATTGATTGGTTTCTTTTTATTTGATATTTGGGAGGCAGAATGAACAAACAGTTGAACACCGCACACTAGTGGTTCATCCAACAAGGTTTTCTATTAGACTGTGAACAGTTATTGTCTTGGTAAATAATTAAAGTTTTTTACATAGCTTGCCATTTTTATGGACAGTTTAAGTAGAAATGTTTAAAAATATAAAACTCAAGGATGTTTTTTATCTTAGCAGATGACTGTACCAGGAGATCAGAGGGACAGCTGACATCTTCAATTTTTAAATCTGATAATCTTGAGATCCTACAAGATACAACTGAAGTGAATGCCATTACTCCAGATATACCATCATCCATTTACAGCAAAGATCTGTCATCTTATCCTATGAAACAGGTCCCATCTTCTGATTCATTACTGACTACTAAGGAAAATAAAAGTCACAAAAGAGGCAGTAAAAAACAAACTGCTCCTAAAGCAAAAAAGTCATTTTCATGTTCAGAATGTGGGAAATGTTTTAACAAGAAATCTCATTTTGTTACTCACCAGAGAACTCACACAGGAGAGAAGCCTTTTTCATGTTCTCAATGTGGGAAATGTTTTATCGATAAATCAGAATTGGTTGGGCACCAAAGAACTCACACAGGGGAGAAGTCTTTTTCCTGTTCAGAATGTGGGAAATGTTTTAACTGGAAATCACAATTGGTTAATCACCATAGAACTCACACAGGGGAGAAGCCTTTTTCCTGTTCAGAATGTGGGAAATGTTTTATCAATAGATCAGAAGTGGTTAGGCACCAAAAAACTCACACAGGGGAGAAGCCTTTTTCCTGTTCATTATGTGGGAAATGTTTTAACCGGAAATCAGATTTGGTTAATCACCATAGAACTCACACAGGGGAGAAGCCTTTTTCCTGTTTGGAATGTGGGAAATGTTTTAACAAGAAAGAGCATCTTATTAGTCACCATAGAATTCACACAGGGGAAAAGCCTTTTCCATGTTCAGAATGTGGGGAATGTTTTAACCGGAAATCAAATTTGGTTATTCACCATAGAACTCACACAGGGGAGAAGCCTTTTTCCTGTTCGGAATGTGGGAAATGTTTTAACAAGAAAGAGCATCTTATTAGTCACCTTAGAACTCACACAGGGGAGAAGCCTTTTTCCTGTTCAGAATGTGGGAAATGTTTTAACAGTAAATCAGATTGTGTTAAGCACCAGAGAATCCACACAGGAGAGAAGCCTTTTTCCTGTTCAGAATGTGGGAAATGTTTTAACCGGAAATCACAATTGGTTAATCACCAGAGAATTCACACAGGGGAGAAGCCTTTTTCCTGTTCAGAATGTGGGAAATGTTTTGTCAACAAATCAGAATTGGTTAGGCACCAAAGAACTCACAGAGGGGAGAAACCTTTTTCATGTTTAGAATGTAAGAAATGTTTTATCCGGAAATCACAAGTGGTTAATCACCAGAGAATTCACACAGGGGAGAAACCTTTTTCATGTTCAGAATGTAGGAAATGTTTTAACCGGAAATCAAATTTGGCTAATCACCATAGAACTCACACGGGGAAGAAGCCTTTTTCCTGTTCAGATTGTGGGAAATATTTTAACCAGAAAGTGCTTCTTGATCGCCATCAGAGCAGTCACACAGAGCAGAAGCCTTTTTCATTTTCTTAATGTGGGAAATATACTTGGAAATCAAGTGTTAATAAACATCAGAGACGTCACATAGGGGAGAAGCCTTTTTTATGTTCATAATGTTGGAATAGTTTTAACCAAAATTAAATCTTCTTAAATGGGTTGTCTCTTGTCATTCCTCATGTTTGCTGACAAAAGGATAAAACTAAACTTTATTAATTCCAAATCTAAAACTATACCCATAATTTGCCCCTGAAGGTTAGTCAATAGATGACTAATAGAAAAAACATATATCCCACAGTTCAGTATATAGGGTGAGGTGACGTGTACACACTCACTCTCCAAGCCTCTCATTTCTATGGGTTTCATCGTCCTCGCCAAAGGTGACTCATCAGGAGACTATTTAATATTGACCTATATTCAAGCAAGACTATACAAAAAAACTAAAATCATGTATCATGTTATCCAAAACAGTCAGAAAACTAGCCACATATTGGCAGATCCCAGACCTCAAACTATATACTTGGTAAGTTTATAAGCCACTCCAGTGTCAGGAATAGATAGTATGTGAAAATATAGTACAGATGCTTGTGTTTTTTCTCCTATAGGGACTGCCCTAGTTTGGTATTGTAACTGCTGTTACTGTATATACTCGCGTATAAGCCGAGATTTTCATCCCATTTTTTTGGGCTAAAAGTCCCCCTCTCTGCTTATACATGAGTCATAAATGCCAGAAGGTTGGCGGAGGAGAGGGAGCGGGGGGGGTGTCAGATCATACTGACCCACCCCTGGCGTGTCTCTGCAGCCCCCCTGCTTGTCCCATGCTCTCAGGCACCTTCCTTCATTGGTCACGTGGTACCGCTCATTAAAGTCATGAATATGTGCATATTCATGACTTTAATGAGCAATACCACGTGACCGCTGAAGGCAGGCGTGAGAACAGGGCTGCAGAGACCGCGCCAGGAGGGCGTAACTATATGCGATATTCACCTGTCCCCGTTCCAACGCTGCTTGCCGCTGTTTGCTGGGTCCTCTGTCAGTGACATTCAGGCAGCAGAGGGTGCGATGATGTAGTTAGTGTGCGCCCTCTGCTGCCTGAAGGTCACTGACAGAGGACCCGGCAGATAGCGGCGAGCAGCATTGGAATGGGGACAGATGAATATCTCAGGTGCCGGGTCCTGACCCAGCGTTGACACCAGCATCCGTCCCACATAGATCGCCGGTGTCCCCACCTGCTCAGGACACCGGCACCTGGCCCCCAGCGACGAGAGGTGAGTATGTCATTTTTTTTATTTGCACCAGCATATGGGGCTTATTCTATGGAGCATCTTATGGGGCAGCATATGGGGGCATAATCTATGGAGCATCTTATGGGGCAGCATATGGGGGCATAATCTATGCAGCATCTTATGGGGCAGCATATTGGGGCATAATCTATGAAGCATCTTATGGGGCAGCATGTGGGGCCTATTCTATGGAGCGACTTATGGGGCTGTCACATGTACCTGTCCTGTGTGACACGACCCGCAGGTCGGTAACTAAAACAACAAGACCAACACGTGTAACTGTCCTGTGTGACACGACCCGCAGGCCGGTAACAAACAACAAGACAAAGGGGAAGGGAAAACAGTTACAATGGTGGGCCCTGCAATAGGAAACGGGGACGTGGAGACCTCCCTCACTCCCCTGAGGCAGTGTCCCTGAACACTCCTAGCGTTCCCTATATAGGCTCTTCACCTGTCGCCGAGCAGGATACCTGTGTCCCTAACTCACCCTGCACCTATCCCTTTCTAGGGAACTGGGTGATGCGGACACTGGTCCCCACCGCTGTACTAATACACACCAAGGAAAATATACAAATGGGAAAACACCAAAAACACTTATCTTGCTCTGCTGCAGCACCGGGCAGCAGAGTGCATCACCGGATTAACTTTTCGCAGTGGCTCGACACCTCAGCCAGCTGCCACCTTCACCATCTCACTCTTCTGCAGACACCGGGCAGACAGAGTTCAACACCAGTTTCAGCAGTGGCTCTACACCTCAGAGCCAGCTGCCCACTTCACCAGGTTTCAGCAGTGGCTTAACACCTCAGCCAGCTGCTCCCTTCACCGTGGTTGGAATCCAACTAAGGAAAAGCTGCTATCACCAACACCTGCTGATAGACCAGCTGACCTCATATAGCAAAGGAGGAGCGGTCACATGAGCAGGGACCAAAAACATGCAATAACCCCAGTGACCACCGGGAGCAAAAGGCAACCAATAGAACCTATCAGGCTGTAGTGACACTTGTGGCCACCGGGGGCAGAAACCCATATTAAGCCCCAGAAGCCTGAAAAGGAAAAAAAAGGTTTACGGGAAGGAATGCATAATCTGACACGGATCCAAGAATTGGACCGTGACAGGGGCAGCATATGGGGCATAATCTATGGAGCAGCATATGGGGCATAATCTATGGAACGTCTTATGGGGCCATAACCTTTATGGAGCATCTTATAGGGCCATAACCTTTATGGAGCAGCATATGGGGCATAATCAATGGAGCATCTTATGGGGCCATAACTTTTATGGAGCAGCATATGGGGCATATTATTCTATAGAGCATCTTATGGAGCCTTTATTAACCTTTGTGCAGCATTATATGGGGCGTATTTTGTATGGAACATCTTATGGGGCCATCATGAACTGTATGGAGCATTATATGGGGCTCCTGATTCAATATGGATATTCAAAAACATTTAACCTACTGATGTCTCAATTAATTTTACTTTAATTGGTATCTATTTTTATTTTTGAAATTTACCAGTAGCAACTACATTTTCCACCCTAGGCTTATACTCGAGTCAATAAGTTTTCCGAGGTTTTTGTGTCAAAATTAGGCGGGTCAGCTTATACTCAGGTCGGCTTATACACGAGTATAAATTGTAATTAGTATTGCAGACAAATTGTCCTAGACTAAACTCAGTTTTCAGTCGGCCCAATATGTACCACTCAGGGAAAACTTACCTGCTCCAAGGATCATTAGCAGCTTCTACCTAATGGCCATGCTGCGGTCTGTCAGGGAATGAGTGCAATATCGTTATAAAGACTAGGGATATGTGCAGTCATAATGCCTGGGAGATCTGTGCCATTATTTAGTATGAATATGGAAATTATCTCTGACAGGTAAGTGTTCCCTGAGCGGTATATACGGTATTTTCACATACTATCTATTCCTGACACTGGAGGGGCTTATAATCTTACAAAGTATATAGTTTGAGGTCTGGGATCTGCCAATATCTCGCTAGTTTTCTGACTGTTTTGGTTAACATGATACATGATTTTAGGTTTTTCTTCGTCTAGTTCCGCTTGAATATAGTTCAATATTAAATAGTCTCCTGATGAATAATTGATGAATCCAATGAATATTCATTTCTCTTGACTAGTGGCACATGTGACTGCCGGCAGCAGCAGGAAGTCGGTGGCTGACACTGCGCGCTACTGAAGAGGAATGAATACTCACTGCTCTCTGTGCGCACAGTCTCGGTGAGTACTCCGGCAGCTGTGCTCTGCTTGTGAGCAACGCATGACGTCCCTGCCATGTGCTGCTTACAAACATAAAGCAGTTGCTGGCACCGGAGCAGGATGCTGTGAAGGAGCACCGGGTAGGTAACTGTAATTTTTTTTTATGCTATTTGATGGGGCCATGCATACCAGAATAGGGATGGGGCCCTGCATACCAGGATGAGATGGGGGCAATAGGGATGGGGATTTTTTCTCAGTGAACTCATTCCTCATGTTTGGCCTCATTAAAATAAAACCACTCATACTCTGCTGGCGTGCCGGCTCCACTTCAGCGGTGTCGAGACTCACTGTCCCGGGGCTTATGTGAGGTTCTCACATCACACGAGCCCTGCACCCAATCAGCGGCAGCTTCACTGTTCCTTCCTTTGGACTGAACATCAACAGGAAGCCAGGGCTGCGGCTACTCTCTGATGGCCTCATGATGCTTGATTTGTCCGAAGGTGGGGACAGTGACGTCAGCGCTGATTGGGCACAGGGCTCACATGACGTAAAAACCTCAAAAGAGACCGAAGAACGCAAGTACCGACACCACTGAAACGGTGCCAGCATGGGAGGTTTGTATAAGTGTTTTTATTTTAACAGGACCAAACATGAGGAATGAGACGGGGTTGTCCAACTAGTTGTCAACCTTTTTATCAAAAATCCCACACAGGGAAAAGTCATTATTATACAGAGAGTGCGAGAAATGAATTACAGGAAAATCGTATTTTGTTGACCTTCAAAAATAACTCAGACGAGGAGAACCTGTATATATTATTCACAAATTGTACAAAAACATTATGCACGCGGCGTGCGTTCAAGGATGGAATATTATATGGGAGTTTTATAGAATAAATTCAAGGTGAGAATATTATATGGGAGTTTTATAGAATAAATTCAAGGTGAGAATATTATATGGGAGTTTTATAGAATAAATTCAAGGTGAGAATATTATATGGGAGTTTTATAGAATAAATTCAAGGTGAGAATAATATATGGGAGTTTTATAGAATAAATTCAAGGTGAGAATATTATATGGGAGTTTTATAGGATAAATTCAAGGTGAGAATATTATATGGGAGTTTTATAGGATAAATTCAAGGTGAGAATATTATATGGGAGTTTTATAGAATAAATTCAAGGTGAGGATATTATATGGGAGTTTTATAGGATAAATTCAAGGTGAGAATATTATATGGGAGTTTTATAGGATAAATTCAAGGTGAGAATATTATATGGGAGTTTTATAGGATAAATTCAAGGTGAGAATATTATATGGGAGTTTTATAGGATAAATTCAAGGTGAGGATATTATATGGGAGTTTTATAGGATAAATTCAAGGTGAGAATATTATATGGGAGTTTTATAGGATAAATTCAAGGTGAGAATATTATATGGGAGTTTTATAGGATAAACCAATTACCAACAGAAAATAAACATTTATCAGTAAAAATATCTCATCTTTATTAGGTAAAGTATAAAACAATTGCGCCATTTTCCGATACTTGTTGCATCTCCATTTTTCATGATTTTCGGCTGGGTTTGGGCTTATTTTTTGTGTGCCGAGCTGACGCTTTTAATGAATACCATTTTGGTGCAGATATGATCTTTTGATCGGCTGTAATTGTATTTTAATGTAATGTTGAGGCGAGCAAAAAAACGTAATTCTGGCGTTTTGGCTTTTTCTCATTATACCATTTAGCGATCATTTAATTCTTTTTTTATATTGATAGATCGGCCAATTCTGAAAGCGGCGATACCAAATATGTTTTATTTTCTTTGTATTGTTTTATTTTGAATGGGTGAAAGAGGGGTGATTTGAACTTTTATATATTTTTTCTATATTTTTTAAACTTTTTTCTACTTTTGGCATTGTGAAGACATACAGCATTGTATCTTAATTAACCAGATGACTATTTTTTAGCAAAAGAAGAATAATAGAATGTTATCTGTATGTTGGCTTTCAAATTTAAGTGTTATTTTCTAGTTAGTCAAGAAAACAGACTTTTGTTTGTGTAAGCTGGTAATATTGACTTTTATTGTGTGCTTATACTTGATCACTAGTGATGTTTGCTGATATGCTAATTATACATTGTATTATGGAGCCAGTTTGTTGACTTCTAAAGCAGAGAGGGAAAAACTATGCAAATAGTTTAAATAATCAAGTAATGCTACTTGATCTCATCTCCATTCTTACCCTTCATGTAAATAATGAATGAGGGACACTTGTTAAGTCTAAAAATAGGTTACTTGCCTCTGTATAAAGAGACTGAGAGAGAGAGAAACAGGCAGAGATTCTGCCAAGACATCCATACATCTTAAAAGGACCAGAGACAGGACAGCAGCCATTTTACATCATGACTCCATTACGAGGGACACGGATCTATCATTCTATAGGAAACAACCTAGGGGTTTTCAGCCTCGGTTGGAAGAATACAGATCTGCTCCATTGAACCTTGGATACATTTGGAGAAGCCAGATTGTGATCCTCAAATCAACTGGCCTTGTATGGACTGTCATCTTCCTACGCTTGTCATTACCTACTCTTTGTGTGCGTGCCACAGGTGCGGTAGTGACCTTGGAAGATCTAGAGTCACAGCTGATATCACCCTGGCGGGTCAGTATAAGGGTGACACTCTGCAATGTGCCCCATCTTGGGTATTTTCCTGGGACTGTTCTATGTGTTATCTGCCTGTTTTGTGGCTCAGTAAAACATTGCCACACTGTTTTACCCTCACCCTATGTTGCCTGAATAGCGTTTTGCCCATGTTATAAGGAGAGCGGGAGTTTGGCAGGACGATCCCTGGTCCATGCATTTTTGGCTAGTCGGTGGCGCTCATAGCAATCCGGCAGTGACAACCATAGACTTCTGCTGGAGGCCAACGCATCGGTGACCCACAATCGTGACGGGGTCACTGATGGGCGGGATTTCCGATGCGCTTGCTGACATGTGCCAGAAAAGATGTGGGATCAGTGCTGGAGCCCTTATCAAAGGGAGGGAGTTCAACATCCACATACATTTACGTCTGATGTCAGAAAGGGGTTAAAGGGGTTTGTTTTTACAGAGACAGAAGTGGTAATCAATCATGTATACGTACAAATGATTACAGAAATACACAGCTTCTAATGTTAAATAGTATAGAGTTAATACAAGAAAATATAATTTTTGTAAATCATGTGTAGATATAAAAATGCAGTCAAATGTAGCTCCATCTAGTGGCTATGTGCAAAAGTGCCATCATAGAGTAAAATGTATCCTAAGAGAGTGTCACTATCAAGGTTGAAATGAGATTAATGGGAAGGTGCCGTGATTTTTGATAATTTATTATAAAAATGAAAATTATGTGAAAAGATGTTTTCACCTAAGCTTGACTGTTACGTTTATTTTTTTTTACTGTTTTAGTGCAGCCACTGGGCGCTGCCAGTTTACCATGCAGGTCTGTAATGGCTGCTGGACGTCACTTTCGGTCCTCAGATACGGAAGTCCATGGGCATAGGAGACAGCGATCGGACGCCGACCATATCTCTAACATTGCAGCCACATGAGCTGTGAACCAGGTACGCCTCTGTGGGCTGCTCAATTTACAGCTGTAGTTGTGGCCAGGCGCCATTTTATTAGAGACCAGCGCTATCCGCTGAGCTCCATTTACACTATCGCTAGCCCTATTATGTCGGATGCTGTACTGTTCACTTCCGGCATAACAGGTCTCGGATGGTTACACTGTGCATACAAGAGGAGCTGCAGGAGATCAGGACAGGATACCGGACATGCTCCTGGAGACCCGACGAGCTGCTGCCTGCTGTAGACCCGATGAGCTGCTGCCTGCTGTAGACCCGATGAGCTGCTGCCTGCTGGAGACCCGATGAGCTGCTGCCTACTGTAGACCCAATGAGCTGCTGCCTGCTGTAGACCCGATGAGCTGCTGCCTGCTGTAGACCCAATGAGCTGCTGCCTGCTGTAGACCCGATGAGCTGCTGCCTGCTGTAGACCCGATGAGCTGCTGCCTGCTGTAGACCTGACGAATTGCTGTCTGCTGTAGACCCGATGAGCTGCTGAAGATGAAGACCTGCTGTATACCAGGGGTGCTGCAGCGATGACAGGAGTGGGGTGGCGACATCATTCATTGGTAACTATCAGATCTGCAGAGGTGAAGGGCCAGGAATACTGCTTTTTGCACAGAGGCAAAAATATGAGAGGTTGTTGATGGTATGTGTCAGGCGGAAGTAGCATATGGAGGTTGCGCGTTGCATATACAGGGGTGAGCTGGCATATGGATGTGTGTGACACATACAGGGGAGAGCTGGCATATGAAGGTTGTGCATGGCATATACAGGGGTGAGCTGGCATATAGTTACATAGTAACATAGTTTTGAAGGCTGAAGGAATACCTTATGTCCATCTAGTTCAGCCTATTTTTAGTGCAGCTGTTCTGCATTGTTGATCCTGGGGAAGGCAAATAACCCACAGAGTAGAAGCCAATTTTCTTAGTAGGGAAAAAAATTCCTTCCCGACTCCTAAGCTGGGTCAACCATCTACCTATAATATTCTGTTATTCATAACCTTCTATACTGTTACTCACAAGAAAAGCATCCATTCCTTTCTTAAATTCATTCAGTGAGTTGGCCATCACCACTTCCTCAGGAAGAGAATTCCAGAGCCTCACTGCTCTTACCGTGAAGAACCCTCTTCTATGCTGGTGCAGAAATTGTCTTTCCTCCAAACGAAGAGAATGCCCCCTTGTTCTTGTCACAGTCCTTGGTACAAACAGTTCATTGGAGAGATCTCTGCATTGCCATCTGATATACTTGTACATATATATTAGGTCTCCCCTAAGTCTTCTCTTTTCTAGAGTAAATAGACCTAATTTTGATAACCTTTCTAGGTATTGTAGTGAACCAACTCCATTTATCATTCTAGTAGCCCGCCTTTGAACCCTTTCAAGTTCAGTAATGTCTTTCTTGAGCACCGGCGTCCAAAATTGCACACAATACTCCAAGTGTGGTCTGACGAGTGATTTGTACAGAGGGAGAATTATGTTTTCATCTCGTGTCCCCAGACCTCTTCTGATGCATCCCATGACCCTATTTGCTTTGGTGGCAGCTGCCTGACACTGGGCACTCCAATTTAGCTTCTTATTGACTAAGATGCCTAAGTCTTTTTCCATGTCTGATTTCCCCAGCAGTTTCCCATTTAGTAAGTAATTGTAGCATCTTTTTCTCCTTCCCATGTGCATAACCTTACACTTATCTGTGTTAAACCTCATTTGCCATTTTTCAGCCCAATTCTCCAATTTACTCAAATCTGTCTGTAGTTGCAAACTGTCCTCCTTTGTGTTATCTACCTTACATAGTTTTGTATCATCTGCAAATACTGATATTTTACTGTGTAAGCCATCCACTAGATCATTAATAAATATATTACATAGTAGGGGGCCCAATACAGACCCCTGTGGTACCCCACTAGTAACCCTGGCCCAATCTGAGGATGCACCATTAATAACCACTCTTTGTTTTCTATCACTAAGCCAGCTACCTACCCATCTACACACATTTTCCCCTAGCCCAAGCTTTCTCATCTTACTTACCAATCTTTTATGTGGGACAGTGTCACATGCTTTAGAGAAGTCGAGATAAATGACATCCAATGATTCTCCTTGGTCCATTTGAGAGTTTACATCCTCATAGAAGCTGATCAGGTTAGTTTGACAGGAGCGATCCTTCATAAATCCATGTTGATATGGAGTTAAACATTTATTAACATTGAGATATTCCATAATGGTATCCCTTAGAAACCCTTCAAAAATTTTACCCACAACAGATGTTAAGCTTACCGGCCTATAGTTTCCAGGTTCCCTTTTACACCCCTTTTTTAATATTGGTACCACATTCGCTTGCCGCCAATAAAAAGGAACAGACCCTGCTTCTATAGAGCCTTTAAATATAAGGAATAGAGGCCTGTCTATCACATTACTTAACTCCCTTAATCCCCGAGGGTGAATGCCATCAGGGCCTGGTGATTTGTCAATTTTAATCTTACTAAGGCGGTTCTGCACTTCTTCCTGGGTTAGGCAGGTAATACTTAATGGGGAGTTTACATTATCACTCTGCATTTCCCCTGGCAAATCCTTTTCCTGTGTGAACACTGTTGAGAAAAATGTATTTAAAACATTTGCTTTTCCCACATCGCGCTCTATGATTTCACCCTCATTATTCTTTAAAGGGCCAACACCATCAATTTGAATCTTTTTACTGTTTATATAATTAAAGAATAGTTTGGGGTTTGTTTTACTTTCCTTAGCAATGAGTCTCTCAGTTTCCACTTTTGCTAAATGTATTTGTTTTTTACACATTTTATTTTTTTCTCTATAACTTTTTAATGCTTCTTCATTGCCTTCTTGTTTTAGCTTCCTAAATGTCTTGTTCTTGTTATTTATTGCTCTTTTTACATCCTTATTTAGCCACATTGGTGTTCTCCTGTTCCTAGCCCTTTTATTTCTGTACAGTATGGCTAGCTCGCAGTGGGGGTGTAAAACTGATTTAAATATTTCCCATTTATTTTCTGTGCTCCTATTTTTGGGATATCATTGGGATTTGCTGCTTTGTCTATTTGTTTCAATAATACATTTTCAGTGGTTTCTGTTATATTTGGTGGCTTATAACAAACCCCTATGAGGATTTTATTACTTTTCCCTCCTTGTATCTCCACCCATAGAGACTCCACCTCTTCATTTCCCTCTTGTATATCTTCTTAGTGTGGGCTTTAAAGTGGACTTTATATATGGACAGACTCCACCCCCTTTCCTTTTTTTATGATCCCTCCTAAACAAATCATATCCTTGCAAGTTAGCCGCCCAGTCATAGCTGTCGTCTAACCATGTCTCAGTTATTCCTACTATGTCGTATTTTTCCTCATACATTACCAACTCCAGATCTTCAATCTCATTGGTCAGGCTCTGTGCGTTGGTCAGCATGCAGGAAAGAAGTTTTGCTTCCTTTTTCTTAGCTTCCTTCTGAGTACCCTGTCTTGGGTCCTCTTTACCACATCTAGTATCCTTGATTAGTTTGTCCTTCTGCATGTTCTTGTCTGCTGTTTTTCCTCCCATCCCCTCTTCTTCTAGTTTAAAGCCCTCCTGATGAGTGTTGCAAGTTTTCTCGCGAATGTGTGATTCCCAGGTTTTGCGAGAAGTCCATCGTAGAGGTAATTCACGCAGATAGTTGGTAGGTCATTTATTGCTGTGTCATTTGTGCCTACATGTATCAGTAGGAAAGGGTCGTCATCCTTGGATTTGAGGATAGTTGGTATCCTGTTGGCCACATCCTTGATTTTTGCTCCTGGGAGGCAGCATACTTCTCTTGCGGTTATGTCCGGCCTGCAGATAGTTGCCCCCGTGCCTCTTAGTAGTGAGTCGCCCATAACTACCACTCTTCTTTTCTTTCCGGACGCACTGCTTGTTGCTCGTGAGTGTTTTTGAGTGTCTTTTGTTTCCGCTTTTGTTGACAGAGTAACTTCTTTTGTTGATAGTGTGTCTTCTCTTGTAGATACGGTATCATCCTGAGCTGTGCTATTTTTGTTCTCCAGCATGAGGGCTTCATATTGGTTGCTAAGCTGTGTGGGTGACCACTTGATCCGTTTGCGTCTTTTCGTCACATGGCTCCACTTTTCAGCCTCTGTATGTGCTCTGAAGCTTTTCTCACTTTCCGCATCCTGAATGATTGCTTCTGCTTCATCCAAGAAGTCCTCATGTTCTTAAATTACCTTCAATGTTGCTATTCTTTCTTCCAGTCCCTGCACCTTTTCCTCTAAGAGGGCAACAAGTTTGCACTTCTGACAGGTAAAGTTGAGTTTTTGGGCCGGCAGATCCATAAACATGTAGCATGTGTTGCAGGTGACCATGTGGATTTTCTTCTCTTCCATATTGCTATTGCCGATGCAGTCTATGATGGGTGGTTTTGCGATGTCCTCAAACAGCGAGACTCGGCAAGTCCCAGCGATCGATCAGCTTAAGGCGACTCTTCTCCTCTTCCCAGAATGCACCGTAAATATGCAGATGAGCTTCCTGCTTCTCCAATCCATGGTTTTGCGATGTCCTCAAACAGCGAGACCCGGCAAGTCCCAGCGATCGATCAGCTTAAGGCGACTCTTTTCCTCTTCCCAAAATGCACCGGAAATATGTAGATGAGCTTCCTGCTTCTCCAATCCCTGGTTTTGCGATGTCCTCAAACAGCGAGACGCGGCAAGTCCCAACGATCGATCAGCTTAAGGCGACTCTTCTCCTCTTCCCAGAATACACCGGAAATATGCAGATGAGCTTCCTGCTTCTCCAATCCCTGCTTTTGCGATGTCCTCCAACAGCGAGACCCGGCAAGTCCCAGCGATCGATCAGCTTAAGGCGACTCTTCTTCTCTTCCCAGAATGCACCGGAAATATGCAGATGAGCTTCCTGCTTCTCCAATCCCCGGTTTTGCGATGTCCTCAAATAGCGAGACGCGGCAAGTCCCAGCGATCGATCAGCTTAAGGCGACTCTTCTCCTCTTCCCAGAATACACCGGAAATATGCAGATGAGCTTCCTGCTTCTCCAATCCAATCTGTCTTGAGCTCTATCTTTTCATTCTGACCTTCTGTACTCCTTTAGCACAAGTCTTATCTTGTACTCTGTGCTTTGCCATATACCCGGCTCTGTGCTTTGGCATATGCTCCGCTTTTCCCTTGTACCTGGCTCTGTGCCTCAGCATACATTCCACTACCTATCTGTACTCTGCTCTATGTCTCTGACTTGGCTCTGGGCTCTAGCATACGCTCTGCTTCCCTTTCTTGTACCCGGCTCTGTGCTTCAGCCTACGTTCCGCTCCTTGATTTGTACTTTGCCTTGCCTTGCTTCTTCGTGAGCCCTCTGCACGCACCTGGCCTTCCCTCTCCCTCCTGTTTGTGCCTCAGCCATGCCTGCCTTAGCTGTGCCCGCCTGCTTGTGCCTGTCGTGCATGTCGGTTAGTGACTTAGCTGTGTCCACTGTTGTGCCTCAGCCGTGCTCGCCAGTCTGAGCCTCAGCCTGACCAGCTAGCCAGTGCCCCAGCCGTGCTCTGTGCTTCCTTGCACTCACGCTGTCGCTGCACTGTGTGCCATCTTGGCACGCGCAGGCCCTAGGTTGCTCCTTGACATACCTCCCCGTGCATCTCTAAAGCACCCGCAGGTCCTGCCATGAAACCTGGCGTGCCTCCTAGCATGCACAGGCCCTAGCCTGAACCCTGGCATGCCTCCTAGCACATGCAGGCCCTTGCCCTAGTCTGAACCTGGCATAGCCCCTAACACGCACCTTGCCTTGCACCCTGCCTTGGACCCTGGTGTGCCCCCTAGCACGCACCCTGCCTTGAACTTTGCCTTGGACCCTGGTTTCTCCCAGCACTCATGCTGTCTGGACCCCTGCCTTGGACCTTGGCGTGTCTCCTAACATGCACCATGTCTTGAACTCTGGCGTCCCTCCTTGCCTGAACCCTGGCTTGCCTGGCGGATGTCCGGAGCCTGCCGATCGCTGCCAGAGGTCCGGAACCTGATGACTGCAGACTAATGTCCGGAGCCTGTCGATCGTTGCCAGATGTCCGGAGTCCAATGCCATCTAGCCCTTGCGGGAACCCTGGCGTGCCACCTAGCACGTATCATGCCTTGGACCTTGTCGTGCCAATGCACGCACCTTGCTATGTTTCACTTTGTCCTTGTAAGTATGTCTTGTTCCTGATTAAACCCTGAGACCATGCTTTATTGAAGAAACCCTGTGACCACGCTTTGATATGTCTTGTACCCTGCACGTTCCCTGTTGCCAGACACTAACACGTATCTTTCTTGAGCCGGCCGTCTGGTTCCAGCAGTCGCGGTGGCTCACCCCCTTGGTCTTGCCCTGACACTCCCTGTATAGGTGGTGGTCCCTCACAAGGTCAGCTCGCCCTAGGTGGGTGGGTGCCACGACCCAGAGGGTCCACTCTAGAAATCAGTTCAGCTGAAGCTGACTCCGTCACAGTATACGTCACCTCACCTTATATACTGAACTTTGGGGTACATGTTTTTTCTATTAGTCACCTACTGACTAACCTTAAGGGGGTGAATTATGGGTATAGTTTTACATTTTGAATTAATAAAGTTTAGTTTTATCCTTTTATCAGCAAACATGAGGAATGACAAGAGACAACCCATTTAAGAAAATTCTATTTTGGTTAAAACTATTCCAACATTATGAACATAAAAAAGGCTTCTCCCCTATGTGACGTCTCTGATGTTTATTAACAGTTGATTTCCAAGTAAAATATTTCCCACATTAAGAAAATGAAAATTGCTTCTCCTCTGTGTGACTGCTCTGATGTCTAACAAGAATAGCTTTCCGGTTAAAACATTTCCCACATTCTGAACAGCAAAAAAGGCTTCTCCCCTGTGTGTGTTCTTTGATGGCGTTCAAGATCTACAGTTGTGGCCAAAAGTATTGACACCCCTGCAATTCTGTCAGATAATACTCAGTTTCTTCCTGAAAATGATTGCAAACACAAATTCTTTGGTATTATTATCTTCATTTAATTTGTCTTAAATGAAAAAACACAAAAAGAATTGTCCTAAAGCCAAATTGGATATAATTCCACACCATACATAAAAGAGGGTGGACAAAAGTATTGACACTGTTCGAAAAATCATGTGATGCTTCTCTAATTTGTGTAATTAACAGCACCTGTAACTTACCTGTGGCACCTAACAGGTTTTGGCAATAACTAAATCACACTCACAGCCAGTTGACATGGATTAAAGTTGACTCAACCTCTCTCCTGTGTCCTTGTGTGTACCACATTGAGCATGGAGAAAAGAAAGATGACCAAAGAGGAAGCATGAGCAATCTCTAGGCTACAAGTCCATCTCCAAAGACCTGAATGTTCCTGTGTCTACCGTGCGCAGTGTCATCAAGAAGTGTAAAGCCCATGGCACTGTGGCTAACCTCCCTAGATGTGGACGGAAAAGAAAAATTGACAAGAGATTTCAACGCAAGATTGTGCGGATGTTAAAGAACCTTGACTAACATCCAAACAAGTTCAAGCTGCCCTGGAGTCTGAGGGTACAACAGTGTCAACCCGTACTATCCGTCGGCATCTGAATGAAAAGGGACTGTATGGTAGGAGACCCAGGAAGACCCCACTTCTTACCCCGAGACATAAAAAAGCCAGGCTGGAGTTTGCCAAAACTTACCTGAAAAAGCCTAAAACGATTTAGAAGAATGTTCTCTGGTCAGATGAGACAAAAGTAGAGCTTTTTGGGCAAAGGCATCAACATAGAGTTTACAGGAGAAAAAAAGAGGCATTCAAAGAAAAGAACACGGTCCCTACAGTCAAACATGGCGGAGGTTCCCTGATGTTTTGGGGTTGCTTTGCTGCCTCTGGCACTGGACTGCTTGACAGTGTGCATGGCATTATGAAGTCAGAAGACTACCAACAAATTTTGCAGCATAATGTAGGGTCCAGTGTGAGAAAGCTGGGTCTCCCTCAGAGGTCATGGGTCTTCCAGCAGGACAATGACCCAAAACACACTTCAAAAAGCACTAGAAAATGGTTTGAGAGAAAGCACTGGAGACTTCTAAGGTGGCCAGCAATGAGTCCAGACCTGAATCCCATAGAACACCTGTGGAGAGATCTAAAAATGGCAGTTTGGAGAAGGCACCCTTCAAATATCAGGGACCTGGAGCAGTTTGCCAAAGAAGAATGGTCTAAAATTCCAGCAGAGCATTGTAAGAAACTCATTGATGGTTACCGGAAGCGGTTGGTCGCAGTTATTTTGGCTAAAGGTTGTGCAACCAAGTATTAGGCTGAGGGTGCCAATACTTTTGTCTGGCCCATTTTTGGAGTTTTGTGTGAAATGATCAATGTTTCGCTTTTTGCTTCATTCTCTTTTGTGTTTTTTCATTTAAGACAAATTAAATGAAGATAATACCAAAGAATTTGTGTTTGCAATCATTTTCAGGAAGAAACTGAGTGTTATCTGACAGAATTGCAGGGGGGGTCAATACTTTTGGCCACAACTGTATTTTCCATTTAAAACATTTCCCACATTCTGAACATGAATATGGCTTCTCTGCTGTGTGAATTCTCTCATGGCAACAAGACTTAAAATCTGAGTAAAACATTTCCCACATTCTGAACATCAAAAAGGCTTTTCTCCTGTGTGAGTTCTTTGGTGCTTAACAAGATCCCCTTTCTGGTTAAAACATTTCCCACATTCTGAACAGGAAAAAGGCTTCTCCCCTGTGTGAGTTCTTTGGTGCTTAACAAGATCCCCTTTCTGGTTAAAACATTTCCCACATTCTGAACAGGAAAAAGGCTTCTCCCCTGTGTGAGTTCTTTGGTGCTTAACAAGATCCCCTTTCTGGTTAAAACATTTCCCACATTCTGAACAGGAAAAAGGCTTCTCCCCTGTGTGAATTCTCTGGTGGTTAACAAAATGTGATTTCTGGTTAAAACATTTCCTACAATCTGAACAGGAAAAAGGATTCTCCCCAGTGTGAGTTCTATGGTGATCAACCAAACTTGATTTCCGGTTAAAACATTTCCCACATTCTGAACATGAAAAAGGCTTCTCTCCTGTGTGAGTTCTCTGGTGTGTAACAAAATGAGATTTCTTGTGAAAACATTTCCCACATTCTGAACATGAAAATGAATTTTTTGCTTTAGGTGCAGTTTGTTTTTTAATGCCTTTTTTGTGACTTTGATTTTCCTTAGTAGTCGGTAATGAATCAGAAGATGGGACCTGTTTCATAGGATCAGATGACCGATCTTTGCTGTGAATGGATGATGGTATATCTGGAGTAACAGCAATCACTTCAGTCGTATTTTGTAGGATCTCAAGATCATCAGATTTAAAAATTGAAGCTGTCAGCTGTCCCTCTGATATCCTGGTACAGTCATCTACCAAGACAAAAAACAATTTTCTTTCATAAAATATCATTGAGTTTTATATTTTTGAACATTTCTACTTAAAGAAGTTGTCCACTACTTTAACTTTTTTTTCATAAATCTTGCTATTATGTGCCACTAAAAACATCCACTGTGTTTATTTTAGCAATATTACCTTTTATCATCCTCTCGCAGCACATTTTCAGTGCTGGCTCCAGCTCTCATGGGGTTAATTGACAACTTTCTTTCTCCCGACTTACTGTGCTCTAATACTACAAGTTCCATGATGCATTGCACTGGCCTGTAAGGCCTCTTTCACACTTCCATTTTTGACAATCAGTCAAGATCCGCCGATTTGGAAAAAAAACGGATTCGCCATTTTTCTTTGCGGATCCGTTTTTTTCCCCATTGACTTTCATTATTGGCGGATCTTGACAGATTGCCGTCCGTTGCATCTGTTTTTATGAGGATCCGCCACAATGTTGGTGTCCGTCAACATCCTCAAAGATTTCCAAACGGAGCTTGCAACGTTTTTTTGGGCGGCGGATCCTCCAGACACTGATTTAACCCAAAATTCTGTCTGGGTGCCGGACAAAAAAAAAAATTCTCTCTCTCTCTGACCAGCGGTTCCTTTAAATTTCCTCATTTTGCGGATCTGTCAAAAAACGGATCCTGTGGCATCCGTTCACATCAGTTAAGAACGGATCCGCTTGTCCGCCTTTTTGGCGGATTTTAACTGACACAAAAAACTGTAGTGTGAGAGAGGCCTAAGCCAGCACCTTGCACACCCACTCCAAAACACACCCAAACCTCTCCCTCCTCTCTCTTCAATCTGAAGCATCTTATTGTAAGGGTCTGTGCACACGTTGTGGATTCTACTGTGGATCTGCAGCGGATTTGGCCCTGCGGATCCGCAGCAGATTCTCCTGCGTTGTACAGTACCATTATAGTCAATGTAAAACAAAAACCTCTGTGCCCATGGTGCAGAAAATCAGCAGCATAAACGCTGAGGGTTCATTTCTGTAGAATGTCGGATTCCGCAGCGTTTTTCACCTGTTCCATTATAAGAATCCGCAGGTGTCAAAACGCAGGTGGAAGCCGCACAAAATCCGCTATAAATCTGCAGATAAAACGCCGGTCATTGTACCTGCGGATATAGCAAAATCCACACAGAAAAATCCACAGCACAATCCGCCACGTGTTCACATAAAACACATTGCAAGCATCATGAGCGCACACACAGGAGCGCGCACAGACACAGGCGTTCTTAATAATAAGTCCCCATGTACACACCGTTATAGTGCTGAGAGCTATAAGGCTGTGTGCACACCGGGCGGATTCCAGGGCGGATTATTCTACTCAGTAACCGCAGCTCTTGGCAGAAAATGCAGGTGCGTTATTGATGCGTTTGTCATGCGGTTTTTCATGTGCTTTTTTACATGTGGATTGTATGTGTTTTTGTAACCTAAATAAAGATGTCATTTAACAAAAAAAGAAAGATTTGTGTTGTCATTTCTGTCCAACCTCCTCATTTACACTTGTCCAACCCACACTACATTACACACGTAGATAGATAGATAGATAGATATGGGATAGATGGATAGATAGCTAGATAGAAAGATAGATATGGGATAGATATATGGATTTATATATAGATTTTTCCATAGATACTTTATTTCCATAGATATTTCCATAGATTTTTCCATAGATATCCATAGATATTTCCATATCCATGTTTATTAATGAACTATGTTTCATTTTAGAAAGTAAAAAAAAAAATGGCGTGGGCTCCAGCGCAATTTTCTGCACCAGAGGAGGAAAGCCGACTGCCGGGGGCCAATATTTTTTGCCTGGGAATGGGACAATACCCATGGCCTTTTCCCAGGCTATGAATATCAGCCCGCAGCTGTCTTCATAGCCTTTACTGGCTATTAAAATAGGGGACCCCCCAAGAAAATGACGTGGGGGTCCCCCTAAATTTTATACTGCGGGCTGATATTCATAGCCTAGGAAGGGGCCATGGATATTGGACCCCCCCAGCTACAAATACCAGCCTGCAGCCGCCCCAGAAATGGCGCATATATAAGATGCGCCAATTCTGGCACTTAGCCCCTCTTCCCACTCCCGTGTAGCGGTGGGATATGGGGTAATAAGGGGTATATAAGGGGTTAATGTCACCTTGCTATTGGAAAATGACATTAAGCCCGGTTAATAATGGAGTGGCGTCAGCCTATCCATTATTAATCTTATAGTAATAAAGGGTTAAAAAAAACCACACACATAAGAATAAAGTATTTTAATGAAATAAAACACAACATGGATATCATATTTTTATTGCACGCCCAGATCCAAGCGACACCCTCGGTCTCCTCTAATAAAAAGTAAAAAAATAAACAAACCGTATACTCCCTGTCCGGCACAGTCCAATTAATAACGAGTGTCTCACGACGATCTCCCCTATAGAACAGTGACATCAGGTGATGTGGCCGCTCTATAGTGCCTCCCAGTGGTGAACTGACAGGAGACAATGGCTCCTGCAGTGCATCACTGAGGTTACATGAGTTCAGGCTCTCACTTTCCAGCAATGCGGCATGAGAATTAGGGTTAGGGCTTGGGTTAGGGTTACGGGACCACTTTCCCGGCGGCGGAGGGATACACAGCGGAGGATTACCTCCGTCTATCATTTCATTGCTGGGGCCCCTGGAGAGCGGTCGCATCAGCTGATGTGGCTGCTCTACACGGGAGATCGTCGTGGGACCCTCGTTATTATCTGGACTACAGCGGAAAGGTGAGTATAGGTTGCTTTATTATTTTATTTTTATTACAGAAGATCGATGGCTTCGGGGAACTAGGTGATTGGTAAGTATATACTCTATGTTATGTGTTGTATGTTATATGTATATTCTATATGTTGTATGCTCAGTATGTGTTTTTTTTTTTTTCACTTTCAACACATTAGCCGGATGATGGGACTACTTCTGTCCCATCATTGGCTAATGTGTCACTCACTGACAGTGTAGCAAGCATCACCTGATGGGACTTGTAGTCCCACTGGATGATGCTTGCCTGCATACACACGCACGCGCACACACCCCCCCGCACAGCCCCGACACCGCCAGCACAGCACGCAGACTCCCCCGCACATCCCTGGCAACACCCACACAGCCCGCCCACCCTCCCGCAAAGCCGGCAGACCACCGCACGGCCCGTCCACCCCCTGCACAGCCAGCAGACAGCCTGCAGACCCCAGCACAGCCCGCCCACCACCCCCCGCACAGCAGCCCACAGACCCCCGCACGACCCTTCCACCCCCCGCAGAGCCGGCACCAGCAGACAGCCTGCATACCCCCACACAACCCGCCCACCCCCCGCACAGCTGGCAGACAGGCCGCAGACCCCGCTCAGCTCCTTCACCTCCCGTACAGCCAGCAGACAGCCTGCAGACCCCTGCACGGCGGCCCCCCGCACAGCAGCCCGCAGACCCCTGCATGGCCTGTCCACCCCTCGCACAGCTGGCAGACAGCCTGTCCAACCCCTACACAGCCCCGTCACTCTTGATGGGTGAGGAGACAGACGCTGCAGAGTGACGGGGCTGTGATGTGTGATGCAGCACCGCCCACACACTACTGTGACTCTTGATGAGTGACAGCAGTGTGTTGATACTGGGTCACGCCTGCTGATGTCACATCAATTTCCATAGTCAGGAAATTGACGTGACAGCGGATGTTAGCGGCGGCTGTAGCCTGGCGGTCACATGACTCGGACTCAGCCGCCCGCATAGCGCCGCTCACAGGCAGAATTGGCAACGCAAGGTAATTACAAAAATCATTATGGGCCCCGGGGGATACAATAGGGGGGGTTACTAAAAAGTAGTGGACAACCTCTTTAAATTGTCCATAAAAATGGCAAGCTATGCAAAAAACTTTAACCGTGTTGCATTTTGGTGCGCTCGGCGCACCGTCAACAGAACGCATGCGCCAGCAAATACATACCTGCGCACGGCCTGCGTACCCAATGCTAAAGATAGGATACGCAGGTCGCATGCAGCGTCATGCGCCCATAGGCGGAGCTGACCGGAGGAGGGGCGGCCATGCGCATCCCTCCACAGCTCCAGGAAACGCTAGTGTGAAAGTAGCCTTACAAGTGCTGCTGCCAAGAGCTGTGTCAGTCAGCGATTTTGCTATAAAGTAAAAAACAGATAAGGCAGGTTAGGGTTAGTGCTATAGTTAGGGTTAGTGTTGGGACTAAAGTTAGGGTTACTGTTAGGGTTTATTCTAAAGTTAGGGATAGGGTAAAGAATTAGACTTTTCTCAATTGCCTGCCCAATAATTTGGTCACGTCATGTCGTAGTTTTCTATTTACGAAAAAAAAAAATAAAATAAAATTGCCAGTCAGTAGTATACTGCAGAGGAGGCTTATGCACTTGTATGTTCTGACAGTGAAGAAAGTGCAGTGTCAGATGGCGATGTGGATTTCAAGGGCTTTAGTGGCAGCGACAGTGATAGCTCAGAAATGAGCAGTGATTCTGGTCCATCCTCACACACAAGGACCAGTACAATAAGAAGGACAAATAGCGCTTCTGGAGAAATGTCTCCAACTCAGGGAACAATGCCCAGTACTAACGCTGTCCCTAGTGCTCGTGAATTGGCGCACACCAATGTCCAAGGGGCTTTGCCTCTTGATGTAGCATTTCCCAGATGGGAGGCTTCGGATTCGGTTACTCCATTCAGCCCTAATTTTATTGTCATTCCTGGTATAAATGTGGAGGTGGAAAATTTTGGACCAATTATTTTTTAATTTGTTTATGACAGATAGCTTGCTAGAGCATATTGTCCTACAAATTTATATGTGTCCCAATTCATAGATCAAATTTAAGGACACCAACTAGAAATGAAATTTTTTTTAGGACTTACATTCGCTATGTGTCTTGTTAAAAAAGCCCTGTTCAATCCACCCCTATGTTTTTGCCGTTCTTCCTAGCACCTGTTATGAAATGCTCATGAGATTTTGGCATTTTAATGACAATAGTCAATGCCTGCCCAGAAATGTCCCAGAACATGACAGAATATACAAAATCAGACCCATCATCGAAGACTTGACAGAAAAGTTCTTAAAGCTCTACACCCCAACAGAAAACATTTCCATTGATGAGTCCCTTGTAAAATTCTAAGGAAGACTGCACCTCAAGCAATTTATTCCTTCTAAGAGGGCAAGGTTCGGAATAAAGCTCTATAAAATGTGCGAGAGTTCAACCGGATACACATCAGCTTTTCACATTTATGAGGGGAAAGACAGCCAACTAAACCCACCAGGATGCCCTACTTATCTGGGGACATCTGGAAAAATCGTTTTGAGCATTTTTTACAAAAAGGCTACAATCTGTATGTTGACAACTACTACACCAGCATACCCCTATTTAAAAGTCTGGTTGAACATAACATAGGGGCTTGTGGGACCATTCTCAAAAACCATCAGGGGTTTCCACAATCATTGGTCAAAGAACATTTCCGAATGGGGCAGTCAGGGGCTTTATGCAATGGAGAGCTGCTTGTCCTTAAGTATAAGGATGAAAAAGATATATTTATCCTGAGCTCGATCCCCACAGATGCCACAAGGGCCACTGCAGACCAACAGGGATCCACCACTCCAAAACCTGTGTCTGTCATTGACTACAACAAATATATGGGGGGGTTGACCTTGCAGATCAGGTTCTACAGCCATACCAGGTATCAAGAAAATCATATACCTGGTATAAAAAGTTAGTCATGTATTTGTTTCAGGTGGCCACATATAATTCTTTTGTGTTACACAAAAAAGCCGGAAATGCAGATATTTTCCTTGATTATCAGGAAAAGGTCATGTAAATCTTGTTTTTGAAAATGTTGTCCCCGCCAATCCTTTAGAATGTGAAGATGTCAGAAGACTCACTGAGCGACATTTTATTGCACTCATCCCAGTAACTGAAACAAGAAAGAACCCCCAGAGAAGATGTCGTGTATGTTCCTAGAGAGGAATGAGGCATGATACCTGCTATTATTACCCACAATGCCCATCACTGCCAGCCTTATGCCTCTATGACGGCTTTACAATCTTCCACACAGAACCACGTTTATGAACTGTTTTGACATTCAAGCATTTGGTTTATTTAGTGACAGACACATTTGAGTAGAGCTGACTTAACAATTTCCGGGGGTAGGTGGGGAGAGGTCTCCAGAGACACAAGCTGGGCACAATATATTGGGCACTACAATGACATTTTTGCAATTTTTGCTCTAAAACTTCCACTACGTGTTTCTGGAAATAATCCATGTAGTGAAAATGGTCACTATATCCATAGATGAATTCCCAGAGGGGTGTCATTTGCAAAATGGGGTCACTTCAGGGGGAATTCTGTTGTTTTGGCACTTAGCGGCTCTCCAAAGTGTCATAAAAGCAGAATCTCTCCTGAAGTGACCCCATTTTGGAAATGACACCCCTCTGGGAATTGGAAATGACACCCCTTGCAAATTCATCTATGTACACCCATAGGTTTACCTATGATGACCATTTACCTATCTACCTATTTTCCAATGTAAAATCTGGGGTTAAAACAATATTTTAGTGGTTAAAATGTAATTATTTTTTTCTTCACTGCCCAGTGGTATAATTTTCTATGGAACAGCTGTGGTGTCAGTATGCTCACTGCACCACTAGAAGAATTCATTCAGGGAAGTATTTGGTAAAATGCAGTCACTTTTGGGGGCTTATGCTGTTCTGGCACCTCAGGGGCTCTGACAATGTGACATGTCACCCACAAACACTTCCAGCAAAATCTGCTCTCCAATATGGCGCTCCTTCCCTTCCGAGCTCTGCCATGCACCCAAACAGTGGTTTACCCCCACATATGGGGGTGTCAGCATACTCAGGACAAACTAAAATATATATCGAGGGAAAAAGATTTAGGAAAAATTTTATTTTTTTTTATTTCCATGGCTCTACGCAATAAACTTCTGTAAAGCACCTGTGGGTTCAAGGTGCTCAATACACATCTGGATAAGTTGCCTAAAGGGTCTAGTTTCAAAATGGGGTCACTTGTTGGGGGTTTCCACTGTTTAGGCACATCAGGGGCTCTCCAAACACGACATGGCAACCGCTAATTATTCCAGCATATTTTACATTCAAAAAGTCAAATGACGCCGCCATCGCCGGTGACATTGTGCTGGATATAATTGTTTTCTAAGCCTCACAATAGCCACAATATTATAGGCATTATCACCAATAAAATCAATGCTATTATATGCATTATGTAATAATGGGGGCAGGTCAGTGAGGGATCAGCGACCTGTCATAAGCCAATACAGATGAATATGTAATCAGAGCACCGCATAAAGCCCCGCCCACAGCCCCGCCCCAAAGCACGAGAATCTCATTACTGAAAACTACAAATACAGATTACACAACAGTAAACCAAAGTTGAATTCATTTATGTTGGACCATTGGAGCTACTATGAATCCTGACCAGAAGATCAGAGAAAATAATAATAATAATACATTTTATTTCTATAGCGCCGACATATTCTGCAGCACATTACAGCATAACAATAATCACATAGATTATAACAAATGCTAAGAGGAATGAGGGCCCTGCTCGCAAGCTTACAATCTATGAGGAAAGAGGTAGACACGAAAGGTGGGTGGTAACAGTTGCCCTGATTGTATGGACCAGCCATAATGTTAAGTGTGTAACAGTACAGACACAGAGGGCTAATGAATGCATAAAGCATGTGGGAACATGATGCGGGAAACCTGGTTATGGTAAAACTTTTGGCTGTGCCACACAGGGATAGATTAGATTAATGTGTTGAGGTGATAGGCCAGTCTGAATAAATGCGTTTTTAGAGCACGCTTAAAATTGTGGGGACTGGGGACTAATCGTATTGACCTAGGAAGTGCATTCCAAAGAATTGGCGCAGCATGTGTAAAGTCTTGGAGACGGGAGTGGGAGGTTCTGATTATTGAGGATGCTAACCTCAGGTCATCAGCAGAACGGAGGGCGCGGGTAGGGTGGTATACTGAAACAAGGGAGGAGATGTAGGGTGGTGCTGAGCCATGGAGGGCTTTGAGGGTGAGGGTAATAAGTTTGTACTGGATTCTGGAGTGGATGGGTAGCCAGTGTAATGACTGTCACAAGGTAGAGGCATCGGTGTAACGATTGGGGAGGAATATGATCCTGGCTGCAGCATTCAAGACAGATTGGAGAGGGTAGAGTTTGGTAAGAGGGAGACCGATTAGAAGAGAGTTACAATAGTCGAGACGAGAATGAATAAGAGAAACAGTAAGAGTTTTTGCAAAAGAAAAGGTCGAATTCTAGAAATGTTTTTGAGGTGCAGATGACAAGAGCGAGCCAGTGATCGAATGTGGAGGGCAAAGGAAAGCTCGGAATCAAGTATGACCCCAAGACAGCGGGCATGTTGCTGGGGAGTAATAGCGGAGCCACACACAGAAATGGCAATGTCGGGTATAGGTACATTAGTAGAGGGAGGAAATACAAGGAGTTCAGTCTTTGACAGGTTCAGTTTCAGATATAGTGAGGACATGATGTTAGACGCAGCGTTTAGACAATCGCCGGTGTTTTCTAGAAAGACTGGCGTGATGTCAGGAGAAGAAGCGTATAATTGTGTGTCATCAGCATAGTGATGGTACTGGAAACCAAATCTACTGATTGTTTGACCAATAGGGGCAGTGTACAAGGAGAAGAGGAGAGGGCCTAGAACCGATCCTTGAGGAACCCCAACAGTAAGGGGAAGGTGAGAGGAGGAGGAACCGGCAAAAGATACAGTAAAGGAGCGGTCAGAGAGATAGGAGGAGAACCAGGAGAGAACGGTGTCCTTGAGGCCAATGGAATGGAGCATAGTGAGGAGGAGCTGATGATCCACAGTGTCGAATGCTGCAGAGAGATCCAAGAGAATTAGCATGGAGTAATGACCATTTGGTTTAGCTGTTAGTAGATCATTAGAGACTTTATTGAGGGCAGTTTCAATAGAGTGTAAGGAGCGTGAACCGGATTGGAGAGGGTCGAGAAGAGAGTTATCAGAGAGATAGCGGATAAGACGGGAGTGGACCATGCGTTCCAGGAGTTTAGAGATGAAGGGAAGATTAGAGACAGGTCTATAGTTAGCGGCACAGTTTTGGTCGAGGGATGGTTTTTTAAGTAGTGGATGTATGATGGCATGCTTAAATGAGGAGGGAAAGATACCAGAAGAGAGAGAGAGAGGTTAAATATTTTAGTTAGGTGAGGGGTGACAGCAGGGGAAAGGGACTGGAGGAGATGTGACGGAAATGGGTCACTGATGCAAAAGGTTGGGCGAGAAGATTCAAGGAGCCTGCTTACTTCTTCTTCTGTTACTGGTTCAAAATCAGAGAGTGAGCTAGATGCAGTGGGGGAGGGAGGACAGTGCATGGTATGAGGTGATTGGGAGATAATTTCCTGTCGAATCTGGTCAATTTTTTCTTTGAAGTAATTGGCCAGATCGTCAGCTCAGAGCTCCGTGGTTGGGGCCTGTACTCTTGGGTTGAGTATAGAATGATAAGTGTCAAAGAGACGTTTCGGGTTATTGACAGTGAGGTGATGAGGGTGTTGAAATAGGTTTGTTTGGAGAGGTGAAGGGCAGTGTTGTATGTTCTAAGCATAAACTTATAATGGATGAAATCTTCGTGTAGATTGGATTTTCTCCACAGACGTTCGGCGCACCTGGAGCCGCTGCAGGAAACGTGTTTGCACCGTGTGCCAGGGTTGTCGCGATCTGTGTTGTGGTGTTCTATTTATAGGGGGTGCAAATTCATCCAGGGCAGTTTGAAGTGTTTCATTGTAATGCTTCAATGCAGAATCAGGACAGGAGAGGGAGGAGATAGGGGCCAATGAAGAATGCAAGTTCTTCATAAGTTTCTGGGTGTTAATGGCCTGTATGTCTCTATAAGTATGGACAGTGGGGGTGACCTGAGCGGCCTGGCAGTTCTTGATAGAGAATGAAAGAAGATTGTGGTCAGAGAGCGGGAGAGGGGAGTTTGCAAAATCATCCACTGCACAAAGAGAATAATATTGCTCCCCATTTCAGGACAGATTGTGCAGTAATCTAAATTCCTTAGGATCAAAAACAATGTAATAGGTTGTAATTTCTATAGAAAAGGGCTTTCACTGCCCAAAGTCATTTGAACAGTTTAGGGTGGAGGAGAATGTTGTGGTCTAGAGGCAAAATGGTGATCATGGTAATACGGCCGGACTACACCACCGATAAAGCAGCTACAGCCGGTGACTGAGAGGAATCTGTGACTTCTCTGCATTCAGTGGTTACTACTCACCTGGGTAGTCATATGTGGGAATCTCCTCATTACACAGCTCATCACCCCTCACATATGTCTCTGTAGTGTTAATATGGGTCAGATCTTCACCCTGAAACAAATATTGTAAAAGTCACAGACAGATGGAGAAGTCCCATCTATGATCAGCTCTAATCCTGCCATCTCCACCATTCTCATTACACAAGTATAAAACATATAATACTGGGGGATAAAACAAGACTGAGCACAAGACCTTCACAGCCGTCTACACATCATAGGGGAGATCTCCTGACACCTTCTCTCCATCTACCTGATGATCCTGAGGAGCACTGGGATCTTCTTGGTTACAGTCCTGTGGAAGAAGAGGACGGGGACATCTCTCTGGTGTTGTCCTCTCACTGGACAGATCTGGAGGAAACACATACAGGGACTGAATTCATTCTCTACATACAGATAATTATAGGCCGTGTGTAATTAGTCCTGTCTATTACCTGGTGATGTGAGGGGCTGGGGAACCTCCATTATGATGTCCTTATACAGATCTCTGTGTCCTTCTAAATACTCCCACTCCTCCATGGAGAAATAGACAGCGACATCCTGACACCTTATAGGAACCTGACACATACAATGATACCGTCATCCCCCCGATCCCTTCATAGTGTTACTGTATAATGTCCCAGCATTCCCAGCAGTGTCAACTCTCCAGTCAGCAGCTCAATCATCTTGTAGATGAGTTCTAGGATCTTCTGGTCATTGATGTCCTCATGGATCAGGGGGTGAGGTGGAGGCCCCGTGATTGGGCTCAGGGGTTTTCACCATCCCTCAGACACAGGGTCCTGACAGCAATCACTAGAGGTCTTCTTCACCACTGTGTAATCCTGGTTATGGAGAGACACATTAATAAATCTCACTACAGACATTTCCAGAGTCCTCACCTCTCCAGTTCTGTCCTCCTGTTATTCCCATAGATAAGAATGATGTAATGTGACGTCATCAGAATCTCTCACCTCTCCAGTGAGACGGAAGAGGATCTCTAGGGTGAGGTGCAATATCCTCTCCGCCATCTTGTCTCTGTCCATATCCATCCTTGATGGGTAAATCAGGAAAATTCTCTTCTGTAGAAGATCTTCACTGAGAGGATCCGATATTGTAGAGACCTGAATGAGAAGAAGATGATCCGATGTAACATCATAAGAATCCTGTGTAATAATACAATTACTGGAGATAATAAGGGAAACATATGAGGAGATTTATTATCTTACAGGGTTTAGTTTTCTTCCCTGACATCTACTAATAAAACCTATATATTTAGGCCCCAGACAACAAGCAGTTTCCTCCTCGGAGTCGGCAGCTGAACACGTTCCTCATAGACTCATCTTCCATATCGCTAATTCTCGTCTCATTACCGACACTGGAATCGGCATCAGCAATAAGAGATATTCATTACACGCGACATGAGAAATAACTCCTTCATGATGAGGACGACATCTTCATCTTCTACTGCGGCTCTAGAGACAGATGTGGCCAGAGTCGGTCACTGACTCTATCCCCACCGGCCGTCTATATGAATGTTTCCCGGCTTCCCCGCACTGTAATCTTCAATAATAATAATAATCTTTATTTATATAGCGCCAACATATTCTGCAGCGCTTTACAGTTTAACAGTTTCAAAACACAAATCATAAGTAACAACAACAATACAATAATTAAAGCAAAATAAGACGAAATAAGATGACCCTGCTCGTGAGAGCTTACAATCTACAATGAGGTGGGGGAGATACAAAGTACAGGTGTGAATTTACAATTGTATATTTACAATGATGTCCAGCCATCTTGACGGAGTGAAGGATGGATGGAGATAGTGAATGGGCTACACACACACACTTACACATAGAATGACTTTGATTAGCGAATGTGATAAGCCACTCTGAACAAATGTGTTTTGAAGGAGCGCCTAAAACTGTGGTTAGTCCTAATTTCTTGGGGTAGAGCATTCCAGAGTATAGGAGCAGCACGGGAGAAGTCTTGGAGTCGGGAGTGGGAGGTACGGATTAGTGCAGAGGTTAGTCGAAAGTCGTTTGCAGAGCGCAGCGATTGGCTAGGCCGATAGAAAGAAATGAGGGAGGAGATGTAGGGGGGTGCCGCACCATGGAGAGCTTTGTGGGTGAGAACAAGTACTTTGAATCGGATCCTATAATGAATGGGCAGCCAGTGTAATGACTGACGAAGAGCAGACACGTCCGAGTACCGATTAGCCAGATGGATGACACTGGCTGCTGCATTATGGACTGGAGAGGGGATAGTCGAGTGACGGGGAGGACAATTAATAGAGCATTGCAGTAATCCAGGCGGGAGTGGATCAATGCTACAGTGAGGGTTTTTGTTGTTTCCATGGTGAGAAAAGGGCGAATTCTAGAGATGTTCTTTAGGTGTAAGCGGCAAGAGCGGCCAAGAGATTGTACATGGGATGTGAAGTAGAGATTGGTGTCAAACATAACACCCAGACAGCGCGCCTTCTGCAGGGTTGTTATTGTGGTTCTACCCAAGGAGAGGGAAATGTCAGATTTAAGGGAGGTTAGTAGACGGCGGGAGCAGAAGAAGTTCAGTTTTAGAGAGGTTGAGTTTCAGATAGAGAGTGGACATGACGTTGGAGACTGCGGACAGATAGTCACTGGCGTTCTGTAGTACAGAGGGGGTAAGGTCGGGGGAATACGTACATAGTTGTGTGTCATCAGCATAAAGATGGTACTGAAAGCCAAATCTGCTGATGGTCTGTCCAATTGGGGCCGTGTAGAGAGAGAAAAGAAGGGGGCCAAGGACTGAGCCCTGAGGTACCCCGACAGCAAGAGGAAGAGGAGATGACGTGGAGCCAGAGAACAAAACACTGAAGGAGTGGTCAGAGAGATAAGAAGAGAACCAGGAGAGTGCGGTGTCCTTAATGCCTAGTGACTGGAGCCTAGAGAGTAGGAGATGGTGGTCAACAGTGTCGAAAGCTGCAGATAGATCGAGAAGAATGAGCAGAGAGTGGTCACCGTTACATTTTTCTGTCAGAAGGTCATTGGTCACTTTGATAAGTGCAGTTTCAGTCGAATGTAGGGGGCGGAAGCCGGACTGTGAAGGGTCTAGAAGGGAGTGAGTGGAGAGGTAACGGGTAAGGCGAGAGTAAACTAGGCGCTCCAAAAGTTTAGAGATGAAGGGGAGATTGGAGACTGGTCTGTAGTTGTTTGTGCAGGATGGGTCAAGAGCAGGTTTCTTTAGTAATGGAGTAACAATGGCGTGTTTGAAGGAGGATGGGAAAATGCCCGAGGAGAGGGAGAGATTAAAGATTGTAGTTAGGTGGGTTGTGACGACTGGAGAGAGAGACTGGAGGAGATGTGAGGGCATGGGGTCGGTAGTGCATGTAGTCGGACGAGAAGAAGAGAGGAGTCTGGAGACTTCTTCTTCTGTGATGGGATCAAATGTGGAAAGTGAGCCAGGGAAGATGCAGGAAGGGATGGGAGTCACAGGACTTGGTGGTTGGGAGCAGATTTCCTGACGGATATTATCTATTTTTTCTGTAAAGTGGGAGGCCAGGTCATCAGCACAAATGTTTGTGATAGGGGCTTGTGCTTTTGGCCTGAGGAGGGAGTGAAAAGTGTCAAAAAGTTTCTTGGGGTTGTTGGCTAGTGAGGAGATCAGGGTGGTGAAGTAGGTCTGTTTGGCGAGGTGAAGGGCAGCGTTATAGGTTCTTAACATAAATTTGAAGTGGATGAAGTCTTCTGGTGTGAGGGTTTTTCTCCATAGGCGTTCAGCACTCCTAGAGCATCGCTGGAGAAGTTGAGTTTGTGATGTGAGCCAGGGCTGTTTTACTCAGTGTTTGGAGGTTCTGAGGGTGAGGGGAGCTACTTGGTCAAGGGTGCTTCTAAGCGTGTCATTGTAGTGATGAACAGCCAGATTAGGACAGGAAAAAGAGGAGATAGGGGACAGTGATGAGTGTAGGGAATCTGAAAGTGTCTGAGAGTTAATGGCTTGTAGATTTCTGACTGTGTGGGAGGTAGGAGTGAGCTGGGGTGGGCGAGGATTTGTGAGTGTGAAGGAGAGAATGTTGTGGTCAGAGAGTGGAAGCGGTGAGTTATTTAGGTGGGAGATTGAGCAGAGCCGGACAAAGACCAGATCAAGGGTGTTACTGTCCTTGTGTGTCTCAGAGGTTGAAAGCTGCGAGAGGCCTAGAGAGGTGGTTAGTGATAGAAGCTGGGATGCAGATGTGGAAGTAGGGCTGTTAATGGGGATGTTGAAGTCTCCCAGGATGAGGGTTGGAAGTTCTGAGGACATGAAGTGCGGCAGCCAGGCTGAAAAGTGGTCAAGGAAGTGGGTGGGTGAGCCTGGGGGCCGGTATATGACCGCTACCCGGAGGGAGAGGGGACGGAAGAGCCTGATGGTGTGGACCTCAAAAGGGAATGAGTGATGGAACGGGGTGGATGACCTGGAAAGTGCATTGTGGGGACAGGAGTATGCTGACTCCACCACCATGTCTGTTTGTGGGTCTCGGGGAGTGAGAGAATTGTAAGCCACCGTAGGAAATGGCAGCAGGAGAGACAGTGTCAGAATCCTGAATCCAGGTTTCAGTGAGGGCCAACAGATTAAGAGAGTTGTTCAGAAAGTAGTTGTGTAGGAAAGGAAGCTTGTTACAAGCAGACCGTGGATTCCAGAGGGCACAATTAAAAGATGGAGATGAGGGAGTGCAAGTAATGTTAATAAGATTATTATGGTTTCGATATGTGGTAGGGGTTGAGGTTGGGGGATGGTGGACCAGGGTTGGGGGAGATGTCCCCTGAAATCAGTAGGAGTAGGAAGATAAAGAGCAAATAGTTGTTGGAATTGTAAGTAGTTTTTTTCTGCGATGTGTTTGGGCAAGATGGGCTGAGGTTTCTCAGGAAGGTGAGGAGCACATGTGAGCTGTACATGGGAAAGGGAAGTATAGAGGGGCTGATGTGTACGAGTCATGATGGAGGGGGGATAGGGTGGTGAATGTGGATGGCAAGGGAACACAGGAAGATAAAAATAAAACACATGGTTAAAGGGGAGAGCAAAGTGTGGGTTACCTGACTCCTGCCCTGACTAACTGCCATGTATAACTGCCGTTTTGCTGGATGCTTAGCTTCTGTGATGCTTTGCTTATGGGATGCTTGCGTGCTGCACCCCACACTTTATAGTGAAGGTACGGGAGAGAGGGCCTGTTCCCAGGAGTTACAGTCTGAGGAAAGGGCTAAAAAGCCTTCACTAGACCCCTGTACAGCCGTATAATGAGGCCCAGGCTTTATAGTGAAGGGACAGGAGTGAGGGCCTGTGCCCAGGAGCTACAGTCTGAGGAAAGGGCTAAAAAGCCTTCACTAGACCCCTGTACGGCTGTATAATGAGGCCCAGGCTTTATAGTGAAGGGACAGGAGTGAGGGCCTGATCCCAGGAGCTAGAGACTGAGGAAAGGGCTAAAAAGCCTTCACTAGAACCCTGTAAGCTGTATAATGAGGCCCAGGCTTTATAGTGAAGGGACAGGAGTGAGGGCCTGTGCCCAGGAGCTAGAGACTGAGGAAAGGGCTAAAAAGCCTTCACTAGACCCCTGTACAGCTGTATAATGAGGCCCAGGCTTTATAGTGAAGTGACAGGCGTGAGGGTCTGTTACCAGGAGCTACAGTCTGAGGAAAGGGCTAAAAAGCCTTCACTAGACCCCTGTGCAGCTGTATAATGAGGCCCAGGCTTTATAGTGAAGGGACAGGAGTGAGGGCCTGATCCCAGGAGCTACAGTCTGAGGAAAGGGATAAAAAGCCTTCACTAGACCCCTGTACAGCTGTATAATGAGGTCCAGGCTTTATAGTGAAGGGACAGGAGTGAGGGCCTGTGCCCAGGAGCTACAGACTGAGGAAAGGGCTAAAAAGCCTTCACTAGACCCCTGTACAGCTGTATAATGAGGCCCAGGCTTTATAGTGAAGGGACAGGAGTGAGGGCCTGTGCCCAGCAGCTACAGACTGAGGAAAGGGCTAAAAAGCCTTCACTAGACCCCCGTACAGCTGTATAATGAGGCCCAGGCTTTATAGTGAAGGGACAGGAGTGAGGGCCTGTGCCCAGGAGCTACAGACTGAGGAAAGGGCTAAAAAGCCTTCACTAGACCCCTGTACAGCTGTATAATGAGGCCCAGGCTTTATAGTGAAGGGACAGGAGTGAGGGCCTGTTCCCAGGAGCTACAGTCTGAGGAAAGGGATAAAAAGCCTTCACTAGACCCCCGTACAGCTGTATAATGAGGCCCAGGCTTTATAGTGAAGGGACAGGAGTGAGGGCCTGTGCCCAGGAGCTACAGACTGAGGAAAGGGCTAAAAAGCCTTCACTAGACCCCTGTACAGCTGTATAATGAGGCCCAGGCTTTATAGTGAAGGGACAGGAGTGAGGGCCTGTGCCCAGGAGCTACAGACTGAGGAAAGGGCTAAAAAGCCTTCACTAGACCCCCGTACAGCTGTATAATGAGGCCCAGGCTTTATAGTGAAGGGACAGGAGTGAGGGCCTGTGCCCAGGAGCTACAGACTGAGGAAAGGGCTAAAAAGCCTTCACTAGACCCCTGTACAGCTGTATAATGAGGCCCAGGCTTTATAGTGAAGGGACAGGAGTGAGGGCCTGTGCCCAGGAGCTACAGACTGAGGAAAGGGCTAAAAAGCCTTCACTAGACCCCCGTACAGCTGTATAATGAGGCCCAGGCTTTATAGTGAAGGGACAGGAGTGAGGGCCTGTGCCCAGGAGCTACAGACTGAGGAAAGGGCTAAAAAGCCTTCACTAGACCCCTGTACAGCTGTATAATGAGGCCCAGGCTTTATAGTGAAGGGACAGGAGTGAGGGCCTGTTCCCAGGAGCTACAGTCTGAGGAAAGGGCTAAAAAGCCTTCACTAGACCCCCGTACAGCTGTATAATGAGGCCCAGGCTTTATAGTGAAGGGACAGGAGTGAGGGCCTGTTCCCAGGAGCTACAGTCTGAGGAAAGGGCTAAAAAGCCTTCACTAGACCCCTGTACAGCTGTATACTGAGGCCCAGGCTTTATAGTGAAGGGACAGGAGTGAGGGCCTGTTCCTAGGAGCTACAGTCTGAGGAAAGGGCTAAAAAGCCTTCACTAGACCCCTGTACAGCTGTATAATGAGGCCCAGGCTTTATAGTGAAGGGACTGGAGTGAGAAAAGTGGGGAAAGGAGCCAGAAGAGTCGGACTGCCCATCACTAACCTGCAGAGCTGCACTCCACATATATGGCTGCTCTGTGCACAGGACCTGTGATGAGGTGACAGGAGGGGAGGGGTCAGGGGTCACATGATCAGGGGCCTCAGTGTGTGCAGGACTCTGCTGTGCTGGTTGTTATCCTGCTGGATGGAGGGAACTTATGAAAGACCTATATACAGGGCTGCCACTAGGAATTTCGGGGCCCCATACTGGCAAAATTTTCGGGGCCCTTTGAAACTCCGCCCAGGCTCTACCCAGCCCCGTCTCCACCCCTCGAACCTTCCAAAGTCCCACCACTCTCTCTTGGAACAACTCCACTTCTGCACCATGTCCTCACAAATCACACATTAACAGTTCCCATCACCACATACATAGCCAGCAGCTTTTGTTTTGGCCAAAAGATTTTTTAATCCGCCACCACGACAAGGTAGACTCTTTTGGCCAGGCCCTACTCTACTGTAACTTACTAAACATTTGCTAAAATATCCAATACAATTTCGGTATATTTTTATTTATTTTTCCATTTTTAAAAATTACCAATAATGCCACATACAAGGGACAAATACCACCGGACCATGACCAGCCACCATATTACCACCACATGGTGAACTAAAATCCCATATACAAGGAACAAATACCATCACGCCATGACCAGACCACATTTTACCACCACATAGTGACCGGGGCCCCACTCCGGGCCCACTCTGCTCATCAGGCCCCATCCAGTAAGGGCAGTAATGCCCTGATAGCGGCCCTGCTTAGGTCAGTGGGTTTGGGAAGGATACTTATATTATAAAGTTTTTGGTAATATTAGGAATTATTAAGGTATATAAAAGAATTGTCCAGCTGAAAAAAGTGTATGGCCGGGGTCACACGAGTGATGATACTCTCATGTGAGAGAATCAGCTTAGTTATGCTACTGACACTCAGCTCAAACTCTCATCCGAGTGTCATCTGATTCTCTTGCATGAAATAATCGGAGCACATTGAGAAGACAGGGAACTTAATTTCTCCATCTTCTCCATTGTCTGAGGTCGTGGATTCAGACTGCACTCAGCTGACAGCTGAGTGCAGCCTGATGGTTCACACGCATCCATAGATTTCAATGGGTCCGTGTGATCCGAATTCCAAAGCCACTCACGGCATGCTGCAGATTATTTTTCCACAGACGAATTCGGTCTGTAGAAAAAATCACAGATCTGTGATGCCCCATAGTATAACACTGTGCTGAGTGTTATGCAATAAAACATCACATAGCGCTCAGCCGTGTTATACGCTTGTGTGAGCGAGGACTGAGAGCCTTCATTCCCCCTGCAGATCTTCTCTCATTAGCCTCTCATGCTGGAGTCCGGCCTCAGTTACTTTTCTGTAATACTGTGGAATTTTTGCATACTTTTAGGGTGTGTGCACGTTGCGGATTCTGCTGCGGATTTTTCCACACAAATTTCACTGAATCCGCCAGTAAAATGACCTGCGTTTTACCTGAGGATTTTCTGCAGATTTTGTGCAGATTTCCACAGCGGTTTTACACTTGTGGATTCCTATAATAAAAGAGGTGTAAAAATGCTGCGGATCAGCCAAAGAATTGACATGCTGCAGATTTAGAGCCGCAGCATGTGAACAACAGTTTTGGTTTTAGATAGACTTTTGGGCTATGTGCACACGTAGTGAAACGTACTGCGGATTTTTCTGTGCGGATTTGGAAAAATCCGCAGGTCAAAAGTCCTGCGGTTTACCTGTGGATTAGCCCTGCGGTTTCACACCTCACAATGGAGAAGGTGTGAAACCACTGCGGATTCCGCACAAAGAAATGCTGCGGATTTGAACCCGTGGAAAAATCCACAGCATGCACACAGCATTTTTCATTTTCCATTGAAAACAATGGTCCTGTACGACGCAGCTCAGCTGCAGTTCCAGAGCCAAAACCCCTGCGGATCCGCAGCAGAATCCGCAACCTGTGCACATGGCCTAAGGGTACAACGCAGCAGAATCTGCCATGTGTGCATATACCCTAACTTATACTGTGTTTGTGATTATAGTGTGTGGTTAGGGTTACATAACATCTCTGGGAGATGCTATAAATCCTGATGAGCAGGGTCCTGGCCCCCTGTCCCCTCCAGAGAAGGATAAGGCTGCTGTGCCCCCTCTGCCCCTGACAGGACACCACAGCTCCATTCTGAAGACTGAAGTTTTTTTACATAAGTTTGGAGAGTAAATGCAGGGAATCCTAAGAGGGGGCTGCTGTCCTGTCAGGGGGCAGGCTGTGCTCAGCGGTCTTATGCTTCTCTGTAGGAGGTGAGGGGGCACTCAGCTCTGCTGTTATCTTGGTCTATAGCTGATACAGGCAGGGGTCAGACTCAGGACATAGCAGCGTCCTTCCTTGGTGAGTGGCTGCTGTGCTGATAGTGTGACTGACGCTGTCACTGAGCACACAGCCCACTCACTGAGGATCCATCTGCTACAGGGGCTGGACTACAGTAGATCCTGGCAAGACACTGGCCATACACTTAAACAACACAGGCTCAGACACTCACCGGGGGGGACTGAGGGCTGCACTGCTGCTCAGTGACTGACTCCTGACTGTGTGACGGTAGAATACTATAACTGCACCGCACTAAGCCCGCGCTCAGCCAGGATTGGTTGCTGGAAAGTCCCACCCTCCTGTTGCTCAGCACTGGCTGCCTCTCCCAGCTGTCTGTCACAATGACTCCTGCTCCCTCCACACACACAGAACGACGGTTTATGAAAATTCTGAGCATGGGGCCCCTCCAGCTCCCGGGGCCCCTTACACCAGTAAGGCTAGTAATGCCCTGATGGCGGCCCTGCCTATATATTTAGGCCACAGACAACAAGCAGTTTCCTCCTCGGAGTCGGCAGCTGAACACGTTCCTCATAGACTCATCTTCCATAACGCTAATTCTCGTCTCATTACCGACCCTGGAATCGGCATTAGAAATACTGCAGGAGATATTCATTACACGCGACATGAGAAATAACTCCTTCATGATGAGGACGACATCTTCATCTTCCACTGCGGCTCTAGAGACAGATGTGGCCAGAGTCGGTCACTGCCTCCATCCCCACCGGCCGTCTATATGAAGGTTTCCCGTCTTCCCCGCACTGGAATCTTCTATCCCGTTAGATCTCAGCTCTGAGTCACACACAGAGAAGTTTGAGGCTTTTAGAAAAGATTTTTTGTTTCCACAAACACAACGGACAGAAATGATCTGATCCCAAAGTCTCCATGTACAGTGATTTATGGGGATTATTTCTGGCCTTAGACTTTCCTATATTACAAGATGGATGTGAAGACTTTTCTGCCCAATGATGATATAACTATTCTCGGAGTGACGCCTTTATAACCAGATAATAGTATGTTTGCAGCTTGCAGAGCACAGCGGCTCCTTCTTCAGGCTCCTGTAACAATCCAGTCTCTCTCTCAGCACTGACAGCTTCTATGGCTGCTCTGGGGAGAAAACTATTTTTGTGGTAAAATGTAATTATTTTTTCCTCATCGCCCAATGGTGCAAAATTCTGAGAGAAAGATGAGTAATTGAGAGGTGGCAGGTGTAACATGGCGCCTCTTATTGGGGGCTCTGATAATGTGACCCCCTAACACCATAAGAGCAGACTCTGCCCTGTCAGACGGCGCTCCTTCCCTCCTGAGGAGTGTCCGGCCCCTTATGGGGTATCGGCGCTCAGGGGAAATTGTGGAACAAGTGGTTTCTGTTTTCTCCTCTTCTCCCGTGTGATAATTACAGACTCGGGGACAGAAGCGACATTTTAGTGGGAACATTTCATTCCTCCGCTCAATGTTATACAATTCTGTGACCCCCTGAAGGTTAATAATCCTCCCTGCCCCCTAGATGAGTCCCCCAGAGGTGGAGGGGGTAACATGGGGCCACTTGTGGGGTCTCTGCTGTTCTGGTGTCAGAGCTCTTCACACGTCACACGGCGTCCGCCGTCTATCCCAGCCACAATGGCGCCCCTTCCCTCCCGAGCCTGTGGGGTATCGGCACTCAGGAGACACGGCGCACTGTGCGGCCTCAGCGCTCCTGTCACCTGTAGGACAATGATACATTGGGGGAAAGTCACATTTCTGTGAGGAAAACAGGAAAATTGTAATTTCTTCCTTCCACATTGTTGAAATTCCTGTCACACTGTCCGAATTCAGAGATTGTCCTGTCAGAAAGGAGAAGACAGGGGGCGAAAGGGTTAATAGGACTCACAGGAGGAATCGGCCCAGAAAGCAGAAGATCCAGGAGCGTCTGCCACATATATGACTGCTCTGTGCACACAGGACCTGTGATGAGGTCACAGGAGGGGAGGAGTCAGGGGTCACATGATCAGGGGCCTCAGTGTGTGCAGGACTCTGCTGTGCTGGTTGTCATGGTGCTGGATGAGGGGAAGTTTCTGTGTGGGGTCAGGAAGGGTTTACAGGGTGGATGTAGCAGAGCCGCGTGTGTGTACGAGGTGTACGGAGCTGAGCCGCGTGTGTACGAGGTGTACGGAGCGGAGCCGTGTGTGTACGAGGTGTACGGAGCGGAGCCGCGTGTGTACGAGGTGTACGGAGCGGAGCTGTGTGTGTACGAGGTGTACGGAGCAGAGCCGCGTGTGTACGAGGTGTACGGAGCTGAGCCGCGTGTGTACGAGGTGTACGGAGCGGAGCCGTGTGTGTACGAGGTGTACGGAGCGGAGCCGCGTGTGTACGAGGTGTACGGAGCGGAGCTGTGTGTGTACGAGGTGTACGGAGCGGAGCCCTGTGTGTACGAGGTGTACGGAGCGGAGCCCTGTGTGTACGAGTTGTACGGAGCGGAGCCGTGTGTGTACGAGGTCTACGGAACGGAGCCCTGTGTGTACGAGGTGCACGGAGCGGAGCCGTGTATATACGAGGTGTACGGAGCGGAGCCGTGTGTGTACGAGGTGTACGGAGCGGAGCCCTGTGTGTACGAGGTCTACGGAACGGAGCCCTGTGTGTACGAGGTGCACGGAGCGGAGCCGTGTATATACGAGGTGTACGGAGCGGAGCCGCGTGTGTACGAGGTGTACGGAGCGGAGCCGCGTGTGTACGAGGTGTACGGAGCGGAGCCGCGTGTGTACGAGGTGTACGGAGCGGAGCCGCGTGTGTACGAGGTGTACGGAGCGGAGCCGCGTGTGTACGAGGTGTACGGAACGGAGACGCGTGTGTACGAGGTGTACGGAGCGGAGCCGCATGTGTACGAGGTGAACGGAGCGGAGCCCTGTATGTGGAAGGTGTACGGAGCGGAGCCATGTGTGTACGAGGTGTACGGAGCAGAGCCGCGTGTGTACCAGGTGTACGGAGCGGAACCCTGTATGTGGGAGGTGTACGGAACGGAGCCGCGTGTGTACGAGGTGTACGGAGCAGAGCCGCATGTGACGGGAGTATTCTCCAGAGCAAGGAGGGACAGCAGGCCTGGGAACTATCCAACAGATTCATTGACCAGAAAACAGGAACAACACGAAGGTAATTTGCAGAGTCCCAAAATAAGTCCACAGGAATCTGATTTGGGGGCACCTCCCGACAATCCTTGTGCCAGGTCACAAAACCATAGTCCTTTAAGAGTCCCAGAAATCCACCACGATCACACAGGGGCCAAGGCTTCCTCAGACAGCCTCGTCTTTCTCTTTCAGCATCCAACTCACATCTGACTGAGTTGCTCTGAGTTGCTCTGCTCCTGGATCAGCCCATGTGTGTAGTGGAGGAGGGTTCCACTCCTCCTATGCAATGGTTTGGCCCACAGCAAGGCACCACTGTGTCTACAAGGATTTGCACTGAAAGTAGTCCTCTGCTTACTAAACAATAGCTAATCTCTCCCAATCTGTTGACCAAGTTAATTACATTATAGTCTCAGGAATGAAGTCAGGTTAGTTACAGCTAATAGAACCAGAGAACAATTACACACATCACATGGCATTGCAAAGCACTGGGGGAAGGGAAACATGGCTAACACAGCAAATGCAAGCAGAGAACAGTTACGTGGCATATTATACAAATACAGGACAGGGAAAAATATATACATCATGACAATCCCTTCCCCTCCCAATTTGTGTACGTACTAGGGACCTCTACAGGTCACTGGTTAAGTACACACAGGCATGGCGTAACTTACATGTGGCTTCATGCAGCCACGAATTGGCATCGTAGCTTTCCCACATCATTGCCCAGGAGAACAGCTGCAGGCAGACCACCCATCACCCCAACCACACATCGCCTGACCCCAAAACCAAAGTTCAGATCCATAGTGGCTGTGGGAATAGTCCTCCATTGTCCACCAGCCAGTTCAATGACAATCCCAGGTCCTCTATGGATTGCCTCAGGCCGAACCACTCGGGGATCAGCCATCGTGAGGAAAGCCCCTGAGTCACAAAATCCAACAAGTCTTTGTCCATCCTGCACGACCTCCTGCAAGTGCTTACCTCGATGAGCTGAAGTCGTCATAGCTGCGGGTCGCACACCATAAACTCCTAGTGGTGCAACATGGGTGGGTGAGGCACTAGGCCAGTCCTCATGTAGTGGTGACACGTCTTCCTCCATGGCACTTGGCTGTACATAATTAATAATATGATTGGGTACAGGAACAATCCTCATTTGAACAGCTGGGCAGGAGGCTTGCAGATGCCCCGGCTGCCCACATCAATAGCATCTGTGCTGTGTCTCACTCCATCCAATGCGTCCTCTTGGGCGAGGAGTAAGGGAACCTGCCGGGCGGCTCCCACCTGAAGGTGCTGTAGGGGGTTGAGGACGACTCCTCCATGGGCTGGCTGGACATGAGGCCTGCAGATGCCCCGGATGCCCACAACCATAACACCTGCGCTCTGCTACTTCCTCTCCTCGTCGTATTCCAGAAGGCGCAGTAGAAGCAACAGGAGGCACATTAACACAGGTATCAACACGAGGTGGTGGCTCAGAGGAACGGGGAACAATGGGGACAGAAGAACTGGGGGCCACCGGTGTTGTGGAGCAGGTAGGCCTCTCTCCATCCTCCAACAGAACTCTCCACTGAGGCTTGATGGTGAGAGCCTCATCAGCGAGAGATGCAGCTTCTTCCACTGTAGCAGGTTTCCTCTCACGCACCCATTCCCTGATCTCAGCGGGGCACTGGGCAAAAAATTGTTCTTTTAGGATAACCTGGAGACAGGTGTTCCAGGTTAAGGCCTCCTCTGCCTCCAGCCAGCGATTACATATTTGTTTGAGTTTATGGGCATACATCTTGAAAGACACTTCCTCATTACAGGCTAAAGTACGAAACTGGGTCCTGTAAGTGTCTGGGGTCACAGCATAATGTTCTGTAACAGTCCGTTTAATCTCTGCATACTCACAGTTCCACTGAGGGTCCATAGCTCTATAGGCTGCGGCAGCTCCACCCTCTAAGAGCCCCACCAGATGTCGGACGCGCTCCCTTTCCGGGACTTCCATTAATCGACACTGATGCTCAATGTCCTGGAAGAAGCCCTCAATGTCACCGGAAGCCTCATTAAACGGCTTGAAGTCTTTGCGGGACACTCTGGGGAGTTCCCTCATGGGGGATGCTGTGGGTACAGTCTGTCTGGAGCTTCTCGCTGCCTCCAAAGCGATCTCCCTCTCCAGCATTGCCCTCTGCCCCTCTAGCAATGCCCTCTCCTCCATCCTGCACTGCCTCTCCTCGGCTCTGCGCATGACCTCCATCTTATATTCTATGGAGACCTCTTCTCCCAGCAAGGCCATCTCCTCCTCGTACCACACAACCCACTGACTTTTTTGGGTATTTACCTCCGGCTGCCGTCTTTCCTCTCTTTGCTGTGAGGATCCTTCCTCAGCATCGTCTTGCAGGCGAACTGCTTCCAAAGCCTCAATCAGCTGCTCCTTGGAGAGTCCCTTGTAGCTGACTCCCAGTTCACGGGCCTTTGTTTGTAGGTTCTTCGCAGTCCAGTTCTTGTACTCTGAGGCTCTGGTTCCAGAAGTTGATGGGCCGTTGTCCTCCATTTCTTCTGCTCTGATCCCACCGCTGCCAACCAGTTTGTGACGGGAGTATTCTCAAGAGCAAGGAGGGACAACAGGCCTGGGAACTATCCAACAGATTTATTGACCAGAAAACAGGAACAACACGAAGGTAATTTGCAGAGTCCCAAAATAAGTCCATAGGAAACTGATTCGGGGGCACCTCCCGACAATCCTTGTGCCAGATCACAAAACCATAGTCCTTTAAGAGTCCCAGAAATCCACCAAGATCACACAGAGGCCGAGGCTTCCTCAGACAGCCTCGTCCTTCTTTTTCAGCATCCAACTCACATCTGACTGAGTTGCTCTGCTCCTGGATCAGCCCATGTGTGTAGTGGAGGAGGGTTCCACTCCTCCTATGCAATGGTTTGGCCCACAGCAAGGCACCGCTGTGTCTACAAGGATTTGCACTGAAAGTAGTCCTCTGCTTACTAAACAATAGCTAATCTCTCCCAATCTGTTGACCAAGTTAATTACATTATAGTCTCAGGAATGAAGTCAGGTTAGTTACAGCTAATAGAACCAGAGAACAATTACACACATCACATGGCATTGCAAAGCATTGGGGGGAAGGGAAACATGGCTAACACAGCAAATGCAAGCAGAGAACAGTTACGTGGCATATTATACAAATACAGGACAGGGAAAAATATATACATCATGACACCGCGTGTGTACGAGGTGTACGGAGCGGAGCCGCGTGTGTACGAGATGTACGGAGCGAAGCCGTGTGTGTACGAGGTGTACGGAGCAGAGCCCTGTGTGTACGAGGTGTACGGAGCAGAGCCGCGTGTGTACGAGGTGTAAGGAGCGGAGCCGCGTGTGTACGAGGTGTACTGAGCGGAGCCCTGTGTGTACGAGGTGTACGGAGCGGAGCCCTGTGTGTACGAGATGTATGGAGCGGAGCCGCATGTGTACGAGGTGTAAGGAGCGGAGCCGCGTGTGTACGAGGTGTACGGAGCGGAGCCGTGTGTGTATGAGGTGTACGGAGCGGAGCCCTGTGTGTACGAGGTGTACGGAGCGGAGCCCTGTGTGTACGAGGTGTACGGAGCGGAGCCCTGTGTGTACGAGGTGAAATGTTTTAAACTCAAATTTTTACATTTCACAGAGAGTAAAATGGAGCCACAATTTACACAGAAATTTCTCCCAAACCTGAGGTCAGGAATGACTGCACACGGCCGGGCTCCAATGGCGAGAGTCACTGTTTTGCTGTGTAAGGAGCGGAGCCCTGTGTGTACAAGGTGTACGGAGCGGAGCCGTGCGTGTACGAGGTGTATGGAGCGGAGCCGTGTGTGTACGAGGTGTACGGAGCGGAGCCGTGTGTGTACGAGGTGTACAGAGCGGAGCCGTGTGTGTACAAGGCGTACGGAGCGGAGCCCTGTGTGTACGAGGTGTTCGGAGCGGAGTCATGTGTGTACGAGGTGTTCGGAGCGGAGCCATGTGTGTACGAGGTGTACGGAGCAGAGCTGTGTGTGTACGAGGTGTATGGAGCGGAGCCTTATGTGTACGAGGTGTAAGGAGCGGAGCTGTGTGTTTACGAGGTGTACGGAGCGGAGCCCTGTGTGTACGAGGTGTACAGAGCAGAGCTGCATGTACGAGGTGTAATGTTTTAGAATCCAATTTTTCAATTTCACAGAGTAAAATGGAGCCACAATTTACAGAGAAATGTTTCCCAAACCTGAGGCCAGGAATGACTGCACACAGCCGGGCTCCAATGGGGACAGTCACTGTTTTGCTTTTGGAGCACTAATTTGGCAGTTCTCGCTTGTGGGGGCCAATTGTAAAGTCCCCGATGATTGTGGACAACATACAACCCCCTAAAGTGACCCCATTTCAGACACTGTACCCATCAGGAAGTCATCTAAGGGTGTAATGGGCATTTTTATCTTACAGGTGTCACTGATTTCTTTACCACTTGCTGTGAAGATAATATGACATTTGTTCCGAGGTGCAGCACAGGTGGGGAAACATCTGAGTGGGCTCCTAACCAGGTGTTATGGTGGTCCCTCTCAGCGCCTCCCTACTCACTATGGTCACTGCAGCTTTTCAGCATGTTGCTTCCATTTAGCCTTGGGGGATTGGCCAGTCTCTAAAGGAATTTAACCCTGCTGTGTCCTTCACAGATTAGGTTCCCCAGCCTATCCTGTGCCGGCAGGTCCTATATTAGGCAGCTCCACCATCCGCTTTCTGCTGGATGTTGGTTCCTAGGCAGTTCACTTTGCCTGTTGTACCTCACACTTGTGTCTCTGACCCACCAATCAGCTGAGGTAGTCTTGGGGACTACCGTGGAGTAGTTCCTGGTGTCTACCGGCTGTCCGGCCTATCCTCTCCACCAGTAGCTCTAGTGAAGACCTGGTGGACACCCAGTTACACCTCTCTAGGGTAAGCCTGGCTGATGGTGCAGTGGGTCCACATCCACCAGTGTTACACCAAGTAACTGTGCACATCTCACAACTTTTGAAGCACAGATAGAGGCACAGAGCATGCGGCGCACATAGCAGCAAATTTTGGCCTCACCCTAATCCACGGCCATTTACCACTTCTTTCTCCCCCGGCAGGAGGAGTTGTCAGAGGGGCGCTGGTAGTGTGGGAAATTCAGCAGACGCCTGAGACTGCAGGACGTAGACCCAATTCTGGGACTGACTGCTGTATCCAGGACAGTTGGGACTAGAGATGAGCAGGTGGATTCATGGCTCTCTGGTCCAGCGTGCGTGGGACCTGGGGATTATTTTTTGTGCCGTCATTCACAGTCGGAGCCTCCAGAACGTTCTCCTCTTTATGTAGCGTCACTATACGACATCCGGCTTATTTGTGCCTGTAAGGCCGTGTTCACACACTGCAGAAATACGGTGTTTGTTTTCTGCAGGATCCGCACCATCTACAATAACGATCTTCTCCCCCTTATTTGATGCGTTCTTGGTGCAGAGGTGAAGCCGCAGTTTTAATGCGCTTTTTAGAGGACAGAAAAGCTTTGATTCTGCACTTAATAAAGTTTCTGCAGTTTTTTACCTGCGATTTTATTAGAGAGAAAAGCCCCAAATCAGCACAGATCAGTCGCGTGCCTTGGGCGCACAGCGGGCGCCTTTTAAGGTAAAGTAGTTTTTATTAAGGATTTATTTACATAAATGGGGTAAAGAAAAAAGGGGAGAGACAGATTATAAATACCCAGTAATACAGACAAGAACCAAACAACAGAAAAAGAGAGAAATGTAAAGTCATGAAAGAGAGAGGCGGGAGAAAGGGTTAAGGAGGAGAATGGGGAAGGAAAAATAGGGTTTGTTAACCCCTTAGAGACCTTGCCCTTTTTCATTTTTGCGCTTCTGTTTTTCGCTCCCCTTCTTCCCACAGCCATAACTTTTTATGTTTCCGTCAGTATGGCCATGTTAGGGCTTGTTTGTTGCGGGACAAGTTGTGCTTTGGAACGACATCATTGGTTTTACCATATCGTGTACTCAAAAATGGGAAAAAAATTCCAAGTGCGATGAAATTGCAAAAAAAGTGTAACGCCACAACTTTTTTTTGATTTTCTTTTTACCATATTCACGAAATGCTAAGACTGCCCTGCCATTATGATTCTCCAAGTCATTACAAGTTCATAGACACCAAACAGGTCTCAGTTCTTTTGTATTTAAGTGGTGAAAAAAAATCAAAAATTTGTTGGGAAAAAAAATGTGCCATTTTCTAAGATCCGTCACATCTCCATTTTTCATGATCTTGGGTTGGGTGAGGGCTTATTGTTTGCGCGCCGAGCTGATGTTTTTATTGATACCAGTTTGGTGCAGATACGATCTTTTGATCATCCATTATTGCATTTTAATGCAATGTCGCGGCGACCAAAACACCTTAATTCTGGCATTTTTACTTTTTTTTCTCACTACACCGTCTAGTGATCAGTTTGTTCCTTTTTTTATTGATATTTCGGGCGATTCTGAACTCGGCGATACCTAATTTGTGTATGTTTGATTTTTCTATTGTTTTATTTTGAGTGAGGTGAAAGGGGGGGATTTAAACTTTTATATTTTTTATATATTTTTAAAAACTTTTTTTTACTTTTGGCCTGCTTCAATAGTTTCCATGGGAGACTAGAAGCTGCCATAACTCGGTCGGCTCTGCTACGTACAGGCGATGATCAGGTCTCCTGTATGTAGCAGAATACCTCACTTGAGCTGACGTGTGCTGGGAAAGATGCGGGCTCACCGCCGGAGCCGACATCAAAGGGAGAGAAGCTACCTGCGCCGTACTAGGATGATCATGGAGGGGTTAAGGAAAATGGGGAAAAGGGAAAAATGAAAGGGATAGAAAGAAAATGAAAAAGATTGGTCTGCACAGGATAGGCCGGGAAAGGGGTTGCGGGACACATGTAATACCTTATATATAAAACATTTAAGAGGCGGGAGGAGAAGAGAAGGAATGGGAAAGGCGAGGAAAGAAAAGGGGAGAAAGGAAGAACAGCTGTAACCAGGCGGAGAGACGAGAATCTAGAGGAATCCTGACTGTTACACCATGGAAGATACTGAGTGTTGGAGTCTGATAGCGCCGCAGTTCTCATGAAATCTGTGCTCTCTGTGATCTGAAGACCCTGCGGACCTCTGGGGCTTTGATGCGTTTTCCCTTTATATGCTTCTTCTGAAAAAAACATATTAAGAAAAAAAATGTATGAAGAGAAAACCGCCATCACATTTATAAGCGCAGAATCAAAGCTTTTCTGTACTAATAAACAAGTGTTAAACGCGGCTTCATATCTGCCAAAAAAGCATCAAATATGGGGGAAAATGTAAAAAAGAAGAAACGCAGCAAACGCACAATAATCAGGGAAGATTGTCACTACGTCATCTGGGTCAGACATTTACAGAAGAAAGAACGCAGCATTTACGCTACGTGTGAACACGTCCTCCGCATTACAGCTTTATCACATTATTTTATGGGTTTTATAGAGAAAAATATCAATTACACATTTTGTTTCTCCCGTAATTTACCGATTCCTGTAAATAATCTGATCGCTGCGTTCTGCGGGTCATTACAGTTATATTGGCACAACTATGTCCGGGTTATTCACTGATCTGTGATGCTTATTATTTTTTTTCATTATCAAGTGTTTTTCATTATTATTAGTAATTTTATGGGATGAAAAAATCTCTTATTCTCCTCTAGAATTCAGAAACATCCATTGTACACAGCAGTGTATTTCTATCAGAATAATCTGCCTGTAGTCAGAGCCTGGAATATGGATCAAGTGCACACAATCCTGCAGTCACTTCACCGGAGCTTGTGGCTCAGCAGCTTACAGTGCCTGTCAGTAATGTTGAGGCTGTGGGTTCAGGATCTGGGAGGCTAACGTTAAAAAAATACATTTTTGTAAATTGCTTATTATTTTAAATACTTTTATAGGAACAAAAATATATATTTTTCTTCCCCTCAGTATACAGGCACCATAAAAAGCATTCTTATACACAATGTATTGCTATGGATATGTATACTCTGCTTCTGAGTTCATTGCCGGCAATATAGCGGTCAATATGACCAAATTCTCCCATCTCCAGCATCGTGAGCTGTGGCTCACTGGTAAAGCAGCAGCCTGTGGATACTGAGATGGAAGCTCATAGTCCTGGGGAGACCAATCCCTGAAGGGAGAGGAAGTGAATCTATAATCTAATTTATGCACTTAGCATAAGAGAGACTTAGCAGAGAGAAGCGGCCAATCCCTCCAAGCAGGAGGAGCTACAGGAGCGATGAAAATGTCGGAGAGGAATATAGAGGTTGGGAGAACAGCTGAGACGGGACATGACAGTCCAGCTGAATCTGGGATGGTTGGGAGCTATGCATTTGAGATGCTGTTGTGTCATTACCTTAAAAAGGCGGTCCATGCTCAGAAATTCTACTAAGATGAGTAGTCAAAATTCCTCCAGAAACTCACTGCCAATTATTGCAAGCGCTTGATTGCAGTTGTTGCTGCTAAGAGTGGCCCAACCAGTTAAAAGGTTTAGGGGCAATCACTTTTTCACACAGGGCCCTGAAGGTTTGGATTTCTTTTTCCCTATATAATAAAGATCGTCATTAAAAAAACTGCATTTTGTGTTTTCTTTGGCTAATATTTACATTTGTTTGGTGATCTGATACATGTAAGTGTGACAAACATGCCAAAGAATAGGAAATGTGTGTGCATATGTCTATGTATACATATATACAGTGTGTGTGTATATACATATGGTGATGGTGAGGAGGCAGGGAGGAGTTTGTGTGGAAAATGGAGAAGGCGTGCTAAGTGCTAGCTCACAGGCCACTGCAACGCATAGCGGAGCTTGTAGTATTAGAGCGCAGTACGCCGGGGGACAAGAAGTGATTGATAAACATCAGAGCTGCATCTGGCAGACACCAAGTGATGCTATCTGCCTTATAAAGGTATATATTACTATAATAAGAGTATGGATCCATTACTGGCACATAATGGTAAGATTAATGAATACAAAATTAAACGAATTAGGGTAGTGGATAACTTTTAATATTTGGTACAGAAACCTTTGTTTGTAATTACAGAGGTCAGACGTTGCCTGTAGTTCTTGACCAAGTTTGCACACACTGCAGCAGGGATTTTGGCCCATACTTCCATACAGATCTTCTCCTAATCCTTCAGGTTTCAGGGCTGTCGCTGGGCAGCATTGATTTTAAGCTCCCTCCAAAGATTTTCTATTGGGTTCAGGATCAGAGTTTGGCTAGGCTACGCCCGGACCTTGAAATGCTCCTTAGTTCCTCTTGCTGTGTTTTGGGTCATTGCCATGCTGGAAGACCCAGCCACGACCCATTTTCAATGTTCCAACTGAGGGAGGAGGTTTTTGGCTAAAATCTTGCGATCCTTGACCCATCCATCCTCCCTTAAATACGGTGAAGTCATTTTGTCTGTTTTGCAGAAAGACACCCCTAAAGTATGATGTTTCCCCCCACCGTGCTTCATGGTTGGGACGGTGTTCTTGGATTTGCACTCATCCTTCTTCTTCCTCCAAACATGGCGGGTGGTGATGATAGCAAAAAGTTCTATTTTGGTCTTATCTGACCAAGTGACATTCTCCCTTGCCTCCTCTGGATCATCCAGATGGCCATTGGCATATGCTGGTGTGAGTAGCAGGACCTTGCGTGCCCTGAAAGATTTTAATCCATGATGGCATAGTGTGCTTGTAGCTCTATTACTGGCACCCCTGCATGGTGGGATGCCAGCTTACTCACTGCCTCAGACCCTCGGCACAATCCCCAGCGTTCTCCTGCTTCCTGGTTGTGTGAGAGCCGCAGCTCTAAGCAATGCACCTAGTACACACATGCGCGCACTCCCCCATTCTTAAAGGGGCAGAGCAAGTATAGTATTAAGTTACAGCACCACGAGAGAGAGGGGATCCGCCCTATAGGAACAGGAAACCTACAGATACAAAAGGGCGGTACCTCTCCCACGCATCAGTTGGATTACAGAGCTTGAGAGGCTACCATGGTTAGTACACAACATATGATATATACAACCTATCTACCCTATTTAACAGAATTATTTCATACCATCTCCCACATAAGGTGATTCTATGAACAAACTTCTAAGGAGTGCACCCCTATATGTGAACAAGGGAGGGAACTAAGGGTGCTGTCATGGGCTTCCGAAAAATACCGTTACCGGTACGTAACTTAATACTTTATTCGGACTCCCATGACAGCACCACGAGAGAATTACAGAGATGTAAACTAACTTAGGGAGGGACTACAGCCTGCAGCACCCTTAGCCCGAAGGTGAGGTCTGAGGAGGCACCCATGTCTAACCGATAGTGGTTAAAAAAGGTGGAAGGAGATGACCAGGTGGCCGCCTTACATATTTGATCAATTGATACTCCAGATCTCTCTGCCCAGGATGATGCCATGGCCCGAGTGGAATGTGCCCTCAGGTTCTGTGGAGCCGGACCGCCACCTGCTGTGTAGGCAAGAGAGATAGCCTCCCTAATCCACCTTGCTAATGTGCGTTTTGATACTCTGTATCCTTTTCTGGAACCTTGGAAGGATAGGAATAATGCGTTCTCCTTCTTCTAAGGATCCATGGCTGCTAAATATGTCAGTAAGCACCGCCTAATATCTAATGCCTGAAGTTTCTGCTCTTTAGGGTTGGTTGGATTAGGGAGGAAGGAAGGCAGAACTATCTCCTGTGTCCTGTGGAATTGTGTTGCTACCTTGGGAAGGTATGCTGGATCTGGCCTTAGGATCACTCTATCCTGTAAGAACTCTGTGTAAGGAGGCAATCTGGAGAGTGCCTGTATGTCGCTCACCCTACGTGCGGATGTTATTGCTACCAGGAATGCTGTTTTAAGGGATATAATGTTTAGTGAGGCGGAATCTAAAGGTTCAAACGGACTTTCTGTCATGGCTGTAAGGACTAAGTTTAAGTCCCACGGTACGCATCTGTCTTTGTGTATAGGTCTCGATCTGGCCGCTGCTCTGATGAACCTTGCTACCCAATAATCTTTTGCAATATCAGCTGCAAACAGGGCCCCTAAGGCTGAAACCTGTACTTTTAGCGTACTTGTGGAGAGACCCAATTCGAAACCTTTCTGGAGAAATTCCAGAATATGTTTTGTGGGAATTCCATCTCTGATGTCAAAGTGAAAGGTGGATAGGAAGCGTTTCCAGGTCCTAGCATAAATATTAGTGGTGGTTAATTTTCTGCTTCTTAGGAGGGTGTCAATTAAGTTCTTGGAGAACCCTCTATCCTTTAATAGTGACCTTTCAAACACCACGCCGTCAAATGAAGTCCCGCTACTTGTGGGTGGCTGACTGGCCCCTGGTAGAGGAGATCCGGAAGGTTCGGTAGTACCCAGGGATCGCCTACCGACATGGTCCTCAACCACGCGAACCAGGTCCTCCTGGGCCAAAAGGGGGCAATCAGTATGACTCTTGCCTGATCCTCTCTGATCTTCCTGACTACCAGGGGAAGAAGATTCAATGGTGGGAAGGCGTATCCCAGAGAAAAGTCCCATCTTATCAGTAGGGCATCCACCGCCAGGGGATTTTCCCTGGGGTTCAGAGAGCAGAACAATCTTTCTTTTCTGTTTTCTCTGGTGGCAAAGAGGTCTACCTCTGGCTGGCCCCATCTGCGGACAATCTGGCGGTAAATGTCTTTGTTCAAAGCCCATTCTCCTTGTCTTAGAGCCTTGCGGCTTAAAAAGTCTGCTCTTACATTGTCCTTTCCGCTGATGTGGAGCGCGGTCAAAGATAGACAATTTCTCTCTGCTATCTGGAGGAGCCGTTCTGTTATCTGCATCAGAGCGCTGGAGCGGGTTCCACCTTGGTGGTTGACATATGCTACCGCTACCTGGTTGTCCGAGTGTATCCTCACATGATGGCCCTGCAGGTAGATAATGAGTTTCTTGACTGCTCGCTCTATCGCCAATAGTTCTCTCTGGTTGGATGAGATTTCAGAATTAGAATCCCACTGGCCCTGTACCACTATGTCCCCCATATGGGCTCCCCAACCAAAGGAACTAGCGTCTGTGGTTATAATACGGGTTATCTGTGCTATCCAGGGCACCCCTGACGCTAGGTTCTGGCTCTGAAGCCACCATCTTAGTGATGTAACAGTTGAGGGGCTTAGACACATCCGACCTTGTAAGGAGCCTCCAAGCGCCCTGCTATTAATCAAGACGTCGTTTTGAAGGGTTCTGGTATGGAACTGTGCCCACCTTACTGCTGGGATGCATGAAGTTAGAGAACCGGGACATGGCCTGTCTGAGGGTCATAGATGGATTATCCATTGCCCGAAGAACCTGCTCCTGTATCTTTTGTAATTTATCTAGTGGTAGCAGGCACCGCTGAGTGTCTGAATTTAGTATCAATCCTAAAAATTTCTGTATTTTTAAGGGCTGGAGTCGGGATTTCTCGTAGTTTAAAATCCATCCTAGGTTTTCTAACCTGGATCTAGCTTTTTCTATCTGGGATTTACAATAACCCACCGATTTTCCTACAATCAAGAAATCGTCTAAATATGGAATGATTAAGACGTCAACCTCTCGTAAGTGAGCCATAACTTCGGCCACTAATTTTGTAAAAACCCTGGGTGCTGCTGAGAGACCAAAGGGAAGGGCTCTATACTGAAAATGACGTACTGTGCCCTCTACTGAAACTGCCACCCTCAGGAACTGCTGGAAGTCTGTATGGATAGGTACGTGATAGTACGCGTCTTTCAAATCTATGACTGCCATAAAACAACCTTTAAACAATATTTTTATTGTTGTATTAATGGACTCCATTTTGAATTTATGATTAATCAAAAATTCGTTAAGGGTACGAAGGTTTATAATCATTCTGAACGTGTTATCAGGTTTCTGGATTAGAAACAGGGGAGAGTAAAACCCTCTTCCTCTTTCAGCCTCTGGGACCTCTACCAGAACATTTTTCTGACATAGGCTCAAGACTTCCGCTTCTAAAACCGCTTGTTCAAGATGAGAAGATCTTAAGGGGGTCAGTTTAAAGGTGTCCCGCGGGATCTGGGTAAATTCCAACCTAAGCCCGGTGGATATTACCTTGCGCGCCCAGTCACTATTCGTAATCTGCGACCATGCCGGGAAGAAGGATGACAGTCTACCCCCTACGGGAACCGCTAGTCATTGATTTGGTTTCTTTTGATCTCTTGACGAGCGTGTAAACATATAGCCCGTACCTCGTCTCCTTCTGTCTTCCCATCTGGGTCGATCTCTAACAGGCGAAGAGTTGCGCCTTCTCCCCTGGCCAAATCTCCTTCTACCAAATGGGCGACGGTAGGACGCTGATGAAAGGTTTGGGAACTTTTTCTTGTCGTCCCCCGCCTTTTCAAGCAGCTCGTCTAGGACAGTTCCAAACAAGTATTCGCCCTCACATGGAATCGCACAGAGCATTTGCTCTGGACTGGATGTCTACCTGCCAGCACTTTAGCCACAGGGCTCTGCGAGCTGCGTTAGAGAGACCTGCTGCTCTGGCGGCCATTCTCACTGCATCCGCTGAGGCATCTGCTAGGAAGGCTGCTCCCTCTTGGATGGTCGGTAGGGCCCCAAGAATTGTTTGTCTTGATGTACCCTGCTTTAGTTGTGACTCCAACTGGTCCAACCAGACCATCATGGACCTGAACGTGCACGTTGAAGCCACTGCTGGTCTTAAGGACCCGGCCGCCATCTCCCAGGTGTTTTTCAGGAAAGTATCAGCTTTCCTGTCTAAGGGATCTTTAAGGGATCCCATGTCCTCAAAGGGGAGCGAGGATTTTTTTGATGCCTTCGCAATGGCAGCATCTAATTTGGGGGCTCTGTCCCAAGAACTTACTGCCGGATCGTCGAAGGGGTATCTCCTTTTGAGGGCTGGTGGTAGCGACCCTCTTTTGTCCGGTCTTTTCCACTCTCTGTGGATCAGATCCTGTATCTTTTGGTTTAACGGAAAGACTCTCCGCTTCCTCTGTTCCAGCCCACCGAACATGACATCCTGCATGGATAAATGGGGCTTAGGCTCCTCTACCTCCATTGTCCCTCTGACTGCTTTGACCAGCTTGTCTACACGGTCAAGAGGCAGACAAAATCGCCCCGAGTCCTCTTCTCCTGAAGAGGACGAGGGAGATGAAGCCTGGGAGTCTCTGCTTTTTCTCCACTCTGCCGAGGAATCAGACTCCGCCGGGACCTCGCCCCTTAGACTTTGCGGCTGAGACAAGGACTTTAGGGTTTCCCTCATTTCTACCCTGACAATGTCTCTCAAACTTGCCGCTACTGCAGGCGACTCTTCTGCCACCGTCTGCTGAATACAGGGGGGGCACAATCTTTTGAGGCACGCGTCCAGTAATGGGCATGCACAGAGTGCGCATTCCCTATGTTTATTTTTATTTGTAGCTTTTTTTCCCTAGAAAAAGAAAAACACAGAAGGGGGGTCCCGTCACTGAGTGAACTTTCACGAAGATCACTTACCAGTGCCACAATCAAGTACCGGAGAACGAGGGGGATTTCTTTCAGCCGATGCTCCTGTCTGCCTGGAGGAGCTTTTACGAGTGGACTGGTCACTTCGTCCCGCATTACTGTCACGGGACCCTTTCTTTTTCTGTTTGACCTGCCGAAGGTCATCCAGGGGCGGCAGTGATGTCTGCCGCTGCTGCCCTTGCTTCTGTCGCTGCTGCTCTCGATCGCTTTCCATCACCACTGCTGCTGCTGCTGCTGCACACTGCTGCATGTAGTAATGTGGCCAAGGCAAGGTACCCTGCCCGGGTCCCACCTAAATACCCCTCCTCCGGTCAGCAGATTCCATGCCGCGCCCCTCCCCCCCCTTAACGGAGCTCCCTATCCCAGCTGGCGCCCCACCGCGCGCCATCGGTGTTTCCGATGGGCGCCGCCATCTTGGGATCGCCGCGCATGCGCAGTAGCGTGCTGACCCGGAAGCGCCTCCTCCGCCCGCCCCCTGACATCACCGCTACCCCGGAAACGCCGGAAGCTCCGCGGGACGCCCGGGAGCTCCGGAGCAGCGCCCGGTCGCAGCCCCCTGCACAGCGCTGGCAACCTATCTGCGCCGCCGGAGCCGGGAATCCCCGGGGGGGGAATACTTACCGGCGGCAGCTTAATTCCGGAGACGGCCATCCTCCGGACGCCGCTCCCTGCTGTCCACGCCACCGCCGTGACACCCATCCTGGGCCACCGTGGCGTCTTCCAGAAAATCCGAACCAAGCCGAGGTAGGAGACCCCCTCGCTACCGGTGTCGGCTGGCCGGCCTGGGATCCCATTCTTCTGTAGGATCCCGTCCCCTCAGGAACAGGAAACCAACTGATGCGTGGGAGAGGTACCGCCCTTTTGTATCTGTAGGTTTCCTGTTCCTATAGGGCGGATCCCCTCTCTCTCGTGGTGCTGTCATGGGAGTCCGAATAAATACTAAATACTCTTAGCTTGTTGCTCAGAGATATTTAGTATAATTACTACACCTGGAAGATGGCTTCCAGCTAATTGCTGGGAGTCATCCTATATAAAAGACTCCCTCTCCCTTAGGGATTCGCCATGCAACGTGTAGAATCATTAGTCAGTAAGGTGTACTACTAGTGAGTTATGAGGTCCCCTGGTCCTGGTTTGGCCAGTGTCCTAAACCTGTATTCCTTGCCTCAGTGTGGCCAGTCCTGAATCCGTCATACCCTGGTCCCAGAGCAGCCAGTGTCTGAAACTCATTCCGGTGTGGCAAGTCCTGTATCCATAGTCTCCTGGATCCAGAAAGGCCATGGCTTGAATCTCATTCCCGGAGCGGCCAGTGCTTGAAGCTTGTCCATGAGTGGCCAGTGCCTGAACATTGTCATCTGGTCTGTGTTCGCCCAAACCCTGTTCCAGTATCATAGACCAGAGTGTCTTAACCTTGCCCTAATCAGTGTCAGTAACCATTCTGTAGAGGTACCAGAACTTACTAGTCTGAACAGAGACCTATCCCTATTCAGTGTCAGCGAACCTGACCCCTGGGGTCTGCAGCTGCAATATTGGGTTCTGCCCCGGAGTGGTACCTGGCGGCTACCTGCAGGTCAGTCTGTATCCACCAGTGAACACTAGGTAGCTGATTAGCTGTGCACACTTCCTGAGCAGGCCCAGGCCTGTGATCCCAGCTCTCTTCAGGTCATTGACCAAGTCTTACCATGTAGTTCTGGGCTGATTTCTGACCTTTCTCCGAATCTTCCTTACCCCACGAGATGAGATCTTGCATGTAGCCCCAGACCGAAGAAGACTGACAGTCAACTTGTGTTTCTTCCATTTTCTAATAATTTTGTCAACAATTGTTGCCTTTTCACCAAGCTGCTTGCCTATTGTGCTGAAGCCCACCCCAGCCTTGTGCAGGTCTGCAATTTTGTCCCTGGTGTCCTTAGACAGCTCTTTGGTCTTGGCCATGGTGGAGAGGTTGACGTGTGACTGATTATCTGGAAAGGTGTTTTTTATACAGGCAACAAGTTCAAACTAGTTGCAATTAATACAGGTCACAGCAGAGTAGAAGGGCTTTTTAAAGAAAAACTAACAGGTCTGAGAGAGTCTGAATTCTTGGTGGTTGGTCGGTGATCATACACTTATTTCATGCAATAACATGCAATTTCATTATTTTAAAATCATACAATGTGATTTTCTGTTTTTTTTATTTTTAGATTTTCTGTCACCGTTGAAGTGTACCTGTGATAAATATTACAGACTTCTCCATTCTTTGTAGGAGGGAAAACTTGTAAAATCGGCAGCGTATCAAATACTTATTTTCCGCACTGTGTCAGGATCTTGGCTGTACATGTCCTTAAAGATTCATTTCTTACATTCGCATCAAGACATTTTTCAACCAAACTGTGAAGTCGTGAGCGATGAGCACGGTGAGAGATTTCACCAAGATATTGCACCTATGGAAAAAAGAGATCAAGGACAATGGAATCCACCAATGCTTGTAGATAACGTTGGACCATTGTAAGAGATGACCCGGTGCCGGAGTACAAGAGACAAGAAAAAGAGCTGTCACTGAATGAGGGCCACAGCTTATAATGCAATTTCTGTGACTGTAATCCGTAATAGTGTTTAGATATGTCTTAGATATTGGAATTGCTGCTAAGCTTCCTCTAAGTATCAGACAATTGGCCTAACAAAATATTACGCATCTTTATATTTGCAAAAATAATGTTTCCGAGTCCTGAAACTTTTATGTATCAATAACATGTAGCGGTAAAAGGAAAACTTGTAGATCTCGTAGAAACAAGGGACAAGTAAAATTGTCATTGTCAGCTCTGAATTCAGAAGGGGAGAATCAGGAGGACACGGCTCGTTTCATAACTCAACCAGACAGCTTCTTTATAACCAATGAATTATTAAATGTTAAACAGCTACAAGTCCTACAGTCAGCGCAGAGACCATAGAGTCGGTGATAGGGGCGTCACATATGACTTGGCTCCTAGAGAAAAGGAAAAACCAAGGAAAACTGAAGCACAAAAAATAGGGATCATACGAACTAAGGGGGGTAAGAGGGAAAGGTAGACATTGCTCCATGAAACTTTAAGCTGATTTTCATCATACCGTAATTATTTAGTTTCTAATGCAGCGTAATACAATAAATAAGAGGGGTGGTATTGTGTTTAACCCCTTTCTGACATCAGACGTACTATTCCGTCCATGTGCCCTGAGCCAATTTGACCATTGACGGAATAGTATGTCTCGGTGATCGGCCGCGCACACAGGTGGTGTGCGGCCGATCGTGGCCGGGTGTCAGCTGATTCTCACAGCTGACACCCAGCACTAAGTGCCAGGAGCAGTCACAGACCACTCCCGGCATTTTAACCCCCAAAATACTGCAATCGAACATGATCACAGCATTCCTGGCGCAGTCAGAGGTCTGACAGTCCCTCTGCCTTTGGATCGGAGACCCCACAACGTGACGCAAGGTCGCGATCACTGCCATGGTAACCTGATGTTGTCACGACCAGAGCTAAGAAACTTCCTGGTCATGCGCAGTGCAAGTCAGGCGGTCTCTCAGTGTCAGGGCACTGAGTGCAGCGCTGACAGCTTCTATAGCAGGGGTGGGGAACCTCAGGCCCCAGGGCCATTTACGGCCCTCGATGACCTTTTATCAGGCCTCCGAGCAGATTCTCAGGGACTGCATTCTTGGGCAGGGAGCTGTATTTTGATTGCCAGAAGCTCATTAATTTCTTCTTGCTCTGTTAGCACACACACACAGTGTTCACTACTGAACATTGAAGGGCATGCAATGAAAGATTAAGTCATGAAACCAGTGCCAGAGTCAGGATGTACTTTGTGGGCGGAGCTTGTACAGCCCCCGAAGGATGGTATAAATATCCAAATGGCCCTTGGAAGAAAGAAGATTCCCACCCCTGTTCTATAACATGGGGATGTTGCTTCATCTGCCTGCCATAGAAGCGATCAGCCTGCAAAAAATGACTGTCCCATGGTGGGACAAAGTGTAAAAGATAGAATGAAATGAAAAAAACATGCAACTAATTGTAGAAATAAAAAAAATAAATAGAAAATAAAAAAGTCAATATTTATTCTAACATTAAATAAATATTTGAATTAAAAAAAATCTAAACAGTAAAAGTACACATATTAGGTATTGCCACGTTCATAACGACCCAACCTATAAAACTGTTCGACTAGGTAACCCCTTCAGTGAACACCATAAAAGCAAAGGCAAAAAAACAACGCTTTGTCATCATACCGCCAAGCAAAAAGTGGAAAAACACGTGATCAATAAATAAACATGGTACCGCTGAAAACGCCATCTTGTCCCGCAAAAAAAAGCCCCCATACAGTGTCATCAGCGGAAAAATAAAAAAGTTATAGCTCTCAGAAAAAAGCGATGAAAAAATAATTATTTTTTTATATAAAATAGTTTTTATTGTATAAACATAAAAAATGATATAAATGAGGTATTGCTGTAATCATAGTGACCCGAAGAATAAAACTGCTTTATCAATTTTACCACACCTGGAACGGTATAAACGCCCCCCCAAAAGAAACTCATGAATTGATGGTTTTTCTTCATTCTGCATCCAAAAATCAGAATAAAAAGCGATCAAAAAATTATAGCTCTCAAAATGTGGTGATGCAAAAACTATTTTTACAATGAAAAGCATCTTTTAGTGTGTGACAGCTGCCAAGCATAAAAACCCGCTATAGCACCTCATTCACATGTCCTGATATTTCTGGTACTGGTACTGTGCCGGAGATCGACACAAGCAGGGGAGAATGGTGAGTCGTGTTCAGCACCTGGCACTGGGGAACAGCGCTTACTGTAACGCTTCTTCCCCGGTGCCAATGCGTGTCACATGAATGATATCCATGTGATTTATGTGTGCACGTATGCTGTTTTGTGGCCCATGCTGACATTAAAAATGGACGTCAGCGTGGTTTGCTCATGGACACACGGTCCATGGAAACACACTGACATGTGCACAGACCCATTCACTTGAATAGGCAAATAGTGCTCCGGTCCTCCCGAGTCTCTCCGCATGGCTGCCCAATGGTATAAAATTCTGTGACACACCCATGGTGTCTATATGATCACTGCAAACCCTAGATGAATTCATTGAGGTGTAATTCATAAAATGGGGTCACTTATAGGGGGTTCTGCTGTTCTGGCACCTCATGGGCTCTCCCAGTGTGTCATGGCACCTGCAAACCATAACAGTAAAATGTGGCGCTCCTTCCATTCTGAGCTCTGCCATGCACCTAAACTGTGGTTTACCCCAACATATGGGGTATCAGCGTACTCAGGACAATTTGCACAATAACTCTTGGAGTCCAATTTCTTCTGCTACCCTTGAGAAAATAAAAATTGGCTTAGAAAATATCATTTTTGTGGAAAAAAATATTTTTTACTTTTATGGCTCTACGTTATAAACTTCTGTGAAGCACTTGAGGTTCAAAGTGCTCACTACACATTTAGATAAGTTCCCAGGGGGGGTCTTATCTAAATAAGATAAGTTCCCTGGGGGGGTCTAGTTTCCAAAATGGGGTCACTTGTGGGGGATTTCCACTGTTTAGGCACATCAGGGGCTCTCCAAACGTGACATGACACCGCAGACCATTCCATCAAAGTCTGCATTCTAAAACGTCACTACTTCCCTTCCGAGCCCCAATGTGCACCCATACAGTAGTTTTCTGCCACATATGGTGCATCAGTGAACTCAGGACAAATTGGACAACAACTTTTGGGGTCCAATTTCTACTGTTACCCTGGGGAAAATAAAATATTGGGGACTAAAAATCATGTTTGTGGAAAAAATGATTTTCATATTTTCACGCCCAGACGCTATAAACTTTAGTGAAACACCTGGGGGTTCAAAGTTCATATCACACATCTAGATAAGTTCCTTGGGGGGTGTATTTTCCAAAAAGGGGTCACTTGTGGGGGTTTCCACTGTTTAGGCACATCAGGGGCTATCCAAACGCAACATGGCGTCCAATCTCAATTCCAGCCAATTTTGTGTTGAAAAAGTCAAACGGCGCTCCTTCCCTTCCAAGCTCTACCATGCGCCCAAACAGTGGCTTACCCCCACATATCAGGTATCAGCGTACTCAGGACAAATTGCACAATAACTTTTGCAGTCCAAATTCTCCTGTTACCATTAGGGAAAAAAAATAATTGGATCTGAAGTAAAGTTTTTATAAAAAAAGTTAAATGTTCATTTCTTTTTTAAAACATTCCAAAAATTCCTGTGAAGCACCAGAAGGGTTAATAAACTTCTGGCATGTGGTTTTGAGCACCTTGAGGGGTGCAGTTTTCAAAATGGTATCACTTTTGGGTATTTTCTATCATATAGACCCCTCAAAGTGACTTCAAATGTGATGTGGTCCCTAAAAAAAAAATGGTGTTGTAGAAATGAGAAATGGCTGGTCAACTTCTAACTCTTATAACTTCCTAACGAAAAAAATTTGGTTCCAAAATTGTGTTGATGTTAAGTAGACATGTGGGAAATGTTATTAAGTCTTTTGTGTGACATAACTCTGTGATTAATGGGCATGAAAATTCAAAATTGGAAAATTGCAACATTTTCCACCAAATTTCCATTTTTTTCACAAATAAACGCAAGTTATGTCAAAGAAATTTTACCACTAACATGAAGTACAATATGTCATGAGAAAACAATGTCAGAATCACCAGGATCCATGGAAGCGTTCCAGAGTTATGACCTCATAAAGGGACAGTGGTCAGAATTGTAAAAATTGGCCCGGGCATTAACGTGCAAACCACCCTTGGGAGTAAAGGGGTTAATGGCTAACTGAAAAGATGGTAACACATTGCAAGCTTTCCAGACTACTCAGGTCTCTTCAGGCATAGAGTAATACAAAATCTGAAGAATCACATAGCACAGACATAATGCAATAGGTAAGACAAATGACGTGAAGTAGAACTATCATTATGGGGGAGGGATAAACAGTGGTGGCCATAAATATTGGAACAGTTCATAGATTAGGAGTGTGAAAGTTTTATTGTCCCCTGATAGGGGTCTGGTTCTGTGTTGTGATGCCCCACAATGTCTGAGGAGAAAATTCCTTAATTGATATTAGACATGAATCCATGTGACACATTCATTCCTGCATTGAGAGTGTCAAAGACTGTCATGAGTTTATACTCCCAGATCCTTCTGTTTCTCTGAGATTTGAAGTTACCTTTTTCATACAAGTAATTTCATGTCCATGGTGCTGTGATCAGGGCTACAAAAATGTTTTGCCACAGGTAGATCTATTCTTTTTTCTCTTATTGTGTAGTTGTGAGAATTCATCCTTGTTCTAAGCTTTTGCCCTGTCTCTCCCACATACAGACCCCCCAGTTGGACAGTTGGTACAAATAATTAAGTACACCACTCTTAATTCTTTGACGCCCCCGGAAGAAGCAGGCGGCGAAACGCGCGTCGGGGTGAGGGGACGCTGGATCACACTTGTAATTAGAGGTAATATTACTTTTTCATTCCTTGTGCTCTGTGCATATCGTCATATTTATGATCAGGATTCTTGACGTTCTCATTGTGTCCGTGTTATTTTACACGGTTATAGTATATATGCCTTTAGCCTCTGAGTGGTTTCCCTTATACCCTTAGGGGAGGGATATTTTGGATATCATTGATCTTGTTCAGACATTGTATATGGGTTCTGACTGTATGGAATAAATATTATAATTATTGATATAAGAATTGATATGTACTGTCATGTAATTGGTTCATACATGTCAGTCTTACATTGTCTCATCATGATTACTTAAGTGTGTACGGTGTCCCCTATTACGGCATTACGCTTTTGTCATTTTTAGAATTTTTGAATAAAATGAATTTTTAATATTATTGGGATTTCTTCCTTGTTCCATGTTTATATTGATGGGATTTGTGATACGGATTTGCGTGATTTGCCCTTTTGGATTAGGTTTTGGGACATTGTAGTTATTCTTTTTGTACACTTAACAAGTGTCCCTCATTTAGTATTTACATAAAGGGTAAGAATGGAGATGAGAACAAGTAGCATTACTTGATTAAACTATTTGCATAGTTTTTCCCTCTCTGCTTTAGAAGTCAACAAACTGGCTCCATAACACAATGCATAATTAGCATATCAGCAAACATCACTAGTGATCAAGGATAAGCGCACAATAAAAGTCAATATTACCGACTTACAAACAAAAGTCTGTTTTCTTGACCAACTAGAAATTAAACACTTAAAATTAAGGCCAACATACAGATAACATTCTATTATTCTTTATTTGCTAAAAATAGTTGTCTGGTTAATTAAGGAACACTGCTGTATGTCTTCACAATGGCAAAAGTAAAAAAAAAAAAAAAAGTTAATAAAAATATTAAAAAAGTAAAAAAAAATATGAAAGTTCAAATTCCCCTTTTGCCCCATTTAAAATAAAACAATAAAAAATACATATTTGGTATTGCTGCATTCAGAATCACCCGATCTATCAACATAAAAAAAGAATTAACCCGATCACTAAATGCCGTAATGAGATAAAACGTAAAAAATGCCAGAATTAAGTTTTTTTGGTCGCCACACTATTACATTAAAATACAATAACAGGCGATCAGAAGATCGTATCTGCACCAAAATGGTATCATTAAAAACGTCCGCTCGGTCCACAAAAAAATAAGTCTTCACCCAACCCAAGATCATGAAAAATGAAGATGCGACGGGTATCGGAAAATGGCACAATTCTTTCATACTTTACCTAATTAAGATGAGTTAATTTTACTGATAAATGTTTGTTTTTGGTCGTTTATTTTCTGTTGGTATTTGGTTTATTCTATAAAACTCCCATATAATATATCATTCTTGAACACACGCCGCGTGCATCATGTTTTTGTACAATTTGTGAATAATATATATAGGTTCTCCTCGTCTGAGTTATTTTTGATGGCCCACAAAATACGATTTTCCTGTAACTCATTTCTCACACTCTAGGTATAATAATGACTTTTCCCCGTGTGGGATTTTTGATGTTTGAAAACGTTGTCGGTACCTGCTTTCTGGGGTCTCTTGAGGTTTTTATGTCATGTGAGCCCTGTGCCCAATCAGCGCTGACATCACTGTCCCCACCTTCGGACAAATCAAGCATCATGAGGCCGTCAGAGAGCAGCCGCAGCCCTGGCTTCCTGCTGATGTTCAGACCAAAGGAAGGAGCAGTGAAGCTGCCGCTGATTGGGTGCAGGGCTCGTGTGATGTGAGAACCTCACATTAGCCCCGGGACCGTGAGTCTCAACACCACTGAAGTGGAGCCGGCCCGCCAGTGTAGTGTGTTTTTATTTTAATGAGGTCAAACGTGAGGAATGAGTTCACTGAGAAAAAAAAAAAAGATATATATACTGTATTTTTTGGACTATAAGACACACCTAGGTTTAGAGGAAATTAGGAAAAAAAATTGAAGCAAAAATTGTGGTTTATTCTGTACTTAATATCCCATATCCTGGTATATATGGTCCCATCATCCCTACCCTGGTATACATAGATCCCTCATCCCTATACTAGTATGCATGGCCCCATCCTTATCCTGGTTTGCAGGGCTCCCATCATGTCGTAGTATGCATGGCCCTCATCCTTATCCTGGTATGCAGCGTCCCCATTTTGTCCTAGTATGCAGGGTCCCATCCCTATTCTGGCATGATTGGCCCCATCCCGCTCCTGGTATGCATGGCCCCCATCCTTATCCTGGTATGCAGGGCACCATCACTATTCGGGTATGACTGGCCCCCCATTCCAGTCCTGGTATGCATAGCCCAATCCTTATAATTGGCCCCATCCTGGTATCCATGGCCCCATCACAAAACATTAAAAAAAAGCATTACACTTACCTACCCGGCGCTCCCTTGCTGAATCCTGCTCTGATACCAGCAACTGCTTTATGCTTGTAAGCAGCACATGGCAGGGACATAATGCGTTGCTCACAAGCAGAGCACAGCTGCCAGAGTACTCGCCTTTAAAACTATATCAACATTATGAACATAAAAAAGGCTTCTCCCCTATGTGATGTCTCTAATGTTTATTAACAGTTGATTTCCAAGTAAAATATTTCCCACATTAAGAAAATGAAAACGGCTTCTCCTCTGTGTGACTGCTCTGATGTCTAACAAGAAGCGCTTTCCGGTTAAAATATTTCCCACAATCTGAACAGGAAAAAGGCTTCTCCCCTGTGTGAGTTCTATGGTGTTCATTAAGATTCCCTTTCTGGTTAAAACATTTCCCACATTCTGAACAGGAAAAAGGCTTCTCTCCTGTGTGAGTTCTTTGGTGTATATCAAGATTACATTTCTGGTTAAAACATTTCCCACATTCTGAACATGAAAAAGGCTTCTCCCCTGTGTGAGTTCTCTGGTGACTAACAAGATGCCATTTCTGGTTAAAACATTTCCCACATTCTGAACAGGAAAAAGGCTTCTCCCCTGTGTGAGTTCTCTGGTGAATAAGAAAAAGTTTTTTTTTGTGAAAACATTTCCCACATTCTGAACATGAAAAAGGCTTCTCCCCTGTGTGAGTTCTCTGGTGGGTAACAAAATCTGATTTATGTGTAAAACATTTCCCACATTCTGAACAGGAAAAAGGCTTCTCCCCTGTGTGAGTTCTATGGTGAGCAACAAGCAGTGATTTACGTGCAAAATATTTCCCACATTCTGAACATGAAAATGACTTCTTTGCTTTAGGAGCAGTTTGTTTTTTATTGCCTCTTTTGTGACTTTGATTTTTCTTAGTAGTCAGTAATGAATCAGAAGATGGGACCTGTTTCATAGGACCAGATGACAGATCTTTGCTGTGAATGGATGATGATATATCTGGAGTAATAGCAATCACTTCAGTTGTATCTTGTAGGATCTCAAGATCATCAGATTTCAAAATTGAAGATGTCAGCTGTCCCTCTGATCTCCTGGTACAGTCATCTGCTAAAATAAAAAAACAATTATTTTTAATAAAATATCCTTGAGTTTTATATCTTTGAACGTTTTTACTTGAACTGTCCATAAAAATGGCAAGCTATGTAAAAAACTTTAATTATTTACCAAGACAATGAGAGTTCACAGTCTAATAGAAAATCTTGTTGGATGAGCCAGTAGTGTGCGGTGTTCAACTGTTGGTTCATTCTGCCTCCCAAATATCAAATAAAAAGAAACCAATCAATGTTATGTAGGCGAAAATAATACCAATTCTCATCTCACAAAAACAAGTCCCCACTCAGGTCCATCATCTGTCAATGGAAAAACAGAGGTTCCCACACTATTAGTGGCTCAAAGGCTGTTGAAAAGCAACAAGGTTTCCATAAACCAATCCTGCAAAATCCGCTCTCACTTCGGAGTCTTGCAGTGTGCGCAAACAACATTTAGGATTCCTGTATTTAGCAATATTATAGTGAGAAGAATCCACTTAATTTGTGGTGTGTGTCTCCTGGAGCACAATCTGGGCACTATGTGCTGGGTAATAAAATGGCAAATGTGTAATTTTCACTCCAACATCCACTGCGTGTTAATTTCCGGAAAGGGGCTGTGGAGTCAAAATATTCACTCCTCCTACACACGTGGTCAAAATTGTTGGTACCCCTCGTTTAATGACAGAAAAACCCACAATTGTCACAGAAATAACTTTAATCTGACAAAAGTAGAAATAAATCAAAAATCTATGAAAATGAGCAGATGAAAGTCTGACATTGCTTTTCAGCCAGGCTTCCACAGAATTTTTTAAAAATTAAAACTCATGAAACCACCATGGTTACTTACCGGTAGCCGGTTTTTCCGGAACCCATGACAGCACCACATGAGAGAGGGATCCGCCCCGCCAGGACAGGAACCTACTGAAACATAAGGGGCGGCACCTCTCCCCCGCTTCAGTTGGATTACAGAGCACTTGAGAGGACTTCCCGGTTAGTTACATATTTATCCAACACCACATCACACAAATACACCCGGCTATTGTGCACACCCAAACGGTGAAAAGGGGGGGAAATATACGGGTGCTGTCATGGGTTCCGGAAAAAACGGCTACCGGTAAGTAACCATGGTGGTTTTCCCTTCACCCATGACAGCACCACATGAGAGATTCTGGAGACTTCGAACACCTTAGGGAGGGACCACCGCTTGCAGCACCCTTCTACCAAAGGTCAAGTCAGCCGAGGAGGATAGATTTAGTCTATAGTGTCTAAAGAAAGTTGAGGGTGAGGCCCAGGTAGCGGCCTTACAAATTTGATCTATTGACACCTCTGCTTTCTCAGCCCAGGAGGTCGCCACGGCTCTGGTGGAATGAGCCTTGATGCCGTCAGGAACCGGGACGCCACTAGCTGAATAGGCTACACTAATGGCCTCCCTAATCCATCGGGCAATAGTCCCTTTTGACACTCCATAACCTTTCCTAGCACCCTGGAAGGCTACAAATAGGGACTGGGACCTCCTCCACTGGCTGGTTATAGACATATACTCTACTAGGGTTCTTTTAACGTCTAGGCTATGAAATTTCTCCTCCCCTGGGTTTTTCGGATTCTCGCAAAAGGAAGGGAGGACAATTTCTTGATTTCGGTGAAAGTTAGTTACTACTTTCGGCAAGTAAGCAGGGTCTGTTCTCATCACCACCCTATCCTGGTATATCTGGGTATATGGTGGGTTGACTGAAAGGGCCTGCAGGTCACTAACTCTACGTGCCGACGTTAGAGCTACCAAAATGATGGTTTTTAGGGTGAGATTTTTAGTTGAAATCTGCTGTATGGGTTCAAACGGCTCCTTCGTAAGGGATTCCAGTACCAGATTTAGATCCCATGGAGCTATTTTCGGTAAGGAAACTGGCCTAGATCTGTGGCAAGATTTTATGAACCTGGCTACCCATCTGTCTGCTGCTATGTTGCAATTGTATAATGCACCCAGCGCTGAAACCTGTACATTTAGGGTATTAACCGCCAGGCCTAGCTGTAAGCCTGCCTGCAAGAACTCCAAGATGGACTTGATTGGGGGTTCTTGACCTAACGGTTTTCCCAGGAATTGAAGGAATTTCTTCCACGTCCTGCCATATATGTTGGTTGTTATTGGTTTCCTACTTTTCATTAGAGTAGTCACCAACCCCGGGGAAAACCCTTTATCTCTCAAAAGCGCCCTCTCAAATTCCACGCCGTCAGATGGAGCCCCTTGACTTGTTTGTGGAATATCGGCCCCTGAGCTAATAAATCTGGAATTTCTGGCAGTACCCACGGGTCCGAGAGAGACATCCTTTGTAGTAGTGAAAACCACGGTCTTTTTGGCCAGAACGGGGCTATGAGGATTACTCTGGCTTGCTCGTCTCTTATCTTTCTTACCACTGCCGGGATTAACGCTATCGGGGGAAAGGCGTAGCTTAGTTTGAACCGCCACGGGATTTGTAGAGCGTCTACTGCCCACGGGTTTTCCCTTGGGTTTAATGAGCAGAACCTTCTCACTTGCCGGTTGTTTTTGGTAGCAAAGAGGTCGATCACTGGTTGCCCCCATACCTGTACTATCCTCTGGAATATTATACGATTTAAGACCCACTCTCCCTGTTTTAATTTGTTGCGGCTTAGAAAGTCGGCTTGAACATTTTCTGTCCCTCTGATGTGTAGGGCTGTTAGGGAGGTTAGATGTTGTTCTGCTTTGAGGAAGATTCTTTTGGCTTCGTCCATTAGGGAGTTTGACCTTGTCCCTCCCTGGTGGTTGACATATGCCACTGCCACCCTGTTGTCTGACATAATCCGGACGTTTTGACCCTGAAACATGGGGATAAATGCCTCTAGGGCTTTGTTTATCGCTCTTAACTCTCTTAAGTTGGAGGAAGCCTTCTGCTCTATGTGACCCCAGGACCCTTGGGCCATATGTTCTCTCAGGTGTGCCCCCCATCCCGAGGAGCTTGCGTCCGTCAATATTACATCGGACACGGGCCTGTGCCACAACGTTCCTCCTGCTAAATTTGTGCCGTCTAGCCACCAAGTGAGAGAGTTTTTCCCCCTTTCGGAAAGTTCCAGCTTCCCCTCTAAACGCCCTTTCAATCGTCTCTGGGCTGACAAGATTTCCGCCTGCAGTTGCCGGGTATGAAACTGTGCCCAGTTGACCGCCGGGATACAGGCTGTTAGCGTGCCCAACAGGGACATTGCCCTTCTTAGGGTCATGTGAGGATGCTGTATTGCCGTAAGGGTCATTTCTCTCACCTTCTCTAGTTTTTTCTCTGGCAAGAGACAAACTTGACGGTCGGAGTCCAAGACGAAACCTAGAAATGTTTGTTTCCTTAGGGGTTGGAGTTTTGATTTTTTTAAGTTTACCATCCAACCCAGTTTTTGCAGGGTCTCCGTTATTTTCTCTACCTGATGTGCGCAGTGATGTTCTGAATTGCCAATGACCAAAAAATCGTCCAAGTAAGGCACCATAATCACATTGTGGATTCGAAGGAAAGCTGTCATTTCCGCTATTACTTTTGTAAAAATCCTTGGCGCTATGGAGATGCCGAACGGAAGAGCTGTAAATTGAAAATGCCTGAGGTCGCCCTGGATGTATAGGGCTACCCTCAGGTATTTCTGGTATTCTTGGTGCATCGGGATATGGTAATAGGCATCCTTCAAATCTATTACGGCCATGAAGCAGTTGTGGTGTAACAGCTTTATGGCCGAAGTCACTGATTCCATTTTGAATGTTTGGTTCGTAATCCATTGATTGAGGCGCCTGAGATTTATTATCGTTCTGAAGGAAAGGTCGGGTTTTTTTATTAGGAAGAGGGGAGAATAGAACCCCCTTCTCTCTTGGTCTTTTGGGACCTCTATCAGAACTTGTTTCTCCAACAGTCCTAAGATTTCTGTTTCTAAGGCTGATTGCTCTTCTGGTTTCTTCCTGACGGGGGTCACCACAAATGAAGCTCTTGGATGCTGGAAGAAGGGGATTTTTAGGCCTTTCTTTATAATGTTCAAAATCCAATTGTTGGCCGATATTTTCTCCCATTCTTGGAAAAAGAGCCTCAATCTTCCCCCCACAGGAGGGCTGGTGTCATTGCGGGGATTTTTTGGCGGTTGAGGTAGTTCCCCCAAACATGAATCCTGGTTCTTTTTTCCTCTTGTCGTCCCACCTTTTCCGCTCTCCCGGGGGACGGCCTCGATTGAACCTTCCCCTCCGAAAGGGCGGTCTCCTTTGATGACCCATGTATCTGGGGAAGCCCTTCTTTTTATCACCGGCTTTTTCCAGGATGTCATCCAGGTTTTTTCCAAACAGGAACTGCCCATCACATGGTAACGAACATAATTTCGCCTTAGATTGAATGTCCCCAGGGCAGCCTTTGAGCCATAACGCCCGTCTTGCGGCGTTCGATAGCCCCGCTGCTCTTGCCGTTAACCTCATCGAGTCGGCGGAGGTGTCAGCCAAGAAGGCGGCAGCTCCGTGTAGCAGGTACATTTCTCCTAATATTTTCTCCCTTGGTACTTTGGAGACTAATTTCTCTTCGAGTTGTTGCAGCCAGACCATTAATGACCGGGCTGTGCAGGTGCCGGCTATTGCTGGTTTCAGACCCCCTGCCGCTGCCTGCCAAGTGTGCCTTAGGTATGAGTCCGCTTTTTTATCCAAGGGATCTCTCAAAACCCCTGAATCCTCCAGGGGCAGGGCCGACTTCTTGGAAGACCTAGACACTGCAGCGTCAATCTTTGGGACCTTGTCCCAGACGTCCGTGTCTTTAGCCTCGAAGGGGTATCTGCGCTTTGAAGAGGGAAGGCTACCTGACTTCTCCGGTTTCTTCCACTCTCTCTCGATTAGGGCTTGAACCTTGTCATTGACCGGAAAGGTACGCTTTTTCCTTTCTTGCAGGCCGCCAAACATTACATCCTCCAGTGATCTCTCTGCTTTCTCCTCTTGCAGGCCCATAGTGGACCTGATGGCTTTAAGGAGAGCGTCCGTATCTTCTACGGGAAAGCAAGGTCTGCCCCCCGTATCACTGTCTGAGGATGAAGATGACCCCTGCTCAACTTGATACTCCGAAGAGGAGGAGCCTGATGAGGAACTCGGGGAGGCTTTCCTACTCTTCTTTTTTAATAATTTTTTAAGTGAGCCCTGTACCTCAGATTTTATTATCGATCTGAGGTTTGTTGCCAGGTTCGGCACCTCTTCAGCCATAGTCCGCTGAATACAGCTGATACATAAGTCCTTTGGGTAGTCTTTTGCTAAAGGGCTGTGGCATATGGCACATTCTCTATTTTTCTTTTTACTTATGGCTTTTTTGGCTCCCTAAGAAAAACAAAAAAGACATAGGAAGGCCTATTATAATACTGCCTAACTTTCACGGAGATCACTCACCACCCAGGAAAGACTGATACCGGGCTCTGGGGCTGCTAAGGAGCGTGCGTCCTGCGCTCTTTTGACCTCGAGGAATCCCTCGATCGGTGACTTGGACGGCTGCTGCTTTTGCCGCTCGAGCGGCTCTTGCGACCAGAAGCTTGCGATGGGGGCAGGGACAATGGGGACGGTGAGCGATCCTCCTGAGACGCCATTGTCACCCCTGCAGCCGCTTCTGCTCCTTCTTTTAACAGTGAGTGAGCCCCACATTACCCCTCCCTCCCGCGACCGCCAGCCGCTCCTGGCCGGCGTCGCGCCCGGCGCCATGACCGTCGCGTCCTGATGACGTCAGCGGTCGCGCTCCCAGAATCCTCTGCGCCGCTGACGTCAGACGCCGGTCCCCGCCCCCGGCTTCCCCTGCATGCAGGCGAAGGACGGGCGCGCGCAGGGGGAGGGCGGCACGAGGAGGACCTCCGAAGGGAGGACATCAGGACGTGCCCGCATGAACCCGGGGCCCGAATCAGGCAACACCCCGGGGACTGCACTACCAGCTGCCGACGGCCGGCGTTGCAGGCAAGTCAGCCCTGCAATCCTTACACGCCGGGACGGCCCTGGGTCTTTCATTCTGACAGGCACCGCCGCTGTCAGAGGGATTCCTTTCCAGGACAGGAACCCAACTGAAGCGGGGGAGAGGTGCCGCCCCTTATGTTTCAGTAGGTTCCTGTCCTGGCGGGGCGGATCCCTCTCTCATGTGGTGCTGTCATGGGTGAAGGGAAAATAGGCCTTAACGTAATCGGTTCATGACCGCCAATGGTAGATAAACGCCAGCGCTAGCAGGGCTTTGTGCAGCGCAGTCGTTTGTCTACGGTCGGCAGTTTTGTGCTCATCGGGGCCCCACGTACCTTATAACTAGGGGATTCCACCGCAAAATGCTTCCTGTGACCCCCTACCTCATTGAGACCTGATCGGTACAGGTCCTTATGACGTCAGTGTCACACCAGCCAATGAGACAAATCACTAGGAAAGTTTGTTGTAGCAGCGAACTTTTCCTGGCAATCTGCCCCATAAAAACGCTGTTTCTCCTCAGATCTCCTGTCAGTGAGAGATTAGAGGAGAAACAGTGTTACAAGAGCTGCTGGGAACAGCTGTGTCAGTCAGCGATTGTGCTATAAAGTAACAATACAGATAAGACAGGTTAGGGTTAGGCTAAAGAATTAGGTTTTTCTCAATTGTTTCCCCAATTATTTGGTCACGTCAGAGTTTTCTATTTCCGGGAAAAAAATAAATAAATAAAATGGCCCGTCAGTATTATAGTGCAGAGGAGGCTTATGCACTTTTATGTTCTGACAGTGAAGAAAGTGCAGTGTCAGATGGTGATGTGGATTTCGAGGGCTTTAGTAGCAGCGACAGTGATAGTTCAGAAATGAGCAGTGATTCTGGTCCATCCTCACACACAAGGACCAGTACAACAAGAAGGACAAATAGCGCTTCTGGAGAAATGTCTCCAACTCAGGGAACAATGCCCAGTACTAGCGCTGTCCCTAGTGCTCGGGAATTAGCGCACACCAATGTCCAAGGGGCTTTGCTTCTTGATGAAATATTTCCAAGATGGGAGGCTTCGGATTCAGCTACTCCATTCATCCCTAATTTTAATGCCATTACTGGTATAAATGTGGAGGTGGAAAATTTTGGAACAATTAATTTTTTAATTTGTTTCTGACAGATAGCTTGCTAGAGCATATTGTCCTACAAATTTATATGTGTCCCAATTCATCAGCCAGAATCCACGATCCTATTATGCTAGGTCAAATTTATGGACACCAACTAATGTCCTAGAAATGAAAACATTTTTAGGACTTACATTCAATATGGAGCTTGTTAAAAAAATGAGCATTCAGTCCTATTGGTCCAACTGCCCTGTTCAAGCCACCCCTATGTTATTTCCATTGATGAGTCCATTATAAAATTCAAAAGGAAGACTGCATCTTAAGCAATTTATTCCTTCTAAGAGGGCAAGGTTCGGCATAAAGCTCTATAAAATGTGTGAGAGTTCAACCGGATACACATCAGCTTTTCACAATTATGACAGCAACCTGAACCCACCAGGATGCCCTACTTATCTGGGGACTGTCAGGGTCCTGACAGCACCAGCGTACAGCCTCCACTAAGCAGGGACTCACCCGCACCGTAGGGACCCCTGGGGACAAGAACAGCCGGAAAATAAAGATGAACAGGACCTGAATGTAGAAGTTTAGCAAGCCGGCATAGGACCTATGGTCATGTGAACGGCCATGTGACTGCAAGGGGGCAGGGCTTAGTGTCCTGCTTTCAGAGGAGGTAGAAAACTCAGAGTCAGGCAAAGCGGGGGTCAAGCACAATACAGGCAAGCGAGGTACCTGAGGGATAAACAGACGGAAGGTCAGACAAAGCCAAAGGTCATACACAAGATATCAGTACAGTACCAGGGATGAGACAGAACGGACAGTCAGGGCCAAGCATAGATCAAAACCAAACAGACGTAGAAGGTACCAGGCAGAATCCAAAGCGATATCCAGAGAACAGACCGAGTCGTACACAGAGAATCAAGCAACCAGAACACAGCACTAACACACTCAGGGGTCACCACACAATGCCAAGGGCGAAAGTATAACTGACGGGGGATGGGAGCTTCCTGAGGCTATAAGAAGCCTCCCCAGAACCAATGAGAGGCCACCATAATAGGTCCCAGGTGTGCAGGTGAGAGTCTGCACTGCGATAAGAACATTAACCCCAGAAGTGCCGGTCACCCAGCACTGGTATCATGACAGTAACCCCCTCTCAACGGGGGGGCCTCTGGACCCCCAGGCTTGCCCGGGTACCTAGCATGGAAAGCCCGAACCAGACGATCCGCATGCATCAACCGGGCCGGCACCCAGGACCTGTCCTCCGGCCCATACCCCTTCCAATGAACTAGGTACTGTACTGACCGCCGTACCAACCTAGAATCTACGATGTGACCAATCTCATATTCCACATGTCCCTCAACCGAAACCGGAGGAGCAGCGGACTCGGATTCTCCCCGGACTGCTTCAAACGGCTTCAGTAGAGATCTATGGAAGACATTAGGGATCTTGAAAGAGGGTGGAAGGCACAGCCTGTACGCTACTGGGTTGATTTTTTCCACAATCTTGTACAGGCCAATGAATTTGGGGCCCAACTTGGCTGACGGAATCTTTAACTTAATGTTTCGCGTGGAGAGCCAAACTTTCTCTCCCACCTGAACCATGGGACCAGGTGTTCGTTTCCTGTCCGCGAAAAACTTATACCTGCCTTGAGACCTAGATATACGCTGCTGGACTTCTGCCCATGTATCTTTTAACCGCTGAACAGAGTCCTCAGCCCCGGGGCACCCCGTATCCAGACGAGAAAACTCACCAAAATGAGGACTGAACCCATAGTTGATCAAGAAACGGGACATACCAGTGGATTGACTCACCCGACTATTGAAGGCAAATTCAGCCAATGGCAGTATATCACACCAGTCATTCTGTCTAGCAGAAGTCAGACATCTGAGGATCTGTTCCAGAGACTGATTAGTGCGTTCCGTCTGACCATTACTCTCAGGATGGTATGCAGACGAAAAGGACAGAGATATCCCTAATTTTTTGCAGAAAGCATGCCAAAACTTAGCCACAAACTGCACACCACGATCAGGCACCACATTCAGGGGTACCCCATGCAAGCGGACCACATGCTGCACAAACAATCTGGATAAGATCTCAGCAGAAGGTAATGCGGACAGGGGTATAAAATGAGCATGCTTTGAAAATCTGTCCACCACTACCCATACCACCGTATTACCCCTGGAAGAGGGAAGATTGGTAATAAAATCCATGGACAGATGGGTCCACGGTCTTTCGGGAGCTTCCAAGGGCATCAGCTCCCCCGCCGGCCGGCTATGGGAGCTTTTAGAACTAGCGCAGACCCCACAACCAGAAATTAATTTCTTTATATCAGAACCCAGAGTAGGCCACCAGAAGACCCTAGCCACCACCAGTCGTGTGGCTGATATACCAGGGTGAGCACACAACTTGGATTCGTGGAACTCTTGCAAGAGTTTAAGGCGAAGTTGCTCTAGGACAAACAACTTGCCCCCTGGCTTGGCCGCAGGAGCCAGCGACTGGGCCCCCTCAATTCCCCATTCCAATTCAGACAAGATCCCTGCTAACACCACCCCAGGGTGCAGAATGGAGGACGATGGCTCAGGGACAGACACAGGGTGAAAACTATGAGATAAGGCGTCAGCCTTGACATTCTTTAACCCTGGATGGAATGTAATAGTAAACTGGAAACGAGAAAAAAAAAAGTGACCAACGGGCCTGTCTGGGCGTTAATCTTTTAGCAGACTCGATGCAAGACAAATTTTTGTTATCAGTGATCACAGTAAGCGGGTGACTGGCCCCCTCCAAAAAGTGCCTCCATTCCTCAAACGCCAACTTAACCGCAAGAAGCTCTCTATTGCCTACATCATAATTTCTTTCAGCAGCAGAGAACTTCCTGGAAAAGAAGGCACATGGCCTGAGTTTGGTTAGAGTGGCAGGCCCTTGGGACAACACCGCTCCCAACCCCACCTCGGAGGCGTCTACCTCCACCACAAATGGCTTGGAAGGATCTGGCTGTACAAAGACAGGAGCAGACATAAAACATTTTTTCAGCGTCGCAAAGGCCTCTTTTGCGAGTGAGGACCAATTTCTCACATCCGCACCTTTGCATGTTAGATCTGTGAGAGGTTTGACCACTTGCGAAAACCCCCGGATAAATTTGCGGTAATAACTGGCAAACCCCAAGAAGCGCTGAAGACCCTTAAGATCTTGGGGTTGCACCCAATCCGCAATGGCCTGCACCTTCTTGGGGTCCATGCGAAAACCCTCACCGGATACAATTAATCCCAAAAAAGACAATTCTTGCACACAGAATACACATTTCTCCAATCAATTTGGCATACAGATGATTTTCTCTCAGTCTTTGGAGAACAGATCGTACATGTTCCAAATGAGAATGCTTGTCGGAGTAGTATATCAAAATATCATCTAAGTAGATAACGACAAAACGACCAATGAGATCTAAGAATACCACGTTGATGAAATTCTGAAATATGGCGGGGGCGTTGGTAAGACCAAACGGCATGACTAAATCTTCAAATAGTCCCTCGGTCGTGAGGAACGCAGTTTTCCATTCATCCCCCTCTCGGACCCTTATCAAATTATATGCCCCCGAAGATCCAGTTTAGAAAACCACTTTTCCCCTGATAGTTGGTTACATAAGTCGGGTATCAACGGAAGGGGGTACGTATTCCATACAGTAATCTGATTAAGCTCCCGGAAGTCGAGACAGGGACGTAACCTGCCATCTTTTTTCTTTACAAAAAAGAAACCTGCCGCCACAGGTGAGACTGAAGGACGTATGTGTCCTTTGCGCAGACTTTCAGCAATGTACTCCTTCATAGCCAAGGCTCAGGACCGGACAAATTAAACAGACGGGCTTTAGGTAATTTAGCCCCCGGGACCAGCTCAATAGCGCAGTCAAAGGGTCTATGTGGCGGTAACGTCTCGGCCTCGCTTTCGGAGAATACATCTTCGAAGTCCTTCAGGCATCCCGGAATACCTTTCAGCTCGACAGATGATACAGACACAGATTTAACAGGTTCAACCAGCAGTGCGGATTTATCACATAACTTAAAATCATTAAACCCCCATTGAACAATCTCCCCCGTTTTCCAGTTAATAACTGGGTTATGGTGTTGTAACCAGGGCATGCCCAACACCAACCCTGCAGGTAGATTGTCCAGCACAAAACAACTTAGATTTTCCACATGAGTAGCGCCCACTCTGAGCGAAAACAAGTCAGACATAAAGAGAATTCCCTCCTTAGTGAGGGGAGAGGAGTCAATGGCCATCACCTTGATCGGAACCTTGAGCCTAACTGTCCCTATCTTGCAGTGTGTGACCAATTGGGAGTCAATGAGATTAGTCGATGACCCGCAGTCCACGAAGGCTGTAGAGGAAAAAGAACTACCGTCCACAAACAGTTCCAGAGGCAGTAACACTTTAGAAAACGAGGAAAAGGGTACCTGAGGGTCTGAGTAGTCTCCCTGTTGACTACCTAGACCTAGTTGTTTCCCGCTGACCGGGTTGAAGATGGGCAATCAGGACACTCCCTTTTCCAATGTCCCGTTTTACCGCAGTAAAAGCATAACTGCTTGTCCTTCCGGCGTTTCCTCTCTGTATCCTTCAAGGAGAGGGCGCCTACATCCATGAGCTCAGGGGCAGTCTCTTTTCCACTGGGGAACAATGGAGTCTCCACCTGCATCACCCCTCTGGCCCACAGCCTGCGGTCCATCCAGACAGCCTGGGTCATGGCGTCCTCGAGAGAGTTAGGTGGGGGATGTAATGCCAAGGCATCCTGCAGCCGCTCGGACAAGCCTCTGCGAAAGAGTCCTCGGAGTGCGGCGTCGTTCCAAGAGACCTCTGCGGCCCAGCGGCAGAATTCAGTACAAAACCACTCAGCTGAGTGTTTCCCCTGACAGACACTCATCACCATGTCCTCTGCCAATCGCACTCGGTCAGGCTCAACATAAATGTGCCCGAGGGCCTCAAAAAATGCATTCACAGACACTCTCTCAGGGGCAGTGGGAGAAAGGGAGAAATCCCAAGCTTGTGGGGACCATTTTAACAGAGACATAACAACCCCAACCTTCTGACTTTCGTCCCCAGAGGAACGTGGTCTCAAACTAAAAAAAAGTTGGCACCCCTCCATGAAGACCCTGAACTCCTTTTTGTTTCCAGAAAAAAAGTCAGGCAGTTTAACAGGTGGTTCAGGGGACACCAAAGCAACATCACTCGCTCCAGCCCCCAGAGACCCAGCAGCTAAAGCCCCCCGCACTGTCTCAGAAACCTGCTGCTGAGAACGAGCCAGAGCTTGCTGCTCCAGAGATAAACCCTGAAACATCTGACTCAGACTTTTCATCTTGTCATATGGGAGCCATAACTCTCTGCATAAAAAACCCCCCAAAAACTTAATGGTCAGTTATAATGTCAGGGTCCTGACAGCGCCGGCGTACAGCCTCCGCTAAGCAGGGACTCACCCACACCGTAGGGACCCCTGGGGACAAGAACAGCTGGAAAATAAAGATGCACAGGACCTGAATCTAGAAGTTTAGCAAGCCGGCATAGGACCTATGGTCATGTGACTGCAAGGGGGCAGGGCTTAGTGTCCTGCTTTCAGAGGAGGTAGAAAACTCAGAGTCAGGCAAAGCGGGGGTCAAGCACAATACAGGCAAGCGAGGTACCTGAGGGATAAACAGACGGAAGGTCAGACAAAGCCAAAGGTCATACACAAGATATCAGTACAGTACCAGGGATGAGACAGAACGGACAGTCAGGGCCAAGCAGAGATCAAAACCAAACAGACGTAGAAGGTACCAGGCAGAATCCAAAGCGATATCCAGAGAACAGACCGAGTCGTACACAGAGAATCAAGCAACCAGAACACAACACTAACACACTCAGGGGTCACCACACAATGCCAAGGGCGAAAGTATAACTGACGGGGGATGGGAGCTTCCTGAGGCTATAAGAAGCCTCCCCAGAACCAATGAGAGGCCACCATAATAGGTCCCAGGTGTGCAGGTGAAAGTCTGCACTGAGATCAGAACATTAACCCCAGAAGTGCCGGTCATCCAGCACTGGTATCATGACATGGACATCTGGAAAAATGGTTTGGGAGATGATAACTCCATTTTTACAAAAAGGCTACAATCTGTATGTTGACAACTACTACACCAGCATACCCCTATTTAAAAGTCTGGTTGAACATAACATAGGGGCTTGTGGGACCATTCGCAAGAACCATCAGGGGTTTCCACAATCATTGGTCAAAGAAAAGTTCTGAAAGGGGCAGTCAGGGGCTTTACACAATGGAGAGCTGCTTGTCCTTAAGTATAAGGATAAAGATATTTTTATCCTGAGCTCGATCCACACAGATGCCACAAGGGCCACTGCAGACCAACAGGGATCCACTACTCCAAAACCTGTGTCTGTCACTGACTACAACAAATATATGGGGTGTGGACCTTGCAGATCAGGTTCTACAGCCATACCAGGTATCAAGAAAATCATATATCTGGTATAAAAGTTAGTCATGTATTTGTTTCAGGTGGCCACATATAATTCTTTTGTGTTATACAAAAAGCCGGAAATGCAGATACTTTCCTTGATTATCATGAAAAGGTCACTGAAAATCTTGTTTTTGACAATTTTGCCCCCACCAATCCTTTAGAATCTGAAGATGTGAGAAGACTCACTGAGCGACATTTTAATGCACTCATCCCAGTAACTGAAACAAGAAAGAACCCCCAGAGAAGATGTCGTGTATGTTCCTAGAGAGGAATGAGGCATGATCCCTGCTATTATTACCCACAATGCCCATCATTGCCAGCCTTATGCCTCCATGACGGCTTTACAATCTTCCACACAGAACCACGTTGTTGAACTGTTTTGACATTCAAGTATTTGGTTTATTTAGTGACCGACACATTTGAGTAGAGCTGACTTAACAATTTCCGGGGGTAGGTGGGGGAGGTCTCCAGAGACACAAGCTGGGCACAATATATTGGGCACTACAATGACATTTTTGCAATTTTTGCTATAAAACTTCTACTACGAGTTTCTGGAAATCATCCATGTAGTGAAAATGGTCACTATACCCATAGATGAATTCCCAGAGGGGTGTCATTTCCAAAATGGGGTCACTTCAGGGAGGATTCTCTTGTTCTGGCACTTAGCGGCTCTCCAAAGTGCCATAAAAGCAGAATCCCCCCTGAAGTGACCCCATTTTGGAAATGACACCCCTCTGGGAATTCATCTCTGGGTGTAGTGACCATTTACCTATCTACCTATTTTCCAATGTAATATCTGGGGTTAAAAAAACATTTTAGTCGTATAAATGTACCATATTATTCGGACTATAAGACGCACTTTTTCCCAAATATTTTTTGGGGAAAATAGGGGTGTGTCTTATAGTAGGAATATACTTACAAATGATGCAGTGGCGCTCTGTGCTGCGTGGAGGGCTCCGCCAGCATTTTGTCAAAGCCCAGATTCAGATCTCGCCCCAAGATCTCGTTGCCGAGATCTGAATCTGAGCATGCACCGCCCCCAGCTGCCATTTTCCCAGAAGCCACCGCATCGCAGCAATGGAGCTGCAGAGGCCTCCGCTTTGACAAAATGGCGCCACCGCCCCAGCACAGAGTGCTGCCACCGTCGCAGGTAGAGCGCTGCCGCACCAGCATAGAGCGCTGCCGCCACCCCAGCACAGAGCACCGCTGCCGCACCAGCCTGGGATGGGATTTTCCGGAGGCCACTGCACCAGCATAGACCACCGAACAACCTCTGTGATCACTCTTGCACCTGTGCTGATCCCCCCCCGGTAAGCTGAATTCAGACTGTAAGACGGACCCCCATTTGGCACTTTTTTCCCCTATTCTCGTTTTGAAAATTTGGGGTGCATCTTATGGTCCGAAAACTACAGTAATTTTTTCTTCACTGCCCAATGGTATAATTTTCTATGGAACAGCAGTGGTGTCAGTATGCTCACTGCACCACTAGAAGAATTCATTCAGGGAAGTATTTGGTAAAATGCAGTCACTTTTGGGGCTTATGCTGTTCTGGCACCTCAGGGGCTCTGACAATGTGACATGTCACCCACAAACAATTCCAGCAAAATCTGCTCTCCAATATGGCGCTCACTCCCTTCCGAGCTCTGCCATGCACCCAAACAGTGGATTACCCCCACATATGGGGTGTCAGAATACTCAGGACAAATTGCAAAACAACTTTTTGGGTGCAATTTCTCCTGTTACCCTTTGGAAAAAACATTTGAGGTCGAAAAGTTAATTTTTTGTCGAAAAAATATGATTTTTTATTTTCACAACTGTATGTAACTAACTTCTGTGAAGCACTTGGGGATTCAAAGTGCCCATCACACATCTAGATAAGTTCCTTGGGGGGTTTAGTTTCCAAAATGGGGTCACTTCACTGTTTAGACACGTCATTGTCTCTGACAATGTGACGTCACCCACAAACAATTCCAATATGGCGCTCCTTCCCTTTCAAGCTCTGCCATGCGCCCAAACAGTGGTTTCCCTATTTATTTCCACGGCTCTACATTATGAACTTCTGTGAAGCACCTGTGGGTTCAACGTGCTCAATACACATCTGGATAAGTTCCCTAAGGGGTCTAGTTTCCAAAATGGGGTCACTTGTTGGCGGTTTCCACTGTTTAGGCACATCAGGGGCTCTGGAAATGCGACATGGCAACCGCTAATTATTCCAGCATATTTTACACTAAAAAAAAAATGAGAATTTGCAAAACAAAATGTATCATCCATTTTCTCCTGTTACCCTTGTGAAAGTAAAAAAAAAATTAGGTGTAAAGGAAAATTTTTGTGAAAGAAAAGTAAATGTTTATTTTTTCCTTCCACATTCCATTCATTCCTGTGAAGCACCTGAAGGGTTAATAAACTTCTTGATTGTGGTTTTGAGCACCTGGAGGGGTGCAGTTTTTAGAATGGTGTCACTTTTGGGTATTTTCTGTCATATTTACCCCCCAATCTCACTTCAAATGTGAGGTGGTCCCTAAAAAAATGGTTTTGTAAATTTTGCTATAAAAGTGAGAAATCGCTGTTTAACTTTTAACCCTTATAACTTCCTAACAAAAAAAAATTTGATATAGTTGATATAGAGGCTACTGTGCAGGCGCCGCCATCACCGGTGACATTGTGCTGGATGTAATTTTTTTCTAAGCCTCACAATAGCCACAATATTATAGGTATTATCACCAATAATATCAATGCTATTATATGCATTATGTAATAATGGGGGTAGGTCAGTGAGGGGTCAGCGACCTGTCATAAGCCAATACAGAGGAATATGTAATCAGATCACCACATAAAGCCCCGCCCACAGCCCCGCCCCAGAGCACGAGAATCTCATTACTGAAAACTACAAATACAGATTACACAACAGTAAACCAGAGTTGCCCTCATTTATGGTGGACCATTGGAGCTACTATGAATCCTGACCAGAAGATTAGAGAAAATAATATTGGTCCCCATTTCAGGAGAGATTGTGCAGTAATCTGAATTCCTTACGATGGAAAACAATGTAATGTATGACGTGGAGTGAATCCATGACACCAGGGCTGGAGCCAACACATCTCCTGCAGCCGGGAATAAATGTATATTACAGCCCTCAGCCACGCACAGCTTAGAGATCTATAATGGCACAGGTGGAATGTTTGTCCTGTAGATTATCACAATCCTCCTGAAGTTAGTTGGTTTTAATACAAATGGAAAAGTCAGGATAAAGGGAAACTCTGCTGCTATTGGACAGAAATTCACACTTGGCCTCACTGCACATTTACTGGTGTCGCTCATAAAAGGGAAGTTTGGTCAGAAAGACTGGACCTGGTCTTGTAGGGACCATGAGACATTCAGCAGCAGAGAAGGGAGAGAAGATTCATCCGATAAGATCTCAGGGATCTAGGAAGCCAACAGCATCATTACCCTCCGCTTTCTCTTACAGGCCCAGCATAAGATTTTTCTACAAGTGATTTTCTATCTTGTCAGCACATTCTACGTACGCTGTCATTTGGCTTTATAGTTACAGATCTGGGCAGGTAACGGTCAGCGTCTCCTAATGTGATGGAGAGAATGGCTATTTCGTTTCTTTTGAGAATAAACTTGAGTTTTGTGCAAGCCTTTACTGAGAAAGGAGTAGACATGTAAGGTCAGGATCACACTACTGTGTGTGATGTGAGAAACTCGCACGAGTCTCTCGCATCAACACCCGGCACTGCCACCGATACTCAGAACCGGAGCTGTGGTTGCATGTATTTCTATGCATTTCTATGCAGCCGCAGCTCCGGTCCTTAGTACCAGCAGCGGTGCTGGATGTTGATTACGAGAGATTCGTGCGAGTTTCTCGTATCACACAAGGAAGTGTGATTCCGGCCTAACTGTGTATTCGGTGTGACTCTTTAAGTGTGCACTCAGCCTATATTGGGTCAGTACAAGGAATCATATAGGTATTGCTTTAAGGGATCACCCTCACACTAATCGCAGGGTGTTGGTGGATCCTCCAGTTTGTAAGTTCTATACAAAAGGACTTTCAATGCCCAAAGTCATTTGAACAGTTTTGGGTGGAGGAGAATGTTGTAGTCTAGAGGCAAAATGGTAACATGGTAATACGGCCGGACTACACCACCGATAAAGCAGCCACAGCCGGTGACTGAGAGGAATCTGTGACTTCTCTGCATTCAGTGGTTACTACTCACCTGGGTAGTCATATGTGGGAATCTCCTCTTTACACCACTCATCACCCCTCACATATGTCTCTGTAGTATTAATATGGGTCAGATCTTCACCCTGAAACAGATATTGTAAAAGTCACAGACAGATGGAGAAGTCCCATCTATGATCAGCTCTAATCCTGCCATCTCCACCGCTCTCATTACACAAGTATAAAACATATAATACTGGTGGATAAAACAAGACTGAGCACAAGACCTTCACAGCCGTCTACACATCATAGGGGAGATCTCCTGACACCTTCTCTCCATCTACCTGATGATCCTGAGGAACACTGGGATCTTCTTGGTTACAGTCCTGTGGAAGAAGAGGACGGGGACATCTCTCTGGTGTTGTCCTCTTACTGGATAGATCTGGAGGAAACACATACAGGGACTGAATTCATTCTCTACATACAGATAATTATAGGCCGTGTGTATTTAGTCCTGTCTATTACCTGGAGATGTGAGGGGCTGGGGAACCTCCATTATGACGTCCTTGTACAGATCTCTGTGTCCTTCTAAATACTCCCACTCCTCCATGGAGAAATAGACAGCGACATCCTGACACCTTATAGGAACCTGACACATACAGTGATACCGTCATCCCCCCGATCCCTTCATAGTGTTACTGTATAATGTCCCAGCATTCCCAGCAGTGTCACCTCTCCAGTCAGCAGCTCCATCATCTTGTAGGTGAGTTCTAGGATCTTCTGGTCATTGATGTCCTCGTGTATCAGGGGGTGAGGTGGAGGCCCCGTGATTGGGCTCAGGGGTCTTCCCCATCCCTCAGACATAGGGTCCTGACAGCGATCACTAGAGGTCTTCTTCACCACTGTGTAATCCTGGTTATGGAGAGACACATTAATAAATCTCACTCCAGACATTCCCAGAGTCCTCACCTCTCCAGTTCTGTCCATCTGTTATTCCCATAGATAAGAATGATGTAATGTGAAGTCATCAGAATCTCTCACCTCTCCAGTGAGACGGAAGAGGATCTCTAGGGTGAGGTGTAATATCCTCTCCGCCATCTTGTCTCTGTCCATATCCATCCTTGATGGGTAAATCAGGAAAATTCTCCTCTGTAGAAGATCTTCACTGAGAGGATCCGATATTGTAGAGACCTGAATGAGAAGAAGATGATCCGATGTAACATCATAAGAATCCTGTGTAATAATACAATTACTGGAGATAATAATAATAAACATATGAGGAGATTTATTATCTTACAGGGTTTAGTTTTCTCCCCGACATCTACTAATAAAACCTATATATTTAGGCCCCAGACAACAAGCAGTTTCCTCCTCGGAGTCGGCAGCTGAACACGTTCCTCATAGACTCATCAACGTCACCATCAATTCCCATCAGAGTGAAGGAACATCGCTCCTCTATTCAGCTCTATGGATCCAGGATGAAATCCACTGCGGCCCCTGCAAGAAAAGAGCGAAGTCTGGTGAGACCCCCCGAGGCCGGAGATTTCTACAGCTGCTCTGTGCGCTAGTGATGGGTAGCTCCCGAAGGAGCCGGCTCTAAGAGCCGGCTCTTTATAGTGAATCATATGAGCCGGCTCCTGGCAGGGAGCCAATTGAAATTTAAACGGCTCTTTGCCAGTTCACGTTCCACAGTCAGTCCCCTCTTGCCCCGCCCCTCCCGGCAGTAGTCACTCTGATCTTATCCAGGAGACTGAGAAAGAATGCATGCTCCTCCTGCTGCCGCACATAGCACTGACTCACAGCCCCGCCCCCCTCCAATCTGTGACAAGCATTCCTTGCCCTCTTGTGATTGTTTTTAAGTTAACACACACGCTGTTATTTTGGAAATTATCAGGTTTAAAGGGGTAGGCTCAATTCTTACCTTTCCCGGCTCCAGCGCTGCATTTTCTCTTATGCCCCTGCCTCAGGGGGCGGGGCCGGAGATGCGACAGGCAGTTCTGTGCGCACGCATGACATGCGCACAGAACTCCGTGATTGGCCTCCGGGGACCGATCGCACAGCTCCGTGCTGTCACCGCCCGACCCACAACGGCACAAATTCCTTATCTAAATCCGCCTGGATGCAGATGCGACATGTGACGCTGCAGTTTTGCTGCAGACTGTTTGCAGCAGACAGCCCACAGCGAACTTGCGAAGTGTGAAGGTAGCTTTAAAATGTGGCACTGATAATTAGGATCTTGTTGCTATTTTGCATGTCCATTTTGTGTTTGTTAAAGTTTTTACAGCAAATATAAAATCTGGTTATTCTGGAAACTATTCTGTTTTATGTCATAAATTGGCACATGTGTAGATTTTTACTAAAAGGTATACAATCATGGGTTAACACATACCAGAATTTGGCTTCAAATTTAAAGCCAAAGGTAATAGGAAATGAAGAGCCGTTTTCGGAGCCAAAAGAGCCGGCTCACCAAAAAAACGCATTTTACCCATCACTACTGTGCGCACAGGACCTGTGATGAGGTCACAGGAGGGGCGGAGTCAGGGGTCACATGATCAGGGGCCTCAGTGTGTGCAGGACTCTGCTGTGCTGGTTGTCATGGTGCTGGATGAGGGGAAGTTTCTGTGTGGGGTTAGGAGGGGTTTGCAGGGTGGATGTAGCAGAGCCGTGTGTGTACGAGGTGTACGGAGCGGAGCCGTGTGTGTACGAGGTGTACGGAGCGGAGCCATGTGTGTACGAGGTGTACGGAGCGGAGCCGTGTGTGTACGAGGTGTACGGAGGTCGTGTGTGTACGAGGTGTACAGAGCGGAGCCATGTGTGTACGAGGTGTACGGAGCGGAGCCATGTGTGTACGAGGTGTACGGAGCGGAGCCGTGTGTGTACGAGGTGTACGGAGCGGAGTCGTGTGTGTACGAGGTGTACAGAGCGGAGCCGTGTGTGTACGAGGTGTACGGAGCGGAGCCGTGTGTGTACGAGGTGTACGGAGCGGAGCCGTGTGTGTACGAGGTGTACGGAGCGGAGCCGTGTGTGTACGAGGTGTACGGAGCGGAGCCGCGTGTGTACGAGGTGTACGGAGCGGAGCCCTGTGTGTACGAGGTGTACGGAGCGGAGCCGTGTGTGTACGAGGTGTACGGAGCGGAGCCGTGTGTGTACGATGTGTACGGAGCGGAGCCGTGTGTGTACAAGGTGTACGGAGCGGAGCCCTGTGTGTACGAGGTGTACGGAGAGGAGCCGTGTGTGTACAAGGTGTACGGAGCGGAGCTGTGTGTGTACGAGGTGTACGGAGCGGAGCCGTATTTGTGTGGACCCCTCTGTGTACTCTCTATACCCCCATCTTCAGTCACAGACCCCACAGTGTACACTGTATACACCCATATACCCCCAGCTTCGGTCGCAGACGCCTCTGTGTACACAGTATACACCCGTATACCCCCAGCTTCAGTCGCAGACCCCTGTGTGTATGCTGTATACACCTGTATACCCCCAGCTTCAGTCTCAGAACCCTGTGTGTATGCTGTATACACCTGTATACCCCCAGCTTCGGTCACAGACCCCTGTGTTCACTGTATACACCTGTTTATCCCCAGTTTTGGTCGCAGACCCCTGTGTACACTGTATACACCCATATACCCCCAGCTTCAGTCGTAGACCCCTGTGTGTACTGTATTCACCTGTATACCCCCAGCTTCAGTCTCAGAACTCTGTGTGTATGCTGTATACACCCGTATACCCCCAGCTTCGGTCACAGACCCTTCTTTGTATGCTGTATACACCCGTATACCCCCAGCTTCGGTCACAGCCCCCTGTGTTCACTGTATATACCTGTATATCCCCAGTTTTAGTCGCAGACCCCTGTGTACACTGTATACACCCGTATATCCCCAGCTTCGGTAACAGACCCCTGTGTACACTGTATACACCCGTATACCCCCAGCTTCGGTCGCAGATCCCTGTGTACTCTGTATACACCTGTATACCCCCAGCTTTGGTCGCAGACCCCTCTGTGTATGCTGTATACACCCGTATACCCCCAGCTTTGGTTGCAGACCTCTGTGTACACTGTATACACCCGTATACCCCCAGCTTCGGTCGCAGATCCCTGTGTACTCTGTATACACCTGTATACCCCAGCTTTGGTCGCAGACCCCTGTGTACGCTGAATACACCCGTATACCCCCAGCTTCGGTAACTGACCCCTGTGAACTCTGTATACACCTGTATACCCCCAGCTTTGGTCGCAGACCCCTCTGTGTATGCTGTATACACCCGTATACCCCCAGCTTCGGTCACAGACCCCTCTGTGTATGCTGTATACACCCGTATACCCCCAGCTTCGGTCACAGACCCCTCTGTGTATGCTGTATACACCCGTATACCCCCAGCTTCGGTCACAGACCCCTCTGTGTATGCTGTATACACCCGTATACCCCCAGCTTCGGTCACAGACCCCTCTGTGTATGCTGTATACACCCGTATACCCCCAGCTTCGGTCACAGACCCCTCTGTGTATGCTGTATACACCCGTATACCCCCAGCTTCGGTCACAGACCCCTCTGTGTATGCTGTATACACCCGTATACCCCCAGCTTCGGTCACAGACCCCTCTGTGTACGCTGTATACACCTGTATACCCCCAGCTTCGGGCGCAGACCCCTCTGTGTATGCTGTATACACCCGTATACCCCCAGCTTCGGTCACAGACCCCTCTGTGTATGCTGTATACACCCGTATACCCCCAGCTTCGGTCACAGACCCCTCTGTGTATGCTGTATACACCCGTATACCCCCAGCTTCGGTCACAGACCCCTCTGTGTACTCTGTATACACCCGTATACCCCCAGCTTCGGTCACAGACCCCTCTGTGTATGCTGTATACACCCGTATACCCCCAGCTTCGGTCACAGACCCTGCATCTCTCACACTGTAGAACTGGCACCGGACACACACGGTAAAACTGCGGTCGTCGGTCTCTCATCTCTCGCACTTATACTGATAACATAAGATGGAGTCAGACGAACCCTCCTACAAAACGTGAGAACAAAGTCATTACTACAGGACTGTGTGAGAAAGGGATTTATTCTACAAGAAACACTGGGGCCACAAATGAGAATAACATAATGTCGTTCATCTTCTCTTTCACCACAGATATTGGCAGTGAGGGCGACTTCCACTTTGCCGCAATGTGGATTTTAGTGGCCATACATAAGTAGTTTACTAGCTTCTGAAAGCTTTCTGGAAGCCGGGAAGGCCTGGTTCCCAGTAAAAGGTTAAAAGGTTCCAGAACAACCGGTCCACCATACATCTGTGCTATCAGACGCTTCACCTTCTCCCAAAGCCCAGAAACCACCATACAAGACCACCAAATATGTCTCATGTCACCAGATATTCCACAGCACCTAAAACAGTCTCCCGAGATTTTAGGAAAAATGCTGTGAATATTTTCTGGTACATAATAGACTCTGTGCAGTAGTTTTAAGGAGGTCTCCACAAGGGAAGTCTGGTGACTACCTCATGATAGGGTGTCACAGCTACGATACCATTCATCAATTGACTGTTCAAACCCCAAATCCTCCTCCCACTGTAACATACTATATACTTCAATTTCTTATCATCTTGTGGAGAATTTATAGCATAGTAGATCAATGAGATCGTTCCCCTGCCCAAAGGGTCATTTAGACATTAATTTTCAAAACTCATTGCCCTGAGAGTAGTACCGCTCGGGAGGATCTGCTTTGCAAAGTGGGAGATCTGGTTCAGTCGCATTACCTCCCTAACTGGAGGGTCAAATGTTTGAACAAATTCCTGTCTGTCAAGTAAGATATTAAATGGGGAACACAAATGTTTAAGTATATGAATACCTTTCAGCTTCCACCAAGAAAACATTAGTGGCTCAAGACCTGGCAGGAACATGGGGTTTTGTAATATAGCTGTCAGGGGAGAAGGGCTTGATTGTAAGTTATATTTAAATCGGACTTTCCTCCAAAGAAGCAACGAGTGGACTGTAAAAGGAGCCACATTCATTGACCCCCGTGGAAGTCGGTCTGTGGTCCACATTAGGCCTGATAAAGAGAATGGTTTGGAGAGAAATGATTCCAGAATAACCCATCTCGGACTATTGGGATATGAACACGCACTTATTAATGGAGCAATCTGTGCCGACTTGTAATAAAGTGTAAAATTAGGGAGGGATAAACCCCCTTCTTTTCTGTGTCGGAACATAAGTTTTTGCACAATTCTGGGTTGTTTTCCGAGCCAAAGAAACTTAGACATCATAGAGTGTAAATGAGTGAACGTTCTGGCTGGTACCATAATTGGGAGGGACCTAAATAGATGTAAGAAGCGAGGCAGTGACACCATTTTTAATGCCTGTATTCTGCCGGGCCAGGATAACTTTGAGGAAGCCCATCTATCCAGGTCCCTCTGGAAGTTTTGGATCAGTGGAGTGTAATTCCACCTAAACAGAGGTGACCTGTTGGCTGTTAAGTTGATACCCAGATATGTTAGATAATGTTCTTTGTGTATAAACCCAAAATGGGAGGCTATATTAGTTTGCTCTGTCTTAGGAAAATTTACAAATAATGCTTCGGATTTATCAATGTTAATCTTTAACCCTGAGATCTTCTCAAATTCGTGAAGGAGGGAAAACAAGTGAGGGCGTGTAGTGTGGGGACGTATTAATGTTAGCAGGAGATCATCCGCAAAGAGGCTGACTTTATATTGGTCTCCCATATTCTCAGGGCCCAGGATATTCTGATCTCTCCTTATTGCTTCCACAATGGGTTCCATTGTAAGTGCAAAAAGAGCCGGAGATAGAGGACAGCCCTGCCTGGTACCCTCTGAATATTAATTGGAGGGGGATGTGGTGACGGAAGTTTTACATAAGCGATAGGGCTATCATATAACAATTGGAGGCACTTTATAAGTTTAGGGGAGAATCCGACTTCCGATAGAACCGTAAAGAGATATGTCCAGGACACCGAATCGGAAGCCCTCTCAGTATCTAATGCAAGCAGGAGAAGTCGCTTTCGCTGTAGGTTAGTTGTATGAATAATATTTAACGCTCTCCTAATATTATCTGGGGCCTGTCGCGCTGGTATAAAACCAACCTGACCCCGATGGATGAGGTGAGGGAGGATTTTATTGGTCCTGTTAGTCACAATGGATGTAAAGATTTTGAAGTCAATGTATAAGAGGGATATAGGTCTATAATTTGTGGTGAGATGATCTTTCTTAGGATTAGGGATTACGGTTACATGCGCCACGTAGAGCTCAGGGGGCAGCTGTGAGCCATTTAGTAGTGAATTACAGAGGTTTTTATATGTGGTGTCAGCACATCGCTGCATTTTTTATAATATATTGCTGTAAGACCATCCGGCCCCGGGGCCTTTCCTCTTTTTAGTTTTTTGAGTGTTGAAACTATTTCCTCCTCAGAGATGTGTGAATGGAGTTGTTGTGCCGCGGACTCAGTCAGGTTAGGTAGATGTAGTGTGTGAAGGAATGACTCCAGTAGTGAGGGGGGGTGATTGTGGGGGGAATACAAACTCTGGGGGTATTCATTATAAGTGCTATACATGACATCGGGGTGGGCTGAGGTCTGACCCTTAGGGTCTTTTATAGAGGAGATTATATGACTCTCTCATTCTGAGCTTACGAGCGGCATCTTATTAGGCTTATTGGCATGGTGATAAAACGCGGCTTTACTCCAAGTTAGCGCCTCTCCGTTCTGGTGGTGAGAATGGCGTCTAATTGTCATTTCATATCTTGTATTTGTGTAGATAAGTATAGGGGTGAAGAGCGCTGATTGGCCAATTCTAACTCCTGCAGTTTCTCCTCCAGTCTGGGCTGTAATTCAGACCTTTCTTCTTCCTGTCGGCCGATAACTTATCACAGAACCGGGAATAGATTTTCTGTGCGCGAGTCACATTGCTCCAAGTGAGGCCTCCTCCGCTGTGTGAGTTTAGGGGAAATTTGTTATATCTTCTCTTATAGCGGTTACTTTAGAGATTTGGGCATTTTAGCTCCTGGTGTGGAGTCGATAGCACAATCATATGCCGCCATATAGTAGACGGCCGGTAACTGGGGAGAATTCCCTCATGTGTGGGGTCTATTTCCCTCCAGAGAAATCACACGTTACATTTCACACATAACACTGTGTAGAGAAGGCGGCGCGGGGTAATTGTGCCAGTAGTGAGGGGCGAATAATGGCGGGAATGTCACTGACTGAGGAGAAGGCTCCATGGAGGTCTGCACTCCGGAGATCATGTGACCCCTGACTCCTCCCCTCCTGTGACCTCATCACAGGTCCTGTGCACAGAGCAGCCATATATGTGGAGTGCGGCTCTGCAGGTTAGTGATGGGCAGTCCGGCTCTTCTGGCTCCTTTTCCCACTTTTCTCCCTCCTGTCCCTTCACTATAAAGCCTGGGCCTCATTATACAGCTGTACAGGGGTCTAGTGAAGGCTTTTTAGCCCTTTCCTCAGACTGTAGCTCCTGGGCACAGGTCCTCACTCCTGTCCCTTCACTATACAGCCTGGGTCTCATTATACAGCTGTACAGGGGTCTAGTGAAGGCTTTTTAGCCCTTTCCTCAGTCTGTAGCTCCTGGGAACAGGCCCTCACTCCTGTCCCTTCACTATAAAGCCTGGGCCTCATTATACAGCTGTACAGGGGTCTAGTGAAGGCTTTTTAGCCCTTTCCTCAGACTGTAGCTCCTGGGATCAGGCCCTCACTCCAGTCCCTTCACTATAAAGCCTTGGCCTCATTATACAGCTGTACAGAGGTCTAGTGAAGGCTTTTTAGCCCTTTCCTCAGACTTTAGCTACTGGGCACAGGCCCTCACTCCTGTCCCTTCACTATAAAGCCTGGGCCTCATTATACAGCTGTACAGGGGTCTAGTGAAGGCTTTTTAGCCCTTTCCTCAGTCTGTAGCTCCTGGGATCAGGCCCTCACTCCTGTCCCTTCACTATAAAGCCTGGGCCTCATTATACAGCTGTACAGGGGTCTAGTGAAGGCTTTTTAGCCCTTTCCTCAGACTCTAGCTCCTGGGATCAGGCCCTCACTCCTGTCCCTTCACTATAAAGCCTGGGCCTCATTATACAGCTGTACAGGGGTCTAGTGAAGGCTTTTTAGCCCTTTCCTCAGACTCTAGCTCCTGGGATCAGGCCCTCACTCCTGTCCCTTCACTATAAAGCCTTGGCCTCATTATACAGCTGTACAGAGGTCTAGTGAAGGCTTTTTAGCCCTTTCCTCAGACTCTAGCTCCTGGGATCAGGCCCTCACTCCAGTCCCTTCACTATAAAGCCTGGGCCTCATTATACAGCTGTACAGGGGTCTAGTGAAGGCTTTTTAGCCCTTTCCTCAGACTGTAGCTCCTGGGATCAGGCCCTCACTCCTGTCCCTTCACTATAAAGCCTGGGCCTCATTATACAGCTGTACAGGGGTCTAGTGAAGGCTTTGTAGCCCTTTCCTCAGACTGTAGCTCCTGGGAACAGGCCCTCACTCCTGTCCCTTCACTATAAAGCCTGGGCCTCATTATACAGCTGTACAGGGGTCTAGTGAAGGCTTTTTAGCCCTTTCTTCAGACTGTAGCTCCTGGTCACCATGTGATCTCACCATAACCCTAACAAGCTAATTAAGGTGTGAAACTTTGATCAAAATTATCTCAGTACACAAATCTCCAAGGGTGCCCAAAGTTTTGCATCGCGCCCTTTTTCCTTTTTGCAATTATGAAATTGTAAAAAGTCCATATATATATATATATATATATATATATATATATATATTTTTTTATAATTATTATTTTTGCCTAAAATACAAAGGCCATGTGTCATCTTAGAGGTTCGGCCTTTTAGAGATCATTTCATCTTCATCTTACTACTGCTCACAATAACGGTCATTTTGACCCGGGGCGCCCACACTTTTACATGCCGCTGTCAATGCTTCATCCCGCTGGTGCTCAATATTTAATAGGGTCTTACTATTAAACTTAATGAAAAGTTTGGTGAATTTCTTTGAGCTGTTATTACTAGAGATGAGCGAATATCGTCGGAGAAGTTGTTATTGGCTAATATCGCTTACCGAATAGCTGCATCGGGACCCCGGATCCCTGGAGCGCTCCCGATAATCAGCTGCATGTGTCGCCCTCCATGCAGGTGCTGTGACTATCACACAGCGCGACACACGCAGCTGATTATCGGGAGCGCTCCAGCACACTGAGTCCTGCACACACTGAGGCCCCTGATCATGTGACCCCTGACTCCTCCCCTCCTGTGACCTCATCACAGGTCCTGTGTGCACAGAGCAGTCATATAAGTGGCGGACACTCCTGGATCTTCTGCTTTCTGGGCCGGTTCCTCCTGTGAGTCCTATTAACCCTTTTGCTCCCTGTATTCTCCTTTCTGACAGGACAATATCTGAATTCGGATAGTGTGACAGGAATTTAATCAATGTGGAAGGAAAAAATGACAATTTTACTTTTTTCCTCACGAAAATGTGACTTTAGTCCCAAAATTGGCAGCGTAACAAATCCTTATTTCCCCACTGTAGTTTGTAGACTCCATATACAGATCCCTTAAGTGAGAAAAGAGCTGAATTCCCCACTTAAGTTATTGCATTTTGGAAATTGCCCCCACTGGGAATTTATCTCCAGGTAAAGGCACAATTGTGTCTCCATGGGGGTTGTGCTCACAGCCCAACATTGTGCGGCCTCCAAAGAAATGCCACCCCACACCATTACTGACCACTGCCAAACCGGTCATGCTGAAGGATGTTGCAGGCAGCAGATCGCTCTCCACGGCGTCTCCAGACTCTGTCACGGCTGTCACATGTGCTCAGTGTGAACCTGCTTCCATCTGTGAAGAGCACAGGGCACCAGTGGTGAATTTGCCAATCCTGGTGTTCTGTGGCAAATGCCAAGTGTCCTGTACGGTATTGGGCTGTGAGCACAACCCCCATCTGTGGACGTCGGGCCCTCAGACCATCCTCATGGAGTCAGTTTCTAACCGTTTGTGCAGACACATGCACATTTGTGGCCTGCTGAAGATCATTTTGCAGGGCTCTGGCAGTGCTCCTCCTGTTCCTCCTTGCACAAAGGTGGAGGTAGCGGTCCTGCTGCTGGGTTGTTGCCCTCATACGGCCCCCTCCACATCTCCTGTTGTACAGGCCTGTCGCCTGGTAACACCTCCAGCCTCTGGACACTACGCTGACAGACACAGTAAACCTTCTTGCCACAGCTCGCATTGATGTGCCATCCTGAATGAGCTGCACTACCTGAGCCACTTGTGTGGGTTGTAGAGTCCGTCTCATGCTACCACAACTGTGAAAGCGCAACCAACATTCAAAAGTGACCAAAACATCAGTCAGAAAGCATTGGTACTGAGATGTGGTCTGTGGTCTCCACCTGCAGAACCACTCCTTTACTGAGGGTGTCTTGATAATTGCCAATAATTTCCATCTGTTGTCTATTCCATTTACACAACAGCATGTGAAATTGATTGTCAATCAGTGTTGCTTCCTAAGTGGACAGTTTGATTTCACAGAAGTTTGATTTACTTGGAGTTATATTCTGTTGTTTAAGTGTTCCCTTTATTTTTTTGAACAGTGTATATAGAGAGATTTTTTTTCTTTACGTTGGAGGGTCCAATTCCAGCTATTGCTGTGGGATCTGTGATTTCTATCTACTCCACTGTGTACAGGATAATAGAGTATAATAAAGTAGTTATGGACGTGACGTAACTAACATTGTGCAGTGACTCTGCTTTCCATATAGTGATGGATATTTCTTGTTGCTGAAACTGTGATATTTTTTCCACTTTAAACCTTTTTTAAACCCCTCTGATCAGTGCGATCACACAACATACAAGCCTCTGATGGCTCCGGTGATGCCCTGTACTACTGTAGTGCCGTGTATCATCACTGCCTGTCAGTGTAATACTAACGGCCCCATACACATGAGATCAGAGTTGGCTGAACGGTCATTTGGCAGACGGCGATCTCTGCCGACTCCCCCATACACACAAATATTCCAGCTTTCCTGTGGTCTGTATGAGAGAGTCGCCTCCAGACTCCTCTAGAGGAGGATTATCTACAGGAAGAACAAACGGATTATCCTCTGAAATTCAGGATGCCAGATCCTTCTCTGCCCTGACATCATCTGTCGGGAGGCCCCCAAATACATTATATGGTTGGCCAAACCCCCCGAAATCAGTGCTTTCATGGAACTTTAGCCTAATGTGTATGGGGGCGTTATAAGGTAACTTATTGGACGCTGCCCCTGGCCCGGCCTAATAGACCTTCATACATTGCAGCCCAGACCCCATTATTAGGCATGTAAGTATCGGAGTAACTAGGCCGCCCCATACTATCGAGTACTTGGGGGCGGGGGGCATTCAGCCAAACTGTCACACCTTCTTAGATGCCATGTTTGCTTTTTACTGCAGCAAGTGGTTAAACTGTCAGGGTTTTCGTTGAAGCCTCATCTGTGCCGTCCCTGCGGTGTACATCTATGTTCTGGGGCACAAAAAGATTAATTTCTTTTTAATAAATGTTTAACATGTTAACAATTATAAAATGTGTCTTCTGCTTTTTGCTTATTTTTTTCTTCTTACAAGAATTGTTGGAGACAATTTTTCTTTAGAAACATTTTAACCCCTTAACCCCCAAGGGTGGTTTGCACATTCATGACCAGACCAATTTTTACAATTCTGACCACTGTCCCTTTATGAGGTAATAACTCTGGAACGCTTCCATGGATCCCGGTGATTCTGACATTGTTTTCTCGTGACATATTGTACTTCATGTTTGTGGTAAAATTTCATTCATATAACTTATGTTTATTTGTGAAAAAAATGGAAATTTGGCGAAAATTTTGAAAATTTGGCAAATTTTCCAACTTTGAATTTTTATGCCCTTAAATCACAGAAATATGGCACACAAAATACTTAATGAGTAACATTTCCCACATGTTTACTTTACATCAGCACTATTTGGGAATCAAAATTTTTTTTTGTTAGGAAGTTATAAGGGTTAAAAGTAGAGTTGAGCGAAACGGGTCGAAAAAATTCAAAAGTCTCCGACTTTTGGCAAAGTCGGGTTTCATGAAACGAAACCCGACCCTAGGATGAGGTCGGCCACGAGGTCGGCGACTTACGCGCCAAAGTCGCGTTTCAAAAGTTTGTTTTGCGCTCTTTTTCAGCCAATCAGGATCCACGGACACTGTGGGCAACGTGATGACATAGGCACGGGTCACCACCATCTTTCAGAAGGGCATGCAAGTGATTGGCTTGCTTTGGTGGGCGTCACAGGGGGTATAAAAGGGCGTGCACGCCGACCGCCATCTTACTTCTGCCGATCTCAGTATAGGGAGAGGTTGCTGCTGATTCTGTAGGGAGAGCGTTAGGCAGGGAAGAAGACCAAAAAACTGCTTCTGCTGCTAACGATTTGGCCTGAACAACACACCAGTCACTGTGTGTGCAGTGCAAGGGGAGGCTATATAGTGGTGTATCAGTGGTGTTGGTTGTTGGGCTGCCTTCTAAGGCATCCTGACAGGCTGGCATTGCTGTTTACCCACTGCTCCGCAAACTGCTTTTTTAAAAGCAATCCAATCTCCCTTATCCTCTAGTCACTTTTGTCACAGCTGTGCCATCGAGCCTGTCACATAGCGCTCAGATATTCATTGGGCCTCAAACTGCTTTTTTAAAAGCAATCCCAATTTTTTTTTTTGTCCTGCTGAGAAGAAAAAAAAACTGCTTCTGCTGCTGATAGCAATTTGGCCTGCACAACACACCAGTCACTGTGTGCAGTGCAAGGGGAGGCTATATAGTGGTGTATCAGTGGTGTTGGTTGTTGGGCTGCCTTTTAAGGCTTCCTGACAGGCTGGCATTGCTGTTTACCCACTGCTCCGCAAACTGCTTTTTTAAAAGCAATCCAATCTCCCTTATCCTCTAGTCACTTAGGTCACAGCTGTGCCATCGAGCTTGTCACATAGCACTCAGATATTCATTGGGCCTCACACAATCCAAAAGTGTCCAGTGTCCAAAAGTGTGTGCAGAGATTCAAACTCTCACTTATCCTCTAGTCACTTAGGTCACAGCTGTGCCATCGAGCTTGTCACATAGCGCTCAGATATTCATTGGGCCTCACACAATCCAAAAGTGTCCAGTGTCCAAAAGTGTGTGCAGAGATTCAAAATCTCACTTATTCTCTAGTCACTTAGGTCACAGCTGTGCCATCGAGCCTGTCACATAGCGCTCAGATATCAGTGGGCCTCACACAATCCAAAAGTGTCCAGTGTCCAAAAGTGTGTGCAGAGATTCAAAATCTCACTTATTCTCTAGTCACTTAGGTCACAGCTGTGCCATCGAGCCTGTCACATAGCGCTCAGATATCAGTGGGCCTCACACAATCCAAAAGTGTCCAGTGTCCAAAAGTGTGTGCAGAAATTCAAAATCTCCCCTGTCCTATAGACACCTTGTTTTACATACTATATAGTTTGTTGGATTTTGTCTACATTTCTACCAAAAATGAGGAAGGCTGGTGGAAGAGGCTGTGGAATTGGGCGGGGGTTGGCAGCTGGTAATGATGGTGTTGGTGGTGAATCTGATGGTAGTGGCAAGAGCAAAATAGGACCGAATGCAGGAGGTGTTGAGCCTGCGTCATCGTCTGGCTACATAAGGCCTCGAACGCTTAGTTTTCTAGGAGTTGGCAAACCGCTTTTAAAGCCAGAGCATCAGGAAAAAGTTTTGTCTTACATTGCTGACTCAGCCTCCAGCTCTATCGCCTCCTCTTCTTTAGTTGTAAAAAGTAAAAGCACTGAGTCGTCATTGGAGGCTCATGTTCATGAACCACACCTTTCCTTGTGTCCTTCACCCCAACCAAGATCGAAGGATGACGCAGGCCATACTACTGATTACTCCATGGAGCTGTTTTCACATACCATGCCTGGATTATCAAGTGAAATGGTGAATTACCCAGGCCAAAATGAATCTGACATGGAGTGCACTGATGCACAGCCGCTGATGGATGATTCTGCTGGTACATTCACTCAGAGCACTACATTGTCCTCGCAGTGTACAGAGCCAGATTCTGACCCTGATGAGACTCAGGTGCCCCTTCCCGCACACTATACCACCATACACGGTGACACAGAGGAAGGTGCACATGACATAGAAGAGGAGGTGATGGATGACCCAGTTGTTGACCCAGATTGGCATCCATTGGGGGAAGAGGGTGCTGCTTCCAATAGCTCAGATGAGGAGCATCCACAGCAGACATCGACATCGCAACAGCTGTTATCTGGCAGGCCCGGAGCACTCCAAAGACAGGTTCCAAACATCAAAAGAGTTGCTGGACAGCTTGTCCAGAGGGTCAAAAGATCACAGCGTGCTAGGCCGCAAAATGTCTGCCAAAGTAGGAAGAGTGCAGTGTGGCACTTTTTTGAACAAAATCCTCATGATCAGGCCAAGGTTATCTGTAAGAAGTGCGCAAAGACCTTTAGCCGAGGGAAAAATCTGAAAAATTTGAATACCAGTTGCATGCTTAGACATTTAACCAGCATGCACTTGCAAGCGTGGACACAACACCAAACCTCAAGTGCCACATGTGCAACTGATCACAACGAAGGTAGTCAGCAACGCTACATTGTTTCCCCCACTGTAAGCCCACCGGTTAGCACATCAGCAAATGTTGAGGTGTCATTGCAAGGCCACAGCAGTCAGGGAATCCCACTGTTATATCAACGAAAGACTGATTCTAGGCCTTCAGAAAGAACACCAACTCCATCACCATCATCAACTCTCTCTCAGTCCGCCCTGTCCACCGCTACTTCCACCATATGCAGCTCTCAAGTCCAGCTCACCCTCCCAGACACTATGAGTAGGTCAAGAAAGTACTCAGTCTCTCATCCGCGTACACTGGGTTTGAACGCCCACATTGCCAAACTAATCTCATTTGAGATGATGCCCTTTCGGTTGGTGGAAAGCACAGCTTTCCGCGAACTCATGGCCTATGCAGTACCACGCTATGACCTACCCAGTCGCCACTTCTTCTCTCGCAAAGCCATCCCAGCCCTCCACCATCATGTGAAAGACCGCATTGTCCATGCACTCAAGCAGTCAGTGAGCGGAAAGGTGCACCTCACAACTGATGCATGGTCCAGTCGGCATGGCCAGGGCCGTTACGTGTCCATCACTGCGCACTGGGTTAATGTGGTGGATGCAGGGTCCACAGGGGACAGCGGTGGTGGGACAGTGCTGCCTAGCCCACGGTATAGGAAACAGTTGGCTGTAGGCGTTCGACCCTCCTCCTCCTCCACCTGCTCCAGAAGCGAAAGCTCGTCCACAGAGCGCAGTCGTACGAGCACTCCATCTGCAGCTGCCACTGTTGCACACGATGTGTCCCCCTATCGAGCAGCTAGTGGAAAGCGTCAGCAGGCTGTGTTGCAGATGATGTGTTTGGGCGACAGACACACCGCCGAGGTGCTGGCCGAGGACTTGAAGCGACAAACTGAGTCATGGCTGGGCAGTGTACATCTTGAGGCAGGCAAGGTAGTTAGTGATAACGGCCGTAATTTTGTGGCAGCCATAGCCCTTTCAAAACTCAGCCACATACCTTGCTTGGCTCACACCTTGAACCTGGTGGTGCAGTGCTTCCTCAAAAATTATCCGGAGTTAACAGCCCTGCTCCAGAAGGTGCGAAGACTGTGCGCGCACATCCGCCGGTCGCCTGTACACTCCGTTCGTATGCAGAAGCTGCAGCGATTGCTCCACCTTCCCAACCACCGCCTCATTATCGACATTGCAACAAGGTGGAACTCCACCCTGCACATGGTGGAGCGGCTGTGCGAGCAGAGGCAGGCCATAATGCATTTGTGGGAGGATACACGGCCAGGCACTTTGAGAGCAGACATGGAGTTGACAAGTGTGCAGTGGTCGAAGCTGAAAGACCTTTTTAAAGTCCTTCAGTGTTTTGAGGAATGCACACGGCTGGTAAGCGCAGACGACGCCATCCTAAGCATGAGCATCCCACTTATGCGTCTGCTAATGCAAGCATTGACGCACCTTAAGGAGCAGGCGTCTGCAGCCAATGTTGATGAGGAGGAAGAGAAGGAGGGAATCCTTGATGACATTCAGCCATTGTCTGCTCAGGGACCTCTCCTGGACGAGGTGGAGGAAGAAGAGGAGGAGGAGGAGGATGATGGGGATGATTACTTAGGGGAGGAGGATGCATCTCATGGGGCAAGTGAAAATGTTGGCGTGGCAAGGTCTGGTACAGGGTTTGTGCGTGACTGGAGGGATGTGGATTTGCCAGAAAGTGCTCCTCCACCCAGCACTCGCAGTGCATCATTGACACCGGGAACATTGGCCCACATGTCAGATTATGCCTTGCAGATCCTAAAAAGGGACCCCCGCATTGCCAAAATGATGAACGATGACGACTACTGGTTGGCCAGCATCCTGGATCCACGCTATAAAGGCAAATTACAAAACATCATGCCACAGGAGAACCTTGACCTAATATTGGCTAATAAACAAGCAACTCTGGTAAATCGGTTGCTTGAGGCATTCCCAGCACACAGCAGCGGTGATGGTTCTCACACGAGCCGTACGGGCCGGGGGCAGCTTGGCAGAGGTGTTCGTGGTGCACACAGCAGAAGTGGCGTTGGAGACAGGGGTTTCATGACAATGTTGTGGACTGATTTTTCAAATACCGCTCACACAACTGGTAATACTGCATCGATGGAAAGTGACAGGAGACAGCAATTGTCAACTATGGTAACAAACTACTTTTCCTCCCATATCGATGTTCTCCCACACAGGTCATTCCCCTTTGACTATTGGGCCGCTAAACTGGACACCTGGCCTGAATTGGCCCAATATGCCTTACAGGAGCTCGCTTGCCCAGCTGCAAGTGTGCTATCGGAAAGAGTCTTCAGTGCAGCTGGATCAATCCTGACAGAAAAATGACCCGTCTGTCAACCCAAAATGTGGATGATCTAACCTTCATTAAAATGAACCACGCATGGGTTTCCAAGGATTTTGTCCCACCTTCCCCTGATGACACATAGGGTGACAGAAAAATGGCTTGCTTTGGTCCACCTCTTCCTGGTACTTCACCTATTTCGCCTTTTGCATCAGCTGAATGTCCAACATGAACATATGCCACTTTCTAAAACTCCCTAACTGTGCTGCCTCCCCCCCCATGGCCGGGGTCACCACCTACCGCACGACACCGTGCGAGTGCCGTTGCCCTGGACAGGTGGGTAGGCCGACTCTTGGGCACGGGCACTGGCACAGGGTCCCTCATAGTGCAATCAAGTGTCTCTGACGGTGGTGGTGCACACCCGCCGTCAGACACACCGCTGTACTATGAGGGGCCCAGTGCCAGTACCGACGCCCACGAGTGGGCCCCCCTTGCTTGGGCAGGGCCCCAGCATTTGCAATCTTTACCTCTCCCTGCTCCTCCGCTGTGTAATCTGGGCCGTCAAATCCATACTGTGCCTGACACCGTCTGAGCCTGCCTCCTGAGACATATATTTTGAATGTGTACGCTATCCATACATGTTATCCAGGGATACGGTACCCTTTCTAACCTTTGTGCAATCACGTGCAATCCATACTGGGCCTAACACCGTCTGAGCCTGCCTCCTGCTGTATAGACATATATTTTGAATGTGTACGCTATCCATACATGTTATCCAGGGATACGGTACCCTTTCCAACCTTTGTGCAATCACGTGCAATCCATACTGGGCCTAACACCGTCTGAGCCTGCCTCCTGAGACATATATTTTGAATGTGTACGCTATCCATACATGTTATCCAGGGATACGGTACCCTTTCTAACCTTTGTGCAATCACGTGCAATCCATACTGGGCCTAACACCGTCTGAGCCTGCCTCCTGAGACATATATTTTGAATGTGTACGCTATCCATACTTGTTATCCAGGGATACGGTACCCTTTCTAACCTTTGTGCAATCACGTGCGATCCATACTGGGCCTAACACCGTCTGAGCCTGCCTCCTGAGACATATATTTTGAATGTGTACGCTATCCATACATGTTATCCAGGGATACGGTACCCTTTCTAACCTTTGTGCAATCACGTGCAATCCATACTGGGCCTAACACCGTCTGAGCCTGCCTCATGCTGTATAGACATATATTTTGAATGTGTACGCTATCCATACATGTTATCCAGGGATACGGTACCCTTTCTAACCTTTGTGCAATCACGTGCAATTCATACTGGGCCTAACACCGTCTGAGCCTGCCTCATGCTGTATAGACATATATTTTGAATGTGTACGCTATCCATACATGTTATCCGGGGATACGGTACCCTTTCTAACCTTTGTGCAATCACGTGCAATCCATACTGGGCCTAACACCGTCTGAGCCTGCCTCCTGAGACATATATTTTGAATGTGTACACTATCCATACATGTTATCCAGGGATACGGTACCCTTTCTAACCTTTGTGCAATCACGTGCAATCCATACTGGGCCTAACACCGTCTGAGCCTGCCTCATGCTGTATAGACATATATTTTGAATGTGTACGCTATCCATACATGTTATCCAGGGATACGGTACCCTTTCTAACCTTTGTGCAATCACGTGCAATCCATACTGGGCCTAACACCGTCTGAGCCTGCCTCCTGAGACATATATTTTGAATGTGTACGCTATCCATACATGTTATCTGGGGATACGGTACCCTTTCTCACCTTTGTGCAATCACGTGTAATCCATACTGGGCGTGAGAACGGCTGGCGAGCTGTTAAGCAAGCTACAGCACCTGTCCAGACAAGTACAGGGATTCCCTAGCGAGGAGACTTATTTGATTGTTTTTAATGTTGGGACAGCAATTTTTGGGGAGCACTATACTCTGGAACTGAGAAAGTGGGATATACATAAATCCCCGCAGTACTTGGAAGATTGATAGCAGTGGTGGGGCATCCAAATTAAACTCCCCCTGCGGCAAATTGTAGAGCGAGATTAGCTTGCTGGATATTTTTGGTCACATGGTGCCAGTGTTGGGATAACTAAGATAAGCCCCACTGCGCCTGTGATAGCCGTGTGCCGGCATTGTGTCACGCCCCTCCGTCCGCTGATACACCCGTGTCAGTGGTGGGACTGTGACATAGTGGTGACACAGGGTCCGCTGTCCATCGCGTTTTGGTGGCAGCGGGACTCCCGTTAGTGTCGCCCGTAAGTGGACGAACGGCGGTGGGCTGTTCGTCACATATTGGACCCCAATATTGGACATAGTACCCCGCCCACCATTCCAGGAGTAAGCAGCACTGAACATGAGCTCCTGAATTTTCATCACTTTATACCTTGTAATGAGGAAACTTTAGGACACAACCTGGATAAATTCATCCCCTTGGAATACAGAAGTGAGCAGGACGGAGCCGGACTAAAGATTTTATGAAAAAGGAGGAAAAAATAAGTTCCAAAGGAGAAAACAAGAATCCCCTGGAGGACAGACAGCAACCACCAGGCAGCACCAGGTCTGACATCCAGAGGACAGCACCCGCAGGTAGGACCATCCTCAGCCTCACCACACTCAGAATCTTGCTAGAACTTAAAACTATCAGAAATAAGAATTAGAATTAGAATTATAAAAATGGAAAATGTTAATTTGGAACAAGGGAAACTGAACAAAGTAAATGTTGATAGAGGGCCGGAGACACAAGGCAGCAGGGGGTCTAAGATCGTGGAGATAACACACTCTGAAGGGCAGAAGAACAGTCATGCAAAGAAAGCCATAAAAACTGCCACAATTAGAGAAAACCCTGAGACCCTGTATGCAGACTTCACATCTAGTGAGGAAGAGAAAAGGAAAACCAATGTGTTATTCTTTACAGAGCATCTCCGAGCCTGGCACACCGCCCTGTGCAAGCTATATCAACACACAACCAAGTCTGATACCAATAATAGCCGGCAGATCAGAGTCAGAAACCATGAAGACGACGAATGCAGCTCACTCACCATCACTCTGTACAACAGTGGCACCGTCCTGGTGCAAGGGACTGAGGACAATCTGGGGCAATTTGAAGACAGGTTCCCTCATATTAAACTCCAGGCCCAATCCCACAAAGAACAACAAACCCCAGCCACCTCTGATATCCACACCATTACAGCCACCTCTGATGTCCACAGGCCTACAGAGACCTCCAGAGACACCACTGCCCCCAATGCTTCACACCCCTCACCCCAGACCCTCAGAGACTGTTTATCTCAATTAGAAAGAGAATTTGTACAATTTAAGGAAGAACATCTGAGAAACACTGGTGACAGAAATGCGAATGACCACATAGTTACTGAGATAAGCAAACTGAAATGTGAATACAGGTCATCCCTACAGCAAATACGAGCCGCAATGTGTGAACTGCAGGAAGAAAATGCCATGCTGAGACAGGAGATAGAAAAGCTGAAAGCACCAACACCTGGACATCTGAGCCAGGAGGGGGCCATGGAAACGAGGAGTGGAGAGGACATGACCTCCACTGGCCAGGAGGCTGAGAGGCCAAACAACCCCAATATGGAGGAACCGGAGTCTAATCAAAGTGAGCCAGAAACAAGACCCATAGAGGAGAGAAGAGAACCTGCTACCAGCATAATCTCCAGCACAGACCCCCATCAGCAGCCACATCCCCCACCAACAACATCACAAAGTCCTGACACCGTCCTCATAATGGACTCAAATGGGAAATACCTGAATACAAGGCGGCTATTCCCAGAAAAAAGGGTCAAAAAAATCCGCTGTGCAACTATTGAGCAGGTGACAGCGGTCATCAATAATCCACGGTTTTCCAACCCAAACCATATCATTATACACACCGGCACAAACAATCTGCCAGACCAGCACCAGCAGATCTCAGGAGAACTGGCCCAACTAGCAAAGACGGCACAACTAAGATTCCCAGACAGCAAAATCATCCTGTCATCTCTGCTCCCAAGAAAGGACATATCCAACCACACCATCCAGAACATCAATATGGACCTAACAGAAAGAATGAAATCTGTGCCAGGAGTGATTCTGGCCCAACACCCCTCCATAAATCACCATCACCTCTATGACAGTAAGCACCTGAACAAATCAGGGGTCAGCCTTCTGGCCAAAGAGCTGAAGGACATTGTACTAAACAGAGACCACCCTAGGCCTGGAGCCAACACCAACCAGAATCCCATGAAAAGACCCCCGACAATAAGAAGGAAAGAAACAACAATTATATCAAAGGAAGCTGAAAACATACACCCTCACCCAAAATTGGACCATCAGAGGAGGAGACCACCATGGAGGAGTTCACCGACCTCACACAGAGACATGCGAAACAGAGGCATACAGAGCAGAGATATACAGAGCAGAGATATGGAGGAGATAAAGACTCTACTCAACACAGTGTGCAGGAAACTAATGTGACTGGACGGAAACAACACCATTAATAAACCAGTCAGAGATCCGGTGTGTCCTACACAGCCATACTCATTACAAGGTATATACACCCAAGATATATATAAAAAAAAAAAAATGACCTCACTTACAATCAGCAGCTGGAATATTCAGGGTCTCAACACCTCGGCCTTTGGATGTAAAACAAATGACCCTGACTTTATACAAAGACTGAGAAATATAGACATTCAGATCCTCCTGGAAACATGGACCAGAGCCGAAGACGAATCTCTGGTGCCCATCGGATACAGGGAAATCTCTGTCCCTGCCCTGAAAAATAAAAACATCAAACAGGGTCGGAGCTCAGGAGGAATACTGATCTGGCATAAAGAGGAGCTCCATCAGTACATCAAACCCGTGAAGAGAGGAGGCAGCCACATATGGATCAGGATCAGCAGCTCCAACCTCACCTCTCAGTCTGATGTCTATCTCTGCGCCACCTATATACCACCGCCAGAGTCACCCTACTTCAATCCAGACTGCTTCGAGATCTTACAAAGAGAAGCCGCCCACTATCAGGGCCTGGGCAAAGTTCTCATCTTTGGAGACCTCAATGCAAGAACAGGGAGAGAAAATGACTTCCTGACCACGGATGGGAACATCTACATATTTGGAGCAGAGAATAACGGCCAAGACTCAGTAGTCACAGAGAGAAACAGCTATGACAGTACAGTCAACAAAAGTGGTAAAAAGCTCCTGAACGTATGCAGAAGTTTAGGACTTCATATTCTTAACGGACGAACCAAAGGAGACTCCTTAGGGAGGTGCACACTAAACTCCCATGTAGGGAGGAGTGTAGTAGATTATGCCATTACAGATATGAACCTGGCAAATATCAGCGCCTTCATAGTCTCCCCACAAACGCACCTGTCAGACCACAACCAACTTCTTCTGTACCTGAAATCTACAGAGAAACCATCCACTCAAAAGCCACAGCAGAGCGGCCTCTTCACCCGGCCTCCATCCTATAAATGGCACAAAACGTCGGCATTAAAGTATAAAGAGGTTCCCAGCAGACCTGAAATACAGCGGATGCTCCACCACTTCTACAACTACGAGTACCAGCCTAACCCAAAGGGAGTGAGTCAAGCTGCAAAAGACCTCAACAATATATTCTATGCAATGGCCAGACTGTCCGACCTTAAAAAAGTCAACTACAAGAGACCAAAAGAAAAACAGATCAATGGATGGTTTGACAGAGAATGTAAAGCCGTACGGAAGACCCTGAGAACAGCCTCAAACAAGAAACACAGAGACCCCAACCACCCGGGTCTGAGGGAAGCCTATGAAACCATACAAAGGCAGTACAAAACCATCCTCAGGAGGAAGAAGCAGAGTTACATCTCCACCAAACTTAACCAACTCCAAGACGCCCTCCAAGACAACTCCTTCTGGGAACTATGGAACCACATGGGCACAAAAGACAAGAAAAACAACATCCATATCCAAAATGGCAACATCTGGCTCCAGTACTTCAGAGACCTCTATAAAGACATTCCAAAGGAAGAACTAAGCCAAGAACAGGAAAACATAATGGCAAAACTAAAAGCAATGGAGGAAAAAGTAAAAAAATTCCAAAACCCCGTGGATGCACCTATTACATTACAGGAAGTAGCAGAGAGAATCTCTTCCATAAGATGTAGAAAAGCCAGTGGCCTGGATGGAATCCTACCAGAAATGCTGAAGTACAGCCCACCAGAAATACAGGCCGCAATGGTTAAACTCTTCAATATTGTGCTAAGTGCCGGCTACTTCCCTCCTACCTGGAATCAAGGCCTCATCACACCCATCCACAAGAATGGGGACAGGTATGACCCAGCCAACTACAGAGGAATATGTGTCAGCAGCAACCTGGGAAAACTGTTCAACAGCATCTTGAACAAGAGGATCCTCAGTTTCCTCACCGAGCACAACGTCCTCAGCAAGAGCCAAGCAGGGTTCATGCCAAACCACCGCACTACTGACCACATCTACACCCTGCACAGCCTCATTCAGAGCCACGTCCACAATACAAAGAACGGGAAGATATACGCCTGTTTCGTGGACTTTAAAAAGGCCTTTGATTCGGTGTGGCACCCAGGCTTATTCCTGAAACTGCTGGAGAGCGGAATAGGAGGAAAGACCTATGATGTTATCAAAAGCTCCTACACCGAGAACCTCTGCAGTGTGAGTGTGAACGGCAGAAGAACGGCTTATTTCCAGCAGAGCCGGGGAGTCAGACAAGGCTGCAGCCTAAGCCCAACGCTCTTCAACATTTACATCAATGAGCTGGCTACCGCTCTGGAATCTTCCACAGCACCAGGTCTCACCCTCCACGACGTGCAGGTGAAATTCCTGCTGTATGCAGATGACTTGCTGCTTCTGTCACCAACCGAGAAAGGCCTCCAAGACAACCTGAAAATCTTAGAGAAATTCAGCTCCACCTGGGCTCTACCGGTCAACCTAAAGAAAACCAACATCATGGTGTTCCAGAAGAGAAAGAGAAAATCAGACCAGCACCCTTCATTTATCCTCAACAACTGCGCCCTTACAGGAACGGACAAATATACCTATCTGGGCCTAGAGATTCACCGATCAGGGAGCTTCAAACAAGCCATAGAGACCCTGAAAGACAAGGCATGCAAAACCTTCTATGCCATCCGAAGGAAACTCTGCCATCTAAAGCCACCAGTGAGGGTCTGGTTAAAAATCTTCGATTCTATCATCGCCCCAATCCTCCTGTATGGCAGCGAAGTCTGGGGTCCTCACACCTACCCAGACTGGTCAAGGTGGGATTCAAGCCCAACAGAAATATTCCACCTGGAATTCTGCAAGCACCTTCTCCAAGTCCATCGGAGCACCTCCAACAGTGCTTGCCGGGCCGAGCTGGGCAGATTCCCTCTACACCTATCGGTTCTAAAGAGGGCACTGTCATTCCGGGCTCATCTACGTAGGAGCAATCCAAGCTCCCATCACCATAAAGCCCTGACACATGTAGGGGAAACAGAAAAACCAGGACCCTCGGAACAGCTCACCCAAACCCAACCTGACCAGAAAACCAATCACAACAACCTGACAAAAGCCGGAATCAGGAAGATGGTAGACGAAGGCCAGGAGAGGTACGTAAGTGACTGGAAGAACGACATCATCAGCTCACAGAAACTGACCATGTACCGGAGTCTACAGAGAGACTACAGACTGGCTCCATACCTGGAGAAACTCCAGGACCCCAAAGACCGCAAGATCCTGAGCCGGTATAGACTCAGTGCCCACAGTCTGGCCATCGAATCCGGCCGACACAGGCAGAGCTACAAGCCCAGGGAGGAAAGACTGTGCCAACACTGTGACCAGGAGGCCCTGGAGGATGAGACCCACTTCCTGCTACACTGCTCCAAGTACTCAGCAGTGAGGGACACTCACTTCAGGAGACTCTCACATCTCTTCCCGGATTTCACCACCATGAAGGAGGAAGAGAAAACATACATCCTGCTGGGGGAAGAAGAGAGAGCAGTGGAGATAGCAGCGCAATATGTGAACGAATGCCACAGACTGCGAGAAAGAGAACTCTGATATGCCATGGACTTCTATGGCACCCACCCTGGATATGCCCCAATCCCCCATCCACCTTCCCTATGCCATGGACTTCTATAGCCTCATCCTGGATCTGCCCCCATGCCGCCATCCACCTTCCCTATGCCATGGACTTCTATAGCCCCAACCTGGATCTGCCTCATCCACCTTTCCTACAGCCCCTTCCCAACATCCCTACAGTCCCTATCCCTATTCCCTTCTGTACACCTGCTTTGGCAAAACTAATGTGTATTTAGTCCTGCCAATAAAGCTTCTTTGAATCTTGAATCTTGAATCTACTCTGGAGAATGATAGATGGGGCCCACCATACACTGGAACATTCCAAAGGTGGACATCAGACACTGGAGCAGCATTTACAGGGCCCATTATACACTAGAGCATTAGAAATGGGGCCCATTATGTTTGGAGCATTATTTGGGCCCATAAGACAGTGGAGCTTCATCCATGGGGACCAACATATACTGTAGCATTATGTGGAGCTCATCATATACTGTTTCAAACATTATATGGGACCAATGATTCTATATGGAGAAATAGATGGGCCTCGTCATGAGATGTAAAAAGTGAGGTATTTTTCATTGTACTATACCGCTATTTCTCTGCCGTATCGGAGCATGATGAGTTGTGGTATGTGTTAAAGGGGCGCTCTTTCGCCCAGGGCACATGAAAACCTGGAGCCAGCCCTCCCCCCCCACAGTTTGTAGCCAAATAACCCCCATTTTTCAGTGCGTAACTTGTATTATGAAGTTAATTAAGGTTGACAAGCTTAAGAAAGAAGAATTGATGCTTTTGGCATTCAAATGGGCACTGTAGGTGTGTTTCCTGTCCTCCTCTCACTGCCGACTTTTATTCCCCATTGACTTACATTGGGTTTCGTGTTTCGGGACGACCCCGACTTTTCCCTATAATCGGACGATCTTGCTCGACCCGACTTTTGGAAAAGTCGGGTTTCACGAAACGAAACGCGACCCTAAAAAACCAAAAGTCGCTCAACTCTAGTTAAAAGCTGACCAGCCATTTCTCATTTTTACAACACCATTTTATTTTTACGGACCACATCACATTTGAAGTCACTTTGATGGGTCTATATGATAGAAAATACCCAAAAGTGACACCATTCTAAAAACTGCACCCCTCAAGGTGCTCAAAACCACATTCAAGATGTTTATTAACCCTTCAGATGCTTCACAGGAATTTATTGAATATTTAAAAAAAAATTAACATTTAACTTTTTTTCACAAAAAAACTACTTCAGGTCCAATTTTTTTATTTTACCAATGGTAACAGGAGAAATTGGACTGCAAAAGTTATTGTGCAATTTGTCCTGAGCACACTGATACCTGATATGTGGGGAGGAACCACTGTTTCGGCGCATGGCAGACCTCAGAAAGGAAGGACCGCCGTTTGACTTTTTCAATGCAAAATTGGCTGGAATTCAGATCGGACGCCATGTCACGTTTGGAGAGCCCCTGATGTACCTAAACAGTGGAAACCTCCCACAAGTGACCCCATTTTGGAAACTAGACCCCCCAAAGAACTTATCTAGATATGTGGTGAGCACTTTGAACCCCCAAGGGCTTCACAGATGTTTATAAAGTACAGCCGTACAATTAAAAAATCATTTTTCTCGTTCGCCTTATTGGGGGACACAGAGACCATGGGTGTATGCTGCTGCCACTAGGAGGCTGACACTATGCAAAAAAAGGTTAGCTCCTCCTCCGCAGTGTACACCCCACCGACCGGCAGGAATTTCCTCAGTTTAGCTTAGTGTCAGTAGGAGGTGGACACGGGTCCTTCATTAGACCCATATCTACCTCGATGTGCGTCGTTTCAGGTCTTAGGCGGGATACAGTGTGAACGGTCACAACTGTACTCCCACAAGAGACTATGAGTACGGCGTGTACTGTCACCCCGTATCCTCATAGATCTCCGGGCGGACCACGGGCTCAGCACAGGACGTGCCAGCGAAGACGGATGGTCCTTGCCCCCTGCCTCCCACCCACTCGCCCACCAGAGCCTGTCGGTTGGACAAGGCGCGAAGACGGAATGGACAGACAGCGTGGGATATGGAAGGTACCTTTATTGGACCGGAAGAAGACACCACCGCTCCCAGAGTCTCCACAAGGACGCCAAAGTAGCGCCGCAGGTTATCAGCGGCCGGCGCTTCCCAGTCGCCGCATCCCTTTTGGCCCCAGCTGCGGTGCGGGCTTTCTTCACCCCACCACCGGTATTTTTGCTTAGGGTGGCGTCTGGGAGCAGGGCTAGGGCGGCATTCTTCTTAGGGGCGGGCGCGGCTGCGCCGCAGTTCTTCCGCGCCGCCCCGTGCTGACAGGCGGCCGCCGTGTCTAATTTAGCCTCCGGCTTCAATTTGGGCCTTCGCGCCCGTCGCGGCCACGCCCCCATCCGCTCTCCTAGGCCATTGCCTTCCTAAGCCCTCCCACCGCCTCTTCAGGCTTGTGGCTGGGAAGGGGGGGCGGGTTTTCCCTCTGGTGGAGGCGACTAGCTCCGCCCTTCTTCTTGCACAGAAACCGTGCTTTTACTTCCTCATGTCGGGCTGTCGCCATCTTTGCAGCCTGACAGCCGGAGACCAAAGCAGAGACCAGCGCTTCCTGTCGGTCCCTGGCCAGTTGCAGGAGCCTAATTCATCTCTTTCGGGGTCACCAGACTGTGAGTACTTCTGCATCTGCAGACTGACACCCTACTCTGCCTTTCTGTACCCCAACCTTCCGGCAGTTCCGCAGGTTTTCATCTTCTCTTCCTTCACCATGTCTACTTCTAAGCCTGATTGTGGCCGACCGCCAGTCCCCACGGGCACCCTAGTCCAGTTCTTCGCATGCTCCTCTTGCAATCGCAAACTTCCCTCAGGTCAGCCTACTCCCATCTGCCTGGACTGCAGCAATCCCGTTCAGCATGACCCCGTCCAGGAACCACCTATTGCGCCACGGGAAAGCGAACCACCCATTCCTGGCTGGGCCTCGTCTCTTTCACAATCTGTGGCCGACCTCACCAGGGTGTCTCAGTCCCTAGTGGCCGTTCTTGACAAGTTTCCCCTGGACACTTTTGCAGGGTCCAGCAGGTCACAAGACGCTCCATCTGAGCCAGCTAGCAGAAGCCGCAAAAGGCCCAGGCAGGATCTCCGGCTGGAATCCTCTCCTGGCCCATCATCTGCACCTAGTCCTTCCCAGCAGTCGCCCTCCCGTGCCTCCTCACCCGAGTCAGGTGAAGCGTTCTCGGATATGTCTTCTGAAGGGATTGTAGAGCTGGAATCTGGCTAGGACGCGGACATGAAAGTTACAGTACAGAACCTCATCGCAGCAATTAACCACACCTTCAAAATCTCTGACTCCCCTGCGAAATCTTCAGATCAGGAGGTTTCGTTCAGACGGGAGGAAACACCCTCCAGGGTATTTCCTTTTCATTCCGAGTTTGGAAAGATTTTTACAAGAGAAAGGGAAGATCCGACCAGACGCTTTCAAAGAGGAAAGCGTCTCGGCGTACTGTACCCGTTTGCTAAAGAGCTCACGGATAACTGGTCTGCCTCTCCCTCGGTGGACCCGCCCGTGTCCAGACTGTCTAATAGCACGGTTCTCCTGCTTTCAGGTGTGGCGTCTTTAAAGGATTCTAATGATAGAATTATAGAATCCCTGGCGAAGTCTGCCTTCGAAGCGGCTTCGACGGTGGTATGCCCAATCTTTGCTTCATCTTGGGCAGCAAAGGCCATAGCTACTTGGGCAGAGGATCTTCGTCAGGGCATCCTAGAGAAAGCACAACCAGATCGATTGGCCGATCCTGCCAATCAGATTTCCCATGTGGGGGATTATCTGCTTTCTGCTTCTTTGGATGCCGCATCCTGCACAGTTCAGGCGTCAAGCAACGTCGTGGCAATCCGACGTACAATTTGGCTCAAAGCTTGGCAGGCGGACTTGTCGTCTAAAAAGTCTCTTACTAATCTGCCTTTTCAGGGAGTACGCCTCCTTGGATCCCAATTGGACCAGATTATTAAGGACGCCACCGGAGGCACGAGTTCCCTCCTCCCTCAGTCCAAGCCTCGCAGACCTCCACTAAGGCGTCAGTTTCGACCCTTTCGGGCTTTCCGCCGTTTCAATACGGCGGAGACATCCTCCAACCAACAAAGGCCGTGTAACAACCTTGCTGGCGTCACTGCATGGCCTCCCATCCCCCGCACACCAACTTACTTTCTGCTTCAAGCCATGCTGTGAAATCTGTCTGTTGCCAGCCCTGAGCTCCATGTGCTATGCCTCTTCTTCTTCTGCTTGCTCTCCATGTTTCCTGACTGTGTGTATAGGGGGGCGGCGCCTGAACTCTCTGGTTCTTATGCAGTCTGGGTGCACCTGGGTAATCTGTCCCTGACCAATCACCTGGAGCCCTTGACTATTTAGTTTTACCACTCCCACTGAAACATTGCCTGTGCAATGTCTAAACTCAGTTAGCTCCTTGCTGCTGAACTAGCCAGGCCCTGTTCTGTTTATCTCCTTCTCTGTAGGAATACTCTGTCTCGCTTTGTCCCTTGTCCGCCTGCCAGGAGGCAGAATATCCTGGCCCTTGAGTCTTGTTCCCTGTACCTTGTCCGTGCTCTGTCTCAGAATATCCTGGTCCTTGTGTCTTTGCCCCTGTGTCTCTGTCTGAACTCAGTCTTACCTCTGTCTGTCAGTCTCCTTGTTTGTGGTTCCTTCTCTGCCGTGTCTTTCCTTGTGTCCTCCCTGTGTGTGCATCTGCACCCTCGCAGCTTTATCTGTGTTCCGCACTCCTGCGGCTCTGCCTGTTCCGCACGCCTGCGGCTCTGCCTGTTCCGCACTCCTGCGGCTCTGCCTTCTCCGCACTCCTGCGGCTCTGCCTGCTCCGCACTCCTGCGGCTCTGCCTGCTCCGCACTCCTGCGGCTCTGCCTACCTACATCTCCTGTGTGAACAGGTCCAAACCTGTTCTCTCATATACCACTCCTTCCTGCCTATATCCATACCTGCATCTCCTGTGTGAACAGGTCCAAACCTGTTCTCTCATATACCACACCTTCCTGCCTATATCCATACCTGCATCTCCTGTGTGAACAGGTCCAAACCTGTTCTCTCATATACCACTCCTGCTTGCCCTGTGTCTTCAAGCCGTGTCCGCTTGCCCAGTGTCTCCAAGCCGTGTCCAGTGTCTCCAAGCCGTGTCTGCTTGCCCAGTGTCTCCAAGCCGTGTCAGCTTGCCCAGTGTCTCCAAGCCGTGTCCAGTGTCTCCAAGCCGTGCCCGCTTGCCCAGTGTCTCCAAGCCGTGTCTCTAAGCCGTGCCTGCCTGCCAGTGTACAAAGCCGTGCCTGCTTGCCCAGTGTCTCAGCCTGCTTGTCACTCGCACCTGTCCAGGTGTCCTGTTCCCGAGTGGGATCAGCAGCCACAGCCAGACACCACCCTGGAGTGGCACCCGGCAGCTACCTGCCGCACAAGCCTGACCTCACCATCAGAGGCTCCAGTGAAGACCAAGGTAGCTGTCGCAGTCACGCCCCTTCCAGGGTAGTCTGGTCTGTGGCACAGTGGGGACACAACCCCCAGCTCGCGCCATTCAGCCAAGGCGCGAGCGTGACAGTTTGCACAGGCCATGGTCCCCGCTGAGTCCCATGTCCTTCCACTCGCAGAGCGTCATGAACTCTCTCCCTGCCAGTGTGAGCCACCGGAAGAGTTTGTTCCGCCTTGTGTGGTTCCAATTGTGGAGACTTCTGAACCACTCATAGTCTCCAAGGCCATCTATGAGCAGCTCCTGGCCTATGAAGAGCATGACCCAGCAGATCCGCCTAGGTTCTATGGGGACCCCAAAGAGTGCCAAGGGTTCCTGAAAAAGTGCCTGCACTACATCCTGCAGAATGCAGTTTGTTTCCCCTCTGACCGGGTCAAGGTGGCATATATCATGTCCTACCTAGTTGGTGATGCCTTGATATGGATCTGTCCCCTTTGGGAAGCAGGGGATCCTGTCATCTTGAGCCTGGGGGCCTTCCTGGTGGCCTTCCGTAAAGTGTTCGACATGCCTCGTCCAGCTGTTCTTGAAAAGTCTTCCCCTCCAAGCTTCCAGAGACAAGAGGAACCTGTGGATGAATCGTCTCCACCACCTATGACAGTCCAGCCATCACCTGTTCCACAGTCTGCTGATGCAGCCTCCCGTGCAAGATCCAAGAGGTCTAAAAAGAAGAAGCGGGCCAAGTTGCAGCCGGAATCTGGCCTCTGTCCTGTGAAGCCTGTACTCCAGAACCCTGGGCCAGTAGAAGAGGCTGTCCCTGGCGAGAGTACTCCCTCTCCATTAAACTCTTTAGCTGTTTCTCTGCCTTCAGGGAGCTTTGGTGTATTTAAGTCGCCAGTCTTACAGAGTCAGTGTGTGGTCTCTGTCATACAGCTCCCGAAGCCGGCGTGGGCGTTGTCTCGAGGTGGCCGAGCCCTATTGGAGAACAGTCTAGTCCTGCAAGGACAACTACAGCTCCAGGTCGGAGCTTTGTATACGAAGAAGTTCGTCTTCCATTTGCTGTCTGGTATGCCCATGGGTCATTCTGAACCAGAGATCCTGATGCCCATTTTTGTTTGGAGACCCAGCAAGGCACCACACTTGAAACAACCAAGGGACGAGAGGTGTCTGGTTCCCTTGTGTCGCATTCAGTCAGCAAAGTCGTCTTCTTCGCCTGGTTTGCTAGTCGCCGAGTCAAGGTGTGAGGATGCCTCTGAAGAGGGGGAGGCGGTCTCAGTCTCCTCACACATCCCCAGCGACTATACCAGTGTCCTGCTCCCAAGAGCACCCCTGCCTCTTGATTGTCTTCCCCAGGATAGAGGGCTGAAGATGGATCCTGAGTGTATGCCTTCAGCTCCCCTGTGGCCCAGGGGTGAAGGTCCCAAGACAGAGCTTCACCCATTATCTAACCAGGAAGATGTGGTCCAGTTTTTTCAGGGTAACAGGCTGAAGTGGCTCCCTGTATGTATGCCTCCAGCTTCCATTTGGCAGGTGGGTGAAGATGTTGGAGCAGTGACCTACCTATCTCCATTTCTCACCAACCGGGAGGAGGAGGTCCAATTTTTCTGGCACATCGGGCAGAAGTCGGACTCGGTGATGGTGTCTTCTGTTTCTAGCTGGCCGGCTGATGTAGGGGTCAAGTCTGAAGCTTCCAGGTCCCTGCCTTCTGCCAATCAGGAGGAAGAAGTCTTTGTACCCTCTGTGTTGGAAACTGACTCCCTTGGGCACCAAGAAACCGGGCAATCTGGGATCCCTGATGGCACACATACTCCACCCTACCTAAAGGATGTCATGTCAACCTGTACTGTGTGTGGTCCCATACTCCTTCTTCAGGCCATTCTAGCAGGCTTAAAGAAGAGGGGCCGTAAAGGGGGGGGTACTGTAACAACCTTGCTGGCGTCACTGCATGGCCTCCCATCCCCCGCACACCAACTTACTTTCTGCTTCAAGCCATGCTGTGAAATCTGTCTGTTGCCAGCCCTGAGCTCCATGTGCTATGCCTCTTCTTCTTCTGCTTGCTCTCCATGTTTCCTGACTGTGTGTATAGGGGGGCGGCGCCTGAACTCTCTGGTTCTTATGCAGTCTGGGTGCACCTGGGTAATCTGTCCCTGACCAATCACCTGGAGCCCTTGACTATTTAGTTTTACCACTCCCACTGAAACATTGCCTGTGCAATGTCTAAACTCAGTTAGCTCCTTGCTGCTGAACTAGCCAGGCCCTGTTCTGTTTATCTCCTTCTCTGTAGGAATACTCTGTCTCGCTTTGTCCCTTGTCCGCCTGCCAGGAGGCAGAATATCCTGGCCCTTGAGTCTTGTTCCCTGTACCTTGTCCGTGCTCTGTCTCAGAATATCCTGGTCCTTGTGTCTTTGCCCCTGTGTCTCTGTCTGAACTCAGTCTTACCTCTGTCTGTCAGTCTCCTTGTTTGTGGTTCCTTCTCTGCCGTGTCTTTCCTTGTGTCCTCCCTGTGTGTGCATCTGCACCCTCGCAGCTTTATCTGTGTTCCGCACTCCTGCGGCTCTGCCTGTTCCGCACGCCTGCGGCTCTGCCTGTTCCGCACTCCTGCGGCTCTGCCTTCTCCGCACTCCTGCGGCTCTGCCTGCTCCGCACTCCTGCGGCTCTGCCTGCTCCGCACTCCTGCGGCTCTGCCTACCTACATCTCCTGTGTGAACAGGTCCAAACCTGTTCTCTCATATACCACTCCTTCCTGCCTATATCCATACCTGCATCTCCTGTGTGAACAGGTCCAAACCTGTTCTCTCATATACCACACCTTCCTGCCTATATCCATACCTGCATCTCCTGTGTGAACAGGTCCAAACCTGTTCTCTCATATACCACTCCTGCTTGCCCTGTGTCTTCAAGCCGTGTCCGCTTGCCCAGTGTCTCCAAGCCGTGTCCAGTGTCTCCAAGCCGTGTCTGCTTGCCCAGTGTCTCCAAGCCGTGTCAGCTTGCCCAGTGTCTCCAAGCCGTGTCCAGTGTCTCCAAGCCGTGCCCGCTTGCCCAGTGTCTCCAAGCCGTGTCTCCAAGCCGTGCCTGCCTGCCAGTGTACAAAGCCGTGCCTGCTTGCCCAGTGTCTCAGCCTGCTTGTCACTCGCACCTGTCCAGGTGTCCTGTTCCCGAGTGGGATCAGCAGCCACAGCCAGACACCACCCTGGAGTGGCACCCGGCAGCTACCTGCCGCACAAGCCTGACCTCACCATCAGAGGCTCCAGTGAAGACCAAGGTAGCTGTCGCAGTCACGCCCCTTCCAGGGTAGTCTGGTCTGTGGCACAGTGGGGACACAACCCCCAGCTCGCGCCATTCAGCCAAGGCGCGAGCGTGACAGTTTGCACAGGCCATGGTCCCCGCTGAGTCCCATGTCCTTCCACTCGCAGAGCGTCATGAACTCTCTCCCTGCCAGTGTGAGCCACCGGAAGAGTTTGTTCCGCCTTGTGTGGTTCCAATTGTGGAGACTTCTGAACCACTCATAGTCTCCAAGGCCATCTATGAGCAGCTCCTGGCCTATGAAGAGCATGACCCAGCAGATCCGCCTAGGTTCTATGGGGACCCCAAAGAGTGCCAAGGGTTCCTGAAAAAGTGCCTGCACTACATCCTGCAGAATGCAGTTTGTTTCCCCTCTGACCGGGTCAAGGTGGCATATATCATGTCCTACCTAGCTGGTGATGCCTTGATATGGATCTGTCCCCTTTGGGAAGCAGGGGATCCTGTCATCTTGAGCCTGGGGGCCTTCCTGGTGGCCTTCCGTAAAGTGTTCGACATGCCTCGTCCAGCTGTTCTTGAAAAGTCTTCCCCTCCAAGCTTCCAGAGACAAGAGGAACCTGTGGATGAATCGTCTCCACCACCTATGACAGTCCAGCCATCACCTGTTCCACAGTCTGCTGATGCAGCCTCCCGTGCAAGATCCAAGAGGTCTAAAAAGAAGAAGCGGGCCAAGTTGCAGCCGGAATCTGGCCTCTGTCCTGTGAAGCCTGTACTCCAGAACCCTGGGCCAGTAGAAGAGGCTGTCCCTGGCGAGAGTACTCCCTCTCCATTAAACTCTTTAGCTGTTTCTCTGCCTTCAGGGAGCTTTGGTGTATTTAAGTCGCCAGTCTTACAGAGTCAGTGTGTGGTCTCTGTCATACAGCTCCCGAAGCCGGCGTGGGCGTTGTCTCGAGGTGGCCGAGCCCTATTGGAGAACAGTCTAGTCCTGCAAGGACAACTACAGCTCCAGGTCGGAGCTTTGTATACGAAGAAGTTCGTCTTCCATTTGCTGTCTGGTATGCCCATGGGTCATTCTGAACCAGAGATCCTGATGCCCATTTTTGTTTGGAGACCCAGCAAGGCACCACACTTGAAACAACCAAGGGACGAGAGGTGTCTGGTTCCCTTGTGTCGCATTCAGTCAGCAAAGTCGTCTTCTTCGCCTGGTTTGCTAGTCGCCGAGTCAAGGTGTGAGGATGCCTCTGAAGAGGGGGAGGCGGTCTCAGTCTCCTCACACATCCCCAGCGACTATACCAGTGTCCTGCTCCCAAGAGCACCCCTGCCTCTTGATTGTCTTCCCCAGGATAGAGGGCTGAAGATGGATCCTGAGTGTATGCCTTCAGCTCCCCTGTGGCCCAGGGGTGAAGGTCCCAAGACAGAGCTTCACCCATTATCTAACCAGGAAGATGTGGTCCAGTTTTTTCAGGGTAACAGGCTGAAGTGGCTCCCTGTATGTATGCCTCCAGCTTCCATTTGGCAGGTGGGTGAAGATGTTGGAGCAGTGACCTACCTATCTCCATTTCTCACCAACTGGGAGGAGGAGGTCCAATTTTTCTGGCACATCGGGCAGAAGTCGGACTCGGTGATGGTGTCTTCTGTTTCTAGCTGGCCGGCTGATGTAGGGGTCAAGTCTGAAGCTTCCAGGTCCCTGCCTTCTGCCAATCAGGAGGAAGAAGTCTTTGTACCCTCTGTGTTGGAAACTGACTCCCTTGGGCACCAAGAAACCGGGCAATCTGGGATCCCTGATGGCACACATACTCCACCCTACCTAAAGGATGTCATGTCAACCTGTACTGTGTGTGGTCCCATACTCCTTCTTCAGGCCATTCTTGCAGGCTTAAAGAAGAGGGGCCGTAAAGGGGGGGGTACTGTAACAACCTTGCTGGCGTCACTGCATGGCCTCCCATCCCCCGCACACCAACTTACTTTCTGCTTCAAGCCATGCTGTGAAATCTGTCTGTTGCCAGCCCTGAGCTCCATGTGCTATGCCTCTTCTTCTTCTGCTTGCTCTCCATGTTTCCTGACTGTGTGTATAGGGGGCGGCGCCTGAACTCTCTGGTTCTTATGCAGTCTGGGTGCACCTGGGTAATCTGTCCCTGACCAATCACCTGGAGCCCTTGACTATTTAGTTTCACCACTCCCACTGAAACATTGCCTGTGCAATGTCTAAACTCAGTTAGCTCCTTGCTGCTGAACTAGCCAGGCCCTGTTCTGTGTATCTCCTTCTCTGTAGGAATACTCTGTCTCGCTTTGTCCCTTGTCCGCCTGCCAGGAGGCAGAATATCCTGGCCCTTGAGTCTTGTTCCCTGTACCTTGTCCGTGCTCTGTCTCAGAATATCCTGGTCCTTGTGTCTTTGCCCCTGTGTCTCTGTCTGAACTCAGTCTTACCTCTGTCTGTCAGTCTCCTTGTTTGTGGTTCCTTCTCTGCCGTGTCTTTCCTTGTGTCCTCCCTGTGTGTGCATCTGCACCCTCGCAGCTTTATCTGTGTTCCGCACTCCTGCGGCTCTGCCTGCTCCGCACTCCTGCGGCTCTGCCTGTTCCGCACTCCTGCGGCTCTGCCTGTTCCGCACGCCTGCGGCTCTGCCTGTTCCGCACGCCTGCGGCTCTGCCTGTTCCGCACTCCTGCGGCTCTGCCTTCTCCGCACTCCTGCGGCTCTGCCTGCTCCGCACTCCTGCAGCTCTGCCTGCTCCGCACTCCTGCGGCTCTGCCTGCTCTACACTCCTGCGGCTCTGCCTACCTACATCTCCTGTGTGAACAGGTCCAAACCTGTTCTCTCATATACCACTCCTTCCTGCCTATATCCATACCTGCATCTCCTGTGTGAACAGGTCCAAACCTGTTCTCTCATATACCACTCCTGCTTGTCCAGTGTCTCCAAGCCGTGTCCAGTGTCTCCAAGCCGTGTCCGCTTGCCCAGTGTCTCCAAGCCGTGTCCAGTGTCTCCAAGCCGTGCCCGCTTGCCCAGTGTCTCCAAGCCGTGCCCGCTTGCCCAGTGTCTCCAAGCCTTGTCTCCAAGCTGTGCCTGCCTGCCAGTGTACCAAGCCGTGCCTGCTTGCCCAGTGTCTCAGCCTGCTTGTCACTCGCACCTGTCCAGGTGTCCTGTTCCCGAGTGGGATCAGCAGCCACAGCCAGACACCACCCTGGAGTGGCACCCGGCAGCTACCTGCCGCACAAGCCTGACCTCACCATCAGAGGCTCCAGTGAAGACCAAGGTAGCTGTCGCAGTCATGCCCCTTCCAGGGTAGTCTGGTCTGTGGCACAGTGGGGCCACAACCCCCGGCTCGCGCCATTCAGCCAAGGCGCGAGCGTGACAGGCCGCAGGCACACCAAGATAGGAAGAAAGTTTCATTCAGACCCACTCCCTCCTGGCGATCCCACTCTTCACAGGGCAGACCATCCAGATCCAGATCTGGACGGTAAACTTCAGCATGACTATCCTCTGACTCCCGAGGGTCCCTTCCAATTGGGAGGTCGACTCTTGTTCTTCAAGGATGTCTGGCTGGCCTCAGTAGAGGACACCTCGGTCAGGGAGGTCGTATCATCAGGATACAAGATAGAGTTCGTCTCTCTTCCACGGGATCGTGTTTTCAAATCCCATCCTCCAAAAGATCCAGCCTTGATCCCGGGGTTCTTTACGGCCATCGCCTCTCTCCTCAGTTCCGGGGTGATTGTGCCCGTTCCCGAATCGGAGCGGTTCACAGGGTTTTATTCAAACCTATTCGTGGTGCCGAAAAAAGACGGGACGGTTCGACCCATCTTGGATCTCAAGTGGCTCAACAAGAGAGTCCGTCTTCGCCGCTTCTGGATGGAGTCGGTTCGTTCGGTAATCGCTTCCATGGAGGAGCAGGAATTCATGTGTTCAATAGACATCCAAGATGCCTATCTACATGTTCCCATTTTCTCCGGACATCAGAAGTTCCTGCGTTTTGCGGTTCGCCAGGAACATTACCCGTTCGTTGCGCTGCCCTTAGGTCTCGCCACCGCTCCCAGAGTCTTCACGAAGATCATGGCTGCGTTGATGGCCTTGTTGAGGATCAGAGGTCTCGTTCTTTTTCCGTACCTCGACGATATTCTGATCAAAGCTCCCTCTTTTCACCAGGTGCGCCTAAGTTTGAAGATCGTCCTAGACACTCTTTCCAATTTTGGGTGGATCGTCAACAGGAAAAAGTCTTGTCTGGTTCCTTCTCAACGCCTTGTGTTTCTGGGCCTACTGTTCGACACTCGTCGGTCAAGGGTCTTTCTCCCACGAGAGAAGATTCTCTCCCTGCAGCAGGATGTACGATCGCTGCAGACCACACGATATCCGTCCCTCCGAACAACCATGAGGGTCCTGGGAAAGATGGTGGTGGCGATAGAGGCAGTTCCCTTTGCCCAATTTCACGCCAGACCTCTCCAACGCGCCATTCTGTCGCGGAGGAACAGGTCTGCTCTGTCCCTGGATCGCCCTGTTCGTCTTTCATGCCGGATCAAGCGGTCTCTCAACTGATGGTTGACGTCACCTCTCATCCTCTTGGGGCGGTCTTTTCTTCCCATTCACTGGCAGATTGTAACAACGGATGCCAGCCTCCTCGGATGGGGGGCAGTGTTCCGCAATCACACTGTTCAGGGTCGTTGGTCGACTCGGGAATCAGCCCTGCCGATCAACGTCCTAGAGATACGAGCAATTTATCTGGCTCTCGTCCACTGGGAGAGGCTCCTCAGGGGCCTGCCTATCCGCATTCAGACAGACAATGCCACAGCGGCATATGTCAACCACCAAGGAGGAACACGGAGTGCCTCAGCCCTGGCAGAAGTGTCCAAGATCCTTCAGTGGGCAGAGATTTCGGTACCGACAATCTCCGCGGTACACATTACCGGCGTGGACAACTGGGCCGCCGATTTTCTCAGCCGCGAGGGTCTCGCGGCAGGAGAGTGGTCCCTACATCCGGAGGTGTTTCTTCAGCTTTGCCGTCGTTGGGGGACCCCGGATGTAGATCTGCTAGCCTCTCACCTCAACAGGAAAGTCCCACAGTTTGTATCCAGGGCTCGAGATCCTCTCGCAGTGGGCGCCGACGCTCTGGCCATTCCTTGGTCGCAGTTCGAGCTCCCCTACCTGTTCCCTCCCCTGCCCCTTCTTCCCAAGCTGTTGAAGAAGATCAAAGCAGAAGGAATTCCAGTCATTCTCATCGCCCCAAATTGGCCCAGAAGGTCTTGGTTCGCGGACATTGGCAACCTTCTCGCGGACGCCCCCTGGAAGCTTCCAGACAGGGCAGATCTGCTGTCTCAAGGTCCGATTTGCCACCCCAATTCTCGGCCGCTCAATTTAACGGCGTGGCTGTTGAGACCGAGGTTTTGAAACGAGCAGGATTCTCCGGTCGAGTAATTCATACCATGATCCGAGCCAGGAAGCCATCGTCTTCCAAGATTTACTACCGTACTTGGGAGGCCTATTTCACTTGGTGTGAGGCCAATAACATCGCGCCCATGTGCTTTTTGCTCCCTTCCGTTCTGGCGTTTCTTCAGGCAGGGCTGGATGTGGGGCTTGCTCTCAGTTCCTTGAAGGGTCAAGTTTCGGCGCTGTCCATTTTGTTTCAGAAGACGTTGGCCTCCCGCCCTCAGGTCAAAACCTTTCTTCAGGGCGTGGCTCACACGGCTCCTCCGTACCAAGCGCCCGTGGATCCATGGGATCTTAATTTGGTTCTTGAGGTTCTGCAAGGTTCTCCTTTTGAACCTCTCAGGGATGTTTCCCTTTCTCTCCTTTCTTGGAAGGTAGCTTTCCTGGTGGCCATCACTTCCATCCGGCGCGTGTCGGAATTAGCGGCTCTTTCTTGCCGCTCTCCTTACTTGGTACTTCACCAGGACAAGGTAGTTCTACGGCCTCTGCCCTCTTTTCTTCCGAAGGTGGTGTCCTCCTTTCACCTCAATGAGGATATTGTTCTGCCGTCCTTCTGTCCAAGTCCTACTCACCCTCGGGAGCGGTCCCTGAACAAGCTGGATCTGGTCAGGGCGATGAGAATCTATCTGTCTAGGACGACTTCCTTGCGGAAGACAGACTCTCTTTTCATCATTCCAGATGGGGCGCAGAAAGGTCACCCGGCCTCCAAGGCTACTATTGCTCGCTGGATCAGATCGGCAATTTTGGAGGCCTACCGGGTTAAGCATCGAGTGGCGCCTCCGGGGATCAGAGCGCACTCTACCCGGGCAGTGGGTGCTTCCTGGGCGGTACGACACAGAGCCTCCACGCTGCAGCTTTGCAAAGCTGCAACCTGGTCATCGGTTCACACGTTTGTGAAATTCTACAAGGTCCACACCTACGCTTCGGCGGATGCCAGCCTAGGTAGGAGGATTCTGCAGGGAGGGGTGGTGAGTCCACTGGCCTGATGGAAGTTTGTTTCCCACCCCAGGGACTGCTTTGGGACGTCCCATGGTCTCTGTGTCCCCCAATAAGGCGAACGAGAAAACAAATCTGTTTCTCGGAGCCTTTATTGGGGGACACAGCACCCTCCCATGTTCTACAACTCCTGTTCTTACTTTGGTTGATTGGTTACAGTTGAGTTGTTTGTTCTGTTCTCAATCTGTTCTGTTACTTCTCCTACTGCTTTCTCACTAACGGAGGAAATTCCCTGCCGGTCGGTGGGGTGTACACTGCGGAGGAGGAGCTAACCTTTTTTTGCATAGTGTCAGCCTCCTAGTGGCAGCAGCATACACCCATGGTCTCTGTGTCCCCCAATGAAGGCTCAGAGAAACAGATTTTACGGTAAGCAACCCAAAAATCCTGTTTTTTTTCGACAAAAATGATCTTTTTACCCCCAATTGTTATTTTCCCAAGAGCAACAGGACCCCAATAGTTATTGTGCAATTCGTCTTGAGTACGATACATGGGGGTAAACCACTATTTGGGCGCATGGCAGAGCTCGGAAGGGAAGCAGGGCCATTTGACCTTTTTGGCTGGAATTGAGATCGGACGCCATGTCGCGTTTGGAAAGCCCCTGATGTGCCAAAACAGTGGAAACTCTAACCCTAGCCCTAATGGGAAAATGGAAATATTTTTATTTTTTATTTTATTATTTTTCCCTAAGTAAGGGGGTGATAACGGGGGGTTTGATTTACTATTTATGGCAGGTTTTTATGTTTGGCGACTGTCGCATGCTAAAAGATGCTTTTTATTGTAAAAACAGTTTTTGCATCACCACATATTGAGAGCTATAATTTTTCCATATTTTGACCCACAGAGTCATGAGTTGACGTTTTTATTGGTACCATTTTCGGGCTTGTGACATTTTTTGATCGCTTTTTATTCCGATTTGTGGGACGCAGAATGAACAAAAACCAGCGTTTCATGAATTTCTTTTGGGGGGTGCGTTTACACTGTTCTGCGTGCGGAAAATTGATAAAAAAAGTTTTATTCTTCGTGTCAGTACGGTTATAGCGATTCCTCATTTATGTCTTTTTTTATGTTTTGGCGCTTTTATGCACTGAAAACAATTTTATATAAAAAATAATTATTCTGTGAGCTATAACTTTTTTTATTTTTTCGCTGATGATGCTGTATGGTGGCTCGTTTTTTGCGGGACAAGATGACGTTTTCAGCGGTACCATGGATATTTATATCCGTCTTTTTGATCGCGCGTTATTTCACTTTTTGTTCGGCAGTATGATGATAAAGCATTATTTTTTGCTTCGTTTTTTATTTTTTAAGAGGTTCAATAAAGGGGTTAATTAGTGGGACAGTTTTATAGGGCGGATCGTTACGGATGCAGCGATACCAAATATGTGTACTTTTATTTAAAAAATGAATTTATTAGTGAATATATATATATTTTAAATTTATTTAGCGATTTTTTTTTTTTTTTATAAATTATTTTTACACTTTTTTTTTAAACTTTATTACATTGTCCCAGTGGGGACATAACTGTCATGTGACAGATCGCTGATCTGTCACATCACAGATCGCTGTGAGAGATCAGCGATCTGTCACAGGCAGTGCTGCAGGCTTCCTCATGCTGGCGCTTTGCAGCCATGAGGAAGCCGCCTCCCTGCAGGCCCCCGAAGGTCCCCGCCACCATTTTGGATTTCAGGGACCTGCAGGGAAGGAGACCCCCGCAGCAGTGCTGCACATCGCGCTGCTGTGGGGGTCTCAGGGAAGCACGGAGGGAGCCTCCTTGCCGATGCTTCCCTAAACCCCCCGGTACACTGCGATCGTGTTTGATCGCAGTGTGCCAGGAGTTAACGTGTCGGGGGCGGTCCGTGACTGCCCCTGACACATAGTGTCGGGTGTCAGCAGTGATAATCAGCTGACACCCGGCCACGATCAGCTGCATTCCCCCCGTGAGCGCAGCTGATCGTGCTAGACGTACTATTCCGTCCTTGGGACTTAGGTCCCAGGTCACATGGACGGAATAGTACATCTAATGTAGGAAAGGTGTTAATATCGGCTTTTTCTGGAGTTTTTCCAGTAATATGGGAAAGCCTAAGGCCAGAAATAAACCCCATAAAATCACTGTACATGGAGACTTTGGGATCAGATCATTTCTGTCCGCGTTGATTGTGGAAACTAAAAATCTTTTCTAAAAGCCTCAAACTTCTGTGTGTGACTCAGAGCTGAGATCTAACGTGATAGAAGATTCCAGTGCGGGGAAGACAGGAAACCTTCATATAGACGGCCGGTGGGGATGGAGGCAGTGACCGACTCTGGCCAAATCTGTCTCTAGAGCCGTAGTAGAAGATGAAGATGTCGTCCTCATCATGAAGGAGTTATTTCTCATGTCGCGTGTAATGAATCTCTCCTGCAGTATTGCTAATGCCGATTCCAGTGTCGGTAATGAGACGAGAATTAGCGTTATGGAAGATGAGTCTATGAGGAACGTGTTCAGCTGCCGACTCCGAGGAGGAAACTGCTTGTTGTCTGTGGCCTAAATATATAGGTTTTATTAGCAGATGTCAGGGAAGAAAACTAAACCCTGTAAAATAATAAATCTCCTCATATGTTTCCCTTATTATCTCCAGTAATTGAATTATTACACAGGATTCTTATGATGTTACATCGGATCATCTTCTTCTCATTCAGGTCTCTACAATATCGGATCCTCTCAGTGAAGATCTTCTACAAAAGAAAATTTTCCTGATTTCCCCATCAAGGATGGATATGGACAGAGACAAGATGGCGGAGAGGATATTACACCTCGCCCTAGAGATCCTCTTCCATCTCACTGGAGAGGTGAGAGATTCTGATGACGTCACATTACATCATTCTTATCTATGGGAGTAACAGATGGACAGAACTGGAGAGGTGAGGACTCTGGAAATGTCTGTAGTGAGATTTATTAATGTGTCTCTCCATAACCAGGATTACACAGTGGTGAGGAAGACCTCTAGTGATCACTGTCAGGACCCTGTGTCTGAGGGATGGGGAAGACCCCTGAGCCCAATCACGCGGCCTCCACCTCACCCCCTGACCCATGAGGACATCAATGACCAGAAGATCCTAGAACTCCTCTACAAGATGATTGAGCTGCTGACTGGAGAGGTGACACTGCTGGGAATGCTGGGACATTACACAGTAACACTATGAAGGGATCGGGGGATGACGGTATCATTGTATGTGTCAGGTTCCTATAAGGTGTCAGGATGTCGCTGTCTATTTCTCCATGGAGGAGTGGGGGTATTTAGAAGGACACAGAGATCTGTACAAGAATGTCATAATGGAGGTTCCCCAGCACCTCACATCTCCAGGTAATAGACAGGACTAAATACACATGGCCTATAATTATCTGTATGTAGAGAATGAATTCAGTCCCTGTATGTGTTTCCTCCAGATCTATCCAGTAAGAGGACAACACCAGAAAGATGTCCTCGTCCTCTTCTTCCACAGGACTGTAAGCAAGAAGATCCCAGTGCTCCTCAGGATCATCAGGTAGATGGAGAGAAGGTGTCAGGAGATCTCCCCTATGATGTGTAGACGGCTGTGAAGGTCTTGTGCTCAGTCTTGTTTTATCCACCAGTATTATATGTTTTATACTTGTGTAATGAGAACGGTGGAGATGGCAGGATTAGAGCTGATCATAGATGGGACTTCTCCATCTGTCGGTGACTTTTACAATATTTGTTTCAGGGTGAAGATCTGACCCATATTAATACTACAGAGACATATGTGAGAGATGATGAGTGGTGTAAAGAGGAAATTCCCACATGTGACTACCCAGGTGAGTAGTAACCACTGAATGCAGAGAAGTCACAGATTCCTCTCAGTCACCCGCTGTGGCTGCTTTATCGGTGGTGTAGTCCGGCCGTATTACCATGATCACCATTTTGCCTCTAGACCACCACATTCTCCGCCATCCAAAACTGTTCAAATGACATAGATTGGGAAACTGAAACCTGCGTATCTCAGAAAGGAAACCAATTTCTGTCAGTGTCCAAGGATAATTATCTGTCACCACTTGTGCAGGGCCCAACTAGAGGGACGGCCCTTCTGGACTTAATTTTAAGCAACAGGCCAGATAGAATAACAGACGTACGAGTCGATGGATGTGATGAACAGCGGTAGTTATCCCACCGCTGCCACCAATATGTGACGAACAGCCCACCGTTGGGCAGAGATGCAGGAACTGGTCTTTGATCATCAGGTCCCGTAGCTGCTCAAAGGATTCAACCGACAGTCCATGGATCCACTGGTCAAAGTGGGTCCTGAGTCCTTGCACTACATCACTGTAGCTATCATGTGGGCCACGTTGGAGGTGTCGGAACTTCTTTCGGTATACCTCAGGTGTCAGCCGATATTTGGCGATCAGCGCCTCCTTTATGGCGCGATAGTCATCATCATGCGCTTGCGGAAGAGAATCAAACGCCCCCAGAGCTTTGCCTTTTAGCCCTGGGGTCTAGTACCTGGCCCATTGGTCTTCGGGCAGTCGGTACTGTCTGCAGGCTTTCTCAAAGGCTCGCAGAAACGTGTCCAAGTCCCCGTCCTTTTCCATCATGGGAAAATGCTCTGGCCGGGGTTTGGGAGTCTGGACGCTGCTGGGCTCACCGCTTCGGGCTGTGGGGGTATGCCCCCCTTGTCGGAGCATCTCCAGCTCATGGGCTCTCTGAGCCTCAGCTTGGCGCTCAGCTCTCTCCGCCTCTCGCTCGGCTCTCTCAGCCTGGGCCTGGCGCTCGGCTTGGGCCTCCTGCCGATATTGCTGGATCAGCCTCCCCCGTGCCTCACTGTCTTCGGCAGGGAGTGCGTCCAAGGCCTCTTGCAGGTAGGGGTCCAGCGTGCTCTGATTGAATGTGGGGCCAGTGCTCATGAGTGGAGCCTCTGCTGCAGCCCCATTGCCACTTGGGCCAACGTCTGCGCCCGCTGGATTCTGGTCGTTGTCCAGCTGCACTAGACCCGCGATCATTTGATCTTTGGTTCCGCCTGCGGCGTCTATGCCTCAGTACGGCATAACCCAGTAAGGGTGTCCTTTTTCTGCTGCTGATACCACTCCACTCTCATCTGCGCCATGGTTGCCAAATAAAAGATAGAAAAGAAAAACGAAGAAACGGGAGGGGATACTTGCAAGTACACACTAATGTCTCAGGACTAGTAACCACTGAGTCTGTTCTCCAAAACCTATGATGCAGGATTCCCGCAGGAACCGTGTAGGTTTTTAGTGAGAGGAATGATTGCTCAAACCAAATCACTAATGCTCTAGGATTATCCCACCGCTCTGCCACCAATATGTGATGAACAGCGGTAGTTATCCCACCGCTGCCACCAATATGTGACGAACAGCCCACCGCTGCTCGTCCGATACGGCGACTGACGGGGGTCCCGCTACCACCAAAACGCGACGGACAGCGGACCCTGTGTCACCACTATGTCACAGTCCCACCACTGACGGGGGTGTATCAGCGGACAGAGGGACGAGACACACTGCCGGCACACGGCTATCACAGGCACAGTGGGGGGGCTTATCTTAGTTATCCCACCACTGGCACCATGTGACCAAAAATATCCAGCAAGCTAATCTCGGTCTACAATTTGCCGCAGGGGAGTATTTTGGGTGCCCCACCACTGCTATCAATCTTCTAAGTACTGCGGGGATTTATGTACATCCCACTTCCTCAGTTCCACTTCGGAACTCGCAGCTCTCCGGCACCCCCCTTACCCTCAGGTCAGTCAGGGAACTGCACCTAGGATAATTGGTCGCCGGACGGGCTGCCTGTTGTGAACCGGCAATTAGGCTTCTGCAGTAAGGGAATTATCAATGCTGTGGCCGCAGCCCCTCATTCAGCAATATAAGACCCTTCTGTACTGCCAGCAAGCCGCAATAGCCGTACACAACGCGCTGCCACCAGTCACAGTTACTTAATTCACAGTGTTAAATTAAGAGGGTCCGTGGCAAACCCCTTGAATTAGTAGCGATTATCTATCAAAGGCGTATAGTTCGATTCTTAGAGCATGGAGGCAGACTAAATATCAAATCATTTATTTTCCGAAAGAGGACAGTGATTACAGATAAGTTGCTAAAAAGATGAGACATTAATTATGTACAGTTACAAATATAAAATAAAAGATGGATGAACATAGAAAGTACACTCACGGTTGTTCATGGCTCTTTAGGCAAAACCATGCGGCGGAGAAAGAAGGCGGAGCCACCATCTCCACTCATCTGGAGTTCTTGTCAGCATGAGGATTGGAGCCCTCCTCTGCTGGTTTTGCCAAGGGAATGCCTTATAGACTCTGCGATGTCACATCGCAGAGAGGTGCATTCTGGGTTAATCCCACCTCTCTCATCCAAGTTATAATTTGGCTACAAAACTTAGATTAGCTATAACTTTATGGGAGAAGCTGGTATGGACTCATCAGTGGTATCATGTTTCCCAGCGTAATGAGCCCATCAAGAAAACATCAAACATCTATGCGATATGACCGTCCATTTGGGAGCAAATCATATCTCAGGGTCTGGACATGTTAGAACTGCGGAAGTGACACTGTAGCGGAGCTGGGACCGCTCAGATTACCAAAAGATGATTTTCATATCTCTACTTTGTACGGTTTTCGCAGGGCAGGCTCTTAAAGGTTTACATCTAACCTTGATTTCAGACAAAGACCCTTTTCCCGCACTTTTTTTTTTTTTCTTTCAGTTGAGGCTGAGAGAAGCCAAATGGTGTGACAGGAAGTGTCCTGGTTTATAGCACTTGGGGGGAAGGGAAACTACTACAGTGTACCATGTAACTCAGAAGGGGAAGAGAGGGGGCTGCAGCCCCACTGCCAGGCTGGCAGTTTTCAATGTCATAGAATGCCGGATTTTTCTGGAAAGTTCCAACCGAAAACATCATATCTTGATAAACAAGAGGAATGCAGGAGCTCATTTAAATCGAAATATATATTTATTAATACAATACAAATATTAAAAACAGACAATTAGACAATGCATTACAAAAGACACCAAAAATTGGAACGTGTGCCCATGGTATTAATGGAAAAATCCACTAAATACAGATGACATTATAAAAGTGACCAGTATCTCAAAATATACAGTATTAAATGTCACTCCTCCAAAACATATATAGGATGGCAATAAGTGAATCAGCAAAACCTGCTCAAAAGCACCCCCTCAATAATATCTAATTTAACTCCTAATGTGCCATAACGGAATAATTCCAAAGAGTTAAAGTAAGGGGAGGAAACAAGGTGCTTACCCGAAAATGCAGCCCCCATATAGTAAACGGCCCAAGAGTATATCTTAATTATATATCATTAATGTTATATGTATATAAATAGGGACCAGTGCTTAAGCAGGACCTGTCCCAGACCGTGATGCGGTCCTCTCACCAACTGCTCCTGAATCCTATCTTCCCCGCTCTTTGGTGCAGACTAAACTCCACCCACCTCCCAGCACTCTTCGTGTTCCAAGCAGGGAGCCACCAAAGGTGCTTTGCTACACTACTATGTTGTGTGGGATGCAGGTGTTGGAGTGTGGTCAGGTGTCTCCACCTTACCTGGATGGTGGGGTACCACACCTCAGGAGGAGGTGCAGTACCTCTGTGGCGACTGAACCCTCAGGGGCGCCACATATTTACTCTAGAAAAGAGAAGACTTAGGCGAGACCTAATACATATGTACAAGTATATCAGAGGGCAATACAGAGATCTCTCCAATGAACTGTTTGTACCAAGGACTGTGACAAGAACAAGGGGGCATTCTCTTCGTTTGGAGGAAAGACAATTTCTGCACCAGCATAGAAGAGGGTTCTTCACGGTAAGAGCAGTGAGGCTCTGGAATTCTCTTCCTGAGGAAGTGGTGATGGCCAACTCACTGAATGAATGTAAGAAAGGAATGGATGATTTTCTTGTGAGTAACAGTATAGAAGGTTACGAATAACAGAATATTATAGGTAGATGGTTGACCCAGCTTAGGGGAAGGAATTTTTTTCCCTATGGAGAAAATTGGCTTCTACTCTGTGGGGTTTTTGCCTTCCCCAGGATCAACAATGCAGAACAGCTGCACTAAAAATAGGCTGAACTAGATGGACATAAGGTCTTCCTTCAGCCTTCAAAACTATGTTACTAGCTTACTTTGGGCATTGAAAGCCCTTTTCTATTGAACTTACAACGTGGAGGTTCCACTTGGTATTAGAAGATGCTGACCGTTACCTGCCCAGATCTGTAACTATAAAGCCAAATGACAGCGTATGTAGAATGTGCTGAGAATATAGAAAATCACTTGAAGAAAGGTATTATGCTGGGCCTGTAACAGAAAGCGGAGGGTGATGATGCTGTTGGCTTCCTAGATCCCTGAGATCTTATCGGATGACTCTTCTCTCCCTTCTGTACTGCTGAATGTCTCATGGTCCCTAGAAGACCAGGTCCAGTCTTTCTGGCCAAACTTCCCTTTTATGATTGATATAAAGAAAATTCTCCAAAGAAGCATTTTTAGTCCATTACTGTAAGTACAAGAATTGTGCCTCATGTAGTCTCAATCAGCGGAGATGACTCCCACTAAATTGGAAAGAAACAAGAGAATGCTGGAGTCCAGATCTAAAGCAGTGCAAAATTTTATTGACAAACAACAGGCACATATAGAGTAACAGAACAATCATGATAGGATAATACAAAGGCAATAAATGAAGGCCCGGAGCCCACTGAGACAGACAAATCAGCAACAAATAAATTTGTTATCATGTGAAAAGCACTCAGGCCCTTTGTAAGGGAAATGGATTAGTGCAGGTAAAAAGTGCTGGGGAGTCTGCACTGAAAAGAGTTAATCCACAGAAGTCTATGGCACTAGACCCTGGCAGTATGAATCTCTAGTGCTGTGGCAATGAGTGTGACCCCCACTGATATCTAATTCGCTGTGGACAATATAATCTGAAAATGCAGCATATCATAAGGGGGGCAGTAAGACATCACCACCGGACCAGTGTCCCCGCAGTAGCGAGTGCAGTACAATCCAGGCAGAAAACGACCAGCACTGTGTATTATATCTATTGCACAGATACCCAAACGAAGGGGAAGAGAAATATCATTGTATGGACATACCCATCATGTCCTGGTGCAAAGAGAGCGCTGATCTGTGCACCCCAACACGTGTTTCGCGGTGAAAATACCGCTTCCTCGGGGGGCATATAATATTGTGGCTATTGTGAGGTTAGAAAAAAAATTACATCCAGCAAAATGTCACCAGCGGCCCCTGTCCAGTAGCCTCTATCTCTTACTTATAGATGCTACTGTGCAGGCGCCGTTGGTGACATTTTGCTGGATGTAATTTTTTTCTAAGCCTCACAATAGCCACAATATTATAGGCATTATCACCAATAATATCAATGCTATTATATGCATTATGTAATAATGGGGCAGGTCACTGAGGGATCAGCGACCTGTCATAAGCCAATACAGGTGAATATGTAATCAGAGCACCACATAAAGCCCTGCCCACAGCCCCACCCACAGCTCCGCCCCAGAGCACGAGAATCTCATTAACTGAAAACTACAAATACAGATTACACAACAACCACAAGACGGATTTCATCACCAGGTATCATTGTAATCAGTATAACGGTGCTGACCTGACAGTGTCTGTAGGTTACTGAGCGCAATCCGGCTGACTGGTTCCCTTTAAGACATCTCAGCTCTGCACTATTATACACAGTTCTCTATAAATGTGTAATATTTCTCCATGAAACTCATCTGACAGAAAATATTGGACCTTACGATCGTTTAGATTGTGACATCACCGAGCCCCATACTCTAATTACCCCAGAGAGGTTTCACCACTAGCTGCTCATTTATTACTGATGGAGACTGTGGAGTTTGATCATTTCAGTAGATGTTATTGTCTATAGTCACAGTGTTTGATTACAGTAGTGTCCAAAATCCTCTGATTTAACCTCTTCCTGCAGCCAGTTTTGTGTTCTTAATCAGGCCCCATTATTAATATCTGACGTGTGTCACTTTATGTGGTGGTAAATTATTCACAAAGGATAATAGAAAACAAATGGATCTTACAAATTATTTCCCAGCTTCACACTATACCCTACATACGGTTGTACACTACTGTCTGGGCACATGGCAGTGTTCAGAAGGGAAGGAGCGCCATTTAGCGTTTTGAATGCAGATCTAGCTGGAATAGTTTGCAGACACAATGTATTGGGAGCACTGTTTATGGTCACCTGGCAGCTCAAAAGATGTCCACCATGAACATGCTTGGCTCTATCTTCTCTACTCTCCATATCCCAAGGATTGCCTTGCTCATCGCCCTATAACACCCTCACATGGATCTGGACTTGCACTGGGACCCCTAGGCTTGGACCATGGTGTTACCTGCTATTCTGTGGAGTTAGATGGCAAGAAGAATAGTCAGGTAGCTGGGTCAGAACCAGAAGGACAGAATACAGGATCAGAAGACACAAGAGTAGTCAGTAAATGGACCACGGTCACAGCAGGAAACAAATACACAAGCCGCAAGCTGAGCACAGAGGACTGAACCAGAGGAGAACAGCGCTGTATTAGTGGACACATCGCGATTTAACATGTCCCTTTTGTCACATTATTTTCAGGGTATCATCATTTCTGTCCAGGCCTATTTAATGTGTGGAAGCCTGGTTGAAAGCAATGTCTGACTTTCATTTATTAATTTTCATAGATTTTTTATTTATTGTTACTTTTGTCAGATTCAAGTTATTTCTGTCACCATTGTGGGTTTTTCTGTCATCAAATGAAGGGTAACATCAATTTAGACCACGTGTGTAGGAGGAGTGAATATTTTGACTCCACAGCAACTTTCCAGAAATTAACACGCAGTGGATGTTGGAGAGTGAAAATTACACATTTGCCATTTTATTACCCAGCACATAGTGCCCAGATTGTGCTCCAGGAGACACCGCAAATTAAGTGGATTCTTCTCACTATAATATTGCTAAATACAGGGATCCTAAATGTTGTTTGCGCACACTGCAAGACTCCGAAGGGAGAGCGGATTTTGCTGGATTGGTTTATAGAAACCTTGTTGCTTTTCAACAGCATTTGAGCCACTAATAGTGCGGGAACCTCTGTTTTTCCACTGACAGATGATGGACCTGAGTGGGGACTTGTTTTTTGTGAGATGAGAATTAGTATTATTTTCGCCTACATAACATTGATTGGTTTCTTTTTATTTGATATTTGGGAGGCAGAATGAACCAACAGTTGAACACCGCACACTACTGATCATCCAACAAGGTTTTCTATTAGACTGTGAACAGTCTTTGTCTTGGTAAAAATTAAAGTTTTTTTACATAGCTTGCCATTTTTATGGACAGTTTAAATAGAAATGTTCAAAAATATAAAACTCAAGGATATTTTATTAATAAAAAATAATTGTTTTCTATCTTAGCAGATGACTGTACCAGGAGATCAGAGGGACAGCTGACATCTTCAATTTTTAAATCTGATGATCTTGAGATCCTACAAGACACAACTGAAGTGATTGTTATTACTCCAGATATATCATCATCCATTCACAGAAAAGATCTGTCATCTGATCCTATGAAACAGGTCCCATCTTCTGATTCTTTACTGACTACTAAGGAAAATCAAAGACACAAAAGAGGCAATAAAAAACAAACTGCTCCTAAAGTAAAGAAGTCATTTTCATGTTCAGAATGTGGGAAATGTTTTAATGAGAAATCATATTTTGTTAGACACCAAAGAGCTCACACAAGGGAGAAGCCCTTTTCCTGTTCAGAATGTGGGAAATGTTTTAACTGGAAATCAGAATTTGCTACTCACCAGAGAACTCACACAGGGGAGAAGCCTTTTTCCTGTTCAGAATGTGGGAAATGTTTTAACAATAAATCAGATTGTGTTAAGCACCAGAGAATCCACACAGGCGAGAAGCCTTTTTCATGTTCAGAATGTGGAAAATGTTTTAACAATAAATCAGATTGTGTTAAGCATCAGAGAACTCACACAGGGGAGAAGCCTTTTTCCTGTTCAGAATGTGGGAAATGTTTTGCACATAAATCACATTTTGTTACCCACCAAAGAACTCACACAGGGGAGAAGCCTTTTTCCTGTTCAGAATGTGGGAAATGCTTTAACCAGAAATCACATTTTGTTACTCACCATAGAACTCACACAGGAGAGAAGCCTTTTTCTTGTTCAGAATGTGGGAAATGTTTTAGCGAGAAATCATATTTGGTTAAACATAATAGAACTCACACAGGGGAGAAGCCTTTTTCCTGTTCAGAATGTGGGAAATGTTTTGCACATAAATCACATTTTGTTACCCACAAGAGAACTCACACAGGGGAAAAGCCTTTTTCCTGTTCAGCATGTGGGAAATGTTTTGCACATAAATCACATTTTGTTATCCACAAGAGAACTCACACAGGGGAGAAGCCTTTTTCCTGTTCAGCATGTGGGAAATGTTTTACACAGAAATCATATATTGTTAATCACCAGAGAACTCACACAGGGGAGAAGCCTTTTTCCTGTTCAGAATGTGGGAAATGTTTTAAACAGAAATCAGTGCTTCTTACTCACCAGAGAACACACACAGGGGATAAGCCTTTTTCATGTTCAGAATGTGGGAAATGTTTTGCACTGAAAAAAAATGTTGTTACCCACCAGAGAACTCACACAGGGGAGAAGCCTTTTTCCTGTTCAGAATGTGGGAAATGTTTTGCATATAAATCAGATTGTGTTAGGCACCAGAGAACTCATACAGGGGAGAAGCCTTTTTCCTGTTTAGAATGTGGGAAACGTTTTGCATATAAATCAGATTGTGTTATCCACCAGAGAACCCACACACGGGAGAAGCCTTTTTCATGTTCAGAATGTGGAAAGTGTTTTAACCACAAAGGGAGTCTTGTTCCACACCAAATAAGTCACAGAGGGGAGAAACCTCTTAAATGTTAAATAAATCTTGATCACCATCAGAGATCCCACACAGGGGAGAAGCCTTTTTGCTGTTCATAATATGGGAAATATTTTAACCAGAAATGGAATCTAACTAATAATATTTATTTTTATATAGGGCTAACATATACCGCAGCCCTTTACAGTTTGCACACATTATCATCACTGTTCCCAATAGGGCTTACAATGTAAATTACCTATCTAGTCTTTGGAATGTGTGAGGAAACCCACGTAAACATGAGGAGAACATAAAAACTCCTTGCAGATGTTGTCCTTGGTGGGAGTTGAACCCAGGACTACAGCGCTGCAAGGCTGCAGTGCTAACCACTGAGCCATCTCACCATAGAACTCACACAGGGGAGAAGTCTTTTTGCTGTTTAGAATGTGTGAAATATTTTAACCGGAAAGCGCTTCTTGTTAGACATCAGAGCAGTCAAACATGAAAGAAGCCTTTTTCATTTTCTTAATGTGGGAAATATTTTACTTGGAAATCAGCTGTTAATAAACATCAGAAACGTCACATAGGGGAGAAGCCTTTTTCTATTTTCATAGTGTTGGAATAGTTTTAACCAAAATTGAATCTTCTTAAATGGGTTGTCTCTTGTCATTCCTCATGTTTGCTGACAAAAGGATAAAACTAAACTTTATTAATTCCAAATGTAAAACTATACCCATAATTCACCCCCTGAAAGTTAATCAGTAGGTGACTAATAGAAAAAAACATATACCACACATCTCAGTATATAGGGTGAGGTGACATACACACTCACTCTCCAAGCCTCTTATTTCTACGTGTTTCATTGTGATCACCAAAGGCGTCATCAGGTGACTATTTAATATTGATCTATATTCAAGCGAGACTAGACAAAAAAAACTTAAACTCATGTATCATGTTATCCAAAACAGAAAACTAGCCACATATAGGCAGATCCCAGACTTCAAACTATATACTTCATATAGTTTTTACATCACGAGGGACACGGATCTATCATTCTACAGGAAACAACCTAGGGGTTTTCAGCCTCGGTTGGAAGAATACAGATCTGCTCCATTGACCATCGCTGAACCATGGATATGTTTGGAGAAGCCAGGTTATGATCCTCGGATCAACTGGCCTTTTACCTTGTATGGACTGTATGGATTGTCATCTTCCTACACTTGTCGTTACCTCCTCTCTGTGCGTGCCACAGGTGGGGTAGCGACCCTGGGAGCGAATCAGCGGAAGGGTGAGACTCTGTAATGTGCACTCTGTTGGGTATTTTGCTGGGACTGTTCTATGTGTTATCTGCCTGTTTTGTGGTTCAATAAAGCATTGCCACACTGTTTTACCCTCACTGTGTGTTGTCTGAGTAGCGTTATGCCCATATTAAAGGGACAGCCGGCATTTGGTGGGACAATTCCTGTTCCATGTGTTTTCGGCCACAGAACCGGGGCGCCCGCTGACCACCCCATGTTTCCACAGGCATGCTTCAATAGTCTCAACGGGAGGCTAGAAGCTGCTATAACCCGATCAGCTCTGCTACATACAGGCAATGATCACTTCACCTGCATGTAGCAGAGTTGCTCACTTGCTATGAGCGCCGACCACTGGGCAGTGCTCATAGGATCCGGCAGTGACAGCCATACAGGTCTGCTGGAGACCTCTGGTTGTCATGCCAACCCATCAGTGACCCGCGCTCACATGACAGGGTCACCAATGTGCGGGACTTCTGGCCCATCATGTGCGAGAAAAGATGTAGGCTCAGCGCCGGGGCCCACATCAAAAGGAGGGAGTCCGATATCAGCGTACATTTACACCTGATGTCAGAAAGGGGTTAAAGGGGATTGTTTATACAGAGACAGAAGTGGTAATTAATCATGTGTACATACAAATAATTACAAAAATACACAGCTTCTAATGTTAAATAGTATAGAGTTACCACAAGAAAATACAATTTGTGTAAATCAAGTGTAGATATTAGTGTTGAGCATTCCGATACCGCAAGTATCGGGTATCGGCCGATATTAGCTGTATCGGAATTCCGATACTTAGTTCCGATACTTTTTTCATATCGAATACCGGAATCGGAAGTTCCCATAATGCTAGGAGCCCGCTCGATTTGATTCAGCCAATGGGAATCCTCCGAAGTGTGGGCACATCCTGTTAGGCATGTAGGCATGTTAACTACTGGCATGGCTGTGATTGGCTGCTGAAATGATGTCATGATGCACTATAAAAACCGTTGCAGCCGCCATTTCTGGTCACTCTGCTGTGAATTCAGTTAGGGACAGGCTGCTGTTGAAGACTGTGAGGGACAGTTAGAAATAGCGATCATCCAAAATATCTATTGCTCTACCCAGGCTACATAATCCACCACTGTAGCATTTTTTTAGCCCAGCAGCGCTTTTTTAATAGCTGTCTGCAAGGGCTGTGTGAGTGCAGACCCACGCTGTGTAGTGTGTCCTGCAGGCACGTCTGCTTGTAGGCCGGCCAGCGTGTGTCTCTGCCTCATACACATTTTTCTTTTATTGCTGCTTTTTTTTCTCCTGTATAGTGTGCTTCCATACGTATCCATATACGTTGGCTGCAAACACTAAAGGAGTGGACAGCGGATCCTGGGAACAGCGTTTCCGGTCCAGTTGGCAGTCTGCAGCACATGGTTGATTTCATGCTGCAGTGCTTGTTAAATGACCGCCGCATCGCCAACATTCTCCACACGGCTGATTATTGGGTGTACACCCTCCTAGATCCTCGCTACCGGGGCAACTTACAAAGCCTCATACCACAGTTGAACCGGGAGCGAAAAATGCGGGAGTACCAAGAAACACTTGTGCAGGCCATCATGTTCTCCATTCCCCCCGCAAGTGTTGCTGGTAGTGCTTTTCAAAGCAGCCATGTGGGTAGAGGCAGTGGAGGAAGCTCTGCACAAAGAGGTAGCAGAGGCAGTGCCGCAGGACAAGGCAAGGCCAGTATGGCCCAAATGTGGAAAAGTTTTGTGGGACCGCCACAAACGGCTACACCATCACAGACGGCTCCAGTCAGCAGGAGGCAACGTTTCCGTCAGATGGTGACAGACTACTTGTCTTGCCCTGTTAGTGTTCTCCCAGACGGCTCTTCCCCGTTTAAGTATTGGGTCTCTAACCTGGATACATGGCCAGAGCTTAGCCAGTATGCATTGGAGGTGCTGGCTTGCCCTGCTGCCAGTGTATTATCGGAACCTGTCTTTAGTGCTGCAGGTGGTGTGGTAACAGACCGTCGCACGTGACTATCCGCCGATAATGTTGACCGGCTTACTTTCCTGAAAATGAACAAGGCCTGGATCTCACCTGAATTTGCCAGTCCTCTTCCAGAATAAATAATTGGCTGGCAACAGGATCCAGGTCTCCTGTTGTGTTCATGTTTCTATGACCTGAACTTTATTTCCTGGGCTACAGCAATGCCCGTTGTTGCTCAGAAGTGCTGTCCACACAGACAAAACACTCGCTCATGTGTAAGTGGGGTTCGGTAACGTCAGCTGATCCCCTGCTGTGTGTACGGCAAAGTGTCCTGCTCCCTCCACAGTCAAACAACCTCAGATTTACACCTGGCTCCAAGTAGGCCTCGGCCTACTACCTGATTTTCCCTGGGCTCCGACACCACCAGTTGGTGCTCAGAAGTGCTGTCCGCACAGACAAAACACTCGCTCATGTGTAAGTGGGGTTCGGTAATGTCAGCTGATCCCCTGCTGTGTGTACGGCAAACTCTCCTGCTGCCTACAACTTCTGACTACCTCTGATTTAATATGTTCTCTGATTTGCCCTCTGTCTCCACTCTGTTTTGAGTATTTCCTCCGGCCTACAACACCGCCTGTTTCTGCTCTCAAGTGCCGTCTGCACAATCCACACTTGTTCCTGTGTTACCTGGGTCCTGTAACATCTGCTCATCTCCAGAGGTGAGCACGGCAATGTCTCCTGCCTTGTCTACATTCCCACTACTTGTAGTGGAAATGTGGACAGAGCAGGAGACATTGCTTGACTCACCTCTAGGGAGAAGCTGCTGTTACAGAACCCCAGTAACACAGGAACAAGTGTGGGTTGTGCAGACGGCATTTCAGAGCAGCAACTGGCGTGGTTGGAAGCCAGAGGAAATACTCGAAACAGAATGAAGACAGAGGCCTAATTGGAGCACGTTGACAGTTAGTAGTAGTCTAGAAACAATCGCAAACTGCCACCAAGTAGGCCTCGGCCTACTACCTGATTTTCCCTGGGCTCGACACCACCAGTTGGTGCTCAGAAGTGCTGTTCGCACAGACAAAACACTCGCTCATGTGTAAGTGGGGTTCGGTAACGTCAGCTGATCCCCTGCTGTGTGTACGGCAAACTCTCCTGCTCCCTCCGCAGTCTAACAACCTCAGATTTACACCTGGCTCCAAGTAGGCCTCGGCCTACTACCTGATTTTCCCTGGGCTCCGACACCGCCAGTTGGTGCTCAGAAGTGCTGTCCGCACAGACAAAACACTCGCTCATGTGTAAGTGGGGTTCGGTAACGTCAGCTGATCCCCTGCTGTGTGTATGGCAAAGTGTCCTGCTCCCTCCACAGTCTAACAACCTCAGATTTACACCTGGCTCCAAGTAGGCCTCGGCCTACTACCTGATTTTCCCTCGGCTCCGACACCGCCAGTTGGTGCTCAGAAGTGCTGTCCGCACAGACAAAACACTCGCTCATGTGTAAGTGGGGGTCAGTAACGTCAGCTGATCCCCTGCTGTGTGTATGGCAAAGTGTCCTGCTCCCTCCACAGTCAAACAACCTCAGATTTACACCTGGCTCCAAGTAGGCCTCGGCCTACTACCTGATTTTCCCTGGGCTCCGACACCGCCAGTTGGTGCTCAGAAGTGCTGTCCGCACAGACAAAACACTCGCTCATGTGTAAGTGGGGTTCGGTAACGTCAGCTGATCCCCTGCTGTGTGTACGGCAAAGTGTCCTGCTCCCTCCACAGTCAAACAACCTCAGATTTACACCTGGCTCCAAGTAGGCCTCGGCTTGCACCCTGATTGTCTCTGGCTTCCAACAACGCTAGTTGGTGCTCGGAAGTGCTGTCCACACAGAAAAACACACTTGTTCATGTGAAAGTGGGGGTCAGTAACGTCAGTTGATCCCCTGCTGTGTGGAGGGCAAAGTGTCCTGCTCCCTCCAAAGTCAAAATACCTCAGCTTTACACCTGGCTCCTAGTAGGCCTCGGCCTGCACCCTGATTGTCCCTGGCTTCCAACAACGCTAGTTGGTGCTCGGAAGTGCTGTCCACACAGAAAAACACACTTGTTCATGTGAAAGTGGGGGTCAGTAACGTCAGCTGATCCCCTGCTGTGTGGAGGGCAAAGTGTCCTGCTCCCTCCAAAGTCAAAATACCTCAGCTTTACACCTGGCTCCTAGTAGGCCTCGGCCTGCACCCTGATTGTCCCTGGGCTCCAACAACGCTAGTTGGTGCTCGGAAGTGCTGTCCACACAGAAAAACACACTTGTTCATGTGAAAGTGGGGTTCGGTAACGTCAGCTGATCCCCTGCTGTGTGGAGGGCAAACTGCTGCTTCCTCCAAATTCAAACAACGTCTTATCTTAAACTGCCTCCAAGTAGGCCTCAGCCTACAAAATGACTATCCCTGGGCTCCAACATCGTCAGTTGTTGCTCGGAAGTGCTGTCCACACAGAAATAAACACTCGTTCATGTGAAAGTGGGGGTCAGTAACGTCAGCTGATCCCCTGCTGTGTGGAGGGCAAAGTGCTGCTGCCTCCAAATTGTAACTACTTCAGATTTAAACACTCTCTGATTTGGCCTCTGTCTCCACTCTGTCTCTAGTATTTCCCCTGACCTCCAACACCACCAGTTCCTGCTCACAGTTGCCGTCCACGCATTCCACATGTGTTCCTGTGTTACTGGGGTTCTGTAACGTCAGCAGATCCCCCAATATGTGTCCGCCACTGTCTCCTGCGCTGTCCACCTTCCCACTGCAAGCGGTGGGAATGTGGACAGAGCAGGAGACAGTGGCAGACACTCATCAGGGGATCTGCTGACATTACAGAACCCCAGTAACCCAGGAACACGTGTGGATTGGGCAGACGGCTACTGTACGCATAAACTGGCGGTGTTGGTGGTCACGTGAAATCCTGGAAACAGAGTGGAGACAGATGCCTAATTGGAGCACGTTGACAGTCTGTTGTAGCCTACAAACAAGCTAAAACTGCCACCAAGTAGGCCTTGGCCTACACCATGATTGTCCCTGGGCTCCAACAACGCCAGTTGGTGCTCGGAAGTGATGTCCACACAGAAAAAAACACTCGTTCATGTGAAAGTGGGGTTCGGTAACGTCAGCTGATCCCCTGCTGTGTGGAGGGCAAACTGCTGCTTCCTCCAAATTCAAACAACGTCTTATCTTAAACTGCCTCCAAGTAGGCCTCAGCCTACAAAATGACTATCCCTGGGCTCCAACATCATCAGTTGTTGCTCGGAAGTGCTGTTCACACAGAAATAAACACTCGTTCATGTGAAAGTGGGGTTCGGTAACGTCAGCTGATCCCCTGCTGTGTGGAGGGCAAACTGCTGCTTCCAACAAATTTAAACAACGTCTTATCTTAAACTGCCTCCAAGTAGGCCTCAGCCTACAAAATGACTATCCCTGGGCTCCAACATCGTCAGTTGTTGCTCGGAAGTGCTGTCCACACAGAAATAAACACTCGTTCATGTGAAAGTGGGGGTCAGTAACGTCAGCTGATCCCCTGCTGTGTGGAGGGCAAAGTGCTGCTGCCTCCAAATTGTAACTACTTCAGATTTAAACACTCTCTGATTTGGCCTCTGTCTCCACTCTGTCTCTAGTATTTCCCCTGACCTCCAACACCTCCAGTTCCTGCTCACAGTTGCCGTCCACGCATTCCACACGTGTTCCTGTGTTACTGGGGTTCTGTTAAGTCAGCAGATCCCCCAATATGTGTCCGCCACTGTCTCCTGCGCTGTCCACCTTCCCACTGCAAGCGGTGGGAATGTGGACAGAGCAGGAGACAGTGGCAGACACTCATCAGGGGATCTGCTGACATTACAGAACCCCAGTAACCCAGGAACACGTGTGGATTGGGCAGACGGCTACTGTACGCATAAACTGGCGGTGTTGGTGGTCACGTGAAATCCTGGAAACAGAGTGGAGACAGATGCCTAATTGGAGCACGTTGACAGTCTGTTGTAGCCTACAAACAAGCTAAAACTGCCACCAAGTAGGCCTCGGCCTACACCATGATTGTCCCTGGGCTCCAACAACGCCAGTTGGTGCTCGGCAGTGTCTTTGGCACGGGTACTCCCTGTTGCCCAGCCTGTTTTCAGCACGCCTGCTGTTTCCGAGTAGTGTCAAGGTCACTATGCCACCAATCCGTTGACCTGTCGCCTTGCGGCCAGGTTAGCCGACTCTACGGTGCCTGCAGTTTAGGTGACTCCTATGTGGGCTGCGGGAACTGGCACTGAAGGCTGGATCCGTAGTGCCAATGGGACATGGACCCCCTGTAGGACTGTGGGTTTTGGTAACTGCGGCCGGCTTGCGGCCTGGCTACTTTGCTTTGAATGGGTACCTTCTGCTACCCACCCGGGTTCCAGCACTGTCTGCTGGTTCTCGCCAGAGCCTTTGGCCTAGGTGCCTCCATCTCGGTATCCGAAGTCCAGCACCGTCAGCTGGTCCTTGGTAGTGCTTTTTAGCACAGGTACCTCCTGCCTAGTAACCGTGGTCCAGCACTGTCAGTTGGTCCTCGGTAGTGCCATTGGCTCTTGTTCCTTCTGCTACCCATCCGGGTGCCAGCACTGTCTGCTGGTTCTCGCCACAGCCTTTGGCCTAGGTGCCTCCATCTCGGTATCCGAAGTCCAGCACCGTCAGCTGGTCCTTGGTAGTGCTTTCTAGCACAGGTACCTCCTGCCTAGTAACCGTGGTCCAGCACCGTCAGCTGTTCCTCGGTAGTGCCATTTGCTCTTGTAGCTTTTGCTACCCATCTGGGTTCCAGCACCGTCAGCTGGTTCTCGGCAGTGTTTTTGGCACGGGTACTCCCTGTTGCCCAGCCTGTTTTCAGCACGCCTGCTGTTTCCGGGCAGTGTCAAGGTCACTATGCCACCAATCCGTTGTCCTGTCGTCTTGCGGCCGGGTTAGCCGACTCTACGGTGCCTGCAGTTTAGGTGACTCCTATGTGGGCTGCGGGAACTGGCACTGAAGGCTGGATCCGTAGTGCCAATGAGACATGGACCCCCTGTAGGACTGTGGGTTTCGGTAACTGCGGCCGGCTTGCGGCCTGGCTACTTTGCTTTGAATGGGTACCTTCTGCTACCCACCCGGGTTCCAGCACTGTCTGCTGGTTCTCGCCAGAGCCTTTGGCCTAGGTGCCTCCATCTCGGTATCTGAGGTCCAGCACCGTCTGTTGGTCCTTGGTAGTGCTTTTTAGCACAGGTACTTTCTGCTTAGTAACCGTGGTCCAGCACCGTCACTTGGTCCTCTGTAGTGCCATTGGCTCTTATTCCTTCTGCTACCCATCCGGGTGCCAGCACTGTCTGCTGGTTCTCACCACAGCCTTTGGCCTAGGTGCCTCCATCTCGGTATCCGAGGTCCAGCACCGTCAGCTGGTCCTTGGTAGTGCTTTTTAGCACAGGTACCTTCTGCTTAGTAACCATGGTCCAGCACCGTCAGTTGGTCCTCGGTAGTGCCATTGGCTCTTGTTCCTTCTGCTGCCACTACGGGTTCCAGTACTGTCAGCTGGTTCTCGCCAGTTTCTCAGCCTTCTTGTACCTTCTGCTACATTTCCAAGATCAAGCTTTTTGAAATTGTCTTTGGTAATCCTTATTGATCTCCATGACGACGACCCTGATGACGACGACCCTGAAGACCACACCAAAGAAGACCAGAAATATGACCCTAAATAATATGACCAAGAGGACAAAGAACATGAAGACAACCACCAAGATACAGAACAAAAGACAGAAGAACAAGAAGCAGAAGAAGCAAAAGCAGAAGAACAGAAAGCAGAAGAACATTAACCCCTTCCTGACATCCGACGTACTATCCCGTCCACGGTACCCGGGCCCGTATGACCGTGGACGGGATAGTACGTCTACGGCGATCAGCGGCGCCTACGTGGTGAGCGCCGCTGATCGCGGCCGGGTGTCAGCTGATTATCACAGCTGACACCTGGCACTATGTGTCAGGGGCGGTCACGGACCGCCCCCGACACGTTAACCCCTTGCACACCGCGATCAAACATGATCGCGGTGTACCGGGAGTTAAAGGGAAGCATCGGCAGGGAGGGGGCTCCCTCCATGCTTCCCTGAGCCCCCCACGGCAGCGCAATGTGCAGCGCTGCTGCGGGGGGCTCCTATCCTCCAGGCCCCCGAATCCAAGATGGCGACGGGGGCCTTCGGGGACCTGAGGAAGCTGGCTTCCTCAGTGCCTGCAAAGCGCAGGCAAGAGGAAGTCTGCTTCAATGCCTGTGACAGATTGCTGATCTGTCACAGTGATCTGTGATGTGACAGATCAGCGATCTGTCACAGGACAGTGATGTCCCACCTGGGACTATGTAATAAAGTAAAAAAAAAATTAAAAAAAAATGTAAAAATAAATTTAAAAAAATCGCCAAATAAATTAGTAAAAAAAAAAAAAAAATATTCCCCAATAAATTCATTTTTTGAAATTAATAAAAAATAAAACAATAAAAGTACACATATTAGGTATCGCCGCGTCCGTAATGACCCGTCCTATAAAACTGTCCCATTAGTTAACCCTTTTAGCGAACCCCTTAAAAAATAAAAATAAAAAACGAAGCAAAAAATAATGATTTATTATCATACCGCCAAACAAAAAGTGTAATATCGCGCGATCAAAAAGACGCATATAAATATCCATGGTACCGCTGAAAACGTCATCTTGTCCCGCAAAAAACGAGCTGCCACACAGCATCATCAGCGAAAAAATAAAAAAGTTATAGCTCACAGAATAAAGCGATGCAAAAATAATTATTTTTTATATAAAATAGTTTTCATTGCATAAAACCGACAAAAACATAAAAAAACGACCTAAATGAGGTATCGCTGTAACCGTACTGACCCGAAGATTAAAAGCGCTTTATCAATTTTACCGCACGCGGAACGGTGTAAACGCACCCCCCCAAAAGAAATTCATGAAACGCTGGTTTTTGTTCATTCTGCGTCCCAAAAATAGGAATAAAAAGCGATCAAAAAATGTCACGTGCCCGAAAATGGTACCAATAAAAACGTCAACTCGTCCCGCAAAAAATAAGACCTCACATGACTCAGTGGGTCAAAATACGGAAAAATTATAGCTCTCAAAATGTGGTGATGCAAAAACTATTTTACAATAAAAAGCGTCTTTTAGCGTGTGACAGCCGCCAAACATAAAAACCGCCATAAATAGTAAATCAAAACCCCGTTATCACCTCCTTAGTTAGGGAAAAATAATAAAACTAAAAAAAAAAGTATCTATCTCCATTTTCCCGTTAGGGTAAGGCTGTGTGCACACGCTGCGGATTAGGTGCGGATTCATCCGCGCGGATTTTGTAAAATCCGCAGGTGAAACCGCAGGTCAAAAGACCTGCGGTTTTACCTGCGGATTGCTCTGCGGTTTTGTCCTGCGGTTTTTCATCTCCTCATTAGAGGAGATGGCAAACCGCAGGAGAATCCGCAGAAAGAATTGACATGTCAATTCTTTCTGCGGATTGAAAACCGCAGATAATCCGCGCGGAAAATTCCGCACCGTCTGCACTGCGGTTTTTGATTCCCATAGGGAATCATGGTACTGGGGTCCGCAGCAGCCAAAACCGCTGCGGAACTGCAGCAAAATCCGCAGCGTGTGCACACAGCCTTAGGGTTAGGGCTAGGGTTAGGGCTAGGGTTAGGGCTAGGGTTAGAGCTAGGGTTAGGGTTAGAGCTAGGGTTAGGGCTAGGGTTAGGGCTAGGGCTAGGGTTAGGGCTAGGGTTAGGGCTCAGATTAGGGTTAGGGGTGTGTTGGGGTTAGGGTTGGAGTTATAATTGGGGGTTTCCACTGTTTGGGCACATCAGGGGCTCTCCAAATGCAACATGGCGTCTGATCTCAATTCCAGCCAATTCTGAGTTGAAAAAGTCAAATGGTGCTCCTTCCCTTCCAAGCTCTGCCATGCGCCCAGTATTTTACCCCCACATGTAGGGTATCAGCCTACTCAGGACAAATTGCAAAACAATTTTTGGGGTCCAATTTCTCCTGTTACCCTTAGGAAAATAAAAAATTGGGGGCAAAAATATCATTTTTGTGGAAAAAAATGATTTTTTTATTTTCACGTCCGAGTGTTATAAACTTCTGTGAAGCACTTGGGGGTTCAAAGTGCTCACCACACATCTAGATAAGTTCCGTGGGGGGTCTAGTGTCCAAAATGGGGTCACTTGTGGGGAGTTTCAATAGTTTAGGTACATCAGGGGCTCTTCAAACGCACATGACACCCGCAGACCATTCCATCAAAGTCTGCATTCCAAAACGTCACTGCTTCCCTTCCGAGCCCCGACGTGTGTCCATACAGTAGTTTTCTCCCACATATGGGGTGTCAGCGTACTCAAGCCAAATTGGACAACAACTTTTGGGGTCCAATTTCTCCTGTTACCCTTGGGAAAATGAAAAAATTGGGGACTAATTGATCATGTTTCTGGAAAAAATACCATTTTTTTATTTTCATGCCCTGGCATTATAAACGTCTGTGAAGCCCTTGGGGGTTCAAAGTGCTCACCTCACATCTAGATAAGTTCCTTAGTGGGTCTAGTTTTCAAAATGGGGTCATTTGTGGGGGGTTTCCACTGTTTAGGTACATTAGGGGCTCTCCAAAGGCAACATGACACTCGCAGACCATTCCATCAAAGTCTGCATACCAAAACGTCACTACTTCCCTTCCGAACCCCGACGTGTGCCCATACAGTAGTTTTCACCCACATATGGGGAATCAGCATACTCAGGACAAATTGGACAACAACTTTTGGGGTCCAATTTCTCCTGGTACCCTTGGGAAAATAAAAAAATGGTGACTAAAAGATCATGTTTGTGGAAAAAATACAAATTTTTTATTTTCACGCCCGGGCGTTATAAACTTCTGTGAAGCACTGGGGGGTTCAAAGTGCTCACCACACATCTAGATAAGTTCCTTGGGGGGTCTAGTTTACAAAATGGTGTCATTTGTGGGGGGTTTCCACTGTTTAGGTACATTAGGGGCTCTCCAAAGGCAACATGACACCCGCAGACCATTCCATCAAAGTCTGCATTCCAAAACGTCATTACTTCCCTTCCGAGCTCCGACGTGTGCCCATACAGTAGTTTTCTCCCACATATGGGGTATCAGCATACTCAGGACAAATTGGACAACAACTTTTGGGGTCCAATTTCTCCTGGTACCCTTTGGAAAATAAAAAAATGGTGACTAAAAGATCATGTTTGTGGAAAAAATACAAATTATTTATTTTCACGCCCGGGCATTATAAACTTCTGTGAAGCACTGGGGGGGTCAAAGTGCTCACCACACATCTAGATAAGTTCTTAGGGGGTCTAGTTTCCAAAATGGTGTCATTTGTGGGGGGGGTTTCCACTGTTTTGGTACATCAGGAGTTTTCCAAACGCGACATGGTGTCCGATCTCAATTCCAGCCAAAAACGTCAAATGGCGCTGCTTCCCTTCCGAGCTCTGCCATGCGCCCAAATAGTGGTTTACCCCCACATGTTGGGTATCAGCGTACTCAGAACAAATTGCACAATAACTTTTATGGTCCTGTTACCCTTGGAAAAATAAGAATTGAGGGTGAAAAGATCATTTTTGTGGAAAAAATATGATTTTTTAATTGTATGGCTTTATGTTATAAACTTCTGTGAAGCCCATGGGGGTTCAAAGTTCTCACCACACATCTAGATAAGTTCCTTAGGGGGTCTAGTTTCCAAAATGGTGTCATTTGTGGGGGATTTCCACTGTTTTGGTACATCAGGGGTTTTCCAAACGCGACATGGTGTCCGATCTCAATTCCAGCCAAAAACGTCAAATGGCGCTGCTTCCCTTAAGAGCTCTGCCATGCGCCCAAATAGTGGTTTACCCCCACATGTGGGGTATCAGCGTACTCAGGACAAATTGCACAATAACTTTTAGGGTCCTGTTACCCTTGGAAAAATAAGAATTGAGGGTGAAAAGATCATTTTTGTGGAAAATATATGATTTTTTAATTGTATGGCTGTATGTTATAAACTTCTGTGAAGCCCATGGGGATTCAAAGTTCTCACCACACATCTAGATAAGTTCCTTAGGGGGTCTAGTTTCCAAAATGGTGTCATTTGTGGGGGGTTTCCACTGTTTTGGTACATCAGGAGTTTTCCAAACGCGACATGGTGTCCGATCTCAATTCCAGCCAAAAACGTCAAATGGCATTGCTTCCCTTCCGAGCTCTGCCATGCGCCCAAATAGTGGTTTACCCCCACATGTGGGGTATCAGCGTACTCAGGACAAATTGCACAATAACTTTTAGGGTCCTGTTACCCTTGGGAAAATAAAAATTGGGGTGAAAAGATCATTTTTGTGGAAAAAATATGATTTTTTAATTGTACCGCTGTACGTTATAAACTTCTGTAAAGCCCTTGTGGGTTCAAAGTTCTCACCACATATCTAGATAAGTTCCTTGGGGGGTCTAGTTTCCAAAATGGGGTCACTTGTAGGGGGTTTCCACTGTTTAGGTACATCAGGGACTCTCCAAACGTGACATGGCGTCCGATCTGAATTCCAGCCAATTTTGCATTGAAAAGTCAAACGGCGCTCCTTCCATTCTGAGCTCTGCCATGCGCCGAAACAGTCGTTCCCCCCCACAAATCAGGTATCAGCGTACTCAGGACAAATTGCACAATAACTTTTGCAGTCCAATTTCTCCTGTTACCCTTGGTAAAATAAAAAAAATTGAACCTGAAGTATTTTTTTTGTGAAAAAAAGTTAGATGTTCATTTCTTTTTAAATATTCAAAAAAATTCCTGTGACGCACCTAATGGGTTAATAAACTTCTTGAATGTGGTTTTGAGCACCTTAAGGGGTTCAGTTTTTAGAATGGTGTCACTTTTGGGTATTTTCTATCATATAGACCCCTCAAAGTGGCTTCAAATGTGATGTGGTCCTAAAAATAAAATGGTGTTGTAAAAATGAGAAATCGCTGGTCAACTTTTAACCCTTATAACTTCCTAACAAAAAAAAATTTTGGTTGCAAAATTGTGCTGATGTAAAGTAAACATGTGGGAAATGTTACTTATCAAGTTTTTTGTGTGCCGTATCTCTGTGATTTAAGGGCATAAAAATTCAAAGTTGGAAAATTGCGAAATTTTCAAAATTTTTGCCAAATTTCCAATTTTTTCACAAATAAACGCAAGTTATTTGAATGAAATTTTACCACTAACATTATGTACAATATGTCACGAGAAAACAATGTCAGAATCACCGGGATCCATGGAAGCGTTCCAGAGTTATGACCTCATAAAGGTACAATGGTCAGAATTGTAAAAATTGGCCCGGTCATGAACGTGCAAACCACCCTTGGGGGTGAAGGGGTTAAGCATAAGACTAAAAATCAGCATAGAAGATATCAAAATTATAAGCAGAAGAAGACTAAGCAGTAAATGGGGGTGAGTCCGTTCCTCCTCGTGGTGCCCCTGGAAAATGCCTGCTGCTGCAGGCCAAACTGAACGCGGACAAATCCTGTTGTAAATCTTTTGTGACAGGCAGAACGTAAGGTGTAATCTTATAACTTTTATAGATAAGTACTACAGGAATGCCTGTCACCATAAGAAAATGAAGAAAAAGAAGAATAGGAAGAAGATGAAGAAATAGCATATGAAAATTAATAATAGCTGAATAAGAAGAATATGAAGAATGGAAAAAAAAATAATGGGAAGAAGGTGAAGAAGAAGAAGATGAATAAGGTGAAGAAAAAGTTGATAAAAAAAATGCTACTGCTGCGGATCATGAAGGAGAAAGTGTGGGAGAAGTACAAAAGAAGGTGAAGAGCATGGAAGTTGTGAAACATACATATCTGACAAAATATAAAAAAGTTAACATAGTCAATATCTTTTTAACTCCGAACGTCTTGAAAAAAAAAATTGGAATTAATGCTATGCCATGTGATTTGAATAAACCACTATGCTTTTAATGTCTCCTCCACCTCCCACAATACATTCTACATGATTCTTATTTGTTTTCAATTATGTAGAATTAGCCAACAAGGAAATAAAGGGCTTTTTTTAATTCCGATACCGGAAGTCCCATTGACTTGAATGGGACTTCCGGTATCGGAATCGGCGATACCCGATATTTTTTTCGTATCGGGCGATACCATCCGATACGATATTTTTGGGTAACGAACGGTATCGCTCAACACTAGTAGATATAAAAATTCAGGCAAATGTCAAATGTTCAAAAACACAGCAAAGAGGCAGAGATGCTTACCTGCCCAGGCCTCCAAGCAAATGCACTGTCAGGGTGAGTGGGCCCATATAGTTAGGATGGGGGCAACACAGGTACAAGAATACCGATGAGACAACCGCTCACAACCTACCAATGTGTGGAGGGGCGGTAGCTTGGTATATTAATGCACAATGAAGACTTGTATGCGGCGCTGTTCACACAATGGGAATGCACATCATCCAGGCCAACAGCCTATTAGTTACGCCCATACTATTAGATCAGGCGGGCTGCCCAGTGCTATCCAAATGCATCCCATGTGAACAGACACCACAGTTTACAAGACTGAATGGGCCCAACTGCACCCTGAAAAATAAAGTGCAAACAACACATATAAAAAATATGAGAGGTATTAGTAAATATTTTGGCCAAATAACGTAAGCAAGTAACCCACGTCATGCGTTGGCCTAAAAAAGTGTCAAAGGACTCACAGAAATTGCTTTTTCTACTTCACCACTGCTGCTGCTGCTAATGTTTTGGCGTTGAAGAATTGACGGTCCGGAGGTTGGAAGTCTACAGCTGCGATGTGAACGGTGTGATTCACTGGTGCCTTGGGGAAAAGCTCTCTTAAGGTTGTGTAAAAGCGTGTTTCAATACTCCAGCATTCACTGTTCCCTTTCTAGGGCAGGAATCATCTGGCAAAATTTGGTTTTATAACGTGGATCTAATAAAGTGGCAACCCAGTAGTCAGCATTATTCCTAATCATAACTATACGGGGATCATGTTGCAGATAGTACTGCAAGAAGGCGCTCATATGTAGGGCTCTACCATGAGGTCCAAGCCCATGCTGTGTTGGTGGCTGGGTAACAATGAGGCTCGTTTCCTCCATCCCATCCCGCCAACCACGAACAACAGAGAGGGGAGGATTATCCTCTTCATCTGACAGTTGCTCGCCCATCACCTCTTCCTCCTCCATTTGTTCCTCAGATCTTGCACTTTAGATAACAGCTTGTCTGTTATCACCAACCCCCCTCGATCACAGTAATCCACCCTCCCTTGGCACCCACCTGTGTGGCAACAGTCTTGAACTTAGAGACAATATTATCCCTTCTACATCCTCTGCTTCCTCCTTTTCTCCTCTTCATCTAGGACCACCATCTCTTCCCGCAGGCTATTCAAAGTCTTCTCCAGCATATAGATGACCGGACTAGTGATGCTGATGATGGCAGCATCAGTGGTAACCATCTCAGTAGATATTTCAAAACAGTGCAGAAGGGTGCAGAGGTCCTTAATCTGTGTGCACCCTGTAAATGTGACATGCGCCATGTCCGTACTGCGCTGGCCCAGGCTATACGACATGACATACTGCATCAGGGCTTGTTGCTGCTGCCACAGTCACTGCAACATGTACAGAGTGGAATTCCACCGTTTATCAATGCAAGTCGATGAGGAGAGGGATACGAAAGGCAGAAATGAGCACACAGCTTACGTACTTTCTGGAGCAGCTCATCCAGGCCAAAATAGTGGCTGAGAGAACACTTTACCACCCGGATGAGGACATGAGCCATGAAAGGCACGTGTGTGGGCTTGCCTTGCCGTAGGGCTGCCACCAGGTTTGCACCGTTATCGGGCTTGGCCTTCCCTGCATGCAGGTTCAGCGGAGACAGCCATTGATCAAACTGAGCCTGGAGAACTGTCCACAACTCTTCAGCTGTATGACTGCGATCTCCAAGACATATGGAATATGGAATGGAATACAAGACTAGAAGGATATAACTTATTTGCAAGAAACAGACTTGATAAATGAGGAGGTGTCACATGGTATGTTAGAAACGCGTATATCTGCACAGAGATTGAAGCTTCAGAGACTGGGAGTTCTGTGGAAACTGTTTGGGTAAGAATACAAGGACAGAACAGTGGAAAGGACACCATTGTAGGCATTTACTACAGGCCGCCTGCGCAAGCTGAAGCTATGGATGAACTCTTTATGCATCAAATGGTCAAGTTCTCCAAAACATATGACATAGTTGTCATGGGAGATTTCAACTATCCAGACATTTGTTGGGATTCTCTCTCAGGCAAAACTAACAGGTCAAGGAAATTCTTATCCTCTCTTGCTGACAACTTTATCTTCCAAAAGGTAGGGGAGAAAACAAGGGGAACTGGTACCTTGGATCTAATCCTTATAAACAGGGAGGAAATGGTTGAGGAGGTAAAAGTGGCTGGAACCCTAGGAAGTAGCGACCATGCTATTTTAGAATTTTGGATAACTAGAGGAGGAAGACCTGTGAAGACTCAGATGTCAAGGTTAGATTTCAGAAAGGCAGATTTAAAGGGATTCCGAAAGAGAATTGGAGGAATCCAATGGCTGTGTCACATCGCCGTCAGACATAGGGACTGCTGTTCCTGCCTCGGCCACTGGGAGGCACCGGACTGTCACGTTGCCGTCAGACTCGAGGACTGCTGTTCCAGTCTCGGCCACTGGGAGGCGCTGGACTGTCATGTCGGCATCAGACACAGGGACTGCTGTTCCTGCTTCAGCCACTGGGAGGCACCGGACTGTCACGTTGCCGTCAGACTCGAGGACTGCTGTTCCGGTCTCGGCCACTAGGAGGCACCGTGGTTCGCCCGTGGGTGGTGGTGACAGAGAAGGGGCTCCTACGCAGGCATCTGGTGGGCGGAGGCTCTGCTCCTGTCAGTCATGAAAGGATTGGTGCATCTCCATCTGGCCTGGTCCTGGGGGCGATCCAAATGACGTCATCAGACTGTGAGCCTGTGAGGGATAGCCTGATCTTTCAAATACCTTGGGGCCTGTCTTGCAGGCCGCCAGATATAGTCTTGGTTTCCCCAGTGTACTAGTGTGTTATTTGCTATTGCTGACTCTGACCTTAGCCTGGATTTTGACTCTGATACTGCCTGCTGATTTTGTACCTCTGTTGCCCTCCTGGTTTAAAACTCTGACCTTAGCCTGGATTTTGACTCTGCTACTGTCTGCAGATTTTATACCTCTGCCGCCCGCCTGGTTTAGACCTGGACTCCTGACTACTCCTTCGGTTCCATTAATTTATCCCTTTCTGGTGACCGTCCTGCTCTGGTCCACTGCTCTTATAGAGACAGCTACCTCCTGGGCTCTGCTGTAATTCCAGATCCCTGTATAGGGGTAAAGGGTCTCGGGTTTGCTCGGGGTGCTGTCTCAGTTGCAGTCCAGACTCGCACCAGACGGTTGTCACATTATATCTGGCCCAAAATCGTTTTTATATATCCAGCGTATATATAAAAGCATTATCTCTGAACTTTTTTTTTCCCTCTCCTGCCTCGCTGGCTGAGCTGATTCTTTGGCTAAAAGCACCTGTTACCTGCTTCATTCCACAGCATGGAGGAACACTCCCATTCTCCTACACAAGCATGCTGCAGTCTGGAGACTTCAGGGAAAACGCTGGATGTCAGAAGTCTTCACTCCCGGGACGTCAGCCCCTGGGCAGCTCTGGTCATGCCTGCCCAGGGGCCCAGGTACTGCTGGCAGATGCTGCTAAAGTTTTTTTTACCCATCTCTCTGTCATACCTTAAAAAGTCTCTGTGTTTGGAGGCTTATGTGGATAGTGGTTCTGAGGGAAACTTTGTGGATTTCATGGTGGCAAAGAAGCTTGGTGTACCACTGCTGAGGCTTAATGCCCCTATTAAAACCACTGCGATTAATGGCACATCTATTGTCCAGGGTGGAGTATAGTTTGTTGCTGCAGAAATTGCAATGTCAGTGGGGACACTACATACTGAACATGTGTCATTTTTTGTAATTGATAATTTATCAGCCGCAGTTATTTTGGGTATGCCATGGTTGCTTACACATAATCCGGTCATAGACTGGCACCTGGGTGATATTGTGCGTTGGAGCCCACATTGTCAGGACAACTGTATATCGCTATCGGTGAATCAAGTTGAAATCAAACCTCTCTTTGTACCGTACGTATTTAGAGATTATGGGGATGTTTTTTCCATAGTGGAATCAGAGAAATTACCCCCTCACAGAGAGTATGATTGCCCCATAGACTTGATACCAGATTCTCGGCTCCCAAAGGGGAGAATATTTAATCTCTCTGGTCCAGAGCGTCAGGCCATGAAAGACTACATAGCAGACAGTTTACATAAGGGGTTTATTAGACCGTCCACCTCACCTGTTGGAGCTGGGTTCTTTTTTGTGGAAAAGAAAGATGGTGGCCTCAGACCTTGCATTGATTACCGTGAGTTAAACGCAATCACTGTAAAAAAAACAGCATCCGCTTCCACTCATCCCTGATCTTTTTAATCAGCTGTTGGGAGCCCATTGGTTTACTAAGCTTGACCTCCGTGGAGCATATAATCTTGTCCGTATAAGAAAGGGAGATGAGTGGAAGACCGCATTTAACACACCCCTTGGCCACTTTGAGTACCACAAAATGCCGTTCGGGCTCAGTAACGCACCTGCTGTGTTTCAGAATTTTGTGAACGATATCTTCAGAGACATCTGTGGAGTATATGTAGTCATTTGTTTGGATGACATCCTGATCTACTCTGCTGACCTTATAATGCACGTCCAACATGTTTGTTCTGTTCTCCAGAGACTTAGAGAACATTCTCTATTCGCCAAACTAGAGAAATGCGTTTTTATGGCTGAGGAGGTACAGTTTCTGGGGTATATTGTCTCAGCTAAAGGGTTCGCATGGATCCTGCCAAGATCCAACTCATTAAGGAATGGGTACAACCCACGTCTCTTAAAGTGCTGCAGCGATTCTTAGGGTTCACCAACTATTATCACAAATTTATTAAAGGTTTTTCGGAGATCACTAAACAACTCACGGATTTGACCCGGAAAGGGGCGGATGTGGTTAATTGGAAGCCTGAGGCACTTCAGGCATTTTCTGTTTTAAAAGAATGTTTTGCTTCTAACCCGCTATTGATTCAGCCTGATCTAGACTGCCCCTTTGTTGTAGAGATTGATGCCTCTGAGGTTGGAGTAGGAGCAGTGCTATCGCAGGACTTGTCTTAACTCTATACTATTTAACATCAGAAGCTGTATTTTTGTAATTATTTGTACATATACATGATTGATTACTAATTCTGTCTCTGTAAAAACAATCCCCTTTCCGACATCGGGCGTAAATGTACTTCCTCCCTTTGATGTGGGCTACGGCGGTAAGCCCACATATTTTCCAGCACGTCAGCTGTTTTGAACAGCTGCCATTTGCCCCTAACAGCCTCTGACAGCGGCAGTTAATGCACACTTCCAGCAAGATTGCCGGAAATCCCGCCCATCGGTGACTCCATCACATGATCATGGGTCACCGATGGGTTGGCATGACAACCAGAGGTCTCTAGCAGACCTCTATGTTTGTCACTGCCGGAATGCTATAAGCACCGCCCGCTAGACAAAACCACATGGACCAGGGATCGTCCAGCCAAACTGCCCCTCTCCTTTTAACATGTTCAAAACACTACTCAGACAACACAGGGTGAGGGTTAAACAGTGTGGTCAATGCTTTATTGAACTACAAACCAGGCAGATAACACATAGAACAGTCCCAGCACAGTACACAAGATGGGGCACAATACAAACTCTCACGCTTCTACTGACCCGCCGGGATAATAGCTGCTGTGACATCAGACCTTCCAGGGTCACTACCCCAGCTGTGGAACACATACAGAGAGGAGGTAATGACAAGTGTTGGAAGATGACAGTCCATACAAGGTCAGTTGATCTGAGGATCACAACCTGGCTTCATCTTCCAGGGTCGACTACTCCACCTGTGGCACACACACAGAGGAGGTAATCCCAACCTGACTTCTCCAAACATGTCCATGGCTCAGCGATGGTCAATGGAGCATATCTGTATTCTTCCAACCAAGGCTGAAAACCCCTAGGTTGTTTCCTATAGAATGATAGATCCGTGTCCCTTGTGATGATGTTGTGGCTGCTGTCCTGTCTCTTTTACTTTGGATGTATAGATGTCTTGGCAGAATCTCTCTGGTTGTATCTCTCTCTCAGTCTGTCATGTCCGCCATGTTTGTCATGTCTGCCATGTCTGTTTTGTCTTAAGAACTCCTGGAGCGATGTGCATGTGCATATCTTGTCTGCTGTCCTGCATGTTCACTAGAGCAGTGTGCACACTCACCTCATGTCTGAGCTGCAGGATGCCTGCGTTTCTGCTCTGCCTTCTGTGATCTTCTCGTCTTGTCTAGGATTCCTGATCATGTGTTCCTGCCTGGATCCTGCACTGTCTGGTTCGGCAATCATCTCGTCATGTCTGGAACTCTGATCATGTGACCTGTCTAGGTTTCAGCACTGGATCTGCAGTCGTCTTGTCATGTCTGGAACTCTGATCATGTGACTGTGCTCTGTTATCCGTGGATCTGAACCCGGAAGTGCTCCCCTGGTCCTGACCTGGAAGAGGAGGTGCTATGCCCTATATCAGGCCGCCCCTTCCTATGCTCAGGGCCTGAGTATTGTGTGGTGTCCCTGCATGGCTGCTTGGTCTGTGGGGCGCTCCCTCTATTCTGTGCACTTGCACTCTGCCCTGTCTTGCGTCTCTGCACACGCTCTGTGCTCGTACTCCATCTCTTGTCCCGTGCCTTGTCTTATGTTTGTCTGTTGTGCCATGTTCATCTTTGTCCTGCTTGGACTTGTAGTCCTTCTGTTTCTCTGCCTTGCTTGTTTTCGCTATGCCTTCTTTTGTACCTTGCCTTGCTCTGCCTTGTTCCTCCCTATGGTCTTTGCTTGCTCTGCCTCGCTCTCTCCTATGGTGCTCTGTTGTGCTCCCTGGCACACGCACCCTTCCTCCTCTCTTTTCCATGTCTAGTCCCAAGGTTCTCCCTTGGCCCGGCTCTGGGCTTCGCCTACACTCCGCTGCTAGACTCTTTCCTATTATGCTCTCTTGCACATTTGTAGGCTAGTCCCAAGGTTCTCCCTTGGCCCGGCTCTGGGCTTCGGCTTACGCTCCGCTGCTAGCTCTGTTCTTGCTCTGATCTGCTTCCATTCCTGGTTCTGTACTCTGCCTAAGCCCTGCCTTGTTTCTCGTCTTGTCTTCCCTTGCTCTTTTTCTTCGTATGCTCTTTGCATGCACCTGGCCTTCCTAGCCTCCTGTTTGTGCCTCAGCCGTGCCCGCCCTAGCCGTGCCCGCCTGCTTGTGCCTCAGCCGTGCTTGTCGGTCAGTGACAGCTGTGTCACCTGCCATGCCTCAGCCGGGTTCGCTGGAGTCTTGCCCGTCTGTCAGTGCCGCAGCCCGATCAGCTAGCTAGTGCCCCAGCCGTGCCCTCTGTGCTCCCTTGCACTTCACGCTGTTTCCGCACTGTGCTCTGCGTGCTCTCTAAAGCACGCGCAGGCTCTCGCCTGCCCATGGCATACCTCCCCGTGCTTCTATAATAGTACGCACAGGTTTGGCCATGTACCCTGTCGTGCCCTCTTGCACGCACAGGTCCTAACCTGGTCCTTGAACCCTGTCCCTGGCGTGCCTCTCTGCACGCGCAGGCCTCTGCCTAGCCTGGACCCTGGCGTGCCCCTTTGCATGCTCAGGACTCTGTCTTGTACCTCGTGCCTTGGCGTGTCTCTACACACGCACTCTGTCTCGTACCTTGTGCCTTGGCGTGTCTCTACACACGCACTCTGTCTCGTGCCTTGGCGTGTCTCCACACACGCACCCTGTCTGGTTTTGTGAACCCTGGCGTGTCCCCTACACACGCACCTAGTCTTGAACCCTGGCGTGTCCCCTACACACGCACCTAGCCTTGAACCCTGGCGTGTCCCCTACACACGCATCTAGCCTCAGACCTCGGCGTGTTCCCTAACACGCATCATGCCTGGATATCTGTCGTGCCTCCTTGCCTGAAACCTGGTTTGCCTGCCAGATGCCGGGAACCTGCCGATCGCTGCCAGAGATCATGAGCTGGATGACTGCGGCCTGACGTCCGGAGCTGATGTCCGCAGCCTGATGCCTTGATGATGTCGATCGTTGCCAGCAGTCCGGAGTCCGATGCCATCGTGCCGTTACCTATGCCTAGGCATGCCACCTGGCACGTACCATGCTATGGACCTTGGCGTGCCCACGCACGCACCTTTCCGTGTTTGCTTTCTCACGTTTTTGCACTGTATGTGATCCTGAGTTATCCTAATGAAGATACCTTGCACCTACATCTTGTCTTGTCTTGCTTCCTGCTCGTCTTTGTAGTCAGACACTTGCACTTAGTGTCCCCTGAGCCGGCCGTCTGGTTCCAGCAGTCGTGGTGGCTCACCCCCTTGGTCTTGCCCCTGACACTCCCTGTATAGGGGGTGGATTCTCACAAGGTAAGCTCGTCCTTGGTGGGTGGGTGCCATGACCCAGAGGGTCCACTCAAAAAATGGGCTCAGAAGGAGCTGAGTCCGTCACACAGTCTCTTTATACAGAGGCATTTAACCTATTTTTAGACTTAACAAGTGTCTCTCATTCAGTATTTACATAAATGGTAAGAATGGAGATGAGATTATTATAGCATTATTGATTATTTAAACTATTTGCATAGTTTATCCCTTTCTGCTGTAAGCCCCCGTCACACACAGTGAGATCGCTAGTGAGATCGCTGTTGAGTCACAAGTTTTGTGACGCAACAACAATCTCATCAGCGATCTCGCTGTGTGTGACATGTATCAGCGACCGCCCCCCCCCGCCGGGTATCGCTGATCATGCTTGAATGTCCTGGACTTTTTTTGATCGTTGGTCTCCGGCTGGCCAGCATGCATCGCTGTGTGTGGCAGCGGGAGACCATCGATCAGTGAGCTGGAGCTGGTATCCAAGGTAGACAGCGGGTAACTAAGTGACGCGCGCGCTTGTTACCCGCATCGTCACTGGTCCTGATCGCTGGTGAGATCTGCCTGTTTGGCAGTTCACCAGCGATCATGTAGCGACACAACAGCGATCCTGACAAGGTCATATCATTGTCGGGATTGCTGGTGCGTCACTAAGTGTGACAGGGGCTTTAGAATTCAACAAACTGGCTCAGTAACACAAGGCATAATTAGCATATCAGCAAACATCACCAGTGATCAAGGATAAGCACGCAATAAAAGTCACTATTACCGGCTTACACAAACAAAAGTCTGTGTTCTTGACCAACTAGAAATCAAGACTTAAATTTAAAGCCAACATACAGATAACATTCTATTATTCTTCATTTTCTAAAAAATAGTCATCTGGTTAATTAAGATACAATGCTGTATGTTTTCACAATGCCAAAAGTAAAAAAAAAAAAAGTTTTTAAAAATATTAAAAAAAATAAAAGTTCTAATCACCCCCCTTTCACAATAAAACAATAAAAAAACAAACATACACATATTTGTTATAGACGCATTCAGAAATGCCCAATCAATATAAAAAATAATTAACCCGATCGCTAAATGGCGTAACGAGAAAAAATGTCAAAACACCAGAATTTACTTTTTTTGGTCGCCGCAACATTGCATTAAAATACAATAACGGATGGCCAAAAGATCGTATCTGTACCAAAATGGTCTCCATTAAAAACGTCAGCTCGGCACACAAAAATAAGCCTTCACCCAACCCAAGATCCTGAAAAATGGAGACGCGACGGGTATCGGAAAATGGCGCAATTCTTTTATACCTTACCTTATAAGGATGAGTTATTTTTACTGATACAGCGGGTATGGAAAGTATTCAGACCCCTTTAAAATTTTTAAATTGTTTCATTGCAGCCATTTGGTAAATTCAAATTCATACTATCTATTCCTGACACTGGAGTGGCTTATAAACTTCAGAAGCATATAGTTTGAGGTCTGGGATCTGCCAATATGTGGCTAGTTTTCTGACTGTTTCTGATAACAATACATGATTTTAGTTTTTTTTTGTTTAGTGTCACTTGAGTATATGCCAATATTAAATAGTCTCTTGATGAGTTGTCTTTGGTGAGAACGATGAAACCCGTAGAAATGAGAGGCTTGGAGAGTGAATGTGTATACGTCACCTCACCCTATATACTGAGACGTGGGGTATATGTTTTTTTCTATTAGTCACCTGTTGACTAACCTTCAGGGGGTGAATTATGGGTATAGATTTACATTTGCAATTAATAAGGTTTAGTTTTATCCTTTCGTCAGCAAACATGAGGAATGACAAGAGACAACCCATTTAAGAAGGTTCAATTTTGGTTAAAACTATTCCAACATTATGAACATATAAAAGGCTTCTCCCCTATGTGACATCTCTGATGTTTATTAACAGTTGATTTCCAAGTAAAAAATGTCCCACTTTAAGAAAATGAAAAAGTGTGTGACAGCTCTGATGGAGATCAAGAAGCGCTTTCTGGTTAAAATATTTCCCACATTAACAGGAAAAAGGCTTCTCCCCTGTGTGAGTTCTCTGGTGTTGAACACAATTTGATTTCCTTCTAAAACATTTCCCACATTCTAAACATGAAAAAGGCTTCTCTCCTGTGTGGATTCTCTGGTGCTTAACACAATCTGATTTATTGTTAAAACATTTCCCACATTCTGAACAGGAAAAAGGTTTCTCCCCTGTGTGGGTTCTTTGGTGCTTAACACAAACTGATTTATTGTTAAAACATTTCCCACATTCTGAACAGGAAAAAGGCTTCTCTCCTGTGTGGATTCTCTGGTGCTTAACACAATCTGATTTATTGTTAAAACATTTCCCACATTATGAGCAGGAAAAAGATTTCTCCCCTGTGTGGATTCTCTGGTGCTTAACACAAACTGATTTATTGTTAAAACATTTCCCACATTCTGAACATGAAAAAGGCTTCTCTCCTGTGTGGGTTCTTTGGTGGATAACAAACTGTGATTTATGTGTGGTGCCCCTGAGGCTCAGTCGCCACAGAGGTACTGCACGTTCTCCTAAGCTGTGGTGCCCCACCATCCTGGTAAGTTTGGAGCTCCTGACCACGCTCCAACACTCACATCCCACACAATAGAGTAGTTCAGCATAACCACATTGCGGCTCTTTGCTTAGAGAGTAGCAGAGCACCTTTGGTGGTTCCCTGCTTGGAACACTAGATGTGCTGGGAGGTGGGTGGAATTTAGACTAGATATAAAAGAACGGAACAGTTCCAGGATTGAGGTTCAGTCGGGGTTCAGTCTGACAGGAGGTTGAGAGGCCACTCGTAGAGGAGTGGGGATCCCTGGAAGAAGGGATGGAGGAAGGAGTGCTGCAGCTGCCTCAGTGACCTGAGCCAGCTGGCACGGGAAAGGAAAGGAAAGAAGAAGGACATTGAACCGGACATTGAACCGAAGCCTGAGCTTCCATAGAAGGGAAAGACAAGTACGGAACGTAGGAGTAAAAGGGAACACAGAAGACGTGGGTTAGAGGAAGGACCCTGCCTAGACGTTCTAAGCGCAAGGCCGGGGCCCGGTCCCCGAGGTTGTATGAATGCTAATGGTTCTGCAGCAGACACCGGTGGAGTAGTGGGCTGTAAATGCACTCCCATCTAAGACTTGGGGGCACAACAGCAACACGGATAGAGAGCCGGGACTCAGGAGTAGAGAGTCCCCAAAGCAGGCTACAGCTGTCTGCCGTACAAGTAGAGTTCTTGGGAACATCTGTCAGGAGGAACTCCAGTGTAACTCAGTACAAGGAGATCTTCACACTTAAAGGCGCTATAGAGGAGACGTTCAGAAAAGGCACATAAGTTGGCAGAGTGTGGAAGGGAGCTTTCCATCTTGCCTGGAGGTTGACTGAGTCCCTGACCCGGAGGACACAGCACAGAAGCGGGCACTACAGACTGTGAGTAAAGCTTTGGAACTACATGCCCTGGTGTCCTCCATTCCTTCCTGCGTCCGTCCGCCTGGCACTGCTACATCCCCTGCGCCAAACACTACACCATCTAAGTGTCTCCACATCTACACTGCCCTGGGACAACAGCCCTGCCTGTGGAGGACTATACCATCACTGCTGCACCACACCATCTGTCTCAGAGGATCTGTCTGCAGCATCGGCTTAACACCTCCCTTGCCGAACACCACAGGTGGCGTCACGAACTATTCATCTAACTACATTCCACCATTCACAACATCTTCCGCCATTGCTTGGGCGCCCAGGTCCACGGTCTGGGTCACCGCTGCTGTGACACGTCCCCCTGATACCGGCCCGGTACCGAGTACCCCACAGCCCTGGGAGGGCGACCCATATGTGCAAAACATTTTCCACATTCTGAACAGGAAAAAGGCTTCTCCCCTGTGTGGATTCTCTGGTGACTAACACATTCTGATTTATTGATAAAACATTTCCCACATTCTGAACAGGAAAAAGGTTTCTCCCATGTGTGAGTTCTCTGGTGCTTAACACAAACTGATTTATTGTTAAAATATTTCCCACATTCTGAACATGAAAAAGGCTTGTCCCCTGTGTGAATTCTCTGGTGGGTAACAAAATTTGATTTCTGTGTAAAACATTTCCCACATTCTAAACATGAAAAAGGCTTCTCTCCTGTGTGAGTTCTATGGTGCCTAACACTATCTGATTTTTTTTAAAAGCATTTCCCACATTCTGAACATGAAAAAGGCTTCTCCCCTGTGAGAGTTCTTTGGTGATAAACAAAATGTGATTTCCATGTAAAATACTTGCCACATTCTGAACATGAGAATGACTTCTTTGCTTTAGGAGCAGTTTGTTTTTTAATGCCTCTTTTGTGACTTTGATTTTACTTAGTAGTCGGTAATGAATCAGAAGATGGGACCTGATTCATAGGATTAGATGACAGATCTTTGCTGTGAATGGATGATATATCTGGAGTAATGGCAATCACTTCAGTTGTATCTTGTAGGATCTCAAGATCATCAGATTTAAAAATTGAAGATATCAGCTGTCCCTGTGATCTCCTGTTACAGTCATCTGCTAAGATAATAAAAACAATTATTTTTTAATAAAATATCTTTGAGTTTTATATTTTTGAACATTTCTACTTAAACTGTCCATAAAAATGGCAAGCTATGTAAAAAACTAATTATTTACCAAGACAATGACAGTTCACAGTCTAATAGAAAACCTTGTTGGATGAACCAGTAGTGTGCGGTGTTCAACTGTTTGTTCATTCTACCTCCCAAATATTGAATTAAAAGAAACCAATCAATGCTATGTTGTAACATATCAGTATTTCTATAATAAAAAATACAGATTAATTCACATATGCAGAGTCTAACTAGCTAGCAGAAACTCTGGTCAGTGGATGAGAGAGCTATTCTGAGGATTTTGGCTGATACATCTGTTCCCTGCTTGTCAAACCTATAGGTCACTTGTCAGAACTGTCAGTATGTGACTATTTATAATGAATGGTTCTCCATAGGTTTAAGTTTCTTAGGCTAAGATAATAACTATATGCAAAGTGTTAAAATAACTAAAGTTCTTCTAATATGGAAAAGGCTACGAATATAGCGGCAAATCACCATATGTGATTATAGGACAGACACTAATGCAAGTCTATGGGTCAAAATAGTATAAAATCCAACCTTACTCTTGTTCAGGAGATCTCCCATAAGCTGGAGACTCTCGAATACACGGACCACAGCTGCTCAACTCAAGGCCATATGTAAGAACTATGAATGCTTGTTTTTTCCTTCAATATTTATTACGTCATGTACTCACTTTTCCTCATTTTTGTAATCACTTGTTGAATGAACAATTAAACAAGATTTATTTTATCCACAATTCAACATCGCTTTTCCTTTTTATCCTCACCGTGCTCTTACTTGAAAAGTAAGAAAGAAATATTTTTCTTCATTTTGGCGAGCTCAGGCCAGGTTGACCTTTTGTGCTAATTTAGGCTGGCATTCCATCATTGTTTGTACACGAAAACACACCTGTTGTACAAAGCCTCCTCAGGAATTCCACCATTTCACGTCACAAAGATCAGACTGAATCTACAGACTACGTGTAAGGATCTCCAACCATAAAGAGCTGCATGCGTCCCATCCAGATGGAGGTCTAAGGATTTCAGTAAAGACAAAGGACCATCCAGGATCAACCCAGGAGACAAAGGATCAACCCAGGAGAGGAAAAGACGCTCCATAGGTGAGAAAATGGATTTTATACATGATTATTCTAAGAAAAGTAACAGAGTTTAAGTATGTTCATAGCCATACAGATGCACAATTATGGTCTAGTTTGTATAGTCAATGTGAAGCAGAAAATGTTAAAATTGATAAGAGGTTTTTCTCAGTAAAAAGTTACAAAGAAAGCTTCAAAATGTCATGCACATGGTCCGAGTGTACAATAATTTAGTCTTTAAGAAAACTGAAACATAAAACTTATACTGTCACACAGGAAATTAATCACACTGACACACCAGGTGACACACAGGAGTCTGGCGGAGATTACTTCGATTGTTCAAATTGTTTGATATTGTCAGAACATATTGAACAATTGGAAGATCAGATTGATACTCGGACAGAGTTATTGTCCAAATTGCGACAAGATATAAAAAAGGTTTCTGCTAACACAAGATCAACAGGTAAACAGGAGGACAGTGCTGCTGCCTCATCATTTGTACCAAACACACAAGATCCAGATGTCACAGTAGAGGATTTACAGGCAGATGACATACAACGGAAAAAATTACATGACAGAGAAGCACGCATTAATCTGAAAATACATGATCAGTTAATGAAAATTGTAAAAGACATTCCAAATTACAACGATAAGATGGACGCCTTTTATAATGCGGACATTTTTGAATCAAACACAGAAAAAATCAATCTTAATGATGAACAAAAAAATAAGATATTCAAAGTATGGCTACCTTCACATATGGGAAAAAGATTACCGACTGCACCCAGATTAAATGATGATCATGAAATGACACATAGTACAAAAGAAGACAGACTTAGACAATTGGTATTGTTTACAACCGGAGATGTGGCGCCCGTGAGGCTTCAGTCGCCACAGAGGTACTGCACCTTCTCCTAAGGTGTAGTGCCCCATCATCCAGGTAAGGTGGGAGCTCCTGACCACACTCCACACCTGCATTCCACAACCACACTCCACACCTGCATTCCACACACAGGATAGTTCAGTGGGGCCACCTAACAGCTTCAGGCTGGGGGTTAGCAGAGCACCCCTTGTGGAACCCTGCTTCATAACACGAGATGTACTGGGAGGCGGGTGGAGTGAGATGATACAAAAGAGTGGGAGGAATGAGTTAGTGAACAGTTGGTTAGAGGAGAGAAGATGGGTATCTGAGGGACGTGCTGCAGCAGGTCCCAGTGATCTGTGCTGCTGGCACGAGAAAGACCAGAGAAAGAGACTGATAAGATTGATAACCTAACCTTCCATAAGAGAGATAGAACAGATCGGAACGAAGGAGAATAGAAGGACGGTGGGAAGCTGGTTGAAGAAAGACAGAGAACCCTTCCAGTCCAGAGAGCGCAAAGGCCGGGGCCCGGTCCCCGAGGTTGATTGGATCTTTATGTCCGGCAACAGACACAGGAGGAGTAGTGAGCCGCTAACGCCTTGCTCCCATCATAGACTTGGGACACAACAGCAACTGAATAGAGAGCTGGGATGCAGTGAGGAGTCCCCGAAGCAGGCTACAGCTGTCTGTCATACAAGTAAAGACTAGGAACACCTAGAGAGAGGCATTCCAGGGTAACTAAGTACTGGAGTGCTTCGCACCTAAAGGCGCATTGGAGGAGTCGTTCAGTGAAGGTACATATTGGCGGAGTGTGGAAGGGAGAATCCTATCCTGCCTGGAGGTTGGCTGGAGCCCTGACCTGGAGAACACAGTATGGAGGCAGGCAGTTGTGTGAACTACAAACAGTGAGTAAAGCTTTGGAACCGCATACTCTGGTGTCCTCCAGTTATTCCAGCACCGCTACACCTGAGTAACAACATCTATACCATTCTGCGCCTCTCCTCATCCATTGCACCTACACTGCCCTGGGACTACAGCTCCACCTGTGGAGAGCTATACCATCTCTGCTGCACCACACCATCAGTCCCAGCGGATCTGCATGCAGCGTTGGCTCAACACCTTACTTGCCAAACACCACGGGTGGCGTCACGAACTATTCTACCATTAACTACATCACCGCCATTGATATTGGGCGCCCAGGGCCACGGACCGGGTCACCGCTGCTGTGACACATTCCCGCCTGACACTGACCCGGTACCGAGTACCCCGCTGCCCTGGGTGTGCGAGGGCGACCCAATTTTGGTGTCACGAACAGGATGACGAGACCCGATGCCATCGGGTTCTGTGTGCCTTGGATTTACAACTTTTGAAAATGTGCAGAAGACCAAATTTAATAGACTGTAAAATGGACATTAGAAATGGCCGCTGGCGCGGAGAAGAAGGGCGTGAAGAGATGGGAGGTCCTAAGAAAAGACCGCGAAGAGTATTGGGCCGTCCCTGCCTGAATTACTATGTGACAGATGCATGGCCCACCCTCAAGGGGTTCGTATACTGGCTTGGTATGGAGGCGCTGGAAGAAGACGCCGCCCCCGGAAGGAGGGGCAGAGGAAGCCAGTGGCGAGCAGAAGGGCGGAGCAAGGAGAAGAACACCAGAATGCCATTTTGGAGAGCGAGGGAAGGAGGCCTGTGGAGCGCGGGCAAGTGCAAACCCCTGGTGCCATGGCTGACGGCTCCAACCCGAACTCCTGAATGAACCGCCAGCAATTAGAAGATGAAATCGCTGAAATGACTACCCGTCTGCAGCTACGAAGAGAAGCGCTGGAGAAGCTGAGAGCGCGCCCCGGTGGGGCCTACACCAGCGGTACCACCCTCTCCATCGGTACCCGTGGCTACCGCACTGGACTGTCCCCGGGCGGCGCTGACCTACACATCTACTTTGACCGTGCAGTTGAGCACCACCGGCCCGGAGAAGTTACCGGAGGAGCCGGGAGTGGAAGCAGAGCTCCCGCCTGGACCTGGCGCGGCTGCACCGGTCCCCAGAGACCCCTGCGGATCCAGAACCCACAACTGCTCCTTCATCAACTGCACCGGAGCCGAGGCCGCACCGCCGGGAGACCTCAGGTATGTCCGATGTCCCTTCCCCTGAGAAGACCCGGGGTTGCCCCACCGTTGCAACGGCCGGCCAGGTTGTGTTAGACCTGGTCTGGGACCGGGAAGCCAGTCCCCGGGAGGAGATACCGGAACCCCCAACAGTGGCACCGCAGGCCCCAGTAGGCCAAAGCAGGTCCCGGGCGGAGCAGAATGAGGCCTATGGTCGAGCCACCATTAAAAAGCTGGCAGATGAGTACCGGGAGAGGGAGCAGAGGAGATTGGCTGTAATGGGCCCGGATCTGAAGAGAAAAGAGAGGACCCGTGCTGGGCATTACGGTTCCCAGGATGCAGCTGGTTAGGGGCAGGTGCTTGGGGGCAGGTGCTGAATGTGAATAAGTTGAGGGGTTTTGGATTCATCGCGGACCCCAAGCGCATTGGTGATCTGTTCTTTAACCGGCGGGATGTGGAGCCTCATCTGAGGAGAGGGCATCCAGATGGAGACCTGCAGCCTGGGGAATATGTGACCTTTACCCTGCATGAGGGATTCAGGGGATGGTACGCCCTGAATGTACAATGTATCCCTGCAGAGTTCATTGAGAGGTACCTGCCATCAAGACCAATCAATGCTCCATCCACCGGTACCCCACAGACTGCTCAGGTACCTGTTTCCAAGAACAAGGTTTCTATTGCATCACCTCCAGTTCGGCGGCCCAAACCAAAGATCTCTGGCTTGACACCGTGGGAAGAGGAGTACCTGCGGATTGCTAATGACTACTTGGTATCTGGTAGCCGTTAAAATAATTTACCAAATCTCTTTACCCAGGAGGGTTTTCTTTGCACCAGTTGTGCCTTGTTTGCTATCATGTTTTTACGGCAGCACTTTTGTTGCCTGCTTTTGATTGGCAGTGTTTTTCTACAAATGGAACTGTGGAGATCATGAACACTGTGTGATCCAAAACTTTCTTGTAGTTTGCACCCCTTTGGGTGCTCTCTCTTGGTTTTACATATAAAGACTCTTTGCGAAGATGATGTTTTTGAATGGACACTTTTCGAAAAACGATGTCTACGTCAAGGGACACTGCAAGAAATCCCGGCTGGGAGCAGTGTTCAGCACTTTGCAAGAATTTTGAATGTTTTATGATAACGTATTTGATAATGTTGTGTCTTATGAAAAGTAAATGTCTTTTATAGAGTTAGAAAGGTTTTGAGATAGACTGTGAGAATTGAATAAAGACTGAAGAATTGAAAGTGACAGGTGACAGGCCAAGCGTAGATGGTCAGTGTCTTGCGTCCAGTAGAGAAAGAGAAA